>NW_024070185.1:72680761-73280761 GCF_014754425.2 Oryx dammah | reverse complement strand
CACCCTCCACTATTCAAGTGGGCGCCAGTGGCCTAATGTAGACGGTGCAAGTTCCTTGTCTTGGAACTTTATTGGTTTTCCACATAAACCAAGTTATTTAGCCTCTTTTCTCCACTAAATTTTCCTACTATACTATTTTTTCCTAATCTCTCTTTATATTTCTAAATAAGTAAGTTTTTCCTCGCCTACTCCATCTCCCCTTCGAATTACCCTGGATCCACCAGGGCTGGACCCTGACAATCTACTCTCATGGTCTGAGGGGGAGTGTTGACCTCTGCTTTGTGCTGAATTGCATCGACCTAAAATGCAACGTGCAGAAGCCCTCATCCTTGGCATGTGACTATATTTGAAGCTAGAGCCCGCTTGGAGTGAACAAGAAGCTTAGATCAGCCCCTTAACACTGGTCTGGGGATGTGGCTAGTTGAAGCAGGCTCTTGACATGGCTCAGAGTCTGGGCTGGCTCCACGTGGACTGGTTCTACCCTCTTGGAGCTCCCTGGCTTAGCCACACAGTATCACTGCCAAACAATTCCATGAAATGTCCTTGTAATCCTTTCTTGGGCCAAAGCATCAGGCAACTCATTTGCCAGGACTGGCCCACACATGCTCAGCATTAATGCTCTAGGAATCAGTGCCGCATCCCCTGGACCAGCATCCCCAACCTTTTTGGCACCAGGGATTGGTCTCATGGAAGACAAGTTTTCCAAGGACCAGGACAGGGGTAATGGTTTCAGGATGATTCACGTGCACTTTATTTCTGTCATTACTACATCAGCTCCACCTCAGATCATCGGGCATTAGATCTCAGGGAATGGGGACTCCTGCCCAAGAGCATCCCTGGAATCACTTTGTCAGCCACCAGTGGAGAGTTCTGGGGCTAAAGTTCCACAAACACCATGTGCTTCAGCAGGTTCAGTTGTGTCCGACTCTTTGCAACCCCACCCACTGTAGCCTACCAGGCTCCTCTGTCCCTGGGATTCTCCAGGCAAGAATACTGGAGTGGGTTGCCATACCCTCTTCCAGGGGATCTTTCCAACCCAAGGACTGAATCCGCATCTCCTGTGTCTCCTGCATTGTAGGCAGATACTTTACCACTGAGCCACCAGGGCAGCCCCACCAAACACCATGCCTCTGCATAAAGGACCTTCTGCATTTAAATCCTTTGCTGTGAGGTTTATAATGTATTAGAAATTCCAGGGGTAAGGATTTTTTAGACCAGATGCTAGATAACAGTATTTTCCATTTTTCACTGACTAGGTACCCTGGGCAGCGTACTGTAGTACTGAACTAGATACTTTACAAGTGTTATCTGAGTTAATGCTCAGGTTCAATACTTTAAGGTAAACATGATTTACTCTGTTTTTGCATGAGGAAACTGGGGCTCAGCAAGGGGTTGAGCTCAAGGTCACAGCTTGGGGGTGGTACTGCCAGCATTCAGTTTGACCCCAAATTCCACCATAACTATGTGGGGCCAGTAGTGTTCACATCACTACCAACTCCATCTGTGCAGAGGGTCTACTCATATTGAATAGTGAGGTGACTATGGAGGAGCTCAGATGCTGAGGGACTTGGAACCACAGATCTGAGTCCTGTAGCTTAGCAATTACCAGGGATAGATCCATGCTTACCAGGCATTTCTGGTCTACTGCATGCTATCCATCCATCCATGCATCAATCCATCATCCATTCATCCATCCATCTGATCATCTGTCCATCTAGTCATCCATCCATGTATCCATTCATCCATCCATCCAATCATCCATTTTCCCAGCTAACCAACATGGGTTTTCATTCATTCAAAAAACATTGCTATCATTCAGAAGCCATCTTTTCTGCCCCTCATCACCCAGCTCCTCTGAGCTCCACTGACCTGCTCACAAAGGGGTACTGCCACAGTATTCTGGGGTCAAGGAAGGGCTGGTGAGGTCAGCTCACTGCCCCATTCTGGGGACCTGCAGAGCTCAGAGGAGCATGACTTATTAATATTCTCCATTTCTTTTCTGAGGCTGAGCAGTGGCAAATGAGAGACAGTACCTCATTCAAGGTTGAGGGGAAGGTGGTCTCCTGCAAGTGGAACTGGGGCACACACTGCAGTGTGACTGTGAGGATGACTCCGAGGCAGCCCAGGTGCACACGCGCAGCCTGGAACACCTCTGCGTTGCTGGACTCTGAACACTCGAGGATGGTCCCATTTGCTGTCAGCAGGGTCAGTGCCACCACCTGGCGGTGGGAGAAGAAACACGCTTCAGCATCCCCAGGCTTCTGGTAAACCCCTCCCTTCCCTGTTTGTCCTTGCAAGTGAGGCCAAGTGTCTCCGATTCCCAGATGTATCTGGCCATGATTCCCACCATGTATCTGGCCCTGAGGACTTTCCCAGCTAGGTCTCCAATCACAGCCTGAGGGAGCCTCAGTCTTGGGGGAGGGTAGAAGGAGAAATGGAGTGAGGGGAGCTGTGCCTGGGTGGCATCAGCCCTCAGCAGGGAGGGGGCCCATCCATCACAGGCATTTCCATGGCACCCCAGTGGCTTGCCCTCCCCCAGCTGCCTTGCTCATTCTGTGGATTTCAAGGAAGAGAGCTAAGATAAGATTGACTCCACAGAGCCATGAGGCCCTGCGTGGAAGTGGCTCATAAAGGCAAAGGGTGTGCATGCATCTGGGGGTCCGGAGCTGGCCCCGCTGTGCCAACACGCAGCCCTGGGGACCAGAGTCCCTTGCAGGCTGTCTGCTCATTGCCCTCCTGAGCACCATCTCAGCCAAGTCTAGTCCATTTTCTCATTTGGGGACCTCTCCCTTGCCTTAGGAACTAGATTCCCCTACTTGGCCCTACCAAACACAGAATCTCTGGGCTCTGCAGAGTGGGCTGCCCAGTTGGAGACAGGTGATGAACATCACTCTCCTTGCCCTCGGCTCCTGTTTCCAGAGGAACCCTCTTTCATTGCCTGCTGAAATCCCTCTCCACACTCTGCTATCTTCTCACTGGGACAGAAATTGCTTTTGACATGTGCAGTTGGCAGCGGGGTGCCCAGGGTGAGAGAACAGATAAAGCTGAACCAATTCTGATTAACAGTGACCTAAACCAGAGAAGAGAAACTGGCAGAAGTTGGGCACAGTGGCCTGCTGTGGGAGTGAGGGCATTAGGATGATTTTTATTAAAAAAAAACAACAGACTTTGTTGGAGATTTGGGGCTGAGTTGAGTGCTGGCCAGTGAAACACAGCAGTGGGGTCCAACGATAATAAAGGCGGGCACTGACTCACCAGCTGTGTGATCTTGGATGTGTGACTTAACCTCTCTGTTTCCTCATCTGTGACGTGAGGGTTATAACCATCTCAGAGAGAGTAGGTGAAGCACCCAGTTAAGTGCCTGGGGGACAGTAGATATTAAAGAGGCTGGTGTCTTCCCCTTGCTCCCTGCCATCAGCATAAGTGTAGAATTAAACAGAGGAGCTCTCAAACCATCCTGGAACTCCTGCTTGTCAGAAGCATCGATGACAAGGGTGAAGGGGCCCTGACCCATCCTCCTCTCTCCCTGGTGGTCAGCATCAAAGCAAGTGAACGCACTTGTGTGGCCAGGATGCCGTGCTTGATCCCCGTGTTGTGGGTTCCAGACCCGATGACGCCACCTGCGGTCACGTCTGACACAGCTCCTAGGCTGGGGAGAGGAGGAGGGACACAGTTAGGCTTCCTGGGACAATACCTCCCAGGGTTGTGTGTGCGAGGCCCCTCAGAGCAGAACAGCTGATCCATCTCCTGCCTGGGAATCTCATCCCCAGTTTAGCTTGCAAAGAGTCAGACATGACTTAGCAACTAAACAACAATTTCTTTCTATTCTCATATAATAGCCCCTGGACACCCGGGGATGGGGAGATGGGTACCCTGTGGGGATGGGGCAGGGATCCAGAGAAACAGGTGCATCCTAAAAGTGCTCCTTTCTGGCCCCTGCCAGATCCTTGAGTGTCTGGCTGAGGTCAGGGTCGGGAGTGATGGTCATCACTGGCACCCACCCTGGGAATGGTGAGGTGGCTCTTACTTGGACAAAGCCAGGCCGTGCTTGTCCAGCTGGTGGTTCAGGTCAGCTAGGAGGATGCCGGCCTCCATGGTCACCTGCTTCTTCTCTGTGTCCACCTGCAAGAGACCAGCACAGGCTAGGATGAGCTAGGCTGTCACCCAGCCCTCGTCCTGCAGCCACTCAAGGCTGTGAGTACAAGCATGTCTGTCCCAGCCCACAGTCAGCCCAAGCTGCCTCCCACTGCAGGCAGCCAAAAGGGGGTGCAGGCAGAGCCCTAGAGTTCTGGGGCTCAGGGACTGTCCTGTGCAACCCTTCTAGTCACAGGGGAAAGAAATAAGGGGCAGGGAAGAGAAGAGGTTTACTCAAGGTCACCATAGGGCTGGGACTGGCGCTCAGGTCTCCTCAGCCATGTGGGAGAGTGGTTCTATGCCCTGAGACCCCCATGGCTGCCCGGGGGTGGTGAGGGAGGGAGGGGAGGAGTAGTCTCTCCATTTCACAGCATGGAGACTGAAGTTCAGGGACTCTAAGTCACTCGCCCAAGGTCACACAAACATCTGCAGTGGAACCGAGATAAGGATTCACATCTGTGGACTCCAAAACACACCTTTCACTGACCCTGAGCACACAGCCTGGGCAAAATCAATTACCAGAGCCCGGTCCTCACTAATTAGCGATCAGAGTTAATTCATGCCATGACTGATGTTTTGACCAGAGCATTTTCTATGGGGTGGAGATGGTTGGCCTGAGCAAATCAGGAAATAAATAGTACAGAGAAATCTAGAATCTCTGCTAGCAGAGCTGGTGGGGTGGGTACCAGGCAAAAATGACAGCTCAGATGAGCTTGCCCTATCGGGTGAGAATAAGAGCACATGCCTGTACTCTCACTCCCTGGCAGGCTCCTGGTTGTGGGTGGGGCAGGGGAGGGTGTGAGAGGCCTGAATTAATATATCCCAGCACAGGGCTGGTGTCAGACTCCTGAGTCTGCGGCCAGCTCTGCCGCTGGTCAGCTGTGTGACCTTAGGCAAGTCACTCCCCCTCTCTGATCTTCAGTTTCCCTATATGCAGAACAAGTTAGGTGCAAATCTTGGATCTGTCATGAATCCACCTTTGGGGGTCTGACTTGTGGACATCTTCTCTGTGGCCACAATGGTGCACACAGACCAGATGTGAGGCTTGAAGGAGTCCAGGGCAGGCCCTGTCGGGGGTGAGGGTAATCACAGTGACCAGGTCTCTTTGGGACTCCGAGGCCAGAAGGGGATGAGGCATGAGGGAAAAGGACCTCCCCCTCCACCCTGGAGTCTGGAATGGAGTGGCATGGGGTGCAGCAGAGGTGGGGAGCCCAGAGCTCCGAGTACTTTGAGGATGCGGTTCATCTTGCCCATGTGGATCATGAAGCCGTCAGTGCAGGCGATGTCTGAGGGCGAGTGGCCGCCGCCCACAACCTTCACCCGCTTGTTCTGCTGCCTGGCCAGGGCCAGCACCTGTGGAGGCAGCATCTGCATCAGCCTCAGCCCAGGCCTTTCTCTGAGAGGCAGCCGGGCCACCCAGGCATCGCACCCCTAGTCCCCCAGGTGCTGCCTGGCTGGAAGCTGCCGTGCAGGCCACTCTGAGAAAGAACTAGAGAGAAGGGCCAGGAACTGAGCGGGGTGCAGGCCAGCACGGCTCGGAACAAACTTTGCATGCAGGACATCAGCCCTCAGCTCAGTATGAAGCCTGTTTTCTCGGCATTCAAGGACCTCGGATCCATTCAAAGCCACTCCACCTCCTAGCCTTCCTCTTTTGCCCTCTCTGCTCCACAAACATCCGCGCTGCCTCCTCCCCCCAGCCACTGAAGACTCTGATCATTCTCCACCTGTCCTCCCCTCATCTCCCACTGCCCTACCCCAGCTCCCTTTTGAGCTCCTATTCATTCTCCAGGCTGACTCAGTGATCATTTTTCTTCATTCTTCTGCTTGAGAAATTGGGGGCTTCAAATCTGGGTTTAAAATCTGGCTCTGATACTTACTATTTAAGAACAAGGGGAAATTCCAAAGCCTCTCTGAGTCTGTTTGCCCATCTGTTAAATGGGCTAGTATGGATGGGGACAGGTGAGACCACAGATATGAAGCAGGTGGTGCTGATCACCAGTGGTAACCATGTCATTCCCACCACTCTCCTCTGAGTGCCCTCACACACATGTATGCACAGGCTCACAAACACGTGAATCTCTTCCCTCTTTGTGCTCTGCTAATCCTAGTGAAACACCTGCATCGTCTGGGTTAGTCCTATGCAACCTGTCTTAGGGGTAAGCCTTTCAAAAGCAGAGGTTGGGTCTTGTCCATTTGTTCATTCATTCACTCATTCATTCAACAAATATTCATTAAGTGCTTCCTGTGTGCCTGATAAAGGGCTAGGTGTGCTAAGGATGCAATGGAAAACAGGAAAAATGTGGCCTCACATCCTTATGAGGGAGAGAGAAAAAAGCATGAAAAAGTTCATGTCAGTGAAATAACTGCAGGTTTTGAATGCAGTGAAAGAAATAAACAGGGAGCTGAGATGCAGAAGATGGGGACATCCTCAGATGAAGTGGTCTGGAAGTCTCTGAGGAGGTGATTTACTCTGAGTGCTAAAGGATGCAAAGGAGTTGGTCCCATGACAAGTGAAGGGACAGGCATCCCAGGTAGTGGGAAAAGCAAGGGCTAAGATACAGAGGTAGGAAAAAGCTTGGTTTTTCCTGTGATCACAAGTAAAGAATCTGCCTGCCAAAGCAGGAGACGTGGGTTTGATCCCTGGGTTAGAAAGATCCCCTGGAGAAGGACATGGCAACCCACTCCAGTATTCTTGCCTGGAAAATCCCCTGGACAGAGAAGCCTAGTGGGCTACAGTCCATGGGGTCACAAAGAGTAGGACAGAGATCAGTGGGGAGGCCATTTCAGGCCATGGTGGGTGGGGAAGGGGTGGTGGCCTGGGCTTAGTGACAACAGTGCTGGAGAGAAGGAGGTGGTTCTAGAAACTTCTAAGCCAGGACTTGCTGAAGTCAGGTAAGGGTAAAGAAAGGACAGTGACCTACTTCCTGGCTTCTAGTTTGAGCAACCAGGTAGTTGGTACAGAGTTAGGAAGACCGCAATAGAATAGGTTGAAAGCAAAGAAACATCAAAAACATCCTTCGGGGCATCAAAGTTTGTTATGTCTCTGATGAAAGAAGTCATATGCCAATTTGCAGCTCAGAGAAGAGACCTGAGCCAGAAATAACAATCAGACAGTCACTGGTGGACACCCCAGGTGGTCACGTGACAGTAGAGTTCAGTTGGAGCCAACCTCATGGTGCTGTTGCCTGGCTAGCAATTCTGGGATGGGGATGGGTGTCTTAGCTGGGAAGTCCTCCTCTCAGCCTCCTCTCTGGGGGCATTTCTGATCCACATGGAATTGGAGGTCTGATGGCTGGACCATCGGGTGCTGTTCTAAGACAAGATACTCACCTCTTTGACCTCCTCCACGGACGTGGGCTGAAAGTACATCTCCGGGCAGCAGCCATAGGTCCTTGCCCAGTTTTGGAATTTGACCCCCTTGTACCCGTGGACCTATGTGATAGGACAAAAGCTGGGTCACCTCCAGTGAGTGGTCTCAGGCTACCTGTCCCCCATCCATCCACTGCCCTGACATTGCAGAGACGGAGACTGAGGCCACGGCGCTGAGCCAGCCTCCGGGTTTGCCCTCGACACCCCTCTGCACCCCTGGGAAGCCTAAACACATGTCAGAAGTTCTGAAGCCAAGCGGCCATGTGGGGGCTTCTTACTACCATTTTCCTTGATCAGCTCATGGCAGAGCGGGACGGTTAGGGGGTTGGGCAGATCATGCAGAAAACTCAGCACTCTTAGGAGAAGCAGGGAGATGAGATCAGGGGTGCAGCTGGAGAAAGCAGTATTTGGGTTCCTGCTCCCGTGTGGTGAGCCCTCTGAAAGACCCAGTAGTACAAGGTGCACTGGGCTGAGTAGGACAATGGGGGAGAGGCTGCATGAACTGGCCCGGTGGCCAAGAAGGAAGGAAACCGGCCTTCAGCTTTCCCACCAGTCTTCTCCTGCAGGAAGGGGCACGTCTGGGAGACTCCATGGTAGCCTTTCCTGGCCTGGAGGCCAAGCAGGGAGCCCTGGGAAATGGATTCCCGTTTGAGGGACCTCTGCTGTGTGCCTACCCATGCCCTATGTCCCTCCACATGCCATACCTTTTTAGGCCTTACAGGAATACCACTGGATGGATGATATCAACGCTCATTTTCAGGAGCAGAAACTGAGGCCCAGAGAGGTGGCCTTCCCCAGGCTCACACAGCAACCGAGTAAAGACACAGGAGCCCAAGCCAGGCCTTCTTCTTCTATCCCTTCCCCAGCACCCCAACGGCTCCTCTGGGCCTCGAGTCCAATTGGAAGGCTTCCCTGTGGCCACCCCTCAGCCCCACACCTGCCCAATTTTGCCCCCCTGCCCCAAACCAGGTTCACGGGCTCAGTCTGGATGTAGCCGGTGGGGCTGACCGGCTGAACTGACCCGAGCAGCAGTGCCATTTGGCCCTACCATGGCTCCAGTGGTGGGTCAGTGGCCTCGGCTGACTCCGGCTTCCTCTGGGAAGAGAGCACAGGGCAGCAGGGCCCTGGGGCAAAGCAGAGAGGCTGGAACCAGCAGAGTGGTGACAGGGAGCACAGAAGCTCAGGGAGGCACAGAGGGGCCCGTGGGAGGCGGATCAGCAGTGTGACGACGGGCTCCACCCAGGCAAACAGCCGCCGGGCCCGCCCTCTGCCCCTCAGCCCCGCTCAGGCAGCAGGGTGGAGAGGCAGGCTTCACAGGGTGGCCGGTTTCCCCCCAAAGCTGTGGAGCTTGGATCCCAACAGGGTCTTTGGGGGCTTTCTGGAGCTGAAGGGCCCCTGGCCTTGAAACTGAGTCCTTAAAGCCGCAGACCAGGGCAGGCTGTGACATGGGGCCCATGTGTCGGTTCCTTTGCCAGAGTTGGGGGAGGGATTCACGAGGCTGCCCACTGCCACTGGGAGACAGGACAGGATGTTGGAGGCTATAGCGGGGGGTGGAGTGAGGGGGAGAGAGGGACAAGTGACACAGCCCAGGCAGAGTCTTCTAGCTGAAGTCTTCCCTCTCCAGGCCTTAGGGCAGACAGACCCGGGTTCCTCTTTCGTGCTTTGCTGGTTAACCTCCATGAACCTCAGTTTTCTCTTCAGTAAAGCGAGGGCATGTGTATGCGTGCTGACTTGCTTCAGTCGTGTCCAACTGTGTGTGACCCCGTGGACTGTGGCCCACCAGGCTCCTCTGTCTGTGGGATTCTCCAGGCAAGGGCACGGGAGTGGGTTGCCATGCCCTCTTCCAGGGGGTCTTCCAGACCCAGGGATCAAATCCACATTTCTGAGGTCTCCTGCACTGGCAGGCGGGTTCTTTACTACTAGTGCCAGCTGGGAAGGCCTAAAGTGGGGGCGCTTTTGCCTACTTCTCTGGGCAAACATCAAGGTTAGAGCAGACGTCTGAGAAGCACTGGGACACAATCAGAGCCTGACATGGTATCAAGCTCTTGCATTTGCTCCCGGCTCTGAGCTTCCAGCGGCAGGTTCCTTGGGACATTCCTGTCCACGTCACTGCCCCCTGGCTCCATGCCTGGCACCGCACTGGCTCTGAGGCACGTTTGTCCAACAGAACAGACTAATCATCACTGAGCACCTTGGCATCAGATCTGTCCAAGCCAAGAGATGAGGTCTAGTGGGAAGTGAGAGCAACAGCTCTGGGGTTTGGGAAGTGAGGCTGGGCTGGAGGAGCAAAGCTTGGGGTCAGATACATACAGGAGAAGTTCTGGGCTGGGGGTGTCAGAGTCGCACCTGTGTTCTCAAAACCAGGGTCTCACAGAGCTGCCAGATGCATGTGTGTGTTCAGGCTCGTGTGTGTGTGTGAACGTGATCACACTCCCCATCTGCAAATGTATGTGCTGGGGGAGGGGAGGGGCGGCAGCCACATGCTCCCCGCAGGGAGATCCCAGCTAGTGGAGATGCTGCTGTTTATGATCGCTTCCAGGCAGCTCAACAGCAGAGAGCAAAGAATGGGATGGGTGAGGAATCTGCAGAGCTCAGGGCCACACAACAGAGCTGACTGGGAACAAGAGATGGAGCCCCTGTTATGGGCTGAATCGTGGCCCCTCCCCCACCCTTAAGTTTCTAAGTTGAAGGCTTAATCCCCAGGACCTCAAAAGGTGACTGTGTTTAGATAAGGTTTTTAGAAATAACGAGGTTAAAATGAGGTCATTAGAATGGGCCTTGATCCAATACAACTCTGGATAAGAGGAGATTAGGACACACACACACACACAGAGGCTTCCCAGGTATTGCTAGTGGTAAAGAACCTGCTTGCCAATGCAGGGGAGGTAAGAGTTTATCTCCCACACTTCAGGCAAAATGTGTCCTTCCCCCACCCACAAATGCCTCCTACAATTACAGCTGAAGCCAGGTTTTCTCCTTTGGGCATATGCATTCAGAGGCAGAACATTCCAGAAGCTGGGTGCCATGGGTGTGGGTGCACCTGGACTGTGCCCCCAAACTGCCTGGGGGCCTTATTCTGTGCCCCGCTGAGACCCCTTGGAGCCTGGAGTCACCCATAAGGCTTGCTCTATTCACTGTGCTGCGGCCCTTGCATGGAACTCGTCCTCCTTTACCTCCCTCAAGCCAGGAGCATCACTCCTATAAATTGCCCTTATTGAAGAAAATAAAATGACATGAAAAGAAATAAGAAGATCAGCAGAAATGGTGTCTATCAGTTAATTCAATCTGCGTCGCTGCCATCTCGTGGTTGCGGTCGATGGTTTATTGCTTACTCCTTGTCTGAAGGACTCAGCTGCTTCTATACTTGCTGAGTCTTAACTTTTTCAAACATTTGCTAACAAGGGAAATTAATGTGACTGTCTTGATGGCCACTGAAGCTTGTTTTTATCTTTTCCCCTCCTGTGCTTATTAATCAGTGAAAATGAGTCCTTAAGATACAATGAATTAAGGGGAGAAGGAGAAAGGGGCGACAGAAGATGATGGTTGGATGGCATCACCAACTCAATGGACACTAGTTTGAAAAAACTCCGAGAGATAGTGAAGGACAGGGAAGCCTGGTGTGCTGCAGTCCATGGGGTTGCAGAGTTGAACATGATTTAGTGACTGCACAACTTAACACATTTCTTTGAAACACCGTGAACATCTGGAAGAGTGTTTAATGATTTCCGATTGGCAGATACTACTTCCTTGACCTGCTCAGCCAGCTCATTCTCTTTTAATAAATTTTTTCTAAATGGTACCATCTACACAGCACTGAAAGTGAAAAGAGAAACTGTTAGTCGCTCAGTCATATCTGTCTCTTTGCAATCCCATGGACTGTAGCCCACCAGATTCCTCTGTCCCTGGGATTCTCTGGGGAAGAATGCTGGCATGGGTAACCATTTCCTTCTCTAGGGGACCTTCCCAACCCAGGGATCGAACCTGAGTCTCCTGCATTGCAGTTGGATTTTTTACTCTTCTGACAGAGGGGCAAAGGCCTATGCACCCAACATCTGAAACATGGAAATATGGATGGAAATTAGACAAAATGTATTTAGCTAACATCGGGAAGAAACTTCCCTATTGCTAAGAAAGTATTTTATCGTTTGTGGCCAGCTGTGTTCCCTTGAATAGCGAGTTATGATATTTTCCACGCAACTCTTATTTCTTTTCTTTTTCTTTCTTTCTTTTTTTTGATGTGGACCATCTTTAAAGTCTTCATTGAATTTGTTGCAATATTGCTTCTGTTTTACGTTTTGGTTTTTGGCCCCGAGGCATGTGGGATCTTAGTCCCGGATCAGGGATCAAACTACCAGCCCCTGCATTGGAAGATGAAGTCTCAACCACTGGACCACCAGGGAAGTCTCCAATTCTTGTTTCTAAAATCTTTGAGCTTCTGATCTATATATTTTCTTCTCTGACCTACATATTTTAACCAGTTTGGTTTAAATTTGTGTTCATGTTAATGTCAGTGTGAACAGTGGGCCTTAGAGTCACTGCGGGCCTAAAACCATGGCTTCATTATGCTCCAAGAGAGACAAAAATAGCTTTTTGTTGCATGTTATAAATAGATCCACTTTTAGAAGACATTTCTTCTGGAAACCTTGGACACTGCTAGTTGACAGTCACTGGGTGTGAATGAGTCACAGGCTTGTGAATGCCAAGCCTGTGAGTGAGCTTGGCATTCCTGCCCCCAGTGGGATGTGGGTGTCATAGAGAACGTGGGGTCTGCCATGCTTCTTTTAAAAGGCTCACTAGGTGGCTCAGTGGTAAAGAACCTGCCTGCCAGTGTAGGAGATGCAGGTTTGATCCCTCGATCGGGAGAGTCCCCTGGAGAAGGAAATGGCAACACGCTATAGTATTCTTACCTGGGAAATCCCATGGACAGAGGAGCTTGGCGGGCCACAGTCCATGGGGTCCCAAAAGAGCTGGACATGAGTGAGCACTAGCTCCCTCCACAGAGGTAAAGACTCTTTGTTATTTATGCCTTCGTAGTCTGAAATAAAAATAACATTAAAAAAAATCAAAGCAGTTTGAACATACATCAAACAAGTTGTACTTAACATGGCCTCTGAAAAGTATTTTTGGGAATGACCTAAACACTTTTTCCCAATGAAGCAGTTTTTTCTTTTTAATGATCTGAAGTCTTATACGACTGGTGATATTTGTGTTGCAGTCCTATGAACTTGATTCATCTGGCCCTTATTTGCCAAAAGAGAATTTCTGAACACTGAATGGTTTACGGAGATTTCTGCGTAGAATTCTGGAAACGCAAATAGGTTGAAGAGGTTTGCCTATTTGTGTTTTTTCTGGTGAAAGATGTTTTAAGATTCTTCTTTCCAGCAACTGGGCTTCCCTGGTGGCTCAGACGGTAAAGTGGCAATGCTGGAGACCTGGGTTCGATCCCTGGGTCGGGAAGATCCCCTGGAGAAGGAAATGGCAACCCACTCCAGTACTCTTGCCTGGAAAATCCCAAGGATGGAGGAGCCTGGTGGGCTACAGTCCAGGGGGTCGAAAAGAGTTGGACACGACTGAGCGACTTCACTTTCACTTTCTTCTAGCAATTGCTCCCTGACAAATAAGCCTGGACACAGTGAAATAATGTTATCCGGATTTTGTAGTCATCCCCTCCGGGGCACATATTTGCATTTGAAATGAGTCCTTTAATTCTCAGATCCAAAAGAGAGGAGCTGGTGGTGAAGTGGTTGGGAGTTTAAAGTCCTCAGAAACCTTGTCCTGGGATAAACTGGAAAGTTCAGTTCAGTGGCTCAGTCATGGCAGACTCTTTGCGACTCCATGGACTGCAGCACCCCAGGCTTCCCTGTCCTTCACCAGCTCTCAGAGCTTGCTCAAATTCATGTCCTTTGAGTCGGTGATGCCATCCAACCATTTCATCCTCTGTCGTCCCCTTCTCTCCTGCCTTCAATCTTTTTCAGCATCAGGGTCTTTTCTAATGAGTCAGCTCTTCATATCAGGTGGCCAAAGTATTGGAGCTTCAGCTACAGCATCACTCCATCCAATGAATATTAAGGATTGCTTTCCATTAGGATGGACTGGTTCGATCTCCTTGCAGTCCAAAGGACTCTTAAGAGTCTTCTCCAACACCACAGTTCAAAAGCATCAATTCTTGAGCACTCAGCTTTCTTTACAGTCCAACTCTCACATCCATATATGACTACTGGAAAAACCATAGCTTTGACTATATGGACCTTTGTCAGCAAAGTAATGTCTCTGTTTTTTAATATGCTCTCTAGGTTTGTCATGGCTTTTCTTCCAAGGAGCAAGTCTCTTTTAATTTCATGGCTGCAGTCACCATCTGCAGTGATTTTGGAGCCCAAGAAAATAAAGTCTGTCACTGTTTCCATTGTTTCCCCATCTATTTGCCATAAAGTGATGGGACCGGATGCCATGATCTTCGTTTTCTGAATGCTGAGTTTTAAGCCAGCTTTTCCACTCTCCTTTTTAACTTTCATCAAGAGGCTCTTTAGTTCCTCTTCAGTTCAGTTCAGTCGATCAGTCGTGTCCGACTCTTTACGACCCCATGTTTCACAGCACGCCAGGCCTCCCTGTCCAT
Organism: Oryx dammah; assembly: GCF_014754425.2. Classification (NCBI taxonomy): domain Eukaryota; kingdom Metazoa; phylum Chordata; class Mammalia; order Artiodactyla; family Bovidae; genus Oryx; species Oryx dammah. The sequence continues at coordinate 73,266,645 of NW_024070185.1, read as the reverse complement.
CACCAACTCCCGGAGTTCACTCAGACTCACATCCATCGAGTCAGTGATGCCATCCAGCCATCTCATCCTCTGTCGTCCCCTTCTCCTCCTGCCCCCAATCCCTCCCAGCCTCAGAGTCTTTTCCAATGAGTCAACTCTTCGCATGAGGTGGCCAAAGTACTGGAGTTTCAGCTTCAGCATCACTCCTCCCAAAGAACACCCAGGGCTGATCTCCTTCAGAATGGACTTGTTGGATCTCCTTGTAGTCCAAGGGACTCTCAAGAGTCTTCTCCAACATCCCAGTTCAAAAGCATCAATTCTTCGGCGCTCAGCCTTCTTCACAGTCCAACTGTCACATCCATACATGACCACTGGAAAAACCACAGCCTTGACTAGACGGACCTTAGTCGACACTTTCTGCCATAAGGGTGGTGTCATCTGCATATCTGAGGTTATTGATATTTCTCCCGGCAATCTTGATTCCAGCTTGTGCTTCATCCAGCCCAGCATGATGTACTCTGCACATAAGCTAGACAAGCAAGGTGACAATATACAGCCTTGACGTACTCCTTTCCCAATTTTGAACCAGTCCATTGTTCCATGTCTGGTTCTAACTATTGCTTCTTGACCTGCATACAGATTTCTCAGGAGGTGGATAACGTAGTAAGGTATTCCCATCTCTTTAAGAATTAAAAATGGAAATCGTACAGTTAACGCTTTGGAACACTTTCTCTGTGCCAGGCACTGCTTTAGGGGTCCTGCATATATTCACTCATTTAATACCATTTTTGTTGGGGTCACTATGAAGAAAGCAGGAGAGACTCCATCTTGAACCCTGTCATACATCTTAAAGAAAGGATGTGAACTGGGCCTGAACTCTGCTCAAGAATGAGAAAACCATTGCTAACAAAAAACAGGTCTCCTTCCCTCCCTAGAGATGGCAAATGGAGATTGTAGTTGAAGTCTGGTTGCTCCTGTTAGATTAACCATGGAGACACCCCCTCCCTCCACCAAAGATGTATAATCATTGTTCCCACCCTTTAAACTTAATTGTTTTTTCTCCTCGCACCTGCTTGTTGTAAAGCTCAATCATACACATCAGAGGTTGCTAACATGTAACCAGTCATTTAGCTAGAGGTATAAAACTAAGTCTCTCAGAAACATCAGGGTCCTTGTTGGGAACTGATTTCCCTTGGACCCGCTGGAGTAATAAACTGTACTCCGTTGTCCTGTTTTGTGACTCCAGATTCCACAACACAACCACTAAGAGTTTAGTGCTATTAATGTCCTTTTTTTTACAGAGGAAGCTGAGGCAGAGGAAATCCTTTCTTGAGGTCACACTGTGATCGGTGGCCCAGCAGAGTTTGATCTGGGTAGTCTGACTCCAGATTTAGAAAAGAGAAGAGCTTTTGCTGGAAGGAGCTCTGCTTGAAGAACCAGATACCATGCATATGAATCTAGGCTCTGTCCCACACTAGCCAAGTGACCTTGGGCAAGTTATCCGACCCTCAGTTTCCTAATCTGTTAAATGGGAAGAATAAGAGATGGTCTGTATGGGGCTCCAGGCACACAGAAGTAATTAAAAATGAGCTTCTGGGACTTCCCTGGTGGTCCAGTGGCTAAGACTCCATGCCCCCAATGCAGGGGGCCTGGGTTCAATCCATGATCGGGAAGCTAGATCCCATATGCTGCAACAAAGAGTTCATATGCTGCAACTAAAGATCCCGTGCGCCACAACTAAGATCAGGCATAGCCAAATAAATAAAAATAAATATTTTTTTAAAAAGAAGAATGATAGCTGCTAACATTTCTAACCTACCCCTTGCTTTCTGCATATATCTAGATACACATACTGTTTTTTCCCTAGTTGATTTATATTCATCAGAATTCAAAAAAAATTTTTTCAAAAAAAAAAAAAAAAAAAGAATTCAGCCTGGTGACACCACCTTGTCCACAAGACTTCCCTGCAGGAAGAGCAGCAAGGGAGGTGAGCATAAGTTACTGAGGACACCATGCCAGGGGAGCAGGGAGACAGGGTGAAAGACTAAGTGTGGCTGGCTGATGGCCCCTCTATCCGACAGCACAGAACAGATCATTTATATAACATCAGAAAGTTCTACCTGACAGTGTTGTTTTAGGCCATGCAGAGTCCTTCATACACAAGAGCAGAGGGAATTGGATTCACCCGAACAGGATATTTTCTTAGAACAGTTACCCTGCCTTCCTCCCAAGAATGAAAACAGCAGTATCATCATTGGCTTTGCTTTATTGAATAAAGGAGCTCTCATCTCTGCTGAAAAGCTTCTCAATTGCTGATTCTGCATCATCAAAACAGTGAATCGATCCGTTAAAGAGAAATCACCCCCTGATCATCTCATTCTGTCCCCCACAGAACACTAACCATCCTTAGAGACAAATTGATGCCTTTGTACCCAGAGAATTAATCACATGTGATTTTTTCTGTATCTAAAATTAGGTCAAACTTGACTCATTTCATTGAAAGAAAATAATTCTTGGCTGTGAACCCCTTCTGAATGATGCTGCTGGTTGTGAGAGACACATGTAAAGCTTCATGTGGGTACCAGAGCAGTGCCCCAGCAGGTGAAGAGGTCAGAATGCCTGCTGGCAGCTGACACATCGCACCCTAAAGCTTTGAGACCACCGGCAGGTCCCGGGCGTCAGTCTCCAGCCACTCAATGAGGATCCGATTCAACTCGGTGGGCCTGAAAGGGAACAGAAGGCGATTCCCATTTGTCTCCACCCATTCACCTGGCTCGTGGGCAGGTAGCGGTGACAAAGCGAGCGGCTTATTGGAGGTGAACAAGGAGCCCTGATGTCCCCCACCCAGGGACCCCCATCTCCTTACTTCTCCATCTGTGTCCAGTGTCCACAATCCTTAATGTGTCCCCTTTTCAGGTGGGGAATCTGGAAGAAAATCCCACCCAGAAAAGTAAATGGCAGAAGGCAAGTTTTCTGCTTCCCACAGGCCACCCTGCTGAAAACCCCACATTATTTACAAAAGGAATGAGCACTGCTCAAGCTCCTACTATGTGTTAGGTGCTCTAAACACACTGCATCATTTCACTTCGACCATGATCCTCTGGGTAACTTGAAAGCTCAGAAAAGAAGCTAGGTGACTGGCCCAAAGCCACACAGAAAGTGGCTGAGCTAAGACTCAAATTCAGGCTGACCCATACTCATTACAACAGATTGCCTCCCTTCAGAACCATTAGGCCTTGGTCCATTCGCTGCCTGGAAAAGGCCAAGTCAAGCTTGGTTGACTCTTGCCCTGCAGCCATGATCTTGTACCCTCCCCAGGCTGCCTCCCTCCTCCCTGGTGGTCTGCGTGCAGGGCTGTTCTGCCTCTCTTTGGCACCTGAACCCCCAAAGTAGGTCACAGCATTTTCTTGACTGGTTCCACAGTCCACAAAGGGCATCCCTTGCAGCAGCCCTTGAGACACAGTCTCTCTGTCACATGAGATGATGCTAACAAAGCTACAGCCAAGTGCAGGTGAATGCTCTCAGTATCCAGCTGCGATACTTGAGCAGTCACGGTGACCCCACTCAAGACCTCCCAGTTCCCACCAACCTCCAAGCTTTTGGCAGAGAACACTTCCAAATCACAGGTTTGACTCTTGAGAGTCTCTTGGACAGCAAAGAGATCAAACCAGTCAATCCCCGGAAATCAACCCTGAATATTCATTGAAAGGACTGGTGCTTAAGCTGAAGCTCCAATACCTTGGCCACCTGATGTGAAAAACTAGATGCTGGGAAAGATTGGAAAAGACCCTGATGCTGGGAAAGACTGAAGGCAGGAGAAGGGGACAACAGAGGATGAGATGGTTGGATAGCATCACGGACTCAACGGACATGAGTTTGAACAAACTCCGGGAGTTGGTGATAGGGAATCCTGACGTGTGGCAGTCCATGAGGTCACAAAGAGTCGGACGCCACTTAGTGACCGAACATCGATTCCACTTCAGTGGTCCCCATGCGCTTAGGTCCGTGCAGCTCAGCAGCTCCTCGCGGGCTCAGGGAAACCCTGATGCCTATCGGGTTCCTGTCATCCTCTGAGCTCTTTCAGCTGCCCTCACCTCTCAGCACCCCATCTCCTCTCCCATTCTCTCTCTGCCAGGAAAGCCTTAAGAGTTCCTCAAGCCCAGAAGTGGTGGTCAGCATTTCTGTGAAGCCCCTGCTCCCAGGTGTGCCCCCATCCTCCCAAGCCTCTTGCATACTGCATTAACTGCTGGCCATGAGCTCCTGCATGGCAGGCTCTGTACCTTCTTCATCTTTACCTCCCTGGTACCTAGCACTATCCCAGTGCGTCTCAGTGCACTGTAAAAGCCCATGAGATGAAAGAGTGAGTGAGTGATGAGAGACTGCAGAAGGCTGGTGGAAAGGAAGTCTTCATCGCTACTCCCAAAAGGTGATTATCTCACTGTGGAGGAAGGCCTTATCAAGCAAGTGGTTTCCCTGAACATCCCACTCTGCATCCTCTGGGACACCTGAGCCCTCTGCCAGGAAGCCCCGATGACCCTGACTTCCCTTACCCAGTCCTCCATATGCTTGGACAGCTCAGGAGTGAGCACAAAGTCCTTCTCTGTAGTGACCATCAGGGCTGGAATCAGGATCTGGGGAGAGATTAACAGGAAGTAGAAGCGATTTCCCTGCTTGGGCTCCCCCATCACCTGGGAAAGGAAATGTTATTTTCACGCCCTGTAGCTTCCTCCACTTGTTTAGTCACCAAGTCGTGTCTGATTATTTTGTGACCCCATGCACTGTAGCCAGCTAGGATCCTCTGTCCATGGGATTCTCCAGGCAAGAAAACTGAAGTGGGTTGCCATTTCCTTCTCCAGGGGATCTTCCAGACCCAGGGATGGAACCTGAGTCTCCTGCATTGGCAGGTGGGTTCTTTACTCCTGAGCCACTCTTAACTCCCCCCAAAAGACCCCTCACCGCTGTGGTCTGGCTTTGTTTTCACCACATGCTTTGTGCGAAGGAGGCACCACTATTATTGAAGATCTACAATGACTGTCTAAGGGATTAGAACATGTATTAATATATCTCGGTCTCTGCCCCTGGTGCCTGACACAGAGCTCCTGAAGCCTTGTAAATTCCTAAGTAGTAAGAGTTCTCAGAGCAGCTTTTGTTCTAATGAGGTGACTCTGGGTGGGTTCCTGGATGGGGGCTGGTCACCAGAAAGATAAAGCCAGGATTAGAAGCTTGGGATTTTCAGCTACCTCCCCCTCCTCCACGTCTGGAAGGGGAGGGAGGGAAGAAGGGCTGGAAGTGGAGTTAATAATTGATCGAGCATACATGAGAAAGTCTCCATGAACATCCACCCAACTCCAGGAGCATGGAATTCAGAGACCTTCTAGGCTGGTGAAATCCACACTGAAAGGGTAACATGCCACAACTCCAGGGAGACAGAGGCGGCTGTGCTTGGGACCCTCCCAGATCTTGCCCTGTGCCTCCCTTCATCTGGCTGTTCATCTGTGTCCTTTATTAAATTCTTGTATAAACTGGTTAGCGTTAGGGTTCTCCAGGGGATCTTCCCAACTGGATAGAACCTGGGCCTCCTGTATTGCAGGCAGATTCTTTCCCAACTGAGCCACCAGGAAAGGCCGAAAAACACTTTATAAACTGGTAAACAAAAGTGCTTCCCTGGGTTCCGTGAGCCACTGTGACAAGTTAATAGATTCGGGGGGTGGGGTTCTGAGACCTTCCAATTTATAGCCAATCAGTTGGAAGCACAGGTGACAACCTGAATGTGGGGTTGGCATCTGAAGTCGAGGGGTCAGTCTTGTCAGACTGAGCCCTTAACCTGTGAGCTCCGATACCCTCTCCAGGTAGATGGTGTCAGAACTAAGTTAAACTGTAGGCCACCCAGGTCATGTGGCAGAGAACTGCTTGGTGTGGGGAAAAACCACACATTTGGTGGTAATAAGTGTCAGAAAGAAAGTGTTTTGGGGACTTCCCAGGCAATCCAGTGGATAAGACTCTCTGCTTCCAATACATAGGGCTTGGGTTCGATCCCTGGTTGGGGAACTAGACCCCACATGTTGCACCTAAGACCTGGTCCAGTCAAATAAATAAATAAATAAGTTTTTTTTTTTTTTAAAAGAAGAAAGTGTTTTGTGTGAAAGTAAAAGAGACACAGAGAAGGAAAAGACTGTTTTTCTCAGTCTGGATGGATTCGGGCATGTAGTGACCACTCAGGTTCCGTGCATGTGTGCGTAAGTACATGCATGTGGTCTGCTCCGGGGACTGATATTTCTGGAACCAACCAAATGGCACCAGGAAGGAGGAAGATGCCCTTGGATGGATGGAGATTGATATTTCTTTTCTTTGAATTGAACGGATGCTTCAGAAGGGCAGCCAGAGTGTGACTGGGCCAGCCACATGGTAACCAGCGTGACATTCGAGGCAGCAAAATGACTTCACTTTTATCCACTGATAAATGGGGCACTGCCAGATCGAGAGAACCCCTCTTTATTCTTGTTCTCACGCCACCATTACAACTTCCAGACAGCGTTCATGGTCTCTGGTTAAGGAATTTGCACTATTTTTTTTTTAACCTACAATGCAGAGCTGTGTGCTTCTCACTGCTCCCCCTCCTCTGAGGAATGAAGACCCAGGGGTGGCTTTGTGGCTGAAATGAATCCTGAGGCTCCTGTCGGGGTGTGTGGAGGGACGCCCTCCACAGTATTCCAAGGGAAAATGTGAAGGCATAGTAGAGGTGTAGAAGGAGGTGGGAGAGAAGAGCTGAAAGGAAACCTCAGAAGAAGGGGTCCCTAACCTTAGATCCCTGGGCTTCACCTCCCTAAAGACCTCATCTTCATCCCTCACGCTATGAGAGAATCTACTGATCACACTGGGGTTTTGTCCATCACAGAGTAGAGTGATGATTGGCTCAAGAGCATTAATTAAGCCACTATTATGTATCAAGCATTGTTCTAGCTCAGCGTTCCATATGCATCAACCCACTGTATCCTTACACAGATCCTGAGGAAGGCACCGCTCTTGTCATTTCCATCTTAAGCAGCCACAGAGAACAGAGTGGGTAAGTGCCTTGCCCAAGGTCACACAGGGATTACAAGGCCATCCTGCCCATCCTGTTCTTTTTTCTTTTTTTAAATTTTATTTATTTGGCTGTCAGGTCTTAGTCACAGTACATGGGATCTTTAGTTATATGTGCTCAGTTGAGTCTGACTTTCTGCAGCCCCATGATCAGCAAACTGGTAAGCTCCTCTGTTCATGGGATTCTCCAGGCAAGCATGGCGGGTTGTCATGCTCCTCCACGGGATCTTCCAGACCCAGGGATCGAACTCAGGTCTCCTGCATTGCAGGCAGATTCTTTACCGTCTGAGCCACCAGGGAAGCCCAGATATTTAGTTGTGATGTGCAAACTTGTAGCTGCGGCATGTGGGATCTAGTTCCCTGACTAGGGATCAAACCTGGGTGCCTGCCTGCACTCAGAGCATGGAGTTTTAGCCACTGGAACCCCAGGCAAATCCCTGCCCCACCTGCTCTTAACTACTATGTTTCATGTTCTCCTGCCTGAATACCTGATCCCGAGAGGTTGGGACCTCCCTTGTTTTATTTGTCTGGTGCCCCAAAGTCTAGCACAGTTCCTGGCACATAGAGGATGTTCATTTTCAACTGAATCAAGGAGATGGCTGGGGTTACTGAATGAGCTGGGGAACGTGAAAATGCAATTTCCCTTAGATTTTTAATGCTCTGAGTGTAAACCTGGGACTCCATTACTCCGTTTGCTGACCTGGAGACTGGAAACCTGTCTCCTGCTTGACAAGTGAAGAAACTGAGACTCAGACTGACTTGGTCAAGGTGACACACCCAGGGGTTAAAGCCCTATCTCTCCTGTCTCTCTGAAAGCACGTGATGCTCCTTCTGTGAGCTGGGGGCTTCAACCTTGTGATCTCTGGGGGTTGCCCTGGACCACCTGCACCCTGAGCTGGGACACCACTGGGACACCTGGGTGCAGTCACCTGGCAGACCCCTGCCCCCCTCCGCCCCACCCTCTGCCATCCAAGAGCAGCAGCCGCACAGAGGTCCTAAGAGGAAAGCCTGCAGTGGAGGTGCTTCCCAGAGCAGCTGGCAGTCTGTCCACCCCCAACTCCGACCAGATAGGTTGGGTCCATGAATGCCCGCAGGGTGACTTGGGAGAGAACGGCATGGGACTCACCTTTCTCCCTGAGCCTTTGCAACTCCACTCCCAGTTCGTGTCCATGTTCCGGTACCAGTTTAGAGGCCCCCTGGGAGGGGCAGATTGGGAAATAAAAAGAGGAAAGCTTTTAGTAGATATTTGTGCTACAGACCCCACCAGCAACCAGCTCAGCGTAGAGCCAGTCTTCCCAGGAAGAGCCAAGATTCTGGCAGGGGGTGGAGAACACAGCCCGGGAGTCACTCCCTGGTGCCCTATAGGCCTGCCAGGCTTTACGAAGCACAGCCTGGTGCAGGCATGGCCCCGGACTGAGAGCTGACACTCTCTGAAACCAGCATGAGGGGACACAGAGAAGCCAGCCCCACAGGACTCTCTGCTTCCTCCCAGGGCTGTCTCAGAAGAGAGTGGGAACTTGGCTTAGTGCCCTCACCAGCCAGAGCCACTCCCCCTGCCCCAGGAAACCCAAGAAAAGGGATATGGGGAGATGCTTCCTCCTAATGGGACACCAGTGAGTGATGCCGAGGTGTCTCCACCGGACTAGCAGGGTGGCCCCAGGGCTGTGCCTGGAACATTCTCCCAGTCCTCAGGCACAGGAGGGGTTGGTGCTGTTGGGCCCTTGAGACTTCTCCAGTGTGAACGAGGGCCTGGAAAGACCGTAGACGAGCCATGTGTCCTTTCAGCATGCACGCTTCAGCTGTCTCCAGGGACAGTAGCCAGGCTCCTCTGTCCATGGGATTCTCCCAGCAAGAAGACTGGAGTGGGTTGCCAGGCCCTCCTCCAGGGTATTTTCCAGACCCAGGGATCAAACCCATGTCTCCCAAGTCTCCTGAACTGCAGGCAGATTCCTTACCACTGAGCCACCAGGGAAGCCCCAAGTGTATGTGAGTGGTGTGCTCAATTGTGTCTGGCTCTTTGAGACCCCATGGACCATAGTCTGCCAGGCTCCTCTGTCCAGAGGATTTTCCGGGCAAGAGTACTGGAGTGGGCTTCTAATACTTCGGGGCTTCTAAGTTCCCCTCCTGTGAGAGGAGGGGCTGGAGCAGATTGCCTTCTACGCTCCTTTCCATAGCACATCTGTGCCCCAATCTGAGGCTCCTAAATTGCTACCCACTTTAGAAATACGTATGCAGTTTTGAGTTTACATGGGTTTTTATGTTCTTTTGAAGTAAGAACTCAGAACTGTCTTCTGATCCTCACTGAGATCACGACTGAAAAAAAGCTAAAAACATGTGCTCTGAAGGGACTCCTAAGCATAAGGGAGAACAAACTGAACTCTCCAAACTAGAGCAGGCCTAGCATCGTCAGTAAAGAGCCTCATGACGCTGGAAGCATTCAAGCAGAGGCTAGCCAGACATTCAAGGGGGCTGAGCTGGAAGATCACTGGGCTTCGCCCTGCACGTGTGAGCAGAAGAGGCTGTCTGCCCACCTTCTCTTTCCTGCGTTTGGGACGCTGTCCTCTTTACCTGAAACCAGACTTTTTGAACTCCTGCACGTAGAACTGGATGTCCTCCTCAGTGACCATCTTGCTGAGGGTGGGCTCCTCTGGGGTGTTCACAAGGAGTCCTCCTGCAAAAAGCCACTTGCTTCTTCTCCACCATCCCCTTCCCATTGTTCTTCACCACCATCCCCTCCCCGGGGTCAGATGTCTGAGTTACAACACCTTGGTGTCTCTTGAGACCATTCACCACCTCTCCTTGTCTTATTAGGGTGCTTTTTGCCTCCTCCAGAGACTATATGGCAGAAGTCAACACAATATTGTAAAGCAATCATCCTCCAATTAAAAATAAATAAATTTTAAAAAACAGACTGGGACTCCCTGAGGGCAATGACGCTGTCCCATGGGTTTGGATACCTGCTCCTGCTTTTACACCAAGTGTACACTTTAAGTGTTTGAGGAATGAAGGAATGAATCAGTGACCATGTGAATGAGTAAAGGGGTGAAGGGAGGGAAGGGAGAGATGTTCCTGACTAGTGACAGAAGTTTAAGCCTGGACACTTTGGACAAACTCTGGCAGTCTTGTAAGACTCATTTTTCTCATCTGTAGAACAGAGATAATAGTGAGAGTTTTCAGGGATGTCATGAGGATTATAAATAATATAACTAAAAAGGGCTAGCCCAGTGTCTGATGCACAGAGTAGGTGCTCAAACAAGTGGTAGTGATCATTGTTATTAATACAAAATACTAGGGAATCATGGCAAAGTCACAGCCTTGGTGCCAAGCAAGGTTCTCTGGAAACAGTGCTGGATCCAGGAGCTGAGAGGATGAGCACTTGGTCTGCTTCTGGCTCTGGCTCCTTGCTTATTTCCAAACTGGGAGGGAGAACGGGGGCTGTTGGAATAGAGCTTGATGGGGGGGAGGCCAGGGAATTGTGACAGAAGTGACCTGGCTGGGGTCTGGCCTGATTTCCTCCCTACCTGCACCAGGTGACCATGCAGAGGTCAGGTTCTATCTTGGGTCTCTGTCCTAATCAGTAGAGGATGCTTTGACAAGCTCTGAGAGTTCTCCAAGCTCTTGGCTCTAAAACTCTGTGGGTAAAGGGAAGCCGGGGCCTCATGGTCACCCTGGGTTAGGGTAAATGTGATTCACCAGCAGAGGCTCTATGTTAAGCATGTCAGAGTTCAGGCTGGCAGGTGACTGCTTCTGCCCACAGCTGGCAGATGGAAAAACAATCATTTAACGTTCAGCTGGTTCCTGCCATGGCCCCTCCTGTCTCCCTTTCCTCCTGAGAATGTCTCTTACCCATTTCACAGACTCTGCTCACGGTGATGAAAGTCTGGAGGGAGAAAAGTTAGAAACAATGTCATGGGTCAAGCAAAGGAAATACATATGAACAGGGCATCTAAAAGCCCTGTGTGTGCCAGCAGACCATACAAATATTCTAAATGCCCAGGAGAGCTAGGCAGGTCCTGAGTGCTCAGAGTAGAGATAGCTCCCACCAAGCTCCAGGTTACAGCTGCTTCTGGGTGTTTACAGGTCTTGGCAACGTAAAAACCTGGGTGTACCAACCAATAGGAACAAGAGATTAGGCCTTAGGTCTATGGCAGATGGGAAGTTAAAAATCAGACTGTCCCCGCTATCCACAGAGTCAATCTGGAGTCATCAGTTAAAGGGTGGACTAGGAAAAACCTTGGAGAAGGAAATGGCAACCCACTCCAGTATTCTTGCCTAGAGAATCCCGTGGTCAGAGGAGCCTGGTGGGCTGCTGTTTATGAGGTCGCACAGAGTCAGACACAACTGAAGCGACTTAGCAGCAGCAGCAGCAGGAAAAACCCACCCACCATGATAGAGAGAAATCAAGGGAGCTGTCTATTCAGTTTGATACTGAATAGAAAACGCTAAAAACACTTCCCTAGGAAATCATAGCTATAAGTCTGCCTTTGCATGTATTTGAGTTTGAATCCACACTGTGAGATCTGGAAAGCCCCAGTAAGTGAAGTAAAACACAACAGTAGCGAAAGGGAGCTTGGGCTGGTAAATTCCACCAGGAGGCCTAGCAGGAGCAATAAATGCTGGACCACCCAGGAAGGGCATTTCCTCCATTTCATTTGAAGCAGGTTGGAGCAGATTAAGTGCTACTGAAGATGAGCTCGCAAACCAAAATTACAGAACTCTCTCCCCTACCCCCACATACACAATAAGGCCCCACTGCAAGAGACAGCAAGCAAAGCAAACAGTAAACAAGACTCTTCAAGAATACTAAGTGATAGAACCTGAACAGAGAAAGAATAAAAAATGAGTATGCTTAAAATGATTAATGTGGCTTCCCTGGTGGCTCAGATGGTAAAGAATTTGCCTGTAGTGCAGGAGACCCAGGTTCAATCCCTGGGTGGGGAAGATCCCCTGGAGAAGGGAATGGCAATCCTCTCCAGTATTCTTGCCTGGGGAATTCCATGGACAGACCATGGGGTCACATGGAGTCAGATTAAGATAGAAGAAGGAACTGAACAACAAGACTCTATGGACAGAGATCTGAATGCTTTGAAAAATAATCAAATACAACTTTCAAAAATTAAAAAAAAAACCAAAAAACTGTTCATTGAAATTAAAACCTCAAAGATGGGTTAAACTGTGGATCAGACATGACTAAAAGACAAATAATACACAGAAGGTAGACTTGAGACTGATTTCTTACAAACAGTGATAGAAGTTTCTAGAAGAAAATAATTGTCAACCTAGAATGCTCTGATAAACTGTTCCTCAGGCCTAAGAGCAAATGGCAAAACCAATACAGTATTGTAAAGTAAATTATAGTAAAAAAAAAAAAAAAAGATATTTTCTAGACCAAAAGATGATGAGTTTATTCCTAACAGACTCTTATTGAAAAAACTACAAAAGAAGGTACTTCAGGAAGAAAGAAATTGAACTGAATATCAAAGAGTGAGGTGCCAGAAGTGCTCAGCAAAGAAACTGGCAAAAATTGGGACATCTGAGCAGGCACTGACCAGACAAAGCAACGGTGACTCCTAACACATGAGACAGGACAGTGGGGTTACCATGATAAAGCAGTCTAGGCTCTTGCATTGTTCCAGAAAAGAGTTAGAAGCATCAATTCACTCTGTACCTTCATAAGCAATTACGCATATGCAAATGATAATGGTAATAACTTCTTAACTGTCACCATTATGATCAGTTCAGTTCAGTTATTCAGTCGTGTCCGACTCTTTGCGACCCTGCAGACTGCAGCATGCTAGGCTTCCCTGTCTGACCAACCCTGTTTGACCAGCTCCTGGAGCTTGCTCAAACTCATGTCCATCAAGTCGGTGATGCCATCCAACCATCTCATCTATATATATATGTTTCAAAGCCTTCCTGGTGTGTTTCAGTTAGGACCAGATCTTCCCCCATTATAATGAAGGGACCAGTGGGAGTGAGGACCCCAATCACCCTGACCACAGAAGTCAAAGACAAGCAGGCCAGTTGCTAACTGCTGACACCCCCATCCTCCCATCCCTGCATCCTCCCGGAGGAGGCAGCTGCACCCCTGCAGCTCCTACTTTCTGCTGAAAACCCACCCCATGCCCCGCACTCCTCACCTCATCGCTTGATCTGAAGAAGCTTTTGAAAGTCCGATTCAGGTTCTTCTCCAGTTCAGCCTCAGCCACTCCCTAAAACAATCAAGAAAGCAAAATGAAAGATGTGGCAGAGATCTCAGAAACCTATCTGACCCAAAGCAAGAAGCCCGTGACCTCTGTCCCATCCAGCCCAAGATTCACCAGAAGTGTATAATTTTGAATTTTCATATTGAAAAACATTTTTTTTAAAGCTTCAAATAAAATATGAGATTCTGACAGTGGTTCCCTCTACCCCACCCTAAACCTGGAAGGTAGGTTTATGGCTATCACTTTTTTTTCTCTTTTTCTAAATTTTTACAACGAGAATGTAATACTTATAATAATCGCTTTATTATTATAGACTGGTGCAGGAATGAAGTGTTGGGGGCAGAAGGGTGGTGAGGGGAAGAGGAGGGTTTGGAGGAGGCCTAGAAGCCAAAGGCGGTTCCAACCATGGGTCTCGAATTGCCATAGTGACGTCAAAACCAACTCCTTTGATTTGGACCCAGGTTGTCTCCCCAAGAACAGGACAGTAAGGTGTCTTTGGCTAAGGAGCTGGGACACGTATCATTTGTGCTCCCAGTTCTTCCTGCCACATGAGAGCTCAAGTTGGTACATTGGACTCTTTCATCCATATCTGATTCTTTGGTCATTTCCAGGCCTAATCAAACCATGTACCAAACCCTGCCTTCTCTTTGAAGCCCCACCTCCTTCATCACAATAAAACAGCTCTGCTCTTCCTGGATCCTACTGGGTCTTTCATGTGCTCTCCGTGGTCCACCCTGAGAAAGCAGGAAAACATCCACTCCGGGGGGCATCTGTCCGACCAGTGGCTGGATGTAGTGAAAGGTTTATTCGTCTCCTGCTAGTAACATTCCCAGAGAGTGTTACTGAAAGCAGGGTGTGGGGTCTGGCTGCTTGCTGCTCAAAGGTCAATAAACAGGCCAGGTTGGTGGAAAGGAAGTTTGCTTCATTTCAGATGTCGACAACTGGAGGGGGAGGGTGGCAGATGTCTGTCCAAAGGCTGATTCCCAACCCCGACTGGCAACCAGTGGGCAAGAGCTTTTATAGACAGAAGGTGGGGAAACTACACGCAGAAACAGCACAGTCAGCTCTGACAGTCACCTTTCAAATTGGTCATTGGTGGTCTAACCAGCATCATCTTGATTGTTTTGGGTACAGTCAGTCTTCAGTTCCAGGGTCCATTTGTTTCCATTTCTCTGAGCTCAGTTCTTGGAATTGTGGCAGCTTATGTCATGGCTGTTGGAGAAGGCGATGGCACCCCACTCTAGTATTCTTGCCTGGAAAATCCCACAGATGGAGGAGCCTAGTGGGCTGCAGTCCATGGGGTCATGAAGAGTCGGACACGACTGAGAGACTTTAATTCCGCTTTTCACTTTCATGCATTGGAGAAGGAAATGGCAACCCACTCCAGTGTTCTTGCCTGGAGAATCCCAGGGACGGGGGAGCCTGGTGGCTGCCGTCTATGGGGTTGCACAGAGTCAGACACGACTGAAGTGACTTAGCAGCAGCAGCAGCAGCATGTCATGTCTATAGTTTGGTTATCATGTAGTTAACATCTTCAACCTGGGATTTCAGTATCTATAAGACAACTTAACAGGAGATGACTCAGAATATTACCTATAGCCCTTGAGAAAGAACTAAAGGTCCTCAACTATGCTTAATGAGTACATTACAGTTATTTGGTTTCTTTTGACTCTTTTCCTTTGTTTTAACTGTTTCTCACTTGTCTGATTAAACTTATTCTCTGACTACAGTTTTCCACAGACAAAAGGCTGGCAGACGATATGGGTGGGGTTGGGGCAAGGACCCTGATAGGGTCCTGCTCTGTTTTAAGAGGAGGGTACTGTAAGCCAGGCTGGCAAAGTGTGCTGGTGGCCCTCAGACCCTGCACACTTTAAGAGGTCCTACTACCCTGCACTTGTTTATTGTGTAGGTTGCACATCACGAGAGCTCTGGATTTACAAGGCAGCAGCACTACAGGCAAGGAAACATTTATCATCAAGCAGCGCTACATCGGCGGTTTGAGGTTTTCTGATGAAAGCAATGTTGGCATGTTAATCATAATCCTTTGACAAGCATAAGATTCCATCATGATGGAGAATCAGTCGTGGCCGTCAGTGACGTGATGAATGTTGAGGCCAGAAACAGCCATGGATGGCAGTGCATTTTATGGGCTCAGTAAAGGCCCCGCATGTTACCACAGGTCATCATTCTTCTTCTTCTTTTTATTGGTTTCTTTGCTTTCTTATTTATTTATTTTTGACTGTGCTGGGTCTTCACTGATGCTCAGGCTTTTCTCTAGTTGCGACAAGCCCCCAGAGGCTACCCTCGTGTGGCAGTGTATAGGCTTCTCATCGCGGTGGCTTCATTGTGGAGCACAGGCTCTAGGGCGCCCAAGCTTCCATGCCTGCAGCATGTGGGTTCAGCAGTTGTGGCTCCCAGGCTCTAAAGTGCTGGGTCAGTAGTTGTGTGCTTAGCTGCTCTGCAGCATGTGGGATCTTCCTGGATCAGGGATCGAACCTGTGTCTCCTGCATTGGCAAGTGGATTCTTTACCACTGAGCCACCAGGGGAGCCCCATCATTCTTATTTATTGTGAGCAGCCCCCTGAGCTTGGGATATGTCTCAGCATGTGGAGGAATCTCCACGGGGTCAGAGGTCTGGACAGGCTGCAGAGTGCAAACAGTCCGTAAAAGAGCAAATGAATATCAAAAGGGTCAACCAGAAAATCAAAGAGAACACAAAGGTAAATAAGTCTGTCCACCCACGTGAAAGCATATCAGATCAACAGAGGTGATGAGGACAAAGGTGAGGGCCAGAGGGGGAGATAAGAGTGTTTGCACTCTGGTGGTGTGCCCTGTTGATATTCTCAGGCTCTCTGTAATTTATAAATGGTGTTACTCTATTTTTAAGTCCCACAGACCAATGACAAGCCTCCTGTTAGTTCACTGGATGTGGCTCCTCCCTCTGTGCTCCTGATCAGAATTAAAGGATGAATTTTGGAACCCAACAAACAAGGTTTCAAGCCCCACTGCAAGTGCTAATCACGTAGTTGGGTCCAACTGTTTGCAACCCCATGGACTGTAGCCCACCATGCTCCTCTGTCTGTGGAGTTCTCCAAGCAAGAATACTGGAGTGGGTTGCCATTCCCTTCTCCAGTGGATCTTCCCAATCCAGGGATCGAATTTGGGTCTCCTGCATTGCAGGCAGATTCTTAACTGTCTGAGCCACCAGGGCAGCCCCACTACTTCTCCTTATTAACTGGGCAACTTAATCTTCCAGAGCCTCAGTTTCCTCATCTGTAAAATGGGAGTTTTATAAGGATAACAGGAGATAATGCCTGTTTCTGATCATGCCTGGTATACATAGGAGAGTATACATAGGAGAGATGCCAATAAATGGTGATTATTGTTGTTATTATTACCTCCATAGTTAAAAGTGACTCGGAGTTTCTTTTGTTCCATTTTTGAAGGCTTTTTCCTTTCTTTGTCTTTTAGCCACCACCATTTTGGACTCCTTTTTCCTATTCTAACTACCTAACAGTTAAAAGTTATTTGACTGCATGAGAATTGTCTAGTTTGGGATCTGGTCCCCTCACAAGCCTGGGGATTTCTTAGGGACACACACTGTATCTTACTTATATTTTTATTCCCACTGTGATAGCCCGGGTAATAAATACATCCCAACAAAGGCTAGATGGATGAGAAGAAGAGAGGAGAAAAAAGGAAACAATGTGAGATAAAGACTTTGGTAGGAATGTCTTCTAAATGACCACATGGATTGTTTTATTTTTTTGCCCTCTACTGTAGGCTCCTATTTATCAAAGAAAATGTGAAAGAAAATGCAGATTTTATGGCAGGAAGTGAAGAAGAACTAAAGAGCCTCTTGATGAAAGTGAAACAGGAGAGAAAAAAGTTGGCTTAAAGCTCAACATTCAGAAAACTAAGATCATGGCATCTGGTCCATCACTTCATGGGGAAGTGATGACCATCACAAATAGATGGGGAAACAGTGGAAACAGTGCTGACTTTATTTTTCTGGGCTCCAAAATCACTGCAGATGGTGATTGCAGCTATGAAATTAAAAGACGCTTACTCCTTGGAAGGAAAGTTATGACCAACCTAGACAGCATATTAAAAAGCAGAGATATTACTTTGCCAACAAAAGTCGGTCTAGTCAAGGCTATGGTTTTTCCAGTGGTCATGTATGGATGTGAGAGTTGAAGTATAAAGAGAGCTGAGTGCTGAAGAATTGATGCTTTTGAATTGTGGTGTTGGAGAAGACTCTTGAGAGTCCCTTGGACTGCAAGGAGGTCCAACCAGTCCATTCTAAAGGAGGTCAGTTCTGGATTTTCATTGGAAGGACTGATGTTGAAGCTGAAACTCCAATACTTTGGCCACCTGATTCGAAGAGCTGACTCATTTGAAAAGACCCTGATGCTGGGAAAGATTGAGGGCAGGAGGAGAAGGGGACAACAGAGGATGGCTGGATGGCATCACTGACTCGATGGACATGAGTTTGAGTGAACTCCGGGAGTTGGTGATGGACAGGGAGGCCTGGAGTGCTGTGGTTCATGGGGTCGCAAAGAGCCTGACACAACTGAGCAACTGAACTGAACTGAACTGATGGCAGGACAAGAAAAATTTAGACATAAATTTTTTTTTCTGTGCCTTTTGGCCTCCTCTCCCCCACACTGTGCACTGTGTATCTGCATTAGACATGGAACAAATCCTCATCAGCAGAAATACCTGCTCAACCTGCTCAACCATAAAGAACAACATTCTTCTCATATCAACAAGACAACTCCTTACAAGATAACCTTGACCTTGTAAGGGGCCACGATGAACCATGATGACTCACTAGATTGTGTAAACTGTTGATAAGATATCATTTAATATACAGCTCTCTGTCTCAAAAAGTGTAACTGTGTCTAGACCTCTAATTGGTAGGACAGTTCTCAGAATTTTCTGAGAGACTGTTTCTGGATTACAGTCCTCAATTTGACTTGGATAAAATTGTGCATTTCTGGGACTTCCCTGGTGGACAAACCTAGACAGTGTACTGAAAACCAGAGGCATTACTTTGCCAACAAAGGTCTGTATAGTTTTTTAATAGTCAAGTACAGATGTGAGAGCTGGACCATAAAGTAGGCTGAGTGCCAAAGAATTGATGCTTTCAAACTGTGGTGATGGAGAAGACTCTTGAGAGTCCCTTGGACAGCCAGGAGATCAAACCAGTCAATCCTAAAGGAAATCAACCCTGAATATTCACTGGAAAGATTAACAGTGAAGCTCCAATACTTTGGTCACCTGATGGGAAGAGATGACTCACTGAAAAGACCTTGATGCTGGGAAAGATTCAGGACAGGAGGAGAAGGGAGCAACAAAGAATGAGATGGTTGGATGGCATCACTGACTCAATGGACATGAGTTTGAGAAAACTTCGGGAGATAGTGAAGGACAGTGGAGCCTGGAGTGTTGCAGTCCATGGGGTCGCAAAGAGTCGTACATGACTGAGAGACGGAACAACAATATGCTTAAGTACAGGCACACTTAAAAGCCTAGTTTTAAAACATCTGGGAAATACTCATCAAGCTATTCATAGTAGCTAGTTCTACAGAAGTGAAGGGGGATCTGACTTTTATTTTAGACAACTCAGTACTTTTTTTCAGATAGCAACCATGAAATACCTAAAGAATAAATGATGTAACAAACCACCAGCAGTCTCTGTAGCTCAAGGAATTACTGTGTTCTAGGGATTAAGATGGGGAAGGCGATGGCACCTCACTCTAGTACTCTTGCCTAGAAAATCCCATGGATGGAGGAGCCTGGTAGGTTGCAGTCCATGGGGTCGCAAAGAGTCGGACACGACTGAGCGACTTCACTTTCACTTTTCACTTTCATGTATTGGAGAAGGAAATGGCAACCCACTCCAGTGTTCTTGCCTGGAGAATCCCAGGGATGGGGGAGCCTGGTGGGCTGCCGTCTATGGGGTCTCACAGTCGGACATGACTGAAGCGACTTAGCAGCAGCAACAGCGGGGATTAAGAAAGATTCAAAACATCAAGGGTAATGTGGATGTAGATGGTAATGTGGATGTGGATATCAGGGTTCCTTCCTTCTATCTCAAAACCATCTCTGTTAATTACCTATAATTTCCCCCTAAATTTTCTCTCTATTCCCTAGTTTTTCAGCTGGTTAAACACCTGAAAGTGTGTTTGGTGCTTGAAATTTGCCCATAGCTATGGTTTTACACACACACACACGTGCACACCCATGGGCACCATGAAATCTCCAAAGAAATAAAATATAAATACATTGCTAAGGAGAAATAAAGAGGAAGCAGTATTGGGGGTGGGAGAGGGCAGGGTTAATAGGACACACTGGACGTGCTGAGATGTCCCCAGGGTCAGAATCTTAAGATTAAAAATAAATGGAACAGGTCGTACTGAAGTCACCTAGCCAGTTCTATTTGTCTTTGCTGTCTTGAGCTGCCACTGCCTTCTCCACCTCCTCCTTTTCTTCCTACAAAAAGGTGAAGGTCATAATCCCTTCCCTGAGAAGAAAAACACAGCTTTTGATTTGAATTTCCACCAGACTTGGAGAGTTCCCAGGACAGAACAGTACATGTTGGCTAATAGTTCAAAGAGCTGGATCTCAACGTGGCTTTTGTTTAAGCTACATCCCGAGGTGCTCGGAAGAACTTGAGGTGGGAGGGCTGGGGACAGGAGTCTGGACCCCTGAGAGCTCACATATGCCACCTGCAGGCTGGAGAAAGGTGGCAGCTGTGGTAGGTAGGAGGGTGGTGGTGGTGGTGCAGGGTAGGTAAAGGGTGGGAAAGAGGGGCTCCCAGTGCCTGCAGGCGTGCTGAGTCACTCAGTCGTGTCTGACTCTTTGCAACCCTATGGACGGTAGCCCGTCAGGCTCCTCTGTCCATGGGATTCTCCAGGCAAGAATACTGGAGTGGGTAGCCATTCCCTTCTCCAGGGGATCTTCCTGACCCAGGGATTGAACCTGAGTCTCTGACATCTCCTGCACTGGCAGGTGGGTTCTTTACCACTAGCACCACATAGGAAGCCCAGGGCTCCCAGGGCCCACCCCTGAATCAAAGAGTTGCTTTATGTTGTGTTTTGTTTATTGGCCTGAATTCAGCTTATCTTTAAAGCTATCACCTGGATGAAAACTATCCAACCAGACCCACCTTTTTTGAGTGTAGAGACAGAAGCAGACAGGGCTTGTCCATTTCTTCACTGAGCAGGGAGTATACAGGCTGGAGGGACTCATCAGCCACCATGGTTTCTCCTTAAGATCGAGCTTGGGGCCCATCCTACCAGCCCCAGATACTGGATTCACTCAATCTGGTCTTCTAGTAGCCAGATCACTAATTTGAATATAGAACACTTCCCTGCCAAGAAGCTTTGTCCTTAAGAACAAAGCCAGCCCCAAACAGTGACCACAGAACAATAAAGGTACTGATTTTTTTCCACAATGACTGTAACAAACTTTGAAACAAAAATCATTGCTCTACAATGACTGTTATTGGTAAGCATCGTTCCCCCTCCCCTGAGGTCACTCTGACCTTGAGCTTATCCTGGGTTGCCCCTCCCCTCCCTGCTTGGATGCACAGGACGCACAGATTAAATCCAAACTCCCTCTGAGTGTGGCTGAAGAGGAGGTGTGAGGGCTTTGAAGACAAACAAGGCAAGGTCAGCATCCTGACCCAGTCGAGTGTCTGGTCTCAGGCCGCTGAGTAAGACTCCTCAAGCCAGCTCAGCTGAAAAGATGGGAGAGAAGGCCACGTGATGATGCCAACAGAACTACCTGGCCCAATAGGCACCCAAGCGTCCATCAAGGGAAGAATCAGTTCAGTTCAGTTCAGTTCAGTAGCTCAGTCGTGTCTGACTCTTTGCGACCCCATGAATCGCAGCACGCCAGGCCTCCCTGTCCATCACCAACTCCCGGAGTTCACTCAGACTCACGTCCATCGAGTCAGTGATGCCATCCAGCCATCTCATCCTCGGTCGTCCCCTTCGCCTCCTGCCCCCAATCCCTCCCAGCCTCAGAGTCTTTTCCAATGAGTCAACTCTTTGCATGATGTGGCCAAAGTACTGGAGTTTCAGCTTTAGCATCATTCCTTCCAAAGAAATCCCAAGGCTGATCTCCTTCAGAATGGATTGGTTGGATCTCCTTGCAGTCCAAGGGACTCTCAAGAGTCTTCTCCAACACCACAGTTCAAAAGCATCAATTCTTTGGCGCTCAGCCTTCTTCACAGTCCAACTCTCACATCCATACGTGACCACAGGAAAAAGCACAGCCTTGACTAGACGGACCTTAGTTGGCAAAGTAACGTCTCTGCTTTTGAATATGCTCTCTAGGGAAGAATGGATGAGCCAAATACACGCACAGTGGGATA
This sequence comes from Oryx dammah, assembly GCF_014754425.2. Classification (NCBI taxonomy): domain Eukaryota; kingdom Metazoa; phylum Chordata; class Mammalia; order Artiodactyla; family Bovidae; genus Oryx; species Oryx dammah. The sequence goes on along the minus strand of NW_024070185.1, from coordinate 73,244,994 downwards.
CTGCATGCATGTGTGCATGTTCAGTTGTGTCCCACTCTGGAACCCCATGGACTGTAGTATGCCAGGCTCCTCTATCCATGGAATTTCCCAGGCAAGGATACTGGAGTGGGTTGCCATTTCTAACTCCAGGGGATCTTCCTGATCCAGGAGACGTGAGTTAGATCCTTGGGTCAGGAATATCCCCTGGAGAAGGGAATGGCAACCCATTCCAGTTTCCTTGCCTGGGAAATCTGATGGACAGAGGAGCTTGACAGGCTACAGTCCATCGGGTTGCAAATAGTTGGATACAACTTAGTGACTGAGCACACACACACACACACACACACACGAGTAGCAGACAGGCAAGGCTGGATGATAGCTGTGGTGAGATGCTGTCATGATCTTTATCGATAAACACGATCCATCCTTTTCTCTTTGGAGTGTTAGGGAGCATCTTTTATCCTTTCTGGAATTACCCAGACATAGCTGGGCATCAGAGTGCAGAGCCCACAAACGGAGGAGGATCAGATGAGGGCAGCTGCAGGGGGGCAGCCAGGCTGGACGACGTTGCTCTCAGGGAATCCAGGGACAGGTGGAAAGCAGCCACATGCGTCACACAGCACCCAAACCCTGGGAGGCAACTCTGAAAGGCATCCTAGGCTTTGAGGCACACAGGTGATACCTAGAAGCCTCCCACATCTCTCAAAGGACATCTGCAGGGGTTCTGGTGAGGGGCTTTTAGGCTCCGGTGCTGTCTGTAACTACAAACATCACTCCTCAGTACACAGAAATATCAGGTCCCAGGCAGGAAGCCAGGAGGTGTTCACAACTAGAGGTGGGTTTCACCAGCCGCTCAGCCAGAGAACTAAGAGGTGGCTCCAAACGAACACTCAGCCCCCTGCTTCCCCATTTCAGAGAAGCAGGAGAACCCCATCCACCACACTGCTGTTCCATCAACTCCCCGAATACACACACATGCATCCAGAATTGCCATCACTCAGGAAGGACCAGCTGAGCTCAGCTTCACCTGAGCCTTCTTGTGAACACCTTTCTCACTGAAGCCACAGAAAACTCAAGAGGGCAGAGACAGATCAGACCATCAGGGAGAAGGAGGGAGGAAGGAGAAAGAACAAAACCCTCGGTGGGCTGGCAGGGCCCCGAACTTACCGGTTCCTGGAAGTAGAGCTGATAATTGAAGGCGGGGTTGGCCTTGATGATCTCCATGGAGGACACTTTGGGATTTGACGGCATGAAGGGAGTATTCAAACTGGCCACAGCCCTGTAGGAAGAAGAGGCGTCAAGACATAGACTCCATAAGAAGACAGTCTGCAAGGACCAGAAAGGATCTTATGTGTCAAAACGTGAGCTCGGAGTTGGGGAGTTCCACATACATGATCTCACTCCAGCAGTGCATGGAGAACAGGACCTAAAACTAAACCACCCTCCTTGACTTTCCAGTCCAGTGGTTTTTTTTTTTAATTTAATTTTTATTTATTTTATATACCCCAATACAAAACCAAAGACATTTTTTTATTGGGGTATGACCAATTAACAATGTTGTGGTAGTGGCAGGTGGACAGCAAAGGGACTCAGCCTTGCATATACATGCATCCATTTCCCCCCAAATTCCCCTCCCATCCAGGCTGCCACGTAACATTGAGCAGTTTCCTGTGCTGTACAGCAGGTTCTTGCTGGTTATACATTTTAAATATAGCAGTGTGTACACGACCTTCCCAAGGTTCCTAACTATCCCTTCTCCCCAGCAACCATAACTGCAGTATTTCTCATTTACTTGCCTTCGACAAAGACTGCATACAAGCATGCCCTCATGTATGTTACACGCAGTATATCTATCTCGATTAGAATAAGTGCATAGCATAATCTTTCTCTAGATTTTAAAAACACAGTCATTTTTCCTTCCTTCCTTCACTCACTGTTTCCTCTGTGTTGAGTGTAATTCCTTGCCACATACTAGGGGAGAGAAAACATAAAACCGATACTCCAGGAGCTTGCTATAGTCTAATAGGAAGCCTAGACAAATACGTGCATGTGTGCTCAGTAGTGCCTGCCTCTTTGCAATCCCATGGACTGCAGCCAGCTAGGCTCCTCTGTCCATGGGATTTCCCAGGGAGGAATATTGGAGCAGGTTGCCATTTTCTTCTTCAGGGAATCTTCCTGACCCAGGGATCAAACCTGGGTCTCCTGCATTGCAGGCAGATTCTTTACCATCTGAATTACTAGGCTTCCCATAGGAATAAAAGAGAGGGTGAATTTGAAAGACCCCATGAATGCAGAACTAACAGAAGTTGACCAGGAATGCAGTTAGCTTGACTGGTTGCCAAGAATTCCATATCCCACTCTTACCTTGGGGAAACTTTTTCCTATAAAAGAAACAGATATATAGGGGACTCTCTTGGTGGTCCACTGGTTAAAACTCTGTCCTTCCAATGCAAGGGGTGTGGGTGTGACCCCTGGTCAGGGAACTAACAACCCACATGCCATTAGGCACAACCCCCCCTGCCACCCAAATAAACAGTTAAAAAAAAAGCCATTAAATTAAAAAAAAACAGATATATGAAATATATTTAAAAACAGTTCAGTTCAGTTCAGTCGCTCAGTCGTGTCCGACTCTGCGACTCCATGAATTGCAGCACGCCAGGCCTCCCTGTCCATCACCATCTCCCGGAGTTCACTCAGACTTTCGTCCATCGAGTCCGTGATGCCATCCAGCCATCTCATCCTCGGTCGTCCCTTCGCTTCCTGCCTCCAATCCCTCCCAGCATCAGAGTCTTTTCCAATGAGTCAACTCTTCGCATGAGGTGGCCAAAGTACTGCAGCTTCAGCTTTAGCATCATTCCTTCCAAAGAAATCCCAGGGCGGTCTCCTTCAGAATGGACTGGTTGGATCTCCTTGCAGTCCAAGGGACTCTCAAGAGTCTTCTCCAACACCACAGTTCAAAAGCATCAATTCTTCGGCGCTTAGCTTTCTTCACAGTCCAACTCCCACATCCATACATGACCACAGGAAAAACAATAGTGTTGACTAGACGGACCTTAGTCGGCAAAGTAATGTCTCTGCTTTTGAATATACTATCTAAGTTGGTCATAACTTTTCTTCCAAGGAGTAAGCAATATATAAAAATATATGTATTTTATATATAAAATAGGAGCAATGGGATAATTAGGGCAAAAGAAATAATCAGAGGAAGGACTGGTAAGGCTTACTCCATACCAGCCGATAGAAATATAATTCAAACCACATATGACTAAAATTTTCTAGTAGCCTGCAGTGCAGGAGACCTGGGTTCAATTCCTGAGTTGGAAAGATTCCCCTGGAGGAGGGGATGGCAACCCACTCCAATATTCTTGCCTGGAGGATCCCCATGGATATAGGAGCCTGGCAGGCTACAGTCCACAGAGTTGCAAAGAATTGGACATGACTGAGTAACTAAGCACAGCACAGTAGCCAAATTAAAACCAGTAAAAAGGAATATGTGAGGTTAATTTTAAACATTATTTAATATTAATTAATTTGATATTAATTTTAATTTAATGTTAACTGAAACATTAATTTAATATTTAACCTAATATATCAATTTTAATATGTAATCAATATTAAGAATTATTAAGAAGCTATTTTACATTCTTTTTTTCATACTTAGTCTTTGGAATCTGGAAGGCATTTTCTACTTATAGTAATCTCAATTCAAAACTGGCCACATTTCAAAGGTTCAATAGCCATGGTTAAGTTATATTTATGCCTATAGGTTTCTAATGATACCATAGTGAACCCATTTTAAGCATTATTTAAGTCACAAGTCAAGAAATTGTAACTTTTACTAAATAGAATGGGTTTACTAAATAGAATGGGACAGAATGGGGTTTTCTTTTTAATCACTTTGACACATTATTTATTAGATATTAAAAACCCATCACTAAATGAGATGATAGCATGTAAATGAAAAAGTTGGGTTAAAGCTCAACATTCAGAAAACTAAGATCATGGCATCTGGTCCCATCACTTCATGGAAAATAGATGGGGAAACAGTGGAAACAGTGTCAGACTTTATCTTTTTGGGCTCCAAAATCACTGCAGATGGTGACTGCAGCCATGAAATTAAAAGACGCTTACTCCTTGGAAGAAAAGTTATGACCAACCTAGATAGCATATTCAAAAGCAGAGACATTACTTTGCCGACTAAGGTCCATCTAGTCAAGGCTATGGTTTTTCCAGTGGTCATGTATGGATGTGGGAGTTGGACTGTGAAGAAGGCTGAGCGCCGAAGAATTGATGCTTTTGAACTGTGGTGTTGGAGAAGACTCTTGAGAGTCCCTTGGACTGCGAGGAGATCCAACCAGTCCATTCTGAAGGAGACCAGCCCTGGGTGTACTTTGGAAGGAATGATGCTAAAGCTGAAACTCCAGTACTTTGGCCCCCTCATGCGAAGAGTTGACTCATTGGAAAAGACTCTGAGGCTGGGAGGGATTGGGGGCAGGAGGCGAAGGAGACGACAGAGGATGAGATGGCTGGATGGCATCACTGACTCGATGGACATGAGTCTGAGTGAACTCCGGGAGTTGGTGATGGACAGGGAGTCCTTGTGTGCTGCGATTCATGGGGTCACAAAGAGCGACTGAACTGAACTGAACTGAAATACTTAAAGACTACTTAGTACGTATAAACTGCATTAAGATTACAAAAAGCTGAACCATAGCCTCCTGGCAGCAGCATCTTTAGGTGATTGTTAAAGAAAGGATATAAAACAAACAAGTGAGTACATCCTTATTTTAAATAGGTCCCCAAAGCTTATTTCAGTAGAAAGGCAAAACTATGACTCAAAGAAATATTCCACATCAAATGTTGCCTTTTCTTTTTCCTTCACTCATTGTCTGAATAGAAAGGCAAAAATCAGTGCTGTCAACAATATTTTTTAATAAAAGATGCTCCCAGACCCAGAGATGCGCAGTCCCATTCTCTGGAGACCCAGAGATGTGAGACCCTGAGAGGGTCTCTGCTCCCTTACAACCTCCCAGGAATAAGGTAACAGGGCTGATTTGATGAGAGCAGATGGAGGAGAAGCTACTACCCCAGAACCAACGGCAGACATGGTGGAAACGGCACAAGGAGAAAAGAAACAGGAAACCAGAGCATGCCTGCATGTCTCAGGTCTGATGTTATTATGCACAAAATTTCACTTGGCTCATGTTAAGTCTTTTAAAATTCTCATAGGAGAGAAAGAGACAAAGAGAGAGAGAGACTAAGTTTAATAGAGTAACAACAATGTGTAGACCATATGTTGTTGCTCTATTTCTTTTTGTTCCCTTCAAGAAGCATCCAGGGACTTCCCTGGTGACCCAGTGGTTAAGAGTCTGCTTTCCAATGCAGGGTCTGCGGGTTCAATCTCTGGTCGGGGAACTGGGACCCCACGTGCTGAAGGGCAACTAAGTCACAACTAAGGCCCAGTGCAATCAAATAAATAAAAAAAGAAGAAGCACCTAACAGTCTGCAGAGTAACTTTTTGGTGAAACTGATTCTTAAGAGATGATTTTTTTACCTTGCTTTTGACTGAGAGAGAGAGAACAGAGAGAGAAGCTAAAAAGATCAGAAGAACAGAGCACAAAAACTTTAAAACTATTTTAGGAAATGTTTGATTTTTTCTGGTCTTTGAGATCACCCAACCGTATGAACTGGGGTTGAACTGAGCATAAATATTTTTAAAGTCTCTCAAGTGTTTCCATTTGTATAAACTCTGCCAAACAAAAGGTAATTGGGTTAGTTAGGGAAACACAGATGACTGCTAAGGATGATGTTTTAGTTAATTTGCTAAGATAGAAGGCTGAAATGGGAGGTCAGACAGGCTCTAACTGCAGTTACCAATTCAAGTGGTGTGCGGCCACAAAGATCATCTGACCCTCCAGGTTCAAAACAAGTCATCTGAAAGCTCCCATGGGTGCCTGAAATGCCATTCTGAAAATGATCATGAGTGATGTGATCATGATCATGAAATACCACTCCAACCTGACTTCTGTACAGCACTTTGCAGGCGGGGTAGCCGTGTGTGTGTATGTGTTCAGTCGTTTAGTTGTGCCAGCTCTTTGCACCCCCCTGGACTGTAGCCCTCCAGGCTCCTCTGTCCATGGGGTTCTCCAGACAAGAATACTGGGGTGGGTTGCCATTTCCTCCCCCAGGGGGTCTTCCCAGCCCAGGGATTGAACCTGTGTCTCCTGTAGCTCCTATGTTATCAGGCAGATTCTCTACCACAGAGCCACTTGGGAAGCCCTGGAATAGTTGGGTAGGAGTGGCAATCACCACTTTGTGGTTGAAGAAACCAGGGTCTAATGGGTGAAGTTTGACTCTGACCAGGGCTAAAGTCTCTCCTGGCCCTCAATTCTATAAGCTGACATCCCTGCTACCTCACCCACTCCCTTCAAAGTCCACGCTCATTGTCCTGCATTCTGGCTACTTGGGCGCTGCATTATTCGCTGCATTACTGGTGACTGGGACAGGCCTTGTGCCTAAGACATTAGCTCATTAAACTGTCCCTACTAAGAAATGGAATATTTTCTGCCATATCAGTCAACAAAGGATGTCACAGTCATCAGCAACTGCAACCCTCCAAAGTGAGCAGGTAAGCCCTGAGGGAACTCAGGAAAGAAAGAATACCTACCATCTAAGAGTCGGGATGCCGGGAGCCAGCGTGAGGAACTCCGCCCATGGCAAAGGTCATGAGGAAGGAGGCTTCAGCATATGCAAAGGTGGGATAGAGCCTCAGGAAACCCCCTGTTCCTGAGCATCTACCCCCAAAACCAGAGTCTACCTACTTTACTGTTTCATGCTCTCACCTATACCTCTGACTTTACTTGGGGCTGACCCCCATTACCTCTCTCGGAGAAGGAGTTAACTTACAGCTCCAAGTCAATAAAAATTCCTGGGCACGACAAGAGTGTTTCAACTTATGAACTCCTCTGAAGATTATCTAGTCTGCCTGTACGGGTTTGTCCGGCCACATGTGATTGTTTACAGCCTCCCAACAGTGAGAGGCACGAGATGTTTTAGACTTACTAAAGGCAGATTCTTTTGGGAAGTTAGAAATTATTGGTATAGTGAGTTGGTTAGGAATTATATTGGTGAAGGGTTTTTCATTTGTTGTGCCAATAATTGCTGCTAATTCCCTGCCCTGGGTGTGACAAGGGTGTCTCAGGTCAAACCTCTCTGCTGACAGACTAGCTTGTCTGACAACCTCTCAACCATAAATAGCACAGAGAGTTTGGAGTATTTTGAAAGTCTTAATTAGCAGAGGGCTTTTCTCATTGTTGAGTCAATGATTGCTGCCAGGCCTCCATATCCTTAGGCACCTGGGAATATATTAATCAATCTATTTGGAATATAGAAAAGGAAATATAGTAGTTTTTGATGTTAGCAATACTAGACTTTTTGAGTTAATGAATTTTCTCTTTTGTTATAGATCACTGTACTTTGTTATAAATCACTGTGTCCCTGCTATGCAAAAATGTAACTTTATCACTATCTTAAGACTAAATAGATCTTAAGGGGAACATTGGTGAAGGGTTTTCATTTATTGGGCTGATGTTTGCTGCTAAATCTCCATATTCTCTGTCCTTATAATGAATATAACTAGTATATAGGAGAAATAAGTATTAACCTTTAAGATTAATCATGTTAACCTTAGGTTAAATAAATTCCTTTCTTAGTTGTAACCCACTACACCCTCACCCTGTAGGAATGCAACTTTATCTGCTACCTTCAGAGGGTGGTGCCTGGTTTAAGAAAAAACACCCTTGGAAAAAATAAGTTTTTTGGTTATCAGAAAGAAAGGATCATAAAATGTCAGCAGGCCTCATGGCCAGATGATGATGTAAAACCCCTAAGACCTTATGTATACTTTTATGTAAAGCACCTGATTTTGATAAAGGTCAGGACTGCTGACCCCCACGTGACTTTAAAATTTCCATTTATCTCTATGTGTAACACAAGGTATATAAGCAAACCTAAAAAATAAAGAAATCGGATCAGTTTCTGGAAAGACTGATTCCCCTGTGTTGTTTCTTTCTTGCTCCCTGTTTTTCTGGCTGAATTCCCATCTGGAGCATGGGTGCTTGCCACGTCTACTTACTTGCCCCAGCTTTTAAGTTCCACGTGAGAAGGAGACCAAGGAGGGGCACCTTCCAATATTCAAGTGGTGCCGGTGGCCCAGTGTAGATGGTGCAAATTCCTTGTCTTGGAATTTTATTGGTATCCCACGTAAACCAAGTTATTCAGCCTCTTTTTCTCCACTAATATTTCCTACTACACTATCCTTTTCTAATCTCTCTCTATATCTGTAATTAAGTAAGTTTTTTGCTAGGACACCGATTCCATCTCCCCTTCGAAATACCCTGGATCCACTGGGGCTGGACCCCGCAGGACACAACTGAGCAACTTCACTTTCACGCACTGGAGAAGGAAATGGCAGCCCACTCCAGTGTTCTTGCCTGGAGAATCCCAGGGACAGGGAAGCCTGGTGGGCTGCCGTCTATGGGGTCGCACAGAGTCGGACACGACTGACCAGACTTACCAGCAGCAGCGGCAGCCATCAGACTGCAGCCGCTCCCTATGTTGAGCCCTGAGAAAACTCAGGATGTAAAAGCACAGCATGCTGGCCTCAGATAGCTGAGTGCATGTCAAAGGAATGGTTTCAGTGAGCCCAGACTCTTGCATCTTCCCATATATGGGAAAGTGCTCAGTTCCCTTAACTTGAAATATCTCATTTTCTTTAATTAACAATCAACTTTAAAAAATTATTGGAAGATAATTGCTTGACAATATGATGCTTGTTTCTGCCATACATCTGCCATCTGCTGCAAAACTGCTGTACAACCTGGCCCCCTTTCACCTCCTCAGAGCAGTTTCTCAGAGCTATCTGAAACACTGTCTCCAGGCTGCAGTCCTCACTTTGCTGCAAATAAAACTTGCAACACTTGAGTTGTGAAAATTTTTTTCAACGCTACTCACACACCAGTGAGCTAAGGGAATAAGGTTTTACCTTCTCAGATAACAACCTACCATTTTCAAGATGTTTTCTAGAACTCAAGACCTGAGGAAGGATTTTAGGGAATTCAAGTCCAGTCTGACCCAAACTCTTGATGCCCATTGCCTAATTACCTCACTCTCTCAGGGTGGAAGAGAGCGATGGTCCACACCAGCATGCCGCCCCAGTCGTGGCCAATGAATACAGCCTGAGAGATGCCCTAGGAAGACAAAGAAAGGGGAAGAGTGTGAGCAGGTTCCTGGGATGGGGGATAGGTGCTGAAAGCTGGAGCCCTGGTTCTCCCCTGAGGTCCAACCACAGCAACTACTTCGAATGTCCACTGTCTTGAAACCTCTGTCCCCATGTGTGGGCCCCACAGATCTGCCACACAAACAACTGGCCTTTCAAATCTTCTTGGAAGACTGAGGCCACTGGCCACGAATTCCCTCTCTACCTTCTCTCCAATCAAAATTTTTTTCACCTTCTTTCCTCCTATTTGTCTTAAAGTTAGAAGGACTCCCCTCCTCTCCTGTGCTTATCTCCCATTGAGTGGTTATTATTCTGTTCCTCATTCTTTTGGGATCTTCTCTCCCCTAAGTAGCCAGGAGAGCCTCAAAAGCATCTTATATCTCCTGATTTCTTCCTGCATCTTCCTCTTCTCTGCTGCTGGAACCACGAATGACCACACTCCTGTCCATGGAAGACCTACTGAGTCACAGCTCTTTGTCTTCTAACACACATTTTGCAAATGAAAAGATGGCTAACAGTGGTCAAGAAACTTGCCCATGCTGCATGGATGATAAGTGGCAGAGGTCCCAGGTGGAGGTCAGACCCAGGTCCCCCAACCTAAGGACTTCCTAGGTGGTGCTAGTGGTAAAGAATCCACCTGCCAATGCAGGAGACATAAGAGATGCTTCCCTGAGTCAGGAAGATCCTCTGAAGGAGGGCATGGCAACCCACTCCAGTATTCTTGCCTGGAAAATTCCATGGACGAGGAGCCTGGTGGGCTAGTCCATAGCATTGCAAAGAGCTGGACACTACCAAAGTAACTTAGCATGCACACAGCCCCCAACCTAAAATTGGGCTCCCTCCTCTGTCCTACCTACTGATCACATTTAGGGCCTTCAGATCCTTCCAAGCCTCACTGGAAGGAAGTGGGCAGGGCACAATCATTAAAAGAATGATACAACCATTAAGAACAGGATATCACAAAAATCTGTTAGAACGTACTAGGCCCAAGATGGCAAAAGGTTCGACCTCAAATAGACCTTGAGCCTCATTATATGCTCAAACATTCCAAACCACGTTAAATGAAGGCATTAGATTTTAAATATTTCAAAAGGGGTGTAACTTTTTAAAAGTTGTGTAATATTGTTGTTCAGTTGCTAAGTCAGTTCAGTTCAGTTCAGTTCCATCGCTCAGTCGTGTCCGACTCTTTGTGACCCCATGAATTGCAGCACGCCAGGCCTCCCTGTCCATCACCAACTCCCGGAGTTCACTCAGACTCACATCCATCGAGTCAGTGATGCCATCCAGCCATCTCATCCTCTGTCGTCCCCGTCTCCTTCTGCCCTCAATTCCTCTCAGCATCAGAGTCTTTTCCAATGAGTCAACTCTTCGCATGAGGTGGCCAAAGTACTGGAGTTTCAGCTTTAGCATCATTCCTTCCAAAGAAATCCCAGGGCTGATCTCCTTTAGGATGGACTGGTTGGGTCTCCTTGTAGTCCAAGGGACTCTCAAGAGTCTTCTCCAACACCACAGTTCAAAAGCATCAATTCTTCGGTGCTCAACCTTCTTCACAGTCCAATTCTCACATCCATACATGACCACTGGAAAAACCATAGCCTTGACTAGACGGACCTTAGTTGGCAAAGTAATGTCTCTGCTTTTGTATATGCTATCTAGGTTGGTCATAACTTTTCTTCCAAGGAGTAAGCGTCTTTTAATTTCATGGCTGCAGTCACCATCTGCAGTGATTCTGGAGCTCCAAAAAATAAAGTCTGACACTGTTTCCACTGTTTCCCCATCTATTTCCCATGAAGTGATGGGACCGGAGGCCATGATCTTCGTTTTCTGAATGTTGAGCTTTAAGCCAACTTTTTCACTCTCCTCTTTCACTTTCATCAAGAGGCTTTTGAGTTCCTCTTCACTTTCTGCCATAAGGGTGGTGTCATCTGCATATCTGAGGTTATTGATATTTCTCCTGGCAATCTTGATTCCAGCTTGTGTTTCTTCCAGCCCAGGGTTTCTCATGATGTACTCTGCATATAAGTTAAATAAGCAGGGTGACAATATACAGCCTTGATGCACTCCTTTTCCTATTTGGAACCAGTCTGTTGTTCCATGTCCAGTTCTAACTGTTGCTTCCTGACCTGCATACAGTTGCTGCATAAAGTTGCTAAGTCATTCATGTCCAACTCTTTTGTGACCTCATGGGCTGTAGCCTGCCAGACTCCTCTGTCCATGGGATTTCCCAGGCAAGAATACTGGAGTGGACTGTCATTTTCCTTTGCCAGGGGATCTTTCTGACCCAGGGGTCAAACCCACGTCCCCTGCATTGGCAGGAGGATTCCTTACCACTGAGCCACCTGGGAAGCACTGTGGGAATATTAAGATATTTTTGAGACTTCTTAACCTGGCACTAAGGCTCTCCACCTGGCTTAAAGCCAACAAAGATATCCTATCCTTCGGAAGATGCTTTTCATAAAACAAGAACCAAAACAAATGCTTCTGTGTATTCTCCAAACCTGTCTTTGTGTTCCCTTCCGACCCACCACCCCCACTTCCCGGCCTGTGCCACCCCCTTGAGAGCTCTGACAGATGACATCTTCTAGGGTTATGTCTTTTCTTTAACTTCCCAGCCCCAAACAGAATTCTCCAAAGAGATCAGTTCAAGATAACTTACCAACTTATCCAGGAAGGTGATCATGTCCTAAGAAAGAAAACACACAGCAAAATCAGAACTGTAGCCATCCAACTCAGCAGCTTGAAGATTAGAATTACTGTGTTTGCCTTTGTTACAGTCTGAATTGTGTCCTCCCCACCCCTAATCCCATCCCCCAATTCCCCTAACACCTGGTACTTCAGAATATGGCTGTATTAAATCTGAAGGTAGACTCATTTAAAAAGTGATGAAGTTAAATGGGGTCATTAGGATGAGCCTTAATCCAATATAAAAGGGAAAACAACTATGGCTTCCTGTTTCTCAGTCCTGCTTCTCCAAAAAGACTCCCAGGTAACTTGTCACACCATCTCTGTTTGTCTGAGCCAATGCAAAGGGCCTCTGCTCAGTACAATAAGTCTACAGAGCCACATATACGGAGCCCATAAGGGTGGGGCCCTGAGCCAGTAAGATTAGTGTTCTTATAAGAATAGCCCCAGAGTTGTTCTCTCTCCCTGCCATGTGAAGATGCAGCAAGAAGGCAGTCACCTGCAGGCCAGGGGGTCCCTCACGAGAACCTGAGCCTATTGGAACCAGAACCCAGACTTTCAGCCTCCAGAAAGGGGAGAAATACATTTCTGTGGTTTAAGCCCTCTGGTCTGTGGTGTCTTGTCACGTAAGCTTGAGCCAACTAATGTACACACTAATGGGGAATTTAGCTGAGGGATTCCCAGAAACTCCATGACATGCAAAGTGGCAGCACCCATGAGGTTCCTGACTAACAGACTGTCTGATGTAAGAGCATCTCTAAGGGGTGAAGGGTGCAGAACTGTGGTCCAGCTACAGTGACTGGGGTGATCTGAGTCCCCCATGAGCGAGAAAAACAATTAAGGAAGAATGTGGGAAATGAAGGAAACGCAGGAACCCCTTTACCTTTTCCTCCTAGCTGATATTGTCCATACCACTCCCTCAGCACTAAACTTGTATTCAGAGCATCTCTCCACTTCCTTCTTTCTTTATTATTCCCTTACTTTCTGGGTTCTCAGACTTGCCTGTGTACGGGCACTGTTTGCCGAGTCCATAACCCTGCTTTGGAAGCAACTCAGAGCATGGGCTTTGCTTTTCGGCAACTTACAGAGGCTGTTCACAGGCCAGAGTGAAGTCAGGGTCACTAATTCCAGGGCAGCCAGAATCCTGTGCTGTTTCTGTGACCATTTCATTTCTAACAAGAAATAGTATCATTCTCACAGTTCCCTGAAGGATCTCTGGTCCTGGGGAAATCGTTTCCAGAAGGAACGTCCTGGATCCATATATATTCTCAGGGGTCTACCCAGATAACTGTCCACTGGAAAACTCACTAAGTGTACTTTTTCTGTATGACAGGTAGGCTTATACCTGGGCAGACCACGGTCCCCTTATCCTGCCAGTAATAAGCATCTGTAATTTTAGCATAATCAGTGGCATCACCAGTTTTCAGGCCACACAAGAGGCTGTTTCTTCCTCCTGGTCCCTCCAGCCTTTGCTTTTGCTCTAGGGCTGATGGAGGTTTGGGTGCAAGCCTTGAGATGAGGGTCTCCCTCCTAATGGTGCTATTGCCTTAGAGTAGAAAGACCACTGCAGTCTCCAGTCCACACACTCACTTCCAGGGTCTGACCAAAAATGTCTTTACCAAAATAAAGTGATTTTATAAAATTCTCAGGATGGAAAGGTGATATGGTGGAGTAGTTAAGAGCAGGAGCAGGGGAGCTACTACAGAATTCAAACCTGGCTCTAAAACTGTTGATCTCAGACAAATTATATGACTCCTCGTACTCAATTTCCTTTTCCATCAAACACTTAGAAAAATACTTGATATACAGGGTGTGCATGCATGCTGAATTGCTTCAGTCATGACTCTTTGCAAACCTATGGACTGTAGCCTGCCAGGCTCCTCTGTCCACGGGATTCTCCAGGCAAGAATACTGGAGTGTGATGCTATGTCCTCTTCCAGGGAAGCTTCTGAACCCAGGGATCCAACCAGCATCTCTTACGTCTCCAGCTTTGGCAGGCAGGTTCTTTGCCACTAGCACTACCTGGGAAAACCTACTTGATATACAGTAAATGTTGGCTATTATTTCAAAATATTTCAACCTTCAGAAAGAACTTATACCCAAATGCTGTGAAATGCTGCATTCTTAGGACTTAAATCACACTTCTGTCTTTTATCAATGAAAACACAGGATGGAAAAGAAGTTACAGATGTTACCCAAAGACCCTTCTTACCTTGCTTAACACTTCCAAGGAATATTCTTCTATTTCTGCAATTATAAATAAAAGAAACATTTAATTTAATTTAATTTAATTTGTGTGATTGAGTTAGACAAGGTCCTAGTCTAGGACCACAGCCTTGTCTAACTCAATGAAACCAAGCCATGCCTGCAGGGCAACCCAAGATGGGCGGGTCATGGTGGAGAGGTCTGACAGAACGTGGTCCACTGGAGAAGGGAATGGCAAGCCACTTCAGTATTCTTGCCTTGAGAACCCCATGAACAGTATGAAAAGGCAATATGATAGGATACCAAAAGAGGAACTCCCCAGGTCATTAGGTGCCCAATATGCTACTGGAGATCAGAGGAGAAATAACTACAGAAAAAATGAAGGGATGGAGCCAAAGCAAAAACAATACCCAGCTGTGGATGTGACTGGTGATAGAAGCAAGGTCCGATGCTGTAAAGAGCAATATTGCATAGGAACCTGGAATGTCAGGTCCATGAATCAAGGCAAATTGGAAGTGGTCAAACAAGAGCTGGCAAGGGTGAACATCGACATTCTAGGAATCAGCAAACTAAAATGGACTGGAATGGGTGAATTTAACTCAGATGACCATTATATCTACTACTGAGGGCAGGAATCCCTCAGAAGAAATGGAGTAGCCATCATGGTCAACAAAAGAGTCCGAAATGCAGTACTTGGATGCAGTCTCAAAAATGACAGAATGATCTCTGTTCGTCTCCAAGGCAAACCATTCAATATCACAGTTATCCAAGTCTATGCCCCAACCAGTAATGCTGAAGAAGCTGAAGTTGAACAGTTCTATGAAGACCTACAAGACCTTTTAGAACTAACACCCAAAAAAGATGTCCTTTTCATTATAGGGGACTGGAATGCAAAAGTAGGAAGTCAAGAAACACCTGGAGTAACAGGCAAATTTGGCCTTGGAATGCAGAGTGAAGCAGGGCAAAGACTAATAGAGTTTTGCCAAGAAAATGCACTGGTCATAGCAAACACCCTCTTCCAACAAAACAAGAGAAGACTCTACACGTGGACATCACCAGATGGTCACACCAAAATCAGATTGATTATATTCTATGCAGCCAAAGATGGAGAAGCTCTATACAGTCAACAAAAACAAGACCAGGAGCTAACTGTGGCTCAGATCATGAACTCCTTATTACCAAATTCAGACTTAAATTGATGAAAGTAGGGAAAACTGCTAGACCATTCAGGTATGACCTAAATCAAATCCCTTATGATTATACAGTGGAAGTGAGAAATAGATTTAAGGGCCTAGATCTGATAGATAGAGTGCCTGATGAACTATGGAATGAAGTTCGTGACATTGTGGAGAAGACAGGGATCAAGACCATTCCCATGGAAAAGAAATGCAAAAAAGCAAAATGGCTGTCTGGGGACGCCTTACAAATAGCTGAGAAGAGAAGAGAGGCAAAAAGCAAAGGAGAAAAGGAAAGATATAGGCATCTAAATGCAGAGTTCCAAAGAATAGCAAGAAGAGATAAGAAAGCCTTCTTCAACAATCAATGTAAAGAAATAGAGGAAAACAACAGATTGGGAAAGACTAAAGATCTCTTCAAGAAAATTAGAGATACCAAGGGAACATTTCATGCAAAGATGGGCTTGATAAAGGACAGAAATGGTATGGACCTAACAGAAACAGAAGATATTAAGAAGAGTTGGCAAGAATACGCGGAAGAACTGTACAAAAAAGATCTTCACGACCCAGATAGTCATGATGATGTGATCACTAATCTAGAGCCAGACATCTTGGAATGTGAAGTCAAGTGGGCTTTAGGAAGCATCACTATGAACAAAGCTAGTGGAGGTGATGGGATTCCAATTGAGCTGTTTCAAATCCTGAAAGATGATGCTGTGAAAGTGCTGCACTCAATATGCCAGCAAATTTGGAAAACTCAGCAGTGGCCACAGGACTGGAAAAGGTCAGTTTTCATTCCAATTCCAAAGAAAGGCAATGCCAAAGAATGTTCAAACTACCGCACAATTGCACTCATCTCACATGCTAGTAAAGTAATGCTCAAAATTATCCAAACCAGGCTTCAGCAATACGTGAACTGTGAACTCCCTGACGTTCAAGCTGGTTTTAGAAAAGGCAGAGGAACCAGAGATCAAATTGCCAACATCCGCTGGATCATGGAAAAAGCAAGAGAGTTCCAGAAAAACATCTATTTCTGCTTTATTGACTATGCCAAAGCCTTTGACTGTGTGGATCACAATAAACTGGAAAATTCTGAAAGACATGGGAATACCAGACCACCTGACCTGCCTCTTGAGAAATCTGTATGCAGGTCAGGAAGCAACAGTTAGAACCGGATATGGAACAACAGACTGGTTCCAAATAGGAAAAAGGACTACGTCAAAGCTGTATATTGTCACCCTGCTTATTTAACTTAAATGCAGAGTACATCATGAGAGACGCTGGGCTGGAAGAAGCACAAGCTGGAATCAAGATTGCCGGGAGAAATATCAATAACCTCAGATATGCAGATGACATCACCCTTATGGCAGAAAGTGAAGAGGAACTCAAAAGCCTCTTGATGAAAGTGAAAGAGGAGAGCGAAAAAGTTGGCTCAACATTCAGAAAACGAAGATCATGGCCTCCGGTCCCATCACTTCATGGGAAATAGATGGGGAAGCAGTGGAAACAGTGTCAGACTTTATTTTTGTGGGCTCCAAAATCACTGCAGATGGTGACTGCAGCCATGAAATTAAAAGACACTTACTCCTTGGAAGAAAAGTTATGACCAACCTAGATAGTATATTCAAAAGCAGAGACATTACTTTGCCGACTAAGGTCTGTCTAGTCAAGGCTATGGGTTTTCCAGTGGTCATGTATGGATGTGAGAGTTGGACTGTGAAGAAGGCTGAGCACCGAAGAATTGATGCTTTTGAACTATGGTGTTGGAGAAGACTCTTGAGAGTCCCTTGGACTGCAAGGAGATACAACCAGTCCATTCTGAAGGAGATCAACCCTGGGATTTCTTTGGAAGGAATGATGCTAAAGTTGAAACTCCAGTACTTTGGCCACCTCATGCGAAGAATTGACTCATTGGAAAAAACTCTGATGCTGGGAGGGATTGGGGGCAGGAGAAGGGGATGACAGAGGATGAGATGGCTGGATGGCATCACCAATCAGTTCAGTTGCTCAGTCGTGTCCGACTCTTTGCGACCCCATGAATTGCAGCACGCCGGGCCTCCCTGTTCATCACCATCTCCCGGAGTTCACTCAGACTCACGTCCATCGAGTCGGTGATGCCATCCAGCCATCTCATCCTCGTCGTCCCCTTCTCCTCCTGCCCCCAATCCCTCCCAGTTACCAACACACTAAAAAGGCCCCTTTCCAAAAAAAAAAAAAGTATCGTATTACATGATTAGATTGATATAGTCCGTACAAGGGATTCAGGGAAGATTACAATAGAGATGAATGAAAATAAACACTTAAATAATTAAAGAAAATACCCTTAGACATCTTTCCTGAATATCTGGACTGAGTCCTTCCTTTTATCTAAAATGCTTCTGCATCATTCAAGAGGTAGTAAGCTGAGTTGACATGGGACATGATGACATTTAGGGAACAATCACAGAGGCACACTCTTGCCATGATAGGCTGAGTGGCCTGGAGGTGGCCCCTGAGTGCCTGAGAGCCCCAGCCCATGTCAGTGGGCTTCTAACTCAACATAGCAGGGCTGATGTGAATGTGGCTGCAGCAGCTCAGGAAAGGGGTGGTGAGCCACTGCCTGGGCCCACTAAGCTGCTAAGAGCATCCTTGACGACAGAGGGACCAGCAACTCTTCTGCACACCTGACTGCTTCCCATTCCCTCCTCCACGTGACATTCTTAAAGGTTGGGGGCTGAGGATCTCTCTGACACTGATAAAGACAATGCACTCTTGGGCAATCCAGTGGTTAAGACTTTGCCTTTCAGTGCAGGGGGTGCAGGTTGATATCTGGTCAGGGAGCCAAGATCCCACATGCCTTTGGCCAAAAATCCAAAAACATAAAACAGAAGCACTGTTGTAACAAATTCAACAAAGACTTTAAAAATTGTCCTAATTAAAAAAAAAATCTTAAAAATATAATGGATTCCTTCCTTCCCAGGGAAAATGCTCATATACCCACACGTGGTCTCAAGGGTTCCCAGGCCCTGACATCCTCAGATGGGCTCCCACTAGGACCAGTAGATGCTGGGTTAAGTAAGAATCTGGCCTACAAATTACTGTATGATTCAGCAATTCCACTTCTGGGTATATATGCCAAAGAACTGACAGGAGGGATGCAAAGAGATATTTGTACACCCATGTTAATTGCAGCATTATTCACAATAGCCAAAAGGTGACGCCATCCCAGTGTCTATCAATGGATGCATGTATAAACAAACTATGGTCTATTCATACAAGAAAATATTGTGTGTGTGTGTGTTCAGTCCCTCAGTGGTGTCTGACTCTTTGCAACCCTATAAACTATAGCCTGCCAGGCTCCTCTGTCCATGGGATTATTCTGGAAAGAATACTAGAGTGGGCTGCCATGCTCTCATCTAGGAGATCTCCCCGACCCAAGAGTCAAACCTGCATCTCCTAAGGCTCCTGCATTGGCAGGCATATTCTTTTATCACTGATCTACTAAGCCTCCCACAATGGAATATTATTCATCCTTAAAAAGGAAGGAAATTGTGATACGGAGTATAACATGGATGAACCCTGATGACATTATGCTAAGTGAAATAAGTCAATTACAAAAGGATAGATACTGTATGATCCACTTAGATGAGGTACCTGGTCGAGTTTATAGAATCAGAGAGCAGAAGGGAGCTTGGTGGGAACTGAGGGGAGGGAGAATGGGGAGCCATTGGTCAATGGTCCAGAGATTCAGTTCTGCAAGATGAAAAAAGAAGCTAGATGGCACCAGTTATACTCTATATCCTCACTGACTCACAGGAGATTCCCTTGGGGGCACAGACCGCTGGATTTCTTATATTCATTCAGAGTATGAGGACCAGGGTCGTCTGGGGCCCAAAGTGCACAGACATGGACACTGCAGGAACTGGGAGGGGAGAGGGGATGTCAGACCTCTTGGAAGGGCTGCCTGCTCTGACATGGGACCAGGGCATGACCCACACAGGAAAAGCTGTAAAACAGGTAACTCACCAGGAGGAGCAGATGACTCTCCATAGCCTTTCATGTCCACGGCTAGGACCCGGAAACCCGCCTGGGCCAGAGCAGGGATCTAGAGCACAAACATTTCAGAACCCTTCCAGTGTGGTCTCATCAGTATTTTTTGGACACTCCCTCTTTGCTTCCTATAAATGGCTTGGTTCTAAGTGCCACATGACCCTACCTGGAATCCTCGCCATGGGGTCAGAATCTCACTGGGATGGGGCTGCCATGGGTGGTGGTAGGGTTTGTACTCTGCACCTAATGCAGCACCAGAGAGAGCAGCTTTCCTAGCAAAGACCTTGCAGATTTTTACAATCATTACAGACACTTCCCAGCAGGTGGCATGAAGCATCTTGAAGAAGTTGACCTTTATGTAATCTGCAAAGGGAATATGGGGACTAGCACAGCTCTGAGCTCTGAAGCCATCTCCGACCCCAATATTTCAGAGATATCATGGTCATCCTTGGGAGATGAGGCTCCACAGCAAGGTTTCAGCTTCTTAATGATATCCAAGGCTGGGTCACACCATCTAGATGTTTCTCTCCCCTCACCTGACTGGGGTGTACCTTCTCCCAGTTTCCCTTACCTGGTACCTCCAAGAGAACCAACTCTCAGGAAATCCATGGCAGAGGCACACGACAGGGCCGGAGCCCAGCTCCACAAAATGCAGACGCACCCCAGGCTGTAGAAGAGAGAGGGGAACAGGGAGTGATCGCAGCCTGCAGGCCAGAGGGAACCAACACCTCTTCCCCAGACCACATGGCCTTTTCAGTATGCTCCCAGATCACTTGAGCCTGGCCTGGCTTTCTCAGCAAAAACCCTCAATGTTAGAAGAAAATTTCTGGGAAGAAACAAATGGCCAAACTGCAACAGAAATAGGCAGTTTCACTGGAACAAGAAAAGCATGAAAAGAAGATCATAATGTCAATCCCTAAGAAAGAAAATGCCAAAGAATGCTCAAACTACTGCACAATTGCACTCATCCACATGCTAGTAAAGTAATGTTCAAACCTCTCCACCCCAGGCTTCAGGATTACATGAACTGTGAACTTCCAGATGTTCAAGCTGGTTTTAGAAAAGGCAGAGGAACCAGAGATCATATTACCAACATCCACTGGATCATCGAAAAAGCAAGAGAGTTCTAGAAAAACATCTATTTCTGCTTTATTGACTATGCCAAAGCCTTTGACTGTGTGGATCCCAATAAACTATGGGAAATTCTGAAGAGATGGGAATACCAGACCACCTGACCTGCCTCTTGAGAGATCTGTATGCAGGCAGCTAGAACTGGACATGGAACAACAGACTGGTTCCAAATAGGAAAAGAAGTATGTCAAGGCTGTATATTGTCATCCCGCTTATTTAACTTATATGCATCATGAGAAACGCTGGGCTGGAAGAAGCACAAGCTGGAGTCAAGACTGTGGGGAGAAATATCAATAACCTCAGATATGCAGATGATACCACCCTTATGGCAGAAAGCGAGGAAGAACTAAACAGCCTCTTGATGAAAGTGAAAGAGGAGAGTGAAAAAGTTGGCTTAAAGCTCAACATTCAGAAAACTAAGATCATGGCATCCGGTCCCATCACTTCATGGCAAATAGATGGGGAAACAGTGGAAACAGTGGCTGATTTTATTTTTCTAGGCTCCAAAATCACTGCGGATGGTGATTGCAACCATGAAATAAAAAGACACTCCTTGGAAGAAAAGTTATGACCAACCTAGACAGCATATTCAAAAGCAGACATATTATTTTGCCAACAAAGGTCCCTCTATGGTTTTTCTAGTAGTCATGTATGGATGTGAGAATTGGACTATAAAGTTGGACTATAAAGAAAGCTGAGGGCCGAAGAACTGATGCTTTTGAACTGTCATGTTGGAGAAGACTCTTGGACTGCAAGGGGATCTAACCAGTCCATCATAAAGGAGGTCAGTCCTGGGTGTTCATTGGAAGGACTGATGTTGAAGCTGAAACTCCAATACTTTGGCCACCTGATGCGAAGAGCTGACTCATTTGAAAAGACCTTGATGCTGGGAAAGATTGAGGGCAGGAGGAGAAGGGGACAACAGAGGATGAGATGGTTGGATGGCATCACTGACTCAATGGATATGAGTTTGGGTAGGCTCCAGGAGTTGGTGATGGACAGGGAGGCCTGGCCTGTGGTGGTTCATGGGGTCACAAAGAGTTGGACATGACTGAATGACTGAACTGAACTGAATTGAAGTGAACATGGGAAAACAAACTGACTTTGCCTTCCTCCCTAAAAGGCCCTCATATCCTGTCAGGGTTCCTGGTACCATATGCCACGGGGCAACTAAACCCGTGCACCATAACTAATGAGCCTGCACTCTGGAGCCCAAGAGCGGCAGCAACTGGAGCCTGCGCTAGAGACCACGCTCTGCAACAGGAGAAGGCACGGCAACAAGAAGCTTGAGCTCCGCAACTACAGAGCAGCCCCCTGCTTGCTGCAACTAAAGAAAGCCCTCGAACAGCAACAAAGACCCGGCACGAACAAAAATAAAATCAATCAATTAATTAAAAATAAAGTAAACTGGGGGCTGATCTTGTGCAGGGCATAATATTCACATGAAGGTGCAGAACACCGTGATTGTTCCGTTAAAAGCTGTTTGTCTCTTGAATATTAAATTTTTTCCCCAGCTTTGCTATACTTCTGGTCTTTTGTGGACTACACAGGTGTGCCTAAGACTGCTTGGGCTGAAAAATCCACCTTCTTCTCTACTCCTTGGCTTCTGCTGACATTTTCCAGGCCTCTCCCAACCTCCTTGCAGTGGGTGTGGCCGTGTGACTAGCCAGCGCTGTCTGAGTGCAAGAGCCCTGTGTTCCATCTGGGCCATGAACCTCTCTCACCTGGTTCCCCCTTGCTTTTCCTATCTGTACCCAAATGGACTGGACCGTGAGGAAGGAAGAACATGCAAAAAGAAGAAGCCTGAGAGCTTGAATGACTGTGAGGAGACAGCCCATTCCCAAACCACACTGGATTGCGCTGCCAGACAGAAACAAACTTGGGAGTCAAGCCACTGAAAGTGTGGGGCTATTTATTACAGCACCGAGCCTACCCTGACCATTACAGCAGGGTCTAAGCAAAAAAGCTAAAACAGTATATAGTCAAAGCACCTTATTTCCCCCTCAAAATACATATCTTTAAATTTCTAATGGAAACAAATGAAAAAAAATAAGCTCCATCTTACGGAAATCTACTTGGAATGACTCTATTTCACTGCATCTCATACAACTCCAAGGTGGGCATTCCAAACTGGAAGTTTCACTCATAATTCCCAATGAGCTATTTTGCTCAAGAAAACATCAGGCTGATGTTTCACAAACTATTTCATGGACAATAGTCCTTTTTTTTTTTTTGATCAGAATATGTTCTATAGTCTTTCCTTCAGTACTTGGCAAAGAAAGGGAATTGAACTTTTTTGTTTAGGCAACAGTTAATATGCTTTAATTTGTAAAACTTGAATTTTATATGTAAAATTGTTGTTATTTAGTCGCTAAGTCATGTCTGACTCTTTGATGACCCCATGGACTATAGCGCACCAGGCTCCTCTGTCTATGTGATTTTCCCGGGCAAGAATACTGGAGTGGGTTGCCATTTCCTTTTCCGAGAATTGAACTTTAAATTCTATACTCCTTTATATTGAAAAATATTACAGTGCTGTTGTCCAGTCAAATGATCCTAACCACCCTCTGTTCTTAATGGATCTTAACCAAAAGGTTTGTTCTTCTAGCTGAGTAGCTCAGCAAACACATGCATTTTCCCATTCTTTGAACGACTTGTTAACACAACTGTCATTAAGCCAGAAATCAGGGATCTATTATTAGCCCACTTTGAGTTTCATTGGCATCAAGGCAACAGTACCCTCAGAGTCTGGGATCCCCAGAGGCCACTACTCCAGTCCTTAAGTTTGGGGTGAGGCCAGAGGAGGTGGTTAGGCAGCTCTGAATCATACTCCTTCAAGGTCAAATAGGAATCTATTGAAACTGGCTGGATATGCAAACATCAGGAGGATTATGAGAACAAACACTGTCCACTGGGTTGGAGACGCCCCAGGCAAGGAGGCCCTCATGCTGCTTCAGTATTAGAGATGAGGTCTGGAGGGAGCTTATGAAACCTTCACCACTCCAGGAGTACCCAGGACCACACTCACTGATGCTCACCAGAAATGCCCTTTCTCACTGTTCAAATCCCACTCATTCTCTGAGGCCCGCTTCGCCACTGAGCCTCATCCCCAGCAATTACATTCTAGTCACTTTCTCCATCTCCATAGCGCCCATTCTGAGTACCTGAGTCACTGCCAGGAAGGCCACATGCGATGATGTCACCACGGGAAATATTTTCCTGGCAGACTGCGGACCACACAGCCCCGAGGTCATGGAAGACCTCCATTCATCTAGGTTATTTCTTGAGGTGCCGAGCAAATAGCAAATGCTCCCTGAATATCCCTGTGGCGCTCCTCCAGGGCATCAGGCACACCCCCCCGACCACCCACCCAGGTCCCAGACCCCACAGCTCAGGACACCTGCTCTCTTTGTCCTCAGCTCTCTTCTTTGTGGAGCATGAGGCACTACACCCCATGATCAACACAGGATATTTCAGTTAATCCTTACAAGAACACCAAGACCAGGTATTAGCACCATCACGTCACATAGCTGTGTATACTGAGGTTCGGGACATTAAGAAACGTACACATATATGCAGACTTAGTAAGTGCCAAAGCAGGATTCTAACTGGTTCTTTCTGGCTCCAAAGCAACTGTTGGGGTTTTTTTGTGTGTGTCAGCTAACCCATAGCTATACTTGATTTCTTAGTTAAATTGTAACAGTGCTAAATGAAGAAAGATCCCAAAATGGACCTGAGTAGATGTCCCAAAGCCCTGTCCTGTATGCCGACTGGGTCGGAAGTCAGGGCCCCTCTGCACATGGCCTTGGTCTTGCCGTAGCCCTGATCCCTGGGCTTAAAACTGGCCATCTCCCTGTTTTTCTTTTCCCTGCAGTTTCCCCAGTACAGGTCTTGTGCCTCCCTGCACCCTTCATATCTGGCTCATGCCTGACACAAAGGAAGGCCCCAATCACACCCGCCAGATGAAATAATGAAATTAAGGGCCAGACACACAGGCTGTGCAGGCCGAGCAAGGCCCCCACGTGGCCTGTTGTTCGGTGGGAGTCTGATCACACTGGCCCACGTCTGTTGTCAAGTTCTGAGGAATGATACTTTTGCTGTGTTGTTGTTTAGTTGCTAAGTCATGTCCAGTCTTTTTTGACCCCATGGACTATATAGCCCACCAGGCTCCTCTGTCCTTGGGATTTCCCACGCAAGAATACTGAAGTGCATTGCCATTTCCTTCTCCAGGGGATCTTCCTGATCCAGGGATCAAATCCATATCTCCTGTATTGGCAGGTGGATTCTTTACCAGTGAGCCACCAGGGAAGCTGGATGCTTGTGGGAAAGGCCTTTTCCCTGTAAATAGTGGGTGTGCAGCTCCCCGGGAGAGTTCACAAATGTCTCATGAGTCGTCTTACATGTGCTGGTTGGAGAGGACTCGGCTGATAGCGAGAGTGCATGGACTCACCTTTATGGGCACGTATCCATGGGTCACGGTGCTTGGATCACATGAGATGGGCTGGGGGACTGCGGTTTGGAAAAGCTGAAAGTAAGAGACACACAGTAAGGGAGATGGCTCTGCTTCTGTCCACAAGACCTCTGAGTTCACAAAGTATTGCAAGAGAGCCCCAAGTTGTGCCATGGCCTCCTGAGCCGATGACGTGACTGACCTACTGGCCCCCTCTCCCCTCGGGTCATAGCCAGGCTTCACTCCCTCCATTTCCCCTTGGGTCAGTGGAGTCTGGTAACTGAATTCTGGCCAATGGGTAGCAGACAAAAGAGTATGGCCCATGCAACTAGGGGTGATCATACTGAGAGAAGCAACTCAGAAAGAGAAAGACAAATACCATACTGTCACTTATAGGTAGACTCTACGCACAAATGAACCTATCTGTGAAAGAGAAACAGACTCAGACAAAGAGAAGAGACTTGTGGTTGCCGGTGGTGGGGGTGAGGGGAAGAGAGGGATAGATTGGGAGTTTGGGATTAGTAGATGCAAATTGATGCTGGGAGGGATTGGGGGCAGGAGAAGGGGACGATCAAGGATGAGATGGCTGGATGGCATCACTGACTCGATGGATGTGAGTCTGAGTGAACTCTGAGAGTTGGTGATGGACAGGGAAGCTTGGTGCGCTGCGATTCATGGGGTCACAAAGAGTCGGACACAACTGAGCGACTGAACTGAACTGAACTGAGATGCAAACTATTATATATAAGACAGATTAAACAACAAGGCCCTACTATATAGCACAGGGAACTATATTCAATGCTGTTGTGTAGTCGCTAAGTCGTGTCTGACTCTTTTGCGATCCCATGGACTGTAACCCACTAGGCTCCTCTGTCTATGGGATTTCCCAGACAAGGCTACTGGAGTGGGTTGCTATTTCCTTCTCCAGGGGATCTTCCCAGACCAGGAATTGAACCTACATCACCTGGATTGCAAGAGGATTCTTTACCGCTGCACCACCAGGGAAGCTCATGGAAAAGATTTTTTAAATGCATGAAAAATAAAAGAAGAGTGTGGTCTGACCACCAGACCTGTGAAAATCCACATGCAAATAATGGAGGAAGTAGACTGTGAAACTGACCTCCTTTTAAAAATGGAAGAGTCTGCCTGGGAATCTGTAGAGGGTGAGACTGATGGGTCTCCACCTATGCAGTGTTCAGAAAGGACCCAGGGTGTGGTAGCAGGGATAGGTAACTGCATACCTCTGACAGTGATGAGGGAGTCAAGACAGCCCCCAGGGCCAGTGTACCCTGGAGTCCTTTTTCTAATGTGTCCCCAACTTCCCAGGTCACACACTAGGGGATGTCTCCTTGATTCCATGGAAGGGGAAGGTGGGGGTTTCCTACAAACACATGGTTCTCCCATGTTTTTGTCCTGCTTATAAAGCCCACTCATGACTGATTCCCATAGCCTTTCTGACAGATAAAAGGCACTTCCCTCTTTAAAAAGGAATGATTAGCATTTTTCCTTACACCTTCCCCATGGCTCTTAGGAGGACAAGTGGGACATAGCTTACTTTCCCTATTGCAACAAGGCTGGTGTGTGTGACTCAGATGTGATGAGGGGATAAATCTTGTAAGTGGGACCAGCAAGTGGCCACTCTAAATCCAGGTTTGGCGCTTTCTTCTCTGCTGCACAAGTCTTCTGGGCTTGCGGAAAGACAAATCAAGCTTGGGAGAGACGCTCTAACGTTGTGAAGTCATTGTGCTGTGTCTGCTATGCTAAGTTGCTTCAGTCTTCTCCAACTCTGCGATCCTATGGACTGTAGCCCACCAGCCTCCTCTGAGTCCATGGGATTCTCCAGGCAAGAAAACTGCAGTGGGTTGCCATTTCCTTCTCCAGGGGATATTCTAGACCTAGGAATGGAACCTGAGTCTCCTGAAATGGCAGGTGGGCTCTTTACTACTGAGCCACTCTTAACTCCCTGCAAAAGACCCCTCACAGCACCACTGTGGTCTGGCTTTGTTTTCACCACATGCTTTGTGCAAAGGAAGCACCACTGTTACTGAGGATCTACAATGACTGTGTAAGAGATAGGAAAATGTATTAATGTATTTTGGTCTCTGCCCCTGGTGCCTGGCACAGAGCTCATTAAGCCCTTATAAATTCTTAAGTAGTAAGAGTGCTCATTGAAAAAGCAAGAGAGTTCCAGAAAAACATCTATTTCTGCTTTATTGACTATGCCAAAGCCTTTGACTCTGTGGATCACAATAAACTGTGGAAAATTCTGAAAGAGACAGAAATACCAGTCGACCTGACCTGCCTCTTGAGAGATCTGTATGCAGGTCAGGAGGCAACAGTTAGAACTGGACATGGAACAACAGACTGGTTCCAAATAGGAAAAGAAGTATGTCAAGACTATATATTGTCGCCATGCTTATCTAGCTTATATGCAGAGTATGTCGTAAGAAATGCTGGGCTGGAAGAAGCACAAGCTGGAATCAAGATTGTGGGGAGAAATATCAATAACCTCAGATATGTAGATGACACCACGCTTATGGCAGAAAGTGAAGAAGAGCTAAAAAGCCTCTTGATGAACGTGAAAGAGGAGAGTGGAAAAAGTTGGCTTAAAGCTCAACATTCAGTAAACGAAGATCATGGCATTTGGTCCCATCACTTCATGGCAAATAGATGGGGAAACAATGGAAACAGTGGCAGACTTTATTTTCTTAGGCTCCAAAATCACTGGAGATGGTGATTGCAGCCATGAAATAAAAAGATGCTTACTCCTTGGAAGGAAAGTTATGTCCAACCTAGACAGCATATTAAAAAGCAGAGACATTACTTTGCCAACAAAAGTCCATCTAGTCAAGGCTATGGTTTTTCCAGTGGTCATGTATGGATGTGAGAGTTGGACTATAAAGAAATCTGAGCGCCGAAGAATTGATGCTTTTGAACTGTGATGTTGGAGAAGACTCTTGAGAGTCCCTTGGACTGCAAGGAGATCCAACCAGTCCATTCTAAAGGATATTAGCCCTGGGTGTTCTTTGGAAGGAATGATGCTAAAGCTGAAACTCCAGTACTCTGGCCACCTCATGGGAACAGCTGACTCACTGGAAAAGGCCCTGATGCTGGGAAAGACTGAGGGAAGGAGGAAAAGGGGATGACAGAGGATGGTTGGATGGCATCACTGACTCAATGAACATGAGTTTGAGTAAACTCTGGGAGTTGGTAATGTACAGGGAGGCCTGGCATGCTGCAGTCCATGGGGTCACAAAGAGTCGGACATGACTGAGTGACTGAACTGGACTGAACTGAAGAGTGCTCAGAGCATCTTTTGTTCTAATGAGGTGACTCTGGGTGGGTTCCTGGGTCGGGGCTCATCACCAGAAAGACAAAGCCAGGATTAGAAGCTTGGGATTTTCAGCTACCTCCCCCTCCTCCACAACGTCTAGAAGGGGAGGGAGGGAGGAAGGGCTGGAAGTAGAGTTAATAATTGATCGAGCATACATGAGAAAGTCTCCATGAACATCCACCCAACTCCAGGAGCATGGAGTTCAGAGACCTTCTAGGCTGGTGAAATCCACACTGAAAGGGTAACATGCCACAACTCCAGGGAGACAGAGGCTGCTGTGCTCGGGACCCTCCCAGATCTTGCCCTGTGCCTCCCTTCATCTGGCTGTTCATCTGTGTCCTTTATTAAA
The DNA here is from genome assembly GCF_014754425.2 of Oryx dammah. Taxonomy (NCBI): domain Eukaryota; kingdom Metazoa; phylum Chordata; class Mammalia; order Artiodactyla; family Bovidae; genus Oryx; species Oryx dammah. Next base: position 73,216,383 of record NW_024070185.1, on the reverse strand, counting down.
TTCTTGTATAAACTGGTTAGCGTTAGGGTTCTCCAGGGGATCTTCCCAACTCAGGGATCGAACCTGGGCCTCCTGTATTGCAGGCAGATTCTTTCCCGACTGAGCCACCAGGAAAGGCCGAATAACACTTTATAAACTGGTAAACAAAAGTGCTTCCCTGATTTCCGTGAGCCACTGTGACAAGTTAATAGATTTGGGGGGTGGGGTTCTGAGACTCTCCAATTTATAGCCAATCAGTTGGAAGCACGGGTGACAACCTGAATGTGGGGTTGGCATCTGAAGTCGAGGGGTCAGTCTTGTCAGACTGAGCCCTTAACCTGTGAGCTCCGATACCCTCTCCAGGTAGATGGTGTCAGAACTAAGTTAAACTGTAGGCCACCCAGGTCATGTGGCAGATTGTCAGGGAATGTTCAACAGTAGGATTCCTGTGTGCTGTTTCCTATCTCTCTTGAACCCTCGGTTCCTTATGAGTTCCTGATAGGAGCGAGAGGAGTGGCAAGCCACTCCCAGGACTGAGGTCAAAGAGATGGGATTCTCGCACAGGATTTCCTGCATTAGCTTTTCCATTTGGTAAAGGGATTATCTACGACCCTCTTTTGATATGGATTGCCTTTTGGCCTTAAGGCCTCTACTGCTCCTTGTTTCCTTGGTAACTTGTAAAGCCTGGTCTTTTGATCTTTATCTGAAGAAGCTACCTTGTAATATGGTATATATAGTCACACAGAATTCAATAAAGCACCCTTGTTCCATCAGACTTGGGTCCCCATGTCTTTTCTTCTCTCTCTCTCTCTATTTCTGGCTTATTCCCTGGAGTGCGAAGGCCAGCTGTGTAACCCGGGGAATATCAGCCTCTTTCCTTCTTTCACTTTCTTATTGTCGACGCCAGACCACCAGGTTCTGGTGCATTAAAGGATCCCAACAGCAGAGGACTGCTTGGTGTGGGGAAAAACCTCCACATATTTGGTGATAATAAGTGTCAGAAAGAAAGTGTGTGGCAACTAAGACTTGATGCAGCCAAATAAATAAGTATATTTTTAAAAGAACAAAAGATGCCTCCTTTCTGCCAGAGCAAGCTAACCTCTAGCAGCCCCCAGCAGCATCTTGGTGGGCCTCTCTGTCTCCTAAGAAAGGAACAGATTAACTTTGGGGCCTTCCCTCTGACTGCCAAGAGGGTGTGACCCAGGTGGAACCAAACCACTATGCCCGAGTTCCAGAAGCATCACCTGGCAGATCAGAGAACAGAGCTCCTGACCACCGCAGGGGAGGACCCAGCAGTGACATTCTCATTATTTACTCTGAATGTGTGACTCTGAGGGCCTTGCTCTAGTCTTGGTCCCCTGCCTCTGACCAATATAGATTCCTGCTCTCTGAGCATCCTTTCTCTGTTTGCTGACTGCAGAGAAGGCAATAGGAAGTTCATCACAGACATCATGCTGGTTACAGGAAGGGTAACAGTCTTCCACCCAGGAGGTCCTTGCCTGGAACTCCATGTGTTTTGTTGAGTGTGGCTAAACACAGGCAAGTGAAAGGAAATCCGACTCGGTACAGATGGAAAGTTACCTGCACCCCGGTTACTTTCTCCAGCTCCTTCAGGGCCACATCAATGTCGTGGATGAAAATGGTGACCATCCCCATCTCACGGGCTGGCTTCAGATTAGTTTCGAAGTTATCTAAGAAAACCACCTGAATGCAAACAGTATGGATGGTAGCGTTAGTTTGATCAAAGCAAAACTGAAGCATGAGGGCCACTAGCCTGAAATATGCTACAATGTGGACGGTGGCTGAGGTTAAGAATTAGTAATCTCGGGACTTCCCTGACAGTCCAGTGGTTAAGACTTTGCCTTCCAGTGTAGGGAGTGTGGGTTCTAACCCTGGTCAGGGAGCTAAGACCCCACAAGCATCTCAGCCAAAAAACCAAAACATAAAACAGAAGCAATGTTGTTAACAAATTCAATAAAGACTTAAAAAATGGTCCATATAAGAAAATCTTAAAAGAAAAAAAAAAAGGATTAGTAATCTCATGATCAGATTGATAAAATATTGAGTTATTTTTCCCTCCATGTAACTGTTCATTCTTAAAATTAATTTTGTAATTAATTTAATTATGTAAGCATACATATAAACACACAGTTAAATACACATGTTCCCTGAATCTGAAACTGTAAGAAGATGAAAGATGCATATAAACTTACCAGATGAAACTTAAAATTCATCTAGGAAAATCAACATGTATGAATAGACCCTCTCCAAAAAATGTTTGGAATAGACCTATAATAAGGTCAGATAATAAAAGGTTTCATAAAATATGAAGCTATAAAAGGTAAAAAGAAAAAGTTTTGTTCTAGAAAAGAGATAAACATATTAATGAAATAGAAGGGTCTAGGAATAGACTCATACACAAATGAGAATTTAGTTTCTAATAAAAGTGTCATGCCCAGTTGGTAAGGAAAAGGATTACTTAAAAGATTAAATATTTCAACTGTTTGGGGGGAAGAAAAGTTATTCCTTCCTTCACTTATTCCCTATATAAATTCTGAATAGATCTGATTTAAATTTAAAAAAAAAGATCCTTTGGCACTTCCCTGGTAGTCCAGTGGTTAAGAATCTGCTTTGCAATGCAGGGGACACTGGTTAGATCCCTGGTCAGGGAACTAAGATCCTACATGCTGTAAAGCAACTAAGTCCGCCTCTGCAACTACTGAGCTCGCACGCCACAACTAGAGAGTCCGTGTGTCACAACAATCAGCTTATGGGTGAAAGGGGCCAACAGGAAAGTGTCAGAGAGGAATTTTGTCTTGGGCCAACCGCGTTTGTGGAGAATAGAGTAGTGAAACACAACAAAAACAACATTTTAGACCAGAGAACCTAGACACGGCATGAAGGCAGGAGTTAGGGGTGTGGGGGTGCCTACAAGGAGACTCCTGTAGGATTGGATCCCCTTCCTGTACAGCCTTTGGTTGGGTGACATTAGCCTGTGGTCTTGGGAAAGTCTCCCAGAGTCTATCTTTCTTTATAGGTAAATGCAGGCAGCTGGTCTGGCAGCTTTGGACAATAATGACTATTTTAACCAAGCTCTCCAGGGTATCTTCCCGACCCAGGGATTGAACACACATCTCTGAAGTCTCACTGCATTGGCAGGTGGGTTCTTTACCACCAGCGCCACCTGGGAAGCCATTCTGAATGGTCTGGACAATGATGCCTGTTTTAACCCAGGTCCAGCAAGAGGCACAGAGATTAACCAGAGGCCCATCTCTGGTAGAACTTCCTAGACTGAAGGGGCAGGTGAAAACCCTTTGGAAGTCCTGGCCTGGGAGAAGTCGCTCCTGCCACTGGACATTGGACCACTAAGCCAAGTCCCAGGTGTCCCCTACCTGTTCACACCTCTTTAATGTTTTAAAATTTTATTTGTTTATTTGGCTGCATCAAGTCTTAGTTGTGGCACCTGGGATCTCTCCACCTGGGTGTTCAGGCTTAGTTACCCCACAGCATGTGGGATATCAGTTCCCCAACCAGGGACTGAACCTGTGTCCCCTGCATTGGAAGGCAGATTCTTAACCATTGGACCCTCTAGGGAAGGTCCCTCAATTTTTCTTGATTGCAATCACTCTAGAACATTCTTTTCCATTGAAAGGCAGTGTCCACGTACCTCACTGGGGCTGGTCTTCAAGGTGTCCAGCACAAACTTGTAGATCTGAGGGTCAGGCTTGACCATTCCAATCTGGGATGACTCAATCAGGAAATCAAAGTGTGGCTTGAGCTCACACAACATCTGGGCCATGCTGCCTCTCGCAGCGCTGTCATCCAGCCAGTTGTTGGTGAGGATGCAGGTTGTAAATCCTAAGCAAGAAGGTGCCAGTGAATCGGCCAGCTACAGAACTTTGCTCTGAGAAGCTCTGGGTGTCCCACTGAGGGAGTCCCAAAGATGGGGCCAAACAGGGTTCTGCTCACTTACATCAATCTCCTGATGCCTGGCTTCTCAACTGACAAGTTGGAAAAGCACCATCTTTACCCATCCACCCCTTCTGATGCAGACATGAGATCCAGCTAATGGTGTGTACCAAGGGCTTTTGGATGGAGATGATACATCCCTTCATTCCTTGCAATTGCAGAGCAAGAAGTTGTGGCATTTGTCAGCTCATCTGATCAAAGTGTTTTAACTTTCATCAGCCCCTTTGATCCTTACACCTTTAGGGCAGGCAGGGTAGGCCTTACCATCCCATCTTTACCAGCAGGAAAATGAAAGCTCAGACAAATTCTAACCTGCCCAGAGCCACACAGTACAGGTAGAGCCAAGCAAGGCCTAGAATCCCACCTTCTGACTACCACTCCAACCCTCCATCCTCCTCCAAGGCCACGTTACTACAAACTTTGTTAGTGTATGTGTTGTTTGTGTGTGTGTGTGTGTGTTCAGTTGTGCCTGAATCTTTGCAACCCTATGGACTGTAACCCTCCAGGCTCCTCTGTCCATGGGATTCTCCAGGCAAGAATACTGGAGTGGGTTGCCATGCTCTCCCTCCAGGGAATCATCCTGACCCAGTGATCAAACCCAAGTCTTCTGCATTGGCAAGTGGGTTCTTTATCACTAGTGCCACCTGGGAAGCCCTTTCCTTCTTTATACCCAACTACATTTTTACATAAGTATAATCTTAGTGTTCTGACAGTTTTACCATTCTGCTTTTATTATTTAACCTCCTGTCTAAACCATTTTTCCATATTTTAAATCATCTTTGTAATTAACAATTAAAATTTCTGTGATAAATAAATAAATGCCTATTGAATGGACATGACCTCATGTCCGGGACTATTTGACACCACTTGAATCCATGTCAGCCAGCTCATATAGCTCAACCACTGTGACGTGAAGAGGTTGAGAAAATCATGGTTGCTTAAAAGGCCTTGTTTTCTGGGACTTCCTTGGTGGTCCAGTCGTTAAGACTCTGCGTTTCCACTGCAGGGGGTGAGGGTTTGATTTCTGGTTGGGAACTTAGATTTTCTGTGTTTCATGGCACAATCAAAACAAAATAAAAAGGCTTTGTTTTATAATCACTGTGACAAGAGGTTGGGTCATTCAGGTCATTACTGGTACCATGGTAGGGAGAAAATTTTGTTCATGAGGCATAAATTGCTAATTAAACAAAATTCTTTCTTCCAGATATTCTGATAGTGCTTATTTTGGCCATTTCCTAAAACTTGCTTTGAAGCTGTGTTTGAAGAATAGCTCTCCATCTAGGCCCAGAAGATTCTTGATCTCAAATCACATTTCAGCATACTACAACCTGACCTTCCCAGTGGGTCTGTTGCAATTAGCTCAGAGAATGGCCAGTATCGGATCCTTACCCTTCTGTTTGAGAGTGACAGCTGCCTGAAGCATGGGATAGTTGATCTTTCTTGCTGAAAGTAGCTTCTCAAAGGTTTGCTTTATAGAGAAATTCTCTGGGAGGCAGATTCCAGAGTCCTTGGAGCATTTCCTGCAGTCTTCTTCCATGAACGGCACCCACTGCAAAAGTGAATTGATGAGGGACTGTCAGTCGGTGCAACCACTTGGGAAAGCTTTGGGCAGCACGTACTTAATCTGAACACATGCATTGCCTGTGATCCACCAGATCTGTTCCTGGACACATTACTGTTCGTCACTCAGTCATGTCCGACTCTTTGCAGCCCCACAGACTGCAGCACAGTGGGCTTCCCTGTCCTTCACTATTTCCCAGAGTTTGCTCAAACTCATGTCCATCGAGTTGGTGATGCCATCTCATCCTCTGCCTCCCCCTTCTCACTTCTGCTCTCAATCTTTCCCAGCATCATATACACATACCCAGTGGAAATTGTCTACACATGTCAAAAGACATGAGCCAAAGTGTTCTAACAGTGATATTCCCAAGAGCTCCCAGTTGGAAACTACTCAAATATCCCTATTATGAGCCTACTTTTGTTTCCTCCAAATTCATGTTGAAGTCCTAAACCCCAGGACCTTGGAATGTGATGTCGTTGACAAGAGGGTCTTTAAAGAATCATTAAGGTAGCTCAGATGGTAAAGAATCCACTTGCAATGCGGGAGACCTGGGTTTGATCCCAGGGTTGGGAATATCCCCTGGAGAAGGGAATGGCAACCCACTCCAATATTCTTGCCTGGAGAATCCCACGGACAGAGGAGCCTAGTGGGTTACAGTGCATGGGGTCACCAAAAGTCAGACACAACTGAGTGACTTTCACTCACTCACTTCCCTAAGGTAAAATGAGGTCACTGGGGGCCCTAATCCAATTTGATGGGTGTCCTTTAAAGAATAGGAGATCAGGACACAGATACACACAGAAGAACCAAAGTGTCCGGACAGGGAAAAGGAGGCCAATTGCAAGCAAATGAGAGAGGCCTCAGGAGAAACCGGCCCTGCTGACACCTTGATCCTGAGCTTCTACCTCTAGACCTCTGAGAAAATCAATTTTTGTTGTTTAAGTCACCTAGTCTGTGGCATTTTTAAAAAATGGCAGCACAAGCAGGAGACGAGTTTTATCCCTGGGATGGGAAAATTACCCTGGAGGAAGAAATGGCAACCCACTCCATTCTTCTTCCCTGGGAAATCCCATGGACAGAGAAACCTGGTGGGCTACAGCCTACAGGGTCACAAAAGAGTTGGACACAACAAAAGCGACTGAGCATGCATACACTACAAATTTTAAAAGTCAAGGTTGTAGTAATAATAATAACTACTATTTCTTAAGCACTTATTACATGACAAGCACTGTGCTAAGCACTTTTCAATCTTCATAACAGCCTAGGAGAAGGACAGTGTTATTTGTCTCATTTTATAGATGGCAAAACTGACTTTGAGAGCTTCTGTGACATGGTGTGCTCACACATCTGTAAGTGGGAACTGTGACCCACATTCTGTCCCTAGATTCCAAAGTCCACCCATCACATAGTTATTAATTAGCAAAACTGCCTCTGACCCAGTGGCTTGGCCTGAAAACAACTACTCTAAGGATGACTACCATTAAAAAAAAAAAAACACGAAAATAATAAGTTGGCAAGGATATGGAAATACTGGTAACCTAGGGTGTGTTGCAGAGAAATGTAAAATGGTGCAGCCACTATGGAAAATCATATGGTGGTTCCTCAAAAAATTAAAAAGTGAAACTGCCCTATGATCTAGCCATCCCACTTCTGGATATATACCCAGAAAACCGGAAAGCAAGGTTTCAAACAGATATTTGTACACTCATGTTCATAGCAGCACTGTTCATGATAACTAAAAGGAGACCCAAACATCCTTTGAAAGATGAATGGATAAAGAGAGTGTGGTCTATGCATAAGTGGAATACCATTCACCCTTAGAAAGAAGGAAATGATGACACAGGCTACAGTATGGATGAAATTTGAAGACTTCATGCAAAGTGAAATAAGCCAGTCACAAGAGGACAAATACTGCATGAGTGTTAGTTACCTCAGTTGTGCCCTATTCCTTGTGACTCCAGGGACTGTAGCCTACAAGGCACCTCTCTCTATGCATGTGGGATTCTCCAGGCAAGAATACTGGAGTGGGTTGCCATTTCCTCCTTCAGGGGGTCTTCCCGACCCAGGGATGGAACCCGGGTCTCCTGCATAGGCAGGCAGGTTCTTTACCATCTGAGCCACCAGGTAAGCCCATGTAAAGTATACATGGAAAATGCAATAGTGGTTGCCAGGGGCTGGGGGGAAGGAGGGGTGGGAAGTTGCTGTTTAGTGGGTATAGAGTTTCAGTTTTTGAAGATAAAAAAGAATTCTGGGACTTGCTTGGTGGTCCAAAGGATTATACTCTGAGTTTCCACAGCACAGAGTGTAGGGTCAATCCCTGGTGGGGGAACTAAGATTCCATATTCCATGTGACCGAAAAAGAAAGAAAGAAAGAAAATACAACATATTAAATTAAAATTTAAAAAAAAAACAGTTCTGGAGATGGATGGTGGATTTGGTTACCTAATGTGGATATACATAACATTACTGCATTGTATACTTAAAAATGATCACGGCGGTAAATTTCATGTGATATGTATTTAACTACAGCTTAAGGGGGAGAAAAAGCTACCCTGGCTGCTGTAATTCCCTGGCACACATCTTCAAGGGCTTGGGGAATTTCCTAGTCACTGGGGCATGCCCCTCTGTTTGGCTCAAAGAGACAGTAAACCAGCCTGAAATGTCTCCACACCAGTCTTGTGAGTTAAGTGTTATAAGGGGTAAATGGATGAGGCAGAAGATGTGGTCCTGCCCTCACAGAGCTTATGGGTAGTGGGGGAAGATGGGTGTGTAGGCACAGAACATCTCCTTAAGGGGGTCTATGAGACATCACTGCACCTGGGAAAATGTGATCTCTCCCTTCATCACACGGGTGCTGGGACCATCTGGGCCTCCTTTCAGGAAAGCTTTACTCAGAAAGCCTCTGCAAGACACAAAGAAACATTGGGAACGGTTAAATGACTTCATCACAGTAGCAGGTAGGGGACAGACACCTCGATGGTGGACTTCTAACTTCTGGAATTGCTGTTGAAAACACCCAGTTTGTAGTCCTTCTTTACGGTAACCCTAGCTGATTAATACATTGGTTCATGTTCATCCTGTGTATGTGGCCCAGAGGAGAGGCAGACAGAGAGAGACCAGGTCATTACCCTCTTACTTTCCTACATTACAAAACAAAAGGTTCCATTCCATTTTCTTGATAATTTCTCACTTCCCATGGCTGGCTGGGTGACAGCAGACAGTTAGCAGATGGCACATACAACTCTGTTACCTCAAATTCCTGGCCGATGTTTCTAACCCATCACATCCTATACCACTGCATTCAGACACTGATTTATAGTCCTTCTTAGTATAGTGCTCTAGGCAAAAACTTAGAATGGAATGGAATTGGCAACCCAGTTGAAAGTATTAATATTTAACATTCCATGTTAAGAGGACAGATATCTGGGAGTTTCATATCTGATAAGTCAACAACCTTTACCCAACTAATCCTCTTGCAGGTAACAATGATTAACATTAAGACATAAGATAAAAAAATATATATCCCTACTATTTATAGCCTTGTTCCAACATTAACAATGGCTTTGGCACATCTGTGCCACTGATTGTCTTTTTGTCAGATATGACTTTATTAAATTATACTTACATGTCATCAAACTCACAAGTTTTCAGTGTACAAGTCAATGACTTGTAGTAATTTTTGTAGTGGTGTACGAACATCACTGTGTTGCAGTTTTAGAACATTTCTATCTTCCCTGGTGGCTCAGATGGTAAAGAATATACCTGCAATGGGGAAGACCTGGGTTCGATCCAGACCTGGGTTGGGAATATCCCTTGGAGGAGGGCATTCTTGCCTGGAGAATCCCCATGGGCAGAGGTGGGCTACGGTTCATGGGGTCACAAAGAGTCAGACATGACTGAATTACTAAGCACAGCATGGTACATCACCTCGAAAAGATCCCTCATGCCCTTCTTAGCTGCCACCCACTTTTAAGAAACAACACACAGTTCAACTCAACAATATTTCATTGAGGACCTAAGGCGTCAGGGCATTGTGTCTGGTGCTGTGATAGAAAAATGAAAAAATATGGATATATTCTTAGGGAGCTCCTAGGAGAACAAGTGAGGCAACAAATAAATAACTATTACACACTGGATGAGTGAGATGGAAAAGCACAGGGAAAATTGATTTTGCTGCCTGAAACTGGGGGTAGTAAAAGAAGAGGACGGAGAAGGCAATGGCACCCCACTCCAGCACTCTTGCCTGGAAAATCCCATGGACGGAGGGGCCTGGAAGGCTGCAGTCCACGGGGTCACTAGGAGTTGGACGCGACTGAGCGACTTCACTTACACTTTTCACTTTCACGCATTGAAGAAGGAAATGGCAACCCACTCCACTGTTCTTGCCTGGAGAATCCCAGGGATGGAGGGGCCTGGTGGGCTGCCATCTATGGGGTCGCACAGAGTCAGACACGACTGAAGCGACTTAGCAGCAGCAGCGGCAGCGAAAGAAGAGGAAATGAAGGAAGACTGTAGCTGAACAAGAAGAAGAGGTTGATAACTCTATAAAACAAAAGGAGGCAATATTTTTACTGGTGTCTCAGTGAAGCAATTGGAGATAAGTTGTTGGCACCGGAAAGCATGACTTTCAAATTTTAAGGTTGCTTAATAAAAGCAGGGAACAGTGAAATGGCTATCACAGAAATGAAATTAGTGAATCAAAAGACCCAACAAAATTTCCAAGGACAAAGAGTAAAATGATGAAGCAATTAAAATTAATGTGCAAGCAGGGAGGTCAACTTGGTGCTCTGTGATGATCTAGAGAGGTGGAGGATGAGAAAAGAGGTCTAAGAGGGAGGGGATATACTTATACACAGAGCTGACTCACTATGTTGTACAGTAGAAGTTAACACAACATTGTAATTATACTTCAATTTTTTAAAAAGTTAAAAAAAAGAATTAATGTACAAAAAGATAAGGCCTATGGAGGCCAAATTCCTTCAATAAACAAGAAGAATCATAGAAGGGAAGATCAGAAAGCAATAGTCAAAGGAAAAATGGGAGAAGATGTTTCCAGGCTAAAGAAAAATCTGAGTTCTTAAATCAAAGGTGTTCACCAAAAAAAAAAAGTGTTCACCAGTAAAAATTAATGAAAAAATAACCACAGCAGATAGAGAGTGGGGAAATGTTTCAATTCTTAGGATAAGAAAGTCTAACAAGGCAACATTTTGGGGAAAAAAAAAAAAGACTATACACAAAAGAAGAACAATTCAGACTGACAACAGCCTTCTATGCTTGCAGCTTTTAATGTGAGAAAATGGTGGAGTAATACACACTAGACATTGAGATAAAAAGATGCCAAGAAAGAATGCCCCCCAAGTCTATCCCCAGACAACTTATGTCCAAGGAGACACCTTTGTTTTAGAGATCTTGGTTGATTTTCATAACTGATCAAATGGGCTATTTGTTCTATTTCCATGCTTTAAATTCCTGCTCTTGTTTGAAATTCACCAATAAAGAGTGAGCCCATGAAACCATGGCCCACATCCTGAACCCTGATAAAAGCAGAACCCAGGCCCAGGTGCTCTCATTCTCCTCATATCCTCACTATGTGGCCCCAGGTGTGATGTGCAACTTCTGGGTCTCATAAGTAATAAACCTTTATTTTTTTCTAAGTTCCCCAATGGCTACTGCTGAAGGGTGTCTTGTAATCACAATAAGAACCTCGAGGACTGGCCTAAACAGAACATTGGTTATTGCTAAGCTGAGACCCACACAGACCAGGTTCAGGCAGGGAAAGCTAATATAGCAGTTTGCCATCATGACTTTCCTGGAAGGAAGAAAAAAAAAAAAAAAACAAGAAAGACTTCCAGCCAACTTAAAGATAGATCAAAATAAAAATCCTGAGAAGAGCAAAGAAATGGTGTAAAAGAAATAATAACAAACAACTATCTCATTCAAGAGAATTATCAAATGGCCAGTAAGCACCTAATAAGAAGCTCAACATCATTATTCATCAGAAAAACACAAATTAAAGCCATGGTGCCAAAGCACCAGGCCAGGCTCCCTGTGTGATATAGCAACTTCTCACTAACTATCCATTTTACATATACACAATAGTGTATATATGTTGATGCTACGTTCTCTATTCGTCCCACTCTTTCCTTCCTCCTCCATGTCTACAGGTCCATTCTCTACATCTGTGTTGCCATTCCTTCCCTGCAAAGAGATTCATCAGTACCATTTTTCTAGATTTCACATTTAGGCATAAATATGTATTTGTTTTCATCTTTCTGACTTATTTCACTCTGTGGGATGGGGGGAAGGGAGGGAGGCTCAAGAGGGAGAGCCTACAAGTATAATTATTTCTGATTTGAGTTGAGTTGTTGTATGGCAGAAACCAACACAACATTGTAAAAATTAAAATACAAGGGCTAAAAACCATACAAATGAACCATGAGATAACACCATAAACCCACCAGATTTGCTAAATTTAAACAGAATGACATCAAGTACTAATGACAATGTGGAGAAACTATAGCTCTCTTATATTTCTGGTAGGAGCAGAATCTGGTACAACTGCTTTAGAAAAATTGTATACCTACTGAGAACTTTTATACTGACAAAGGGCACAAACATTTATGCAGTAGAGTTATAAGGCACACAACGTTATTCACTGATTAAAATAGTGTGAAAGGAAAACCAGAAGAGACCCCGATGCTGGGAAAGACTGAGGGTAGGAGGAGAAGGAGGCAACCAAGATTGAGATGGTTGGATACCATCACTGAATCAATGAACATGAATTTGAGCAAACTCCAGGAGATGGTGAAGGACAGGGAAGCCTGGCATTCTGCAGTCCATGGGGTCTCAAAGAGTTGGACACGACTGAATGACTGAGCAATATCAATAATGAATAAGTGAGTGGTCTAGAATGGAGCCAGGAGGCTGCTGAGGACACGTGACTTATGTAAGTCTCATTCTAGGTGAGACCATGTATTGTTCTACGTACTGTCCTAGAAGACATCAGAATACCTGCCAGAAACTCAGGCTCCCTCCCCAAAGGGCAACTATTTCCTTTCTCGAATCAGAGCACAGCCTCGTGGCTTTTGCCTTAATAAGCCCTTGACTCTTTCTCTTCCCCAAAACACTCTCGGTTTTACCCAAATTTGTTTCTCCTGAATTGCCGTTCTTAAGACTCCTAAATCAAGAACTTTGTTCTTTACAGCTCTGATGCTATTGAAAGAGGGGATTGTACCAAGACACCACTCTGGGCACTTATCTGTTCCTCTCTCTGTCTAAAATACCACTGAAATTACACAAAAGATAGCCTTAAAAGCTTTTTTAAAAAAAACAATTTCAGGAACTCCCTGGTGGTCCAGTGGTTAGGACTCCAAGCTTTCACAGCTAGGGGCTGGGTTCGATCCCTGGTCAGGTAACTAGATCCCACATGCCATGGCATAATCAAATAAATAAATATTTTTTTAAAAAGAAGTAGCAGAAGAGATGGTAAGTAAAAAACATAAAACATCATGGTAGAAATCAAAAGTTCCTAGAAATCAAGAAGAAAGTGACAATCAAATGCAAAAATGGGCAAATGGTATAAAAAGGTAAATACCAAGGGGAAAAAAATACAGATGACCAATAAAAATGAATAGCAGAGAGGAAAATGCAGACTGATGCAGGATAACGTTTTTCCCTCTATGTCTGGCAAAAGTTCAAGAGAGTCATCTCCACCTTAGGGATGATCTGGGCTGGCCTACTCAAGCATAGTCAGGGCAGGTACAGCATTTTTTGGAGAATAGCTTGGCAGAATCAGTTGATATTTTAAATGTAAATACTATTTGCTTTTACTTGGCAACTCCACTTTTAGAAAACTACCCTATGGAAATATGACAGTGACATTATTTGTAATAGTGACCACTAACAAATAAATGTCCACCAACAGGGGAAAATGGTTAAATAAATTATGTAACTTGCATATTGTGGAATACTATGGAGTGGATAAAAAGAGAAAAGTAGGTCTGTGTAAACAAAAAGACATCCAACTGCTGAATGAAATAAAATGGTTAAGATTAAATAAAAAGTTAAAACCTAGAACAATACATGTACTAGAATTCTACTGTTTGTTTTAAACCTACCTGTCTATCAACCTACCTACCTACTAACCAATGTATTCATAAATGTGTCTGCATTTTTCAGACTGTAAAGGTAAAATGGGGGATATACCATATATTAAGTAACATCTCCAGGAGGGCCTGAGGCAGCCTGTGTAATCAAACTCATGAATATATTTATAGTGAAAGGTGTGACTATTTGAGGTTTCCCAGGTGGCTCAAGTGGTAAATAATCCACCTGCCAATGAAGAAGAAGCAGGAGATGCCGGTTTAATCCCTGGATTGGGAAGATCCCCTGGAGGAGGATATGGCAACCCACTGAAGTATTCTCACCTGGAGAACCCCATGGACAGAGGAGCTTGATGGGCTATAGTCCATGGAGTCACAAAAGAGTCAGACATGACTGAGAACACAAGCCACATGCACATGTGATTATCTACAGTAGTAGGAGAGATAACAGTGATAAATAACCTCATGCTTGTTCAGATCAGACTTGCCACCAAGTGAAGCCAGGTCAGATTTTGCTGCCAAAAGATTATAAAATAAATAAACAAATAAAACCCTGGGTTTTGCCTAAATGATTTATGTATCAACTATGATGATGTCCAGAGAAGGCAATGGCACCCCACTCCAGTACTCTTGCCTGGAAAATCCCAAGGATGGAGGAGCCTGGAAGGCTGCAGTCCATGGGGTCGCTGAGGGTCGGACATGACTGAGTGACTTCACTTTCACTTTTCACTTTCATGCATTGGAGAAGGAAATGGCAACCCACTCCAGTGTTCTTGCCTGGAGAATCCCGGGGACGGGGGAGCCTGGTGGGCTGCCGTCTATGGGGTCGCACAGAGTCGGACATGACTGAAGCGACTTAGCAGCATGATGATGTCTGGGATGTAGAGAGGAACAAGAAAAAGTGAAGAGGCACTTCCATTTTCTGTCCACAGGCTAATAAGTTCAAAGTCATGGACTTTGACTTCCGGGGTCAGCTAGCTTTGCTATAGTGTTTTGTGACTACTGGGAACAATCCTCACCACGGGCACGGAAATAGTGTGTGAGTCAGTGCCACACTGGATGAACAGAACATCCCAATACATTGCTCTCCCTGTGCATGAGAACCGAATAAATAAAAAATGGATCAGGAACACAGTGGCCCACCTATTTTACGTGTCATCTAATCTAACCCATACAGAAATTTGAGGGGAGGTATTTTAAGACTAAGGTCTCAGTTGAGTTGAGTAAGTAAGGTTAAGCAAGGTGGCCCAATGCTAAGTGTTAGAACTGAGATTTTTAACCTGGGTCAGACTCAAAGTTCAGTGCTGTTTGAAATTTTGTACATTTGTGGGTTCCATTGTGTAATGGTTAGCACTCTGGACTCTGAAATTTTGTACATTTGTAAACGACTACCTGTGACCTGTGTACTCACAGATATACTCTCAAGTATATGCACTGGTATACTGACAAGTATTCTTGTGACTTGTACATTCACAAGTCATGTTCTCTCCCCAACTGATGAAGTCACAGGTATAAACATACGACATACCTTACTCTCTTTTTACGTCTTTAAAAAAAATAATAATACAACTTACAGGCTAAAAAAAGTGAAACAATCCCATGGTTAAAAGGACTTCAAGGAAAGACAATCAAAACTACAGTGAGATATCACCTCACATCTGTTAGAATGGCTATTATCAAAAGACAAGCAATAACATGTTTGGCAAGGATGTGGAGAATGAGAAACCTGCCTGCACTATTGACTGGAATGTAAATTGGTGCAGCCACAAGGATATTTTGGAACATTTCTTTCAGGCATCTTCAACATGTAGCTGTTTTTCCATAGTTGAAATAGTTTTCCCATAGTTTCCAAGCTGTATAAAGAATTGTACATTCGGTGGGTTGGTTTTTCTGCACTTATTATAACAGATATTTTCTGACGTCACTGAAATTCCATCCTGAACACTGCGGTTACTGGTTACGCTTCCTGGTTGACCATTTTCCAGTAGTTAGGTTTGGGGGCCGTTTCTGCTTTGCTGTTAACATTGTGCAAACACAGGATTTTCCTCTGGAAACCTTCAGCGCAGCTCTCTAAGTGAACTGAAGGTCGCTCAGTCGTGTCCGAGTCTTTGCGACCTCATGGACTATACAGTCCATCGAATTCTCTAGCCAGAACGCTGGAGCGGGTAGCCTTTCCCTTCTCCAGGGGATCTTCCCAACCCAGGTATCGAACCCGGGTCTCCCTCATTGCGGACGGATTCTTTACCAGCTGAGCCACAAGGAAAGCCCGAGCCCATTCCATTACAGAGAAGAAAGTGGGCAGCAGACACCTCAGGGAGTAATTTCTCTGACTTTAAGAAAAGATTTCAATATAAAGGTCAATTTTGGAGTCCTTCTGCTGATGCTAAGTCACGTCAGTCGTGTCCGACTCTGTGCGACCCCATAGACGGCAGCCCACCAGGCTCCCATCCCTGGGATTCTCCAGGCAAGAATACTGGAGTGGGTTGCTATATCCTTCTCCAGTGCATGAAAGTGAAAGTGAAGTCGCTCAGTCGTGTCCGACTCTTCGCGACCCCATGGTCTGTAGCCTACTAGGCTCCACCGTTCATGGGATTTCCCAGGCAAGAGTACTGGAGTGGGGTGCCATTGGAGTCCTCAGAGAGCTTTAAACACTCAACATGTACACCCGTGGCGGACTCATGTTGATGTATGGCAAAACCAATACAGTATTGTAAAGTAAAATAAAGTTAAAAAAAAAAAAAAAAAGAAAGACAGTGGATCTACTTACACAGAGTGGTATTTGAGGGCCGAGTAATTGTTCTAACCTTCCACCCAGCGCTCTCTCCCTACAGCAAGCAATCTGAAATCGGAATTGCGGAGTCTCGAAAAGCAACTTCTCCAAGGAGTGGCGCCCCAGCCGCCCGGACCAACCCACGCAGGCTTCTGAGCACTGGCAGCGACGCGGGGTCCCTTACCTGGGCAGCGCGAGCTCCTCCTCGGCGCGATCCCAGAAACTGGTAATCGAGGGCTGAGTCAGGACCCCGGCCAGGTCGAACACGGCCGCACGCAGCGCCATGGCGATCTTTCAACTGGAAACCAAGCGAAGCAAGATGCACGAAAACCGAGCGGCCAGACTGGAGCAGCGGGCCACCAAGGCTACCTAAGTCGAGCTCGGCCCCACCCCCTGCCTTCAGACTGGACATACCTCCGCCCCGCCCCCTGCCCTGGCCCCGGCCCCGCCCCTGCCCCAGCCTCTGCCATGCCCCACTGTACCAGATTCGACCGCGACCCACCTCCGCCCCATCCCCTGATCCCGGCCCCGCCCCTGCCCCTCCAACATGCCCCCTGCCCCGCCTCAGCCACGCCCCCCCGTGCCAGACTTGGTCGCCACCCATCTCCGCCTGGCTCCTGTCCTGGTCCCCGCTGGGGTCGCCAGGAGGTCCCATGAGGCCTCCTTTGATGTACCCGCACCGTCCGAGGCCCGGATTCCATCTCCTTGCCTCCTGGCGCCTGGATCTGGGGCTGGAATCTCGCTTCTGATTGCATCATCTTCTGTCCCCAAAACGAAATTCTTAAGAAGATCCCCTGGAAAAGGAAATGGCAACCCACTCCAGTATTCTTGCCTGGAGAATCTCATGGACAGAGGAGCCTGGTGGGCTACAATCCTTGGGGTTACAAAAGAATCGAACCTGACTGAGCGACTAAACAACAAGTAGCCTCAGGCCGGAGCAGTGGCTGCTTAAAGAGATGGACCCAGGCCAGGGAATGGGCTGACAGGCTTTAAAGTGTACTTGCCAGAATTTCCAGTCTGGGCAAAGATGGGGACCTGAGAAAAAGCCAGAGGCCACAGAACCTTTGAGAGAGAGAGAGAGAGAGAGAGAGAGAGAGAGAGTGTGTGTGTTGCCAAATCTTTCTTCATTCAATATTTGGATCTTCTATATTCATCTCAGTTGGAATATCTAGGAAAATAATAGATTTGTGTCCCTTATTTTCTGGATTCAGTACATACAGATTCCTCACTATCCTGACCATGTGCCTCTAGTCACACTTGTTTGTCAAGTCAAAATGTAATTCTGGAATAAAATAGAATGCCCCAGGTATGGTATGCCAACCCGGAATACATCCACCCCAGCCTCTTGTGGAATGAGGTTTAGAAGACATTGTTGTTCAGTCGCTCAGTCCTGTCTAACTCTTTGCGACCCCATGGACTGCAGCATGCCAGGCTTCTCTGTCCTTCATGATCTCCTGGAATTTGCTCAAATTCATGTCCACTGAGTCAGTGTTGCTGTCTAACCACCTCATCCTCTGCCTCCCCCTTCTCCTTTTGCCTTCAATCTTTAGCATCAGGGTCTTTTCGAATGAGTCAGTTCTTTGCATCAGGTGGCCAAAGTATTGGAACTTCAGCTTCAGCATCAGTCCTTCCAATGAGTTTTTTATTCAGGGTTGAATTCCTACAAAAGACATACATTTGAACTATGATTACTCCTTTGTACATTCTTTTTATGCTAATGCTGCCTTAAAATGTTTGAACTTCATTTTAAACTAAACTCTTGGCTCATTTGTGTTTTTGGAAAACCTAAACCTTAGGAGTGTCCGAGCTGTGCTTACTAATGGGTTGATGGATTCTCTGTGCCTTTGTAGTAAATTCTGTGAGTTAAAGCATATTCCTGGCCTAATGTTCCAACTTGCTGAGATGTGGGTTCGATCCCTGGGTTGGGAAGATTCCGTGGAGGCAGGCATGGCAACTCACTCCAGTATTCTTGCCTAGAGAATCCCATGGACAGAGGAGCTTGGGGGCCTACAGTCCACAGGGAGGGTTGCAAAGAATTGGATACAAATGAAGCAACTTAGGATGCATGCTCAAAGACCCTAGGTTTGAAGACTGAGCCAGAGTTAAAGTGAATAAACACAGTAGTCACTCAAGAAGTTGATGATCTTAGGGACTTCCCTGATGGTCCAGTGCTTAAGACTTCACCTCCCAATGCAGGGGGTGTAGGTTCCATCCCTGGTCAGGAAGCCTGGGGCCATAAAATCAAAACATAAAATAGAAGCAATACTGTCATAAATTCACTAAAAGACTTTAAAAGTGATCCACATCAGAAAATTTTTTTAAAAAGTTGGTGATCTCAAAAGTAAAATTGAGTCAAAAAAAAAAAAAGAAAGGAAATGGCTGCCTGACTTATGTAGTTTAAAACCTCTTAAATTGAAATCTACAATTTAGACTTCTCTGTGGTCTCCACATATGCACATGCAATTTCCTACTCAGTACCTTCTCATGAATATCTCATAGGCATCTTGAATTTCTCATGATTGAAACAGAGTTCTTGCTGCATTCACACCTCCCAAGTCTGCTCCAGGTCTTACTAAAGGGTATTTCCATTCAGGCAGTGGCTCAATCTAAAAAACTCGGAGCGGCTTACATATCCCTGGTTTCCAGCTAAGTGTGTCCTTGAACTTAATCCCAGTAGAGGCTGGCTAATTGGGGCAGAGGTGACAGCTTCCAGTTCAGTGGTGTTGTTTTTCTGGGAGTCTTTTTTTCTTTTAAGTAAATAAAATCTTTTTTATTAATCATCCTTTTATAAATTAATCATGAACATTTGAGTGACAACATATGCAATTTATCATAGAGTTGATTAACAATGTTGTGATAGTTTCAGATGTACAGAGAAGTGATTCAGCTATACATATTGTATAAGTGATACATGTATCCTTATTCAAATTCTTTTCCCATTTATATGATCCTGTAAGCTCACTCCTGGGCATACATCTGCAGAAAAACATGTCTGAAAGTATACATGTACCCTAAAGTTAATAGCCCAGACATGGAAGCAACCTAAATGTCCGTCGACGGAGGAGTGGATAAAGAAGATATGGTACATATATACCGTCGACTAAAAAATTAATCACAACCTGAAAGTAGAGTTACTTTATTTGGTGGGGATGTTAAGGACTCCAAGCCTGGGAGATATCATTTCAGCAGCCATGAGAAGACTGCTCTGAAGAGGCAGGAGTGGGAATCAGGCTATATGCAAGTTTGCAACATAGGGAGCAGGCAGTCTGAACATCAAAGATTATTGTGAAGTAAGGAAAACCAGATATCAAATTAGGGAATTTAGCATTCTTCTATGCATGGAAAGATGCAAGAGTATGGGATTATTGAAGTCATTCCTTTCATATGCATCTCAGCTATCTGGGGCCAGCATCCTGCACAGAGATATTTTTCTCTTTCTTGAATTTCCTTAAGACCTTGCAGTTCACACTGGAGTGCTATAATCACTGATGATTATAAAATCCTTACGTTCGTCATGTAGGAACTTGAGCACTTGTCAACATGGTTCAGAAACTCACATTTGGAGGGCCAGGATCATGGATAGCTGTGACATTTCTTACCCACCAATATGGCAAAATATTTTGTTTCACATTACAATGGAATATTACTCAGCTGTAGAAAGAATGAAATAATGCCATATGTAGCAATGTGGATGGGCCTAGAGATTGTTATACTGAATGAAGTAGTTCAGACAGAGAAAGAGGAATATCATATGCTATTGCTTTCTTAAAGGCCCTGTCTGGAGCTCATTCTGCCATTTTTCCCCCAAAGATTCTACAGGTTCCTAATTTCCTGTATTCAGTCTCTCACTATTTAAATTAACTAGAGTGATTTCTGTTGCCTGACTGATGCAGTACTGTTTAGGAATACATATATGTGTTTGTGAAATACAGCGAAGTGAAGAGGAAGGTCACATCAGCAGAATTATATTTTATAAATCACCCCTTTGAGAAAAAAAATAAGAAAGTTAGAATATGAGACCCCACTTTAGATGGAAATCATCTTTGCTGAAGACGAAATTGTGACCCTTTGTTTATTCCAGGGCTGTAAACTAGGAGAGTGCTTTGATCTGGACTACTGTATAATACCTTGTGAGTTACAGGACTTCCTGGATGAATTACTTAGGGAAAGATGAGAGGTCTCAATTGCATTTCTCTGTGTTCCACTTTTTCTCATAGGTCATTGTCCCCCTCTGTTTTCTGCCACACAAGATATAGGAAGATGTGTGTTCACTCAGCTGGACAATGGAAATGGTATACTTTTTTGGGATGTAAATCCTAACTCTTATGTCTACTAATCTTAATATTTATAAATATGTTTGAGGTGATAGCACTGGAATCATAAAACATGACCAGTATAGTAGTGGAAATTCAGAAATTATACCTGCTATCAACCACTCAATTTGTAATAAGCCTATCAGATTTTATTTTGGATTTTCTGCCCCTGCAACCCCTTCCCCACCTCCTGCCAGACATTGGTCTTCCGACCCTATTTTACAGACGTATTTATTTTTATTTAGTTTTGGCTGCAGTAGGTCTTCACTGCAGTCATCAGGGGCTACTCATCATTGTGGTGTGCAGGCGTCTCAGCGTGGTGGCTTCTCTTGTGGAGTACGGGCTCTAGGCCCACAGGCTTCAGTAATTGTGGTCTGTAGGCTCAGCAGTTGTGGTTTGAGGGCTTTAGAGCACAGGCTCAATAGTTGTGGTGCATGGGCTTAGTTATTCAATGACATGTGGGATATTCGTGGACCAGGGTTTGAATCCATGGCCCCTGCATTGGCAGGATGATTCTCAACCACTGGACCACCAGGGAAATCCTCCAACCCTATTTTAAAACTCTGTTTAATTCCTAATAGTTGAGAGAGAGGTTCACAGCGCTGCTTCTCCTGCTGTAGGTGTTTGAATCAAGCTCAAAATTGTCTCAAGTGTTTTCTAAGCCCTCATTTCACATGAGGGTTGGTCTTTATTCAGTGCAGCAAATGAATTTCTTTTATTCATTCAACAAATACGTATCAAGTACCTGCTGTGTGCCAGGTACTTTCTCAGCACTTGGGGTCCACTGGGAAATAAAACAGACCAAAAATAGGAACGAAAAGTTTCCATTTTTAGTGTAATGATGAATTAAGGAGTTGCCAGTTGCTTGTGGGGCAATGAGAAAAATGAGACTGGGAATAGTGATGTTAGCTACCTTTTTTTTAAAGCAAGAAATATAACTGTCTTTATTTTCAGAAGACATGTTCTTAAAAATAGAAAATCCTAAGGAATCCACTAAAAATTGCTAGAACTAGTAAGCTGAGCAAGTTGCAGGACATAGGGTCAATATAAAATAGTCAACGGTATTTCTATACACTAGCAGTGAAAAATATGAAAACAAAATGTAAAAAACAATTCCGTTTATAGTAGCATCGAAAAGAATAAAATAATAAAAATAAGCTTAATAGAAGTGTAAAGCTTGTATTTTGAAAGTTGCCAGACTTTTTTTAAAATTTAAGTTGTTTTTTCTTGTCAGTTTTTGGGCTGCCAAATGGCAACCCACTCCAGTGTTCTTGCCTGGAGAATCCCAGAGACGGCGGAGCCTGGTGGGCTGCCATCTATGAGGTTGCACAGAGCCGGACAGGACTGAAGCGACTTAGCAGCAGCAGCAGCAGCAGCAACACTTATAAACTCTTGCTACCTTTAGAAAATTCTGCCCCAAAGTGGACATCTGTCAGTCAGAGATGCATAATGTTCTTCAAACATCTCTCTATTTTGATATCTCTCACATTTTGAATTTTACACAAGCACCACATTAGTCAGGCTGTCCTACTGATCACATGACTTGGGTGGTGCCAGTCAATGTGCTCGCCTGTTGGGTAAGGGAATGAGCAAGCTGAAGTGACAGTCGTGTGAGGTGGAACTTGCTTCCAGCATTGGCAGTGGCAGAAATATCTAGCTTTGATCTTGGAGAGATAGCTATGAGTGGTCCTGAAGAGAGATTTTTAACTCCCTGCCCAGGAATTGAACCTGGGTAACCTTTAAGTCTGTTTTGTCTGAACGAATACTGACTCCCCTTTCTTGCATCTCCGTTTGCCCGAAATGTCTTTCTCAGTCCTCTCACTCTCAATCTGTGTGTGTCCTTTGCCCTAAGATAAGTCTCTTTCAGGTAGCAAAGCTCTTGTTTTTTTATCCAGTCTGCTACTTAATGTCTTTTGATTGGAGCTGTCACTTCATTGACATTTAGGTAATTAATGATACATATATATTTATTGCCATTTTAAACCTTGTTTTCCAGTTGGTTCTTTGTTCCATTTTCCTTTTTCTTTCTTTCTTTTTTTTTTTTTGGTTTTATTTCCTTTTATTTTATGCTTATGTTCTCTTCATTTTGGTTTTTGTGAATTTATTGTATATTTTTGATTTGTGGTTGTCCTGTTTTACATATATGTTAACCCCACTCCAGTACTCTTGCCTGGAAAATCCCATGGATGGAGAAGCCTGGTGGGCTGCAGTCCATGGGGTTGCTAACAGTCGGGCGATTTCACTTTCACTTTTCTGCTTTGGAGAAGGAACTGGCAACCCACTCCAGTGTTCTTGCCTGGAGAATCCCAGGGACGGGGGAGCATGGTGGGCTGCCGTCTATGGGGTCGCACAGAGTCGGATACGACGGAAGCAACTTAGCAGCAGTAGCAGCAACCTGGATGAAAACCAGAAACCTTAGCCACTAGACTGCCAGGGGCTAGAAGCTAGAAGCGAAGTTCAGTTCAGTTCAGTTCAGTTGAGTCGCTCAGTCGTGTCTGACTCTTTGCGACCCCATGAACCACAGCACACCAGGCCTCCTTGTCCATCATCAACTTCTGGAGTCCACTCAAAACCATGTCCATTGAGTCAGTGATGCCATCCAACCTTCTCATCCTCTGTC
The DNA here is from genome assembly GCF_014754425.2 of Oryx dammah. Classification (NCBI taxonomy): domain Eukaryota; kingdom Metazoa; phylum Chordata; class Mammalia; order Artiodactyla; family Bovidae; genus Oryx; species Oryx dammah. Next base: position 73,193,069 of record NW_024070185.1, on the reverse strand, counting down.
GTCCCCTTCTCTTCCTGCCCTCAATCTTTCCCAGCATCAGGGTCTTTTAAAACGAGTCAGCTTTTCGCATCAGGTGGCCTAATTATTGGAGTTTCAGCTTCAACATTAGTCCCTCCAATGAACACCCAGGACTCATTTCCTTTAGGATGGACTGGTTGGATCTCCTTGCAGTCCAAGGGACTCACAAAAGTCTTCTCCAACACCACAGTTCAAAAGCATCAATTCTGCAGTGCTCAGCTTTCTTTATAGTCCAACTCTCACATCCATACATGACCACTGGAAAAACCATAGCCTTGACTAGACGGACCTTTGTTGGCAAACTAATGTCTCTGCTTTTGAATATGCTGTCTAGGTTGGTCTTAACTTTTCTTCCGAGGAGTATAAGCGTCTTTTAATTTCATGGCTGCAATCACAATCTGCAGTGATTTTGGAGCCCAGAAAAATAAATCAGCCACTGTTTCCACTGTTTCCCCATCTATTTGCTGTGAGGTGATAGGACCACATGCCATGATCTTCGTTTTCTGAATGTTGAGCTTTAAGCCAACTTTTTCACTCTCCTCTTTCACTTTCATCAAGAGGCTTTTTAGTTCCTCTTCACTTTCTGTCATAAGGGTGGTGTCATCTGCATATCTGAGGTTATTGATATTTCTCCCAGCAATCTTGATTCCAGCTTGTGCTTCTTCCAGCCCAGCGTTTCTCATGATGTACTCTACATAGAAGTTAAATAAGCAGGGTGACAATATACAGCCTTAATGCACTTTTTTTCCTATTTGGAACCAGTCTGCTGTTCCATGTCCAGTTCTAACTGTTGCTTCCTGACCCGCATACAGGTTTTTTCAAGAGGCAGGTCAGGTGGTCTGGTATTCCCATCTCTTTTAGAATTTCCCACTGTTTATCGTGATCCACACAGTCAAAGGCTTTGGCATAGTCAATAAAGCAGAAATGGATGTTTTCCTAGAACTCTCTTGCTTTTTCCATGATCCAGTGGATATTGGCAATTTGATCTCTGGTTCCTCTGCCTTTTTGAAAACCAGCTTGAACATCTGGAAGTTCACGGTTCACGTATTGCTGAAGCCTGGCTTGGAGAATTTTAAGCATCACCTTACTAGCGTGTGAGATGAGTGCAATTGTGGAGTAGTTTGAGCATTCTTTGGCATTGACTTTCTTTGGGATTTGAATGGAAACGGACCTTTTCCAGTCCTGTGGCCACTGCTGAGTTTTCCAAATTTGCTGGCATATTGAGTGCAGCACTTTCACAGCATCATCTTTCAGGATTTGAAATAGCTCAACTGGAATTCCATCACCTCCACTAGCTTTGTTCATAGGAATTCCATCACCTCCACTAGCTTTGTTTGTAGTGATGCTTCCTAGGGCCCCCTTGACTTCCCATTCCAGGATGTCTGGCTCTAGGTGAGTGATCACACCATCGTGATTATCTTGGTTGTGAAGATCTTTTTTGTACAGTTCTTCTGTGTATTCTTGCCACCTCTTCTTAATATCTTCCACTTCTGTTAGTTCCATACCATTTCTGTCCTTTATCGAGCCCATCTTTGCATGAAGTGTTCCCTTGGTATCTCTAATTTTCTTGAAGAGATCTCTAGTCTTTCCCATTCTATTGTTTTCCTCTGTTTCTTTGCATTGATCACTGAGGAAGGCTTTGTTATCTCTCCTTGCTATTCTTTGGAACTCTGCATTCAAATGGGTATATCTTTCCTTTTCTCCTTTGCTTTTTGCCTCTCTTCTTTTCATAGCTATTTGTAAGGTGTCCCCAGACAGCCATTTTCCTTTTTTGCATTTCTTTTTTTTGGGGATGGTTTTGATCACTGTCTCCTGTACAATGTCATGAACCTCCATCCGTAGTTCATCAGGCACTCTGTCTATCAGATCTAGTCCCTTAAATCTATTTCTCACTTCCACTGTATAATCATAAGGGATTTGATTTAGGTCATACCTGAGTGGTCTAGTGGTTTTCTCCACTTTCTTCAATTTCAGTCTGAATTTAGCAATAAGGAGTTCATGATCTGAGCCTCAGTCAGCCACTCCCGGTCTTGTTTTTGCTGACTGTGTAGAGCTTCTCCATCTTTGGAAGAAGCCAAGTGGCCCTGGCTCTTTCCAGGTTTGAAAGCAAGAACGTTTCAAGGAGGCAAAAACTCTACAAACAGTTGTAAAGTTTATTATTAGAGACATAGCATAATATGTAGGAGAGCACACAGAGAAACAGTTTGTTTATTTAAAGCAGAAGTGAGACAGCAATACACACCCAGGGAGGAGCACAGGTGTCCTGAATGAGGAACATATTAAAGAGGTGATTTAAATCAGCAGTCCCCAACATTTTTTGGCAGTAGGGACCAGTTTTGTGGAAGACAGTTTTTCCACAGATCTGGCGGTGGCAGAGGGGATGATTTCAGGATAATTCAAGTGCATTACATTTATTGGACACTTTATTTCTATTATTATTACATCCCCTCTATCTCAAATTGAAACAGAGCAGGACAATATGGTCCTTGTCCTACCAAGTCCTCTGCCTGCATTTTGTCTGGAAAACTTTAGTCAAAGAATAAGTTTAATCAGAGAAGTGAGAACGTGTGAAAACAAAGGAAAATAGTCAAAGGAGACCAAATAATGATAATGAGTCATTAAACATAGTCAAGGACATTTAGTTCTTTCTCGAGGGCCACAGATAATATTCTGAGCCATGTCCTATGAGCTGTCTTATAGATACTAAAACAGCAGGTGGAGAAGTTACTTGCTTGATGACCAGATTGTAGCCATGACATAAGCTGCCACAATTCCGTGAACTGACCACAGAGAAATGGTAACAAATAGACTCTGAAGCTGAAGATTCAGTTCAGTTCAGTTCAGTCGCTCAGTTGTGTCCGATTCTTTGCGGCCCCATGAATCGCAGCAGGCCAGGCCTCCCTGTCCATCACCAACTCCTGGAGTTCACTCAAACTCATGTCCATCGAGTCATGTATCTAAAACAACCAAGAGGATGCTGGTGAGACCACCGACAACCAATCTGAAGGTGGCTCTTAGAGCTGACTGTGCTGTTTCTGCATGGCCACAAAAGCTGTTCCTGCCACTCTGTCCACAGAAGCTGTCACCCCCTGCTTGTCATGCGGGGTTGGGGGAATTGGCCTTGAAACAGGTGTCCACTCTCCCCCGCCAGTTGCTGGCTTCTGAAATAAAACAAACTTTCCTTTCCACCAACCTGGCCTGTTCATTGGCTTTGGAGAGGCAAGCAGCCAGGCCCACCACATACCTTTCAGTATCACTAGGCATTAGATCCCGGAGGTTGTGAACTCCTGATTTAAATCTCTTGTATAGGACAGTCCTTCCTAGTTTTTGTTTACCTTTGGCCAATTATCTCGTTTTTTTTTCCCCCTAGGGCCCTCCCCAACATCTATATGCAACTTTTTGTTAAGATGGATCCCACCACAGAGGACTATGGGTGCATGTCCACACTTATTATGTCCACACCCCCTCCCTTTTTTACCCCCAAGGAGCCTTCCTGTGTATGTGTGGGCAGGGGAGTTTTCCTGACTTCAGGAGCAGTCATCTTATCCCTTCACTTCAGCAGAGCTCAGATTCTGCCACTAGCTTTGTCCTTGGAGTGTCTGGGTGATCCTCCATTTGATGAGCACCAGCTGTCCAGCCCAGGGGCCCATCTATCTCCCACTTCAGACTCACTGGGGAGCTGAGACAGAGCTTCTGCAGTCTAATCTTGGGCGTGCTTGTTGCACAGTGGTGGCCTTCTTAACATTGTGCTGGCATGATTTGCTGTCACTACATTACTCTTGGCTGTGTGGTTTCCATACCTGCTTCTCTCATCCTCCCTGAGAGTCTGTGAGCTATCAATATCCTGCAATAAGCCCCTTTTTTCTTGTAAGACTAAGAGAAATGTCTATGGTAGCAAATAAGAACCCCATAAGTCGTAGCTAGGACTTCCCAGGTGACGCTAGTGCCAATGCAAGAGACATAAAAGATATGGGTTTGATCCCTGGGTCTAGAAGATCCCCTGGAGGAGGAAATGGCAACCCACTCCAGTATTCTTGCCTGGGAAATCCCACAGACAGAGGAGCCTGGTGGGCTACAGCCCATGAGGTCTCACAGAATTGGACACAACTAAAGCTACTTAGCACACACTCCAGATGTAGCTACCTTATGAATCTTGGAAGAGCCACCTTGACCACAGAATCTAAAACTGCCAAGTGCTCACTTTCCCAGCTCCCTGCTTTGAGGCGGGGGTGAAGATCAGTTAGCTTAGCCCAGCAAATCAGAGGCACCCAGCCCAGACTATACAACAGGGGCTGGTGAGGAGAACAAGGAGAGAGGAAAAGGGTTTTGGTTGGCACTGTCAGGGCGGCAGCAGCATCTGGGTCCACAGCTGTCAGAGGTGATGCAGGTGCCATGGCCCTCCGCCTTAAGCAATACCAGTTACAGTGTTCTTTGCAGGTTTCCTATCATTTCTTCCTTTCTTTTAAAAATATTTTTGTTTTTTGATGTGGACCATTTTTCAACTCTTTATTGAATTTCGTATTCTGTTATATATATATATATATATATTTTTTTTTTCCTGGCCAGGAAGCATGTGGGATCTTAGCTCCCGAACTAGGGATCCAACCCACACACTTTGCATTGGGAGGTAAAGTCTTAACCACTGGACAACCAGAGAAGTCCCCTCTTCCCATCATTTTTCTGATTTCTAAGTTAAAAGTCAGTCCTTGGGCCTCTTCTCTTCTTCATCTACATTCATCCTGTTGGTTATCTCAACTGATCTCCTCCTCCCTAAACTCTCTCTTCTGTCGTCTTTCTCATATGTGACTGCCTGGCCACAGACAGCTCTGTGTGAAGGCCATACAGGCCTCTGGTTTTCATGTTCAAAAAGCTGCAGAGAAGTGATTGCCATGCTGAGACTACAAGCTGCACCCCAGCCCTGTCTGTGCTGGGAATTGCAGGAAACCTGTCTCTCTTCCACCTGCAATGTCTCCTCAGAATTCTCTCCTGAGAATGCTTAGCATCATGCACCCTTCAAAGGAGAAATGCTTGAAACATGTGTCAGAGCTACATTTAGAAATGAGAGGCTGAACCTGGATAACTGATTAGAGCGGTAAAGTTGAAACTCAGGTTTAGATCCTGTGATTTGCCTAATTATTGTGTCAGTTTAATTTATAGCATCTATAGCAGGGGAGTGGGCAAGATCCCAGGACAAATGCCAGGAAGCCTCCCTTGTCAGGGAAATGTATTTTTCTTCCTCTATCAGATGAGCTCGTTTCTGCCTTAGCAAAAATTCTTGCAACAAACTCACCTAAGGATTTTTATTCTTTAATCTTAAATTTTTTTTGTTGAAGTATAATTGACCTACAACACCCTGTTAATTCCGTCCGCACAACACAGTGATTCGCTATTTCTATGCACTACAAAAGGGATCACCACAGTCTAGGTACCATCTGTCACTCTACCAAATTATCACAGTATTATTGACTCTATTCCCCACTGTATATTTCATTTCCCTGACTCACTTATTTTGTAACTGGGAGTTATACCTCTTAGTGTCCTTTGCCTATTTCACTCATTCCCCTGACTCCCTTCCCCTCTTCATCTAAAAGATTTATCTCGGGCAAGCCATCTTTCTTCCCTCCCCTAACCACCTCTCACTGCCTCTAACCTTGAACAAGGGTTGGGTCCCCACATGCCCCAGCATGCAGGTTCAAAGGACAAACCTGGGAGGAGAAGCGGTCACACCCCAAACCTCCAGTCCCAGGCTGCTGCCCTGTCCTGCCTTGTGTTCCCTGCAGAAACTCCAGTACACACTCTGGGACTTGCTTTCTCCACTGCCCTTTCTGCCCTGTCTGGCCCAAGTGCTTCCCCAAGTGGCCCTACCGTACATGCTATGATTCCTGCTTCTGGGGATCTGTGCATATAAACTTCTTCCTCCATGAAATCATTCACATGTCTGCATGTCTTACCATACCTGATTAAAACAGATTCTCAGTATACATTTTAGAACAGGATATGTAGATGTATGCATTTTTTCAAAGGGTAATTACGAAAGAAACTTGGGTGTGTCAACCTCTTTTTTTTTTTTTATTGTAAGAGCCAAAGTGCTTGATTTGGGGGAGCTTCCCAGCATTTAAATTGCTTTCTAATACACTAAGTCCCCTACCTACAAATGAGTTCCATTCTGAAAGTGCATTCGTAGGTCTGATTTGTTTGTAAATCCAACAGGTTAGCCTGAGTACCCAACTAACACAATTGGTTATATAGTACTGTACTGTAATAGGTTTATAATACTTTTCACACAAATAATACATAAAAAAACCCCACAAAAATAAAACATTTAAAATCTTTAATCATTAAAGATTTAAATCATTAATCATTTTTAATCAGTACAGTACCTTGAAAAGTACAGTAGTCCAGTACGACAGCTGGCATACAGAGGCTGGGATCACCTGACCAGGCAAGAAGAGTTACTGATTGGCAGGGGAAGAGGAGGTGGTAGATGGTGGAGCTGAAGGGTCATCAGTCACGGAAGACGGAGGGCAGGCTGTGATTTCACTCACACCTGACGTTGATGGCATAGGCTCTGGTTCCTTGCAGGAACCAGATGCACGTTCTCATCTTTGAAAGTTTGCAACCAGAAGGTTACTATATTCTGTGAAAGATCCCCCCCCTTGAAGGAGGCAGAGGCTACCTTCCACATAGAAACTCAAAACACCAGATTCCTGCTTCCTCAGGCTTCATACAGATAGTTGGCCAGCACAAGGTTAATCAGATATATCTGTCTTGACCTTTATCTTGGGAGCCAGTGACACAGAGAAGCAGGGAGAGAGGAGAAGCAATTCTGGCAGCAGCAGGAGTGGCTGGTTTCCAGGGACAGCGGTGACACAGAACCAGTGACAGATGGTGCAAGCCTTCACATCCAGTTCTGTGGCAGCAGGGCCCACTGTGCAGGGGATGGCCTGTGACTCGGGCTCTACTCCAACAGGCATTTCCCTCACTCTCACCTGTGCCCCAATGGGGTTCTCTCGCTTTGTAAGTGCACCCATGAACTTCCTGTTGCCCTTTAATAAAATTGCTTTCTGCTTAATCAATAGATTTTTTTATTGCTCAAACCAAAAACCCTGATTGATACAATCAATGATTATTTCCCCCTTTCCTTCCTTCCTTCCTTTAATCTTTCTCTCTTTATGCCTTTAATACTTTAACTCTATGAACACAGTTAAATATATATTCATATATATCAATATGAAAGTACACATGATAAAATATTACCTTTCATTAATTCTGGATAGCAGGAATATGGGTAGTTAAATTTTTTGTATTTTATGGGTTATTATCTTTTTGTTAAAAGATAATTTATCATCTACACATATGTAAATATATATCATATTTGCATATGTGTGCGTGTGAGTGCTTAGTCATTTCAGTCGTGTCCAACTCTTTGCAACCCCATGGACTGTAGCCCGCCAGGCTCCTCTGTCCATGGGATTCTCCAGGTAAGAAGACTGGAGTGGGTTGCAATGCCCTTCACCAGGGGATCTTTCCAAGCCAGGGATCCAGGGATTGAGCCCATATCACCTGCATTGCAGGCAGATTCTTTACCACTAAGTCACCAGGGCTCCCATATTTGTAGCTATCGCACATATGTATCACCTATATATTTACATATTTACATATATGTATCATGTATAATTTCCATTTTCTAAGCCCTTTATTTATACTGACTCATTTACTCATCATTACACACTTATTCAGTGGAACCAATATTCACATCCCCCTTTTACACATGAGGAAACTGAGGCACAGAAAGCTCTACTAGAGACCTGTCCAAAACCATACAGCTTTTAGGGAGCAGAACGCGAAGCAAAACCTTGGCAGTCATATCCTGGGTCCTTGGCTTTTAACAATATATGGGAGATGAGACAGCAGAGAGCAGACCCCAAAGGGTGTATTTAGAATGGAGGATGAGCTTCCTTATGGGCTGAGGGGCAAGAACAAGGAGGAGAGGAAGAGATGAGGAAGCCTGGGGACATCTGATAGATGGAGTCGCTGTCAGAACCCCAGGGTCAAGCTCCACCATATACCATACATGGCAGGAGGAACAGGAGTCCTGGTTTGATGTGGTCCAGAAGGAGGCAAGGGGTCAGTTTCTGGTTTGAAGTCAGGTGACCTTACTTGTCTAGGAAATTGAAGGCAAGGTCACTGGCAAGGGGGCTGAGGAGGAGACAGGAAAGCTGTAGCCAAACCAGGTTTCAGCACGAGTGACCCTGGGTCCTGCAGGAGGCTGGCTGCGGGGAGGAGGCAGGGCTGGGGGAGTGGTTCCTAGCGGGGGGAGGGAAAGGAGAGGATGGCAGGTTGCCGACCTGCCGCCCTCTCTGTGGTCCTGCTTTACTCGAAACTACACTGCTCTATCGACAGATGGACCCAGGAGGTTCCCCATCTAATGGGTGAGGGTCAGGGGCCCAGGAAGTGATCTTGGAGCACAGAATCCTTCACAGCAAAGAATGAAGAATCCTGGTAACCACGCAGAGGGTGAGCAATCTGCTGTCGGTCCCCACTGGACACGGACTGGAAAGTCAGAGGCTCCTCCTCCTCCCCTCTAGAGTGTGTGTGTGTGCGCGTATAAGAGACACACAGAGAGAGAGAAACAGAATGCGAGCATGAATCTGTGTGCTTGCCAAGCTGGCAATCCCTGCCCTGGACCTGCCTGACTCTTACCTGCAGAAGCCTCCATGCCAGGCTCTTCTGTAGGACTTAAATGTGCAGCTTCTCTGCCTCCAGAGCTGAGAGCCTGGAAACAGCAGCCTGACTTCAGGACTTAATCAGCCCTCCCCAGGAAGACAACCTGCCTGTCAGAGTCAGACCTCTCTCACGCACCGAGGCAAGTCCTGCCCCAGCATCTGTCTGACCAGGAAGAGAAGTCACCCAGCCTTGGTTTGTGCCTGACTTTCTATTCTTGGAGTGGACGGGGAACTTTTGCCAGCTGATCAGGACCTCCAAACTGGGCTGGTTTGTTGAATGGCTTGTCTTCTCTGTGGTCACAGGTAAGAAAGGGGCCCCCCTCCGCCCCCAGCATGGGTTGGTAGCTTGGTGGGTATGTGGACATTAAGTGGGTGAGTCAAAGGAATATGAGAGGATTAGCAGCTCCTGGGTACTTGTCGGGGGGCGGTGTATGTCAGACTGCTGGAGGATGCCTGCCTCTATAAAAATTTTAGTTTTTTGGTTGTCCCTGCTGGGGTTGTACAAGTCCAGTGACAGTCACCTCCTCTCACTGTGAAGGTAGGTCAATCTCAGGCATTATTGGCTTTACTTTATTGAATCTGCTTCTATGTCTTTAATATCACTATTCCTCTTTTGTCATCTATTTATTCACTCAGTATTCCATATCCTTGAATAAAGTCTAACAGACATCCATGGTATTCACTGGCTTGGAGAGTAGCAAGTTCTATCATTGCTGTTTTTTTCCCCCCTGAGGCTGGAATTTGTAAAAGAAAATAACCAGGAAAATGACCAGCTGGTGTGGTAATCCAGATGACCTTTAAGATTCCATCCAACCTTGAGAGGTTAAGCTTCTATGATTAATCAATATATTGAGCCAATCATAAGAAAGCTAGAAACAGGCTCTCTCTATCACTGCCTAAGCAGTTCTGATGAAGTGATTTGGAAGAAGAAACATTATTATTTCCTCTAACCGAGGGACTTTCTCTGGGGTATTGACAGTTACAGGAGAGCAATGACTCCCGTGCCTGGGGATGTGCCGGGTAATGGACAGGGGCTCAGCGAGATGCAAACAGGTTTTATGGAGAAGGTGCTGCTGCTGCTGCTGCTAAGTCACTTCAGTCGTGTCCGACTCTGTGCGACCCCATAGACGGCAGCCCACCAGGCTCCCCTGTCCCTGGGATTCTCCAGGCAAGAACACTGGAGTGGGTTGCCATTTCCTTCCCCAATGCATGAAAGTGAAAGGTGAAAGGGAAGTCGCTCAGTCGTGTCTGACTCTTAGCGACCTCATGGACTGCAGCCTACCAGTCTCCTCCAACCATGGGATTTTCCAGGCAAAAGTACTGGAGTGGAGAAGGTGAGCCTTGTGAAAAGAGTAGAACAGTGTGAGAAGTTGAAAACCATCTGCCGTGGGAAGATGGATGAAGAAGTCAGTGCATACCACCTTGACTGCAGTGGAATCAGGGTTCAGGATGTGGGCAAGAGAGGCTGGCTTGGGTTGGGGTGTACAGAGCTCTAGTCATGGCAATGCAAGCCCAGTGAGCATGTCTGAGCCCTTTGAAATGAAAGTGAAAGTGTTAGTCACATGTCTGACTCTTTGCAACCCCCATAGACTGTAGTCTGCCAGTCTCGTTTGTCCACGGAGTTCTCCAGGCAAGGATACTGAAGTGGGTAGCCATTCCCTTCTCCAGGGGATCTTCCTGACCCAGGGATGGAATTCAGGTCTCCTGCAGTGCAGGCAAATTCTTTACCATCTGAGCCACACGGAAGCCTTGAGTCCTTTATATATGTAATACTTTTTGCATAGCTTTCCCCGTGCACCCTCTTCATCCAGACCCACTTTACAAATAGGGTCATCACCCTGCAGGCACCACCCCTCTAACCTGCCAGTCCAGGCATGTAGAAGATTAAAGGGTTTGGGGCTCTTTCTCTTTTCATATCTTTCTAACAAGAGGTGGAAATTTACTCTAGTTACTGCTAATTACCCGGAACAGTTTCTCCTTGCATATTCTTCCAGAGGGTCTTGGATGTCTCTGGTTGAATCTTTATATGGTGCAAGTTCAGCATGCCTTGATTTCTACTTCTTTTCCCCCTGTTCTTATGATTGGGGGAAAAAACCATGCTTTTATTTAGTGCCCTTGGTGGGAAGGTGAAACAGATTATAGTCTTGGGATCTGCAGCCATGATACTGGTTGGAAGGAGAAGGGAGTGAAGCTGTGCATGGAGGAATCTCCTAGAACTCTGGATCTAGGTGAGACTGGCTTTGGTGTAGGGCACCTGGGCCTTGTCACACCTGTCTTTCACAGACCTCAGTTGTGACTGTGGCAGAGCAATGACAGTCACAACCTACAAAACACAGGCCAGTACTGGCCGAGTCGCCCATACACAACTATCTTTTTAGCTGCCACCGCTGAGTGAGTGGCACTAGAACACGTTATAGTTGAGAAGCTGAGATGTGAGCTTGAATTCCAACTTCATCAATTGTTAACTGTGTTGTTGTTCACTTGCTAAGTTGTGTCCGACTCTTGGTGACTCCATGAACTGCAGCACACCAGGCTTCCCTGTCCTCTACTATCTCCTGGAGTTTGCTCAGATTCATGTCCATCGAGTCAGAGATGTTATCTAACCATCTCACCCTCTCCCGCCTTCTTCTCTTTTTGCTTCAGTCTTTTCCAGCATCAGGGTCTTTTCCAGTGTCAGCTCTTCGCCTCAGGTGGCCAAAGTATTGGAGCTTCAGCTTCAACATCAGTCCTTTCAGTGAATATTTAGAGTTTATTTCCTTTAAGATAGACTGGTTTGATCTCCTTGCAGTCCAAGGGACTCTTAAGAGTCTTCTCCAGCACCACAATTTAAAAGCATCAATAACTATGTGGCCTCAGGCAAATCAGTCAATTTTTCTGATCATCAGTATTTTTAATTTAAATAAAAAGGATAATACTATCCCCTTCCCTGTACCTTCTTAGGATTGATGGGAGGTCCAAATGACGTCAAAGGTGTGAGGCACTGGAGGTGATGCCTTCTTGTGTCAAGGAGGCATCACCCTAAGAACACTTTGCTGGGCTCACTCAGGTTCTGAGGTGAGAAGGAACCCCCTTGGAATCACCCAGGGAGTTCTGCCGTGCTAGCTCTCCAGGCCCTGCTGGGAGAGTGGTCCCAGCTTCAACCCACAGCCAAGCCCAAGCCGGCCTTCCTTCTGATGTCTCTCAGCAGCCAGACCCGTCCTCTGAAGCCATGGGTCCCTCCCGTCTTGTGATCCCGTTCAAGACAAAGATCGGGCTCTGGTGGCTTCTTCTGATCCCGGCAGGTGAGCAGGGGCGGTCCCCAGGGCATCCTCTCACACATGCGAGCGCACATGCCTCGGGTTGAAACTGCTGCAAGTGGGTTGGTTGGTGGTGACCCGCGAGTCTCAGGGTAGCTGTTCCATCGCGGGAAGGTAGGGGGCGCTCGCTGCGGCATCTGAACCTCGCAAGCTCAGTTCTCCCCATCTGCAAAATGCTAACTGTGCTGTGACCCTCCCAGGGCTCATGGGGGTGTGGTGTGGAATGAAGGCTAGTGACTAGCACCTGAGATACATAAATAGTAGCTGCTATCGATGTTTTGAATTTTAGAGCGGTGGTTCTCGATCTGCTCAGGCAGGAGAACCCTGAAGAGATGAAGCTGTTTGCAGAACAGGGTGAAACCAGACAAGGGTGATTCCATCAGACAATCTGGGGACACTTTACCTAGCTGATGAGAAGGAGCAGATACCAGTGGTTTGAGGAAAAACAGGGGAGATTCTCCGAGTGGCAGAGAATTTCATGGTTAGCATTAGAGGTTCCTTATAAGAGGATGGGAGTGAAAGTTCTCAGGGCCAGCTCACCCCTCACAATCAGGTGCCTCTCACAGTTTGCTGTCCCTTGGGTCTCCTCAGTTTCAGGCTTATCTTTTCCCTCTGTCTGACTTCTTCCCACTGCTCTGCACCCCTCTGAGCACTTGTTTTCACCCTTTATCCATTGTTGTTGCTGTTCAGTTGCTAAGTTGTGTCCGACACTCTGTGACCTCGTGGACTTTGGCATGCCAGGCTTCCCTGTCCTTCACCATTTCCTGGAGTTTGCTCAAACTCATGTCCATTGAGTCTATGATGCCATTCAGTCATCTCATCCTCTGCTGCCCGCTTCTCCTCCTGCTCTCAATCTTTTCCAGCATCAGAGTCTTTTCCAATGAGTCAGCTCTTTGCATCAGGTGGCCAAAGTACTGGAGCTTCAGCTTCAGCATCAGTCCTTATCCAGTAGTCATAGAATAACTGATGTTGCTTGAGTGCCCACTATGCACTGATCAGTTGCTTTGTAAGCTCGAACAGACATTATTATATTTCATTCTCAGCAGTGTTTTGACATAGGTACTGGATTAGTGTGCCCATTTTGCAGATAAGGAAACTAAGGTTCAGTGAGGTTGAGTGGCTCTGGTTGGACGGGAGAGGGAGCCAAGCACCCAGCACTCCTGGAAACCCCCATCTCCCTTCCTGTCCAACAGTATCCTCGAAGAGGGCCCCCCACACCCATGCTGAGGACCGCCTCTTCAAACACCTCTTTAGGGGCTACAACCGTTGGGCGAGACCGGTGCCCAACACCTCGGACGTGGTGATCGTGCGCTTTGGGCTGTCCATCGCCCAGCTCATCGATGTGGTGCGTCTGTCCTACCATCCTTCCCCCTTGGGATCAGCCCCGAGCACGGACCCCTTTCCAGGGCTCCTCTGTTCCTCCCCATCTCCAGGCCTCCCTGCCCACCTCAGTCAGAGCATCACCCTTCAGCCTCACAGGTGTTCAGTCTCCTTCCCACTCTCAGCCCTGGAGCCCCTCCAGGGAGGATGGTGATTGGCAGCAGTGGGTTTTCTAAATGCCCTCCTTGTGTCCCCTGACATAAGCCCAGAGGACCCAGAGGCCCGTGTGATCCTGAAGAATCTGAGTGAGGAGGGCAGTATCAGGAGGGGCGGAGGGTGGGCTGGACTTGGGGTGTCATGTCAAAGCTTCTTTGGTGAGTGGGATCCTGAATCAGCTCCTCCCACTCTGCCCTGTTTCCTGGGACTCGCTCCTCAGTCTAACTGCTTTCTCTCCCGCTACTGGTCAGGATGAGAAGAACCAAATGATGACTACCAACGTCTGGCTAAAGCAGGTGAGTGTCCCTCCCCGGGGCAAGGCAGGAGCAGGGTGGGAACTCATGAACCCCAGACCCTCCCAGGACTCTTTCGCTAGCAGCATAATTCTAAACTCACCTTTTGCCTGAGACTTGCCACTCAGGGCCCTTCCAAAACCAGCCGATTTCAGGCCGCTTCTTGCGAGGGGCTGTGCTCCTGTGGCCAGGCTCTGAGTCCAGTATAGAGACTCCACCTGCAAGAGCCACATGGTTCCCTTTCCGGGAGTGGACATTGCCTACATCCCTGCTACATTTGCAGGTCAGCTCACTGAACTGTCACTGGAAACATGGGCAGTTTTATTCTGTCCACTTTACAGCCAAGGGAAACAGAAGCAGAGTGCATCTCGGCTAGAAGAGAAGCCAGGTGTGTCCCACTGTGTATCCCAGGCTCCTTCTACTGGAGAACACTGAGTGCTCTGTGTCTACACTGCCTAACAGGCTTCCCCAGACCTCACTGGCTTAAAGCAACAGATAGCTTATTATAGCAAGAGATTTTATGGCCAGGCATTTTAGTGCTTTGCTTGGAGACTCCTGGCAGCACTTGGCTGGTGGCTGGAGGGTCCAAGGTGGTTTCACTCACCTGTCCATCCCTCAGCAAGGACGTCTGGAAGACTCTGAAAGATTCTGGAAGCCAGGCCCAGCCATGCCTTCTCCTCCAGGCACTTTCAGGGTCTCTCCATCTGTTCTCTCCAGAAGAGGCGCTGGACTCCTCACCTGATGGCCCAGGGACCCCAGAGAAAGGGTCCCAAGAGACAGGAAATGTAGTTGCTGCCTCTTAACCAGAAACTGGCTCAGCGTCAGTTCTGGTAACGGGGCCCCCTTTGATGTGCCACTCACGAGGGCAGAACTCGGGTGCACGGGCTTTTTAGATCTCTCTCCTTTGCCCTCCTCCTTGCTCACCCTTCCCCAGACCCTGAAGTGGAGATGGGAGAAGACAAGAAAGAGGGCTCAGCCCTTTGCCTACGTCCCTCCCATGGCATCTTCTCCCCAACCCACTGGCAACCTAACCCTCCCCATCTCAGAGGCTGGCACTTTGAAAACTATAACCATCAGAATTTTGATGGACATTTCTGTTTGAGTCACTTTAAAATGTATATATTTATTTTTGGCTGCACTAGGCCTTTGTTGCTGTGCATGGGCTTTCTCTAGTTGCAGGATACGTGCTTCTCATTGTGGTGGCTTCTCTTGTTGCAGAGTATGGTGAGCACTCAGGCTTTAGTAGTTGCCGCACATGGGTTCAGTAGTTGTGGTGCTTGGGCTTAGTTGCTCCCCAGCATGTGGGGTCTTCCCAGACCAGGGGTCCAACCCATATCCTCTGCATTGCAAGCCAGATTCTTTTTTTTTTTAATTAATTTATTTTTAAGTGAAACAAAGATGAATATTTTTAACGAAAAAAGGTACAATGCACAAAGAAATAGACATCATAAACCATTAGACACTAAACAGTAAAGAAGCTAAGATATATAAAGCAAAAATCGAAAGAAATATAAGGGAAAAGAAAAAAATATAATAGTGAGACACATTAACATCTCTCTGAGAATATTTTATCAAGTGCAGAAAAAATAAGAATAGGAGCATCTTGAATGATGTTATTAACAATTTAAATATGATAGATTTCCATTTATGTTATTTTGTATAAATCTTATATCCTACACAAATATATTTAAACTTTTGTATCTCATATGCTGTTATTAGATGTCCACAGGACATTTAGAAAAACTGGCAAAAAGATAAACATAACTAAATCTAAAAAGTAGGTTTCTTTTTTGTGTAGTTCAGTTATGCCTATACACACACATTATTTTTGAAATTATTTTCCACTATAGGTTATTATAAGATATTGACTATAGTTCTTTGTGCTGTACAGAAGCAAGCCAGATTCTCAACCACTGGACTACCAGGGATACTCGGTCAGTGGCGGGTGTGCCATTCCTGCTCCATAGGCTGTAGACGGTGGGGGGCTGTCTGCTGGCCATTCAGGCTTTACAACTGGATATTTAGATGGATGGCGTGGATCAGACCCCTCTGATGCTATTGACCTTGGAACTGCGGGGGCCATGAGGTTCCTCTTTACAGATGAGCGGCAGAGCCATGAAGGGACTTAAAGCCACAGCAGTGCGAAGATCAGATCTTGAACCTGGGTGACTGCAGCTGTCCCTGTGGCTTCAGGGACTGGGGTAGTAAAGAGAGAAAGAAGCACCGCAGCAGGAGTCAGGCCAACAGCACCGCCTCTGACCAGCCTGTGATACCATGCAAGTTAGTCTCAGAGCCTCACTTTTCTCATCTGTAAAATGGGGATACTACAATCTATCTGCCAATTAATATAACCCATCTTGGTGTGGATGCCCCTCCACTGTTGGTCGAATCTGAAAACTTGACACACAGTGGACTGGGGGAAAGGGAAATATTTGCAAAGGCCAATCCCTTTCAAAATGGTTCCTTAATGTCCTGAAAAATCATGACAATTTTAGGAACATTTTTATCTTTCCTATTTGCAATCTGGCTTCTCTTTCTGTCTAAACTTTCATCTGAAAGTGAAAGTGAAGTCACTCAGTCATGTCCGACTCTTTGAGACTCCATGGACTGTAGCCTACCAGGCTTTTCCATCCATGGGATTTTCCAGGAAAGAGTACTGGAGTGGGGTGCCATTTCCTTCTCTGAAGCTTTCACCTACACACAAATAATTAGCACCACTGCTAAGCCAATGTCTTCCCAAGCATGGTTTTGGTACCAATGGCAGTTTCTTGAGATGATTTTAGTTGGCTCCAAAACCTCTTTTTAAAAAGTCATACATGTATATTTTAGTAGATAGCTTCAAATGATGTGGGTTTTCCAGCTACTTCAGTGATGTAAAATTCAAGAATTTATGTAAGCTTAACTAGAACTTCCCTGGTGGCTCAGACAGTACAGCATCTGCCTACAATATGGGAGACCCGGGTTTGATCCCTGGGTTGGGAAGATCCTCTGGAGAAGGAAATGGCAACCCACTCCAGTACTCTTGCCTGGAAAATCCCAAGGATGGAAGAGCCTGGTAGGCTACAGTCCATGGGGTCGCAAAGAGTCGGACACGACTGAGCAACTAAACTAAACTAAACTAAACTAAGCTAGTGAATCAGTTTAAAGGAAAATGCTAAGTAAATGCGTAATACTAAAGCTAAGTAAATGCTAACACACTGCTAAGGTGGTGCATATATATGGGCAAAACTTATGAAGTTGGGGCTTGAATGCTTGAAGTCTGGGAATCATTGAGGAGGATCAATGCTTTTCCTCTCATGCGCCTGCCTCCTGCAAAGCCTCCTGTTTTCCTTCTTGGACCCCTACCCAGTTGATGAGTTTGTGTAAATGTTTCACAGCTATCCTTAGAAGGGGAAAGGTTACCATGCACGGGAGCCTTTTCAAGAGTGCACCACTGCACTATTTTAGTGCAAATGTACAAAAGAAAAATGACCCCTAGAATTAGGGCAAGTTTGACAACTCAGAGACTTGGGTTCAAGCCCTAGCGCCGCCACTTGTTGACAGCATACCCTCCAAGCTTCACTTGAAAAACACAGATTCACTTGAACCAGCCAGTGGAATCAGGGCTACTAGGGGGCGCTCTGGAGCACAGTTGGAAAGTCACTGGTTGACTCTCCTTTCTCAGCTGTGTAACTGGTGTGTTGTTTTTATCCATCTGGTCCTCAGTTTCCTTATCTGTTAGATGGGGCAACACTTCTACCTGCTCTGCCCTCTTTGCCCAGGTCTTCCCATTGAGGCTCTTTCTAGACAGAGGGTGTGAAAAACCTTTGTAAGCTGTGATGCACTGAAAAAAACAAATGTTACTATAAATGAGTGAGGTTGCTTGCCGGGGTCGTCCAGCTGCTGCTGCTGCTGCAAAGTCACTTCAGTCGTGTCCGACTCTGTGCGACCCCATAGACGGCAACCCACCAGGCTCCCTCGTCCCTGGGATTCTCCAGGCAAGGACACTGGAGTGGAATGCCATTTCCTTCTCCAATGCATGAAAGTGAAAAGTGAAAGTGAAGTCGCTCAGTCGTGTCTGACTCCTAAGGACCCCATGGACTGCAACCTACCAGGCTCCTGCGTCCATGGGATTTTCCAGGCGAGAGTATTGGAGTAGGGTGCCACTGCCGGCATAACAAAGGAGGGAGTAGGGTGACCCATGGTCAGATGTGACCCGGACTCTGAGTACTAGAGTTGGGGCAAAACCGAGAGCTTGGTTGTTTTAGACTGAACTCCCCTTTCCCATCTCAGGGCCCTTTTGGGGCATCGTGGCCCTTTCTATGCTGCAGGATCAGATGAGGAGCTCCGGATGCTCTGTAATCGGCTGCGGGGCGTCTCTAAGCTGCCTGGGGTTTTCCCAGGCCCCCTCCCCTGGCAGGGCCTCTTACAGGACTCCCTTCCCCACGCACAGGAGTGGAGCGACTACAAGCTGCGCTGGAACCCGGTCGATTTCGGCAACATCACATCCCTCCGCGTCCCTTCGGAGATGATCTGGATCCCAGACATAGTCCTCTACAACAAGTAGGAAGCGGCTGGGGTCCTGGGACACCGTGCCTGCGAGGGGCGGGTAACTGGGTGCTGGGCTGCGTTGGCCTTGGGAGGCGCGCCCCCTCGTGGCCCAGCTGCGTTGCCTTCCTCTCAAACTCCTGCTTTGCTCGACGCTCCACCTTGTCTCTTGATTATCTTCTTTCATTTCATGCTTTCACTCACACACCCCAAGTTTACTGAGAACCTACTATATATCCGTGCCTGCGCTCTGCTAGTAGGACACAGATTTGCCAACACTGAATATTGTTTGAAAAATGCGGTTGATGCAGGCTGCGAAAACAATGCCTAAGGGTGGGAGTTTTGCAGGATGGCATGACTGTTGGAACAGGTAAGCAGCATCTCCCGGCAGCACCTTTGAAGGGAGTGAAAATGACATTTAAAAATATTATTTATAGTTGCCTTGTATTCAGACCCAAAAAAAGATCAGTCTTTGAGTGTAAGGACTAGAAGTTCTCCAGGGGATCTTCCTGACCCAGGTTCACTGGGTCTCCTGCATTAGCAGGCAGGTTCTTTACTATCTGAGCCCCCAAAGAAGCCCCAAAACAAAAGGCAGGGGAATCTAAAGAGAGCCCCAGAGGACTAGGTTGGTTTTTTTTAAATGGAAGATATAAAGAACTATAACTTCATTTATGTTTAGTAGCCAGTAATTATTTATTTAGAAGTCAAGAACTGAAAATTAAGAGATGTTTGGCATGATATTTGTCTAAAAATGTTTTCTAAAGTGGGGCTCCAGAAAGCACTAGTCCCTGGAGATATGACTAGGTATGAAAAATAGTTTTGTGGTCAAATAATTCTAGATAACCTTGTATGTCATTAAAACCCCTTTGGCACCCCATCCCTAGTTCTTTGGAAAATGTCGTTTTAAATGTTGTTAGAAGTTGGACAGACAAGACACCCCCTGAGCCCAGCATTTCCCAATTCGTTTGACCCAAATTTGGAAAAAGCTATTTTTAAACAATAGAATAAAGGGAAACAGATTCAATTCTGAAGTTTGGTGTCCTTAGATGGGTCAGGAAGACGACAGTGATCCCTTTACACTGCCCAGCCCCAATCAGGTCCAGAGCCCTTTCATCTGAGCCATCTCTGTAAACACACAATCGGCAGGGATTATCCGCACTGTCTCACACTGCCACTGTTAGACCACTCACCTCACTCAGGATCCCTCTAGTTTCTGCTTCTCGTTTCTGGCAGAGGGCAGGAGCAAAGTCCTCGCATCAGCTAGAGCCTGGAGTTTTATGATTGCCAATAAGGCCAGTGTTACCTGGTTTAACAGGAAATGCCTTTGACAGAACAAAAGTTCAAATCAAATTCTTACAGACATTTGAAGAAAGGTCTTTCCTCCAGCCAAACCCTCCACTTCAGGTTAAGAAGATCCAGGACAGTGTTTGGCTCTTTCCTCAAAATAGGGGTCCATGGTGCCATCTAGTGGTCATTGAGTATGATGTCTTAAGAAATTAAACAAACTTTTGCCCTAATCAGTTTGTACCTCCTTTTCAAAATTCCGGTTTCCACTCGGCTTAAATCTCTAGCCTGGAACTACTGCAAGGGAAAGAAGTGTCTCTTCCTGTGTATTCTGGTTCACCTGCTTTTAGGATTGACTGTGGAAACTGTGGAGGGAAGTATGGCTGGGGCTAAGAGCCCATTGTGCCACTTTGTAGGGGCAGTCAGGGACTCAGGCTCCCAAGAAGCCCAACTGGACTGGTCACCGCTGTCCCAGTGTCACCAGCGTCCTTATGGGCCCTTAGATGGGTAGCCTCAGGACGCTGCTGGCTTCCTCTCTCACAACCCCCACCTAGGCCCCACCCCGCCCCCAACACACCGTCCAGCAGTTCCCTAGCCCAAGCATTGTCTGTGAGCCATAGCCTTTCATCCTCCGTTCCTTGTTCTGCGGAAGCTCTGCTGGTCCATTCTCCACCCCAGCTTTCTGCCAGATCCTACCATCCATCCATGAAGGCTTTGGTAAAATGGCAGCTTGCTCACCAGAAGGGAGCTCCCCCCAATAGTTCTTGGGGAGCACTCTGATTGGCCTCCTAATGCTGTTGCCAAACTGCCTCCCTTGGACTGTAGATGCTCGAGGCTCATCTTTTCCTCGTGGTTCCCTCAGGGCAGGCGTTGAGTCTCCCACCTCATCCCCCTACCAGTCCCTATAGTGGCCCTGGTGGGGGCAGCTGACTCAAATATGCCTGTTAACTGGGTGGATTCCTTCTTCACCAGCAAAATTATCAGGTCTCTGCTGAGGAAGAAACTAAAATCCCAGGTAGAAAAGACAAGACCTCCAGCAGAGGGACTTCATCACCACCTGCAGTTACATGGTGGGGGATATAATAAAAAACAACCAGGTGGCTCAGCTGTAAAGAATCTGCCTGCCAATGCAGGAGATGCCGGAAATGGGTTCAGTCCCTGAGTCCTCTGGAGAAGATCCCCTGGAGAAGGAAATGACAGCCCACTCTACAGTATCTTGCCTGGGAAATCCTATGGACAGAGGAGCTTGGGTGGCTCCAGTCCATGGGGTCACAGCACAATTACCCTAAAATGTTAAATGAATACAAACAGGCCATCAAACTATGTATATACCCTATGATCACAAATATATAAAAATTCTATATGTGTTATCTAGATGATGAGCAAATATATGTGATATGTATATATATACATATATCATCAACAACAGTGATTATTTTTAAAATTCTTGGTACTTTTCCTATATTCTTCAAAATTCCTACTTTTGTTGTTAAGAAGATGGTGTTTGAAAGACAACTCAGGTAGCTCTAGCTGTCTGTGTGCTGAAGAGTCTTGCTTCTTCAAGTCCCAACAACCCGGCGTGGTCTGGCTGTGTTATCGGGGTCCCCCTGCTGGTAGTTATCTGGAGTAGCCTGGGTTGGGCAGCTGGGGTGCCCCAGGCCCCCCGCCCCCTCCAACGCCTCTCCTCTCCTCAGTGCAGATGGGGAGTTCGTGGTGACCCACATGACCAAGGCCCACCTCTTCTCCTCGGGCCTGCTGCATTGGGCACCGCCCGCCATCTACAAGAGCTCCTGCAGCATCGACGTCACCTTCTTCCCCTTCGACCAGCAGAACTGCAAGATGAAGTTTGGCTCCTGGTCGTACGACAAGGCCAAGATCGACCTGGAGCAGATGGAGCAGACGGTGGACCTGAAGGACTACTGGGAGAGCGGCGAGTGGGCCATCGTCAACGCCACGGGCACCTACAACACCAAGAAGTACGACTGCTGTGCCGAGGTCTACGCCGACGTCACCTACTACTTCATCATCCGGCGCCTGCCCCTGTTCTACACCATCAACCTCATCATCCCCTGCCTGCTCATCTCCTGCCTCACCGTGCTCGTCTTCTACCTGCCCTCCGACTGCGGCGAGAAGATCACCCTGTGCATCTCTGTGCTGCTCTCACTCACCGTCTTCCTGCTGCTCATCACCGAGATCATCCCGTCCACCTCGCTGGTCATCCCACTCATCAGCGAGTACCTGCTCTTCACCATGATCTTCGTCACCCTGTCCATTGTCATCACTGTCTTTGTGCTCAATGTCCACCACCGCTCTGCCAGCACCCACAACATGCCCCGCTGGGTGAGGGTGGCCTTTCTGGGCTGTGTGTCCCGGTGGCTCCTGATAAGCCGGCCCTTGCCACCCTTGGAGCTCCGAGGCACTCCGGATCTGAAGCTCTGCCCCTCCTATCACTGGCTGGAGACCAACGTGGATGTGGAGGAGAGAGAGGAGGAGGAGGAGGAAGGCAGATGGGTGTGTGCGGGTCCTTCGTCCCCCTCCATGGGCGTCTACACCCATGGTAGTCTGCACCCAGCGGCCTCGGGTCCCAAGGCAGAGGCTCAGGTGCTGGAGGGCGGGCTCCTGCTCTCCCCTCGTGTACAGAAGGCCCTGGAGGGTGTGCACTATATTGCTGATCACCTGCGGGCTGAGGATGCTGATTCCTCGGTGAGTGGGGGCTAGGGGAGGGTCCCTCCCCTGGGTGACTTTGCCAGCCTAGAATGGAACCACTCCCCCTCCCCCAAGGGTGTTAGCTGGCACCACCCCAGTCTCCCCCATAAGGACCAACTCCCTTAGTCATGGCCTTGGAATCTGGAATACATTGTGATGGAGAACAGCTGGCTGGCCGCTCTTATGACATTTGTTGGCAGAACAGCAGTAAAGGCTGTCCCAGCTCAGCTTAACTGGGAGGCAGCAGGACAGAGGAGGAGGGGTCCCCCACACCATCCTCATGCCAGCCATTTCCCATCAGTGCCCATAGGTGGGTGGATGGGGATGAGCGAAGGCAGGCGGAGGGGATTCATCAGGAGATCCCCCCAAACCAGCCGACTCCTTTGTCCTGGTGGGCTCCCCTTCCTTGTCCTTGTCCTGGGTTCTGGGCACTTTGTCAACTTCACTATTTACCCACAAACCCCGAGGAGCTTGGCTGGGCCAAGTGGGTTCCCCTCCATCCCATCCCTGCTGTGTTCTGCATATTAGGTGACAAGGCCACCGCCCAGGGTCACAGAATTCTTCTCACCAACCTTGGGAAGGATGAAAGGCCAGGAGGTTATGACTGGGTGGCCTTGTTGAGTAGATAAGAAAAATTAATTATTATCTAATCTGGAGGCACTTGGCTGGGCTGTGAGCCCCATCCATGAAACCCTCAACCCCCACTGCATATACCGCCTGCTAGCCTTCTCTGGGCCATACCCTCACCTACCTTCCCAGGGGCTGGGTGAGTGGTTGGGGAGGCAACTGTGGAGGAAACAAAGTCTTCACCATTTTGCAACTTCTGAGTGTTGTGCTGAAAATCACCCTCCTCCAGGGAGGGTTCATGCCTCTGGGTGATTCTAGAACCTTCTGTGTCCCTCTAACTTCCATAACCTGGAACTTGAGAGCCCATGGAAAGGCTGTGGGCTATTGTCCTAGGGGTGGGATAGGGTGGAAATCACTAAGTGAGGGTTATTTGAGTCTTGAGACATCTCTGTTGTCCCCGCCCCCTCCACTGCCTTAGCTTCCCAAGGTCTCAGTGGGGCTGCCACCGCCCCCAGCACCATCCTCATAGGGGCTGCGTGTTGATGGGTCACCTCCCCTTTCACTGTGCACCCATCTCCCCCTGCAGGTGAAGGAAGACTGGAGGTACGTGGCCATGGTCATTGATAGGATATTCCTCTGGTTGTTTATCCTCGTTTGCTTCCTGGGGACCGTCGGACTCTTCCTCCCTCCCTTCCTGGCTGGAATGATCTGATGTCACATCACCTGCTCTGGCCCAGAGGTGGCATGGCCGACTGTCGTTCCCTGCTGCCACCTCTGGAGTTCGCCTTTGGGGTCAACGCCATCCGACTGCAGGTGTCTCTCCATGGAGTCCCAACGTGCAAGTCTTCTTAGAATGCTTCACTTGACATGTTTATACTATGTGCTGAGAATCTGCTGGGTACAGAGCCCTGTTTGGGTTTTAGGCGTTGGGCGAGGAGGAACTTGCTTTGCAGAGGGTTACCATGTGGTGAGGACGATGTGAAGATGGTGATGTGGTGATAAGATGCTCCTGGCATGCAAGAGGATGGGAGGGCCAAGTTGGGGGACCCAGGGGGCGTGATGGGGCCACGTGAGGAGGCTCAGACATCGAAGGAGGGGTGTGTGGGGAGAGCGTGCCTCAGGGGACAGGCAGCTCAGGTGCCCACCCCTTCCACACCTCCACATGCTCTCCCTGACACTCCAGGGAAAACTGGCCACCCCAGGCCCAGTCCACCTGCCTCAGTTCTTTCCAAGACCCGCCCCTCCAGGGGTCATTCTTATTTCTGACCCCTCCTGCTCTGTGGATGCAGCCCCAGCCCCGCTACCCCTCCTCCCACCTCTCCTGAAGCAGGGATGCTCCCAGCCTTGACCTCCTGATGTAGAGATATTCCTTCTGGTTAATCCGTCTTCCAACCAACTTGCAAATGAGGAAAGAGAGCAAATAAAGCCGCAGTCACTGCTCAGGCAGCTAGGACCCCTCTCCAGCCCCCCAGAGCCCTGGTTACGTGGATGGCAGCTGGGAGGGTGCACCGGCTTTTCTTTGTGGCAGTGGAAGGGCTGTCTGGGTCCCCACTGGAAAGCCGCCCTTGGGTCAGGCACCGGGGCAAAGGGCTGGAGTACGCAGGTACCTGACCCCACCACCCTGGCTTTAGCATGTACCCTGGGGGTTGAGGTCTGACAGAATGTGGTCCACTGGAGAAGGGAATGGCAAACCACTTCAGTATTCTTGCCTTGAGAACCCCATGAACAGTATGAAAAGGCAAAATGGTAGGATACTGAAAGAGGAACTCCCCAGGTCAGTAGGTGCCCAATATGCTACTGGAGATCAGTGGAGAAATAACTCCAGAAAGAATGAAGAGATGGAGCCAAAGCAAAAACAATACCAAGTTGTGGATGTAACTGGTGATAGAAGCAAGGTCCGATGCTGTAAAGAGCAATATTGAATAGGAACCTGGAATGTTAGGTCCATGAATCAAGGCAAATTGGAAGTGGTCAAACAGGAGATGACAAGAGTGAATGTCAACATTCTAGGAATCAGCGAACTAAAATGGACTGGAATGGGTGAATTTAACTCAGATGACCATTATATCTACTACTGCGTGTAGGAATCCCTTAGAAGAAATGGAGTAGCCATCATGGTCAACAAAAGAGTCTGAAATGCAGTACTTGGATGCAATCTAAAAAACGACAGAATGATCTCTGTTCATTTCCAAGGCAAACCATTCAATATCACAGTTATCCAAGTCTATGCCCCAACCAGTAATGCTGAAGAAGCTGAAGTTGAACAGTTCTATGAAGACCTACAAGACCTTTTAGAACTAACACCCAAAAAGATGTCCTTTTCACTATAGGGGACTGGAATGCAAAAGTAAGAAGTCAAGAAACACCTGGAGTAACAGGCAAATTTGGCCTTGGAATATGGAATGAAGCAGGGCAAAGGCTAATAGAATTTTGCCAAGAGAACACACTGGTCATAGCAAAAACCCTCTTCCAGCAACACAAGAGAAGACTCTACACGTGGACATTACCAGATGGTTAACACTGAAATCAGATTGATTATATTCTTTGCAGCCAAAGACGGAGAAGCTCTATACAGTCAGCAAAAACAAGACTAGGAGCTGACTGTGGCTCAGATCATGAGCTCCTTATTGCCAAATTCAGACTCAAATTGAACAAAGTAGGGAAAACCACTAGACCATTCAGGTATGACCTAAATCAAATCCCTTATGATTATACAGTGGAAGTGAGAAATAGATTTAAGGGACTAGATCTGATAGATTGAGTGCCTGATGAACTATGGATGGAGGTTTGTGACACTGTACAGGAGACAGGGATCAAGACCATCCCCATGGAAAAGAAATGCAAAAAAGAAAAATGGCTGTCTGGGGACACCTTACAAATAGCTGAGAAAAGAAGGGAAGCAAAAAGCAAAGGAGAAAAGGAAAGATATAGGCATCTGAATGCAGAGTTCCAAAGAATAGCAAGAAGAGATAAGAAAGCCTTCCTTAGTGATCAATGCAAAGAAATAGAGGAAAACAACAGAATGGGAAAGACTAGAGCTCTCTTCAAGAAAGTTAGAGATACTAAGGGAACGTTTCATGCAAAGATGGGCTCGATAAAGGACAGAAATGGTATGGACCTAACAGAAGCAGAAGATATTAAGAAGAGGTGGCAAGAATACACAGAAGAACTGTACAAAAAAAGATCTTCATGACCCAGATATTCACGATGGTGTGATCACTCACCTAGAGCCAGACATCCTGGAATGGGAAGTCAAGTGGGCCATAGGAAGCATCACTATGAGCAAAGCTAGTGGAGGTGATGGAATTCCAGTTGAGCTATTTCAAATCCTGAAAGATGATGCTGTGAAAGTGCTGCACTCAATATGCCAGCAAATTTGGAAAACTCAACAGTGGCCACAGGACTGGAAAAGTTCAGTGTTCATTCCAATCCCAAAGAAAGGCAATGCCAAAGAATGCTCAAACTACTGCACAATTGCACTCATCTCACACGCTAGTAAGGTGATGCTTAAAATTCTCCAAGCCAGGCTTCAGCAATATGTGAACCGTGAACTTCCAGATGTTCAAGCTGGTTTTCGAAAAGGCAGAGGAACCAGAGATCAAATTGCCAACATCCGCTGGATCATGGAAAAAGCAAGAGAGTTCTAGGAAAACATCCATTTCTGCTTTATTGACTATGCCAAAGCCTTTATTGTGTGGATCACAATAAACTGTGGAAAATTCTAAAAGAGATGGGAATACCAGACCACCTGACCTGCCTCTTGAGAAACCTATATGCAGGTTAGGAAGCAGCAGTTAGAACTGGACATGGAACAACAGACTGGTTCCAAGTAGGAAAAGGAGTACATCAAGGCTGTATATTGTCACCCTGCTTATTTAACTTCTATGTAGAGTACATCATGAGAAACGTTGGGCTGGAAGAAGCACAAGCTGGAATCAAGATTGCCAGGAGAACTATCAATAACCTCAGATATGCAGATGACACCACCCTTATGACAGAAAGTGAAGAGGAACTAAAAAGCCTCTTGATGAAAGTGAAAGAGGAGAGTGAAAAAGTTGGCTTAAAGCTCAACATCCAGAAAACGAAGATCATGGCATCTGGTCCCATCACTTCATGGGAAATAGATGGGGAAACAGTGGAAACAGTGTCAGACTTTATTTTTGTGGGCTCCAAAATCACTGCAGATGGTGACTGCAGCCATGAAATTAAAAGACACTTACTCCTTGGAAGAAAAGTTATGACCAACCTAGATGGCATATTGAAAAGCATGCCAACAAAGGTCTGTCTAATCACAGCTATGGTTTTTCCAGTGGTCATGTATGGATGTGAGAGTTGGACTGTGAAGAAATCTGAGCACCAAAGAATTAATGCTTTTGAACTGTGATGTTAGAGAAGACTCTGGAGAGTCCCTTGTACTGCAAGGAGATCCAACCAGTCCATTCTAAAGGAGATCGGCCCTGGGTGATCTTTGGAAGGAATGATGCAAAAGCTGAAACTCCAGTATTTTGGCCACCTCATGTGAAGAGTTGACTCATTGGAGAAGACTCTGATGCTGGGAGGGATTGAGGGCAGGAGGAGAAAGGGATGACAGAGGATGAGAAGGCTGGATGGCATCACTGACTCGATGGATGTGAGTTTGAGTGAACTCCGGGAGTTGGTGATGGACAGGGAGGCCTGGTGTGCTGCGATTCATGGGGTCGCAAAGAGTTGGACACAACTGAGCGACTGAACTGAACTGAACTGGGAGTTGAGCCCTGGCTTCTTTCGGCTTTTTGATCTCTGCCCAACACAAGCACAATCGATTCCTTCCAGGGTCTCAGAAGGTCAAACAAACAAAACAATCAAACCACAAAGCAAATGGTACAATTTTAATTCATCCACAAGTCAAATATAAAGGAGGTAAAAGAGTGTTCTGCACAAACACAAGAGAGGGAGGGAGACAGGGTGTGGGCGAGAAAAGACAAGTAAGAAAAGACAGTAAGAAGAGAGAAGGAAGGGGCCAGGGAGGGAAGGAAAGCCACGGGGCGAGGAGTGCGGAAGGCGCCCAGGTCCAGTGTGGACTTGCTTCTCCCCACCTCCCCTCCTCCCCTCTCTGCGTGTGGAGGACACAGCCTCCTGGGCGCCAGCTCCCAATAGCTTGTCCCTTGACCGTCCCAGGCCCTGCTCCGCCCCTCAGTGGGGGCGCACGGCTGTCTGTCCAGACCAGACTCACATTAAATAAATTCCAATATACACTATACAAGAAGGCCAGGTCCATCCCTCACGGCACCAGCCACCGGCCTCCCCACTGAAAACCCCTCTCGGCCCCTCCCTCTGTGCACGCGGTTAGGGGAGGGGACCTCCGTGGGCGGAGCAGGAAGGAGAAGGACTAGCTTGGTTCCCCAATCGGCCTGCCCTGTCCCTGTGTAAAGCCATCTTGGCCACAAGGGACTGCCATGTGACCCCCCTGGGCCAGGTAGGAGTGGCTGGTGGGCAGCAGCCATGCTCCCTCTGAGCCTCTTTGTAGCCCCTTGGTGTCTTGCAGCCCTGAGTCCCCTCTGTCCAGCTGCGGCCTGGGCAGCACAGTCTGGGAGTAGGGTGGAGGAGAGGGGTCGTGCAAAACAGCAAGGGAAGAAGGACCCTTCTCGGCCTTCCCTCCCCAAGTGGGCCCACGGACCGAAGGCGAGGCAGGGGCAAGGGCAGGAACAGGGAGGGGCGGGCGGGTGGGGCGGAGATGCGGGCGCGGGGCGCCGCCCTCTTCACTCTGCCAGTGGGCGGGCCAGGTTGGCCAGGACCTTGGCTTGGTCCACGGCGTCCAGCAGGTTCTTGGCGTCCACGGCCAGCGTGTGGGAGGCGGTGAGCATCTGCCGCTTGCACTCCTCACTCAGGGAAGTCACGGCGTTCTGCTGCGCCAGTCGCATCTTATTGATGAGTTCCGCCAGGTCCTTGTTCAGCAGTTTCTGGGTCCCCTCGATCTGCAGGAAGAGCACAGGGGAGGGGCTGGGACCCTGAGGAGCTGCCAAGTCCAGACCCCGAGGACAGGGAAGCCCTACAGAGGTCCACCTCGGTGCTGGCCCAGGAAGGTGGGGCCTGGAGAGGGGCTGGGGCCAGGTCTGACCCAGCCCTGGGTTGAGTCCAAGGCCCGTGCTGGTTGGAGCCAGGTCGTCTAGGACAAACATTGCAGGCACCCCAGGCCCCAAACTACCCAAGTCAGCCCCCTCTGATCCAGCCCCACAAACACTCCCTCCTCCCTGGCAAAATGCCTGGGTGCTGGCCTGACACAGAGTGAATGGAGAGAAGTCAAGCGCCTCCACACATCTGTTAACTCTCTACAATCACATCAGGAGATCACAGACTGTGGTCTGGGCTCGTAGGGTTTTATTAACCACTATATCCTGGTATCTAGTGCACTGCTGAACAAAGACTTGGCACTCAAGAGATATTTATCAAGTGAAAGAAAAGACTGGCTTTCACTGCCCAGGTGCGGTGCTCTCATGCCAGACGGGACTAACCCAGAGGGTGCTCCGCTGGCCTGCCGCAGCCACCCTGAAGGGACCTGGGAAGTGCCCAGGCCCCCCTGCCCTGTCCTGCCTGTTTTGAGTGGTCACAGATGGTGGAGACAGTGGCAGCTTAAGCTATAGCCTGGCAGGAGGTGTGGGGGTCTGTGACTGGGTTTCCAGACAGAATGCTCAGAGGCACTGCCTGCTTCTAGTCCCGCAATAACAAATTACCACACAGTGGCTTAAAATAAGGCAGATTTATGCTCTTACAGTTCTGGGGGGTCACAAGTCTGGAATGGGTCCCCTGGGGCCAATGGCCAGGTGACGGCAGAGCTAAGTTCCTTCTGCCAGAAAGGGAACTTCCTTCTTCCAGGGGAGAATTTGTTCCCTGCCTTTTTCAGCTTCACAAGGCTGCTGCCTTCCTCGGGTTGTGGATCCTTCCAGCAATGGCCTCGTTCCAACCTCTGCTTCTGTTATCCCATCTTGTTCTCTGACTCTTATGAAACAAACCTCTGCTTCCACCTCCTTCTTACAAGGATCCTTGTGACTACACTGGACCCACTTGGATAATCCAGCATAACTTTCTCATCTGAAGATCCTTAACTTAATCACCTGCAACGTCCTGTTTGTCATGTAAAGTCACACAGGACCCAGACATCCTTTATTTGGTTGTTGTTCAGTTGCTGAGTCATGTCTCTTTGTGACCCCATGGACTGCAGCATGCCAGGCTCCTCTGTCTTCCACTATCTCCCGGAGTTTGCTCAAACTCATGTCCGCTGATGCTATCTAACCATCTCATCCTCTGCTGCTACCTTCTCCTTTTGCCTTCAATCTTTCCCAGAATCAGGGTCTTTTCCAGCTATCTTATGGGGGCGCATTATTCTGCCTACCACTGGCACCATCTCAAGATAGAGCACTGGCACTCCCATTTTGGTTTTCAGTGGTTGCTTCTCATTTAAATAAAGAAGATTAAATGATCAATTGAAGAAACCTTAACTGCTATTTCTGTGACACACTCACCTTAACCTTAGTAAGAAGGGTGACTAGACAAAGAGTAATGGACAGGATGGGGCTAAAAAGGAGTATGTGTGTCTTCCTTTGCCTGTCCTCAGGCATTAAGAAGTCACTGCCACGATCTGAGACCTAAACTAGGAAATTCGCCCCAGAAAGCCGGCGAGGTCCCTGGGTTCCAACTCCGCCCCCTAGTGGTACCTGCAGGGATATACAGTGCAGAGCCACCTGAAGGCTCAAAGAGGACATGGAGCTGCCCAGGTGGCCCTTGTGGGTCTCCTGTTGAAACACAGCTGGAGCAGGACAAGGGGGCAAGGGACACCGAGACACTCACCTCTGTCCGTGAAGACGACGGCAAGGAGGGCAGGAGGTCATCCACACTGCCGATGAGCTTCCGCAAGGTCAGGCCCACATTCTGGGAGAGAGAGGGACGGGTGGCTGTCACCCTTTGCTTTTTTTTTTTTTTAAAGTCTTTATTGAATTTGTTACAACATTACTTCTGTTTTATGTTTTGTTTTTTTGGTCCCAAGACATGTGGGAATCTTAGCTCCGCGACCAGGGATTGAACCTGCATTCCCTGTACTGGAAGGTGAAGTCTTAACCATTGGACCTCCAGGGAAGTCCCACCCTTTGCTTTTTGAGAAAGCCATGTCTCCCTTGAGAAGAGCCCTCCTGGGATGGTGCCTGCCTTCTGAGGCTACCTGGAACTAACTTCTCTTTGACAACCTTGCTCTAATGGGGTCTAATCAGGCAGACTGGGAAGCTCAGCCCCTCCCACGTCCTTCCAGGGATGGGCTGAGTGGCCTCCGTCCCCTAAGTCCTTGGCTCCTCCCTGGCTCTCACCTTCACCAACACCACGTAGCCCTCGGGAGGCAGCTGGCAGAGCTCATTCTTGAGATCCAGCACGGCCCGCACCAGCTCCATGACATTGAGGTACACCAGGTCGTCGGTCCGATCCAGGTTGGCTGTGGGCTGGATGGACTGTGGCGGGGAGAGGAGGAGGAGAAGCAGGTGGCCGGAGGGGAGGGTGGCGAGTCAGAGGGACACACTGTTCTTTCCTGGGCATGCACTAGTGGTGCCAATTCAGCCACCAAGATGTTTCTCTGAAATAATAGTGCCTGGGCCTGGGGGGGCCTCCTTCCCTTCTGCTTCTGGGGCAATGGTTCTTATGTGAGAGTCTGCCTGGGTGTCTTAAAAAAGTGCTGGAGGCCAGCCTCACAGCAAAGCAACCAAACCATCACCTGGGCGTGGGGGCCAGGCAGTGTCAAAGCTCTCGGAGGATTCTCATGGGCTGCCAACGCTGAGAACTGCTGCTCCAGAGCGAAGAAAGCAGCAGCTACCCCAGAACACGGGGGTGCAGGGAGCCAATGGGGGTCCACACCTCCTGCTCCTTGGGACAGGTGAGCTTTCCTCCAGGTCAGGGAGGGGGCTGGTTTTCCCCCTGTTTTTTTTTTTTTTTTTAATGAATTAGCTGTAGACAAGGCACTTGCCCTCTCTGGGCCTCAGCTATATAATGAGGATACAGGACTCAATTCTTTCTGTGGGCTTCTGCAGTCTTTGCAGTCCAGGCCTTCAGTCTTGTGGGGCCCTGATTCCAATCCATGACCAGCTTCAGCAGAGCCAACACATACCTGTGCGCCGAGCCGTGGTGGTTTCTGCGGGGGGGCTGTGAACTCCGCTGCAAAGGGAAGGGACAATGAGTAGGGGTTGTCCTCAGCACCCTGACCCCTCCCTTCATAGGTGCTGATGACCAAGCCCAGCCCTTCTCCACTACTACCAGGAGACCCCAGGGAAATGGGACCTGAAACCCAGGACAATGGAAAGTAACCTCTGGTCTCCCTCGTCCTCTGTATGCAGGGACAGGTACTACTGTCCATTTCAAAGAGAGAAAAAGCCAAAGTCCCCGTGGAGATGGAGTGATGGCGGTGGGTGTTCCAGCACACTGGGCCCTGAGACTCTGATCTTGACTGTCATGAGGGAGAAACCTGCTCTGAAGGCAGCAGGTGATCCTGGAGCTTCACCCAGTGGGTGCAACAGCCACCTATATGATAGATTTGTGAAGCTTCCCTATTGTCTGCTTTGTCCATCTGGGGGTCAAGGAAGTGAACTGCTAGAAGCAGGCTGTTCTCTGGCCACTCTGATGAACAAAGACACACAGGCCGCGTGGGACTGCTTGGAGTAACAGTCAGAAGACCTGATTCCACTTTCGACTCTTCCCCCAGAGTGGCGTGAGACTAGGGCAGCTCACTGACAGGCCCCGGGCCTTAAGTGTCATCTGTCAAGTAGGAGGTTTGCTTAGAAGGGCCCTGCAGGAGCCAGATGCCTGGGCTCAAATCTAGGCCCTGCTAATCACTAGCTGAGGAGAAAGCAATGGCACCTCACTCCAGTACTCTTGCCTGGAAAATCCCATGGGCAGAGGAGCCTGGTAGGCTACAGTCCATGGGGTGGCTAAGAGTCAGAAAAGACTGAGCGACTTCTCTTTCACTTTTCACTTTTATGCATTGGAGAAGGAAATGGCAACCCACTCCAGTGTCCTTGCCTGGAGAATGCCAGGGACGGGAGCCTGGTGGGCTGCCGTCTATGGGGTCGCACAGAGTTGGACACGACTGAAGCGCCTTAGCAGCAGCTGCAGCAGTCACTAGCTGTGTGACTTTGGGTAAGTCGCTTGCCCTTCCCGTGTATGCTTCATGTCCTTTGTAAAACGGGCATCATGATACACTGTACCTATTGCATAGGAAGGACTGCTGTGGGGTTTAAACTGTATTTTCAAGCACTGGGGTCAGTGCTTCTCACTGGGTCTGGTGGCTGCCATGGTCACCATCACCGTCATCATCAGCCTCATTCCCCTGGCATGGTGATGAAGAGCCTGGCTCACTGCAGGGACCTGGGAACCTCTGCAGCAAATTTTGCACCAGCACGATACAAAGAAATGATGTGGGACTAAAAATAGCTGTGTCCATGCCGCAGTTGGGGCAAATTCTGGACCAAAAGATACAAAAAAGACAAAAAGGAAACCCAAAATAAAACCCAAGAACCATTTCTGAAGAGCCAGGAGCGAAAAACTGGGTGTTGGGAGCAAAAGCAGGGTACTGCTGCATGCCCCACTGCACGCACCATCACAGAAGGGTGGGCAAACCACCTAAGCCACCCCTCCTGCATGAGCCCTGGATCCACCCCATCCTCACCCCATGTAAGGAATGAACTCACCCCTGCCTCTGGGAGCAAGCAAGGGAGCCTGTTTTCACTTCCTCCTGCAGCCTGCAGCGCAGGAGCCCAATAAACTTTGCTTGAATTTCCTGTCAGGCCTCTAGTCAATTTCTGTTAATTGGGAAAGGCCAACATCCTGCCCGATACCACTCCCTCCCTGCCTTTCAGGGAGGCTCCTGGAAAGACCCTGGGGTCGGGGCAGGGGTAGGTGGGAAAATCAGCTGGCCCCGCCCTCTTTCTTTCTTCCCTTACTGGGGCCTAGGGAGGCGAAGAGTCATTTGGGAGAGATGCCATGGCGCTACTTTAGAGCTTCCGATAGAGTGGGTGGGAGACAGGAAGGATCACCAAGTCCTCCAAATAAATGCAGCAGAGAGGCGGGAACCGGAGCCATGCCGTGAGAGGGGTTGAGGGCAGCAGTCGGGTAGAGGTGGAGGATAGGAGGTGGTGTAATATCGACTCCCAAACTGGGCCTCTCTGCACACTCTGAACTCAGGACAGATGTTTCTTTCTATGGCAAATATATTCCGTTTGCTCTCTGCAAGGGGCAGGGAAGGCGGCTGCACACAAGATGCCACGCCCGGGGACATTCCCGCCAAGAGGAAGGGTGCTCACACTTACTGTAGCCGGCCTCCTTCTCTGGGGTCTGGAAGGAAGGAAAGAGAAGAGGTCACTGGTGCAACTCTGGGGGCCACCCATGTCCCCCCTTAGCTTGTTCCCATCCCCCTTGAGAGGTTTGGAGGTCATAGCTGCAGGGGGACCTGGGGACTCCCTGACCAGAAGTGACTTGGGGAGGGGGCGGCCTGTGCTGGGGCGGGGTGGTGCTAAGAGTGCAGATCAAGTGTGAGCTCAGCAAGGAGACCCCAAGATCAGAGTGAAGTGGGAAAAGGTGTTCTCGTGGTGTGAGGCAGAGAGGGCGAGGTGGGCAGGTGTGGAGTCGGAGGTCCCACTAACTACCCTGCAAGCCCTCCGTCCAGGTAGAGTGCTCTCCCGGTGACTCACCAATGGGGACTTGTCGTTCATGTAAACCATGGGGTCCTACAGAGGGGGAAAACAAATCAGAGGAGTTAGGATTCTATAACCAAAAACTCCAAGGATGCCTGGAGAGCAGTTCACTCCAGCCAGGTGGGGAGCCGTAACGGGACAAGATGGCATGGATCTCTCCCAGGGGAGCAGAATGTGTTCAGGGGCTTCCCGGCTGGCTCAGCGGTAGAGAGTCCACCTGCCAATGCAGCAGACACCAGTTTGATTCCTGGTCTTGGAGGATTCCACATGCTGCGGAGCAACTAAGCCCATGCACCACAACTACTGAGCTTGTGCTCTAGAGCCTGTGAGCCGCGACTACTGAAGCCCAAGCTCCCCAAAGCCTGTGCTCTGCAGCAAGCGAAGCCACCGTCATGAGAAGACTGGGTGTTGCAACTGTAGAGTAGCTTGCCACAACTAGAGAAAAGCCCGTGTGCAGAAATGAAGACCCAGCACAGCCAAAGATAAAAATATAAGTAAAATTATTTTAAAAAAGAAGGTGTCCAGCAGTGGGGGCATGTCGTCTCCCTCCCCTGGCTGGGCTTTCTCCTCACCAGGGCTTTCTCCTCCTCCCTCAGCCACTGGTAATCTTCCACCATCTGCTTCTGCTGCTTGTCCAGGAGTTGCCGCATCTTGAGCCTCTCTGCCTCCCACAGCTGCTGGGCCTCCTCCCGGCTGCTGGGCCGGACGAAGTCCTCCTCCTGGGAGCACAGCGGGGGGAGATGGCAGAGGACACAGTCAGCCCAGTCTCTGCACCCAGGGAGGACAGTCCTCTGGAGAGCCTTGTGGGAGCCACACGCCTTGGGCCTCACTGGCCTCAGATCTGCAGCCATCTATGCAGATGGTTATTACTGTTGGCTCCATCAGCCCCAATCACATGCAGTGTGTCCGTGAAATGCTGAATCACAGGGTATAGGGTATAGGGCTTAACAGGTACTGGTTTCAAATCGTCACGTGATCCGTTAGTACCATTTTATTTTCAAGTGACTGTCCTAATATTATTTTCTCAGTTGGCACGTGTCATGGCTGCTGTCACTGAATTTACACTTAGGAATGCAAAGCCAGCCCTCCAGGAGGCCTTGAGTGCTTAGCTAAAACCAAGATGGTAGGTCTGGAAGCTTCAAGGAGCAGTGGTGTGTGGTCCCCCAAAGCTGTCCACTGAAGGGTGGAGACTGAAAGAAGGAGCAAGAGCGTGTGCCCATCTGATTGTGCCTTTTTATCAGAAGATACTCGTTATTTGGGCTTCCCCATCCTAGTTATGGATGGCTCAGACAGTAAAGTGTCTGCCTGCAATGTGGGGGACCTGGGTTCGATCCCTGGGTTGGGACGATCTTCTGGAGAAGGAAATGGCAACCCACTCCAGTACTCTTGCCTGGAAAATTCCATGGATGGAGGAGCCCGGTAGGCTATAGTCCATGGGGTCGCAAAGAGTCCGACACGACTGAGCAACTTCACTTTCACTTTCTGTGGCTCAGAAGGTAAAGAATCTTTCTGCATCATTCTCTTGATTAAGAAACTAGCCTGGGTTATGATACCAAAGGTTAAAAGAGATGCATGAGCTAAGAGATAAAGTGAAGCACAAAATTTAAAGAAATAAGGATCTATGGATATGCAATAAGTGGTTCCTCTCCTGAGTTTTATTAATCTAACCCCATTTCAACTCATTTGTGGGGCTTTGGACTATTCATAGTTCTCCCTGTTATGTCTCCCTGCATGTTTCCCTTTCCTATTATTTCTCTTCCCTCAATCTTCCCCAGGGTTTCATTTATATAAATATCTGCTCAGTTCCTTTAAACTGGCTTGCTTTTTTCTGCTGCCCAAGATTACCTGGGTCTCCTGGACATACGAGTGTTACCAGCATTCTTTTGATTGTGTAAAGCCTGGGGTGACCTTTGCTGGGGGCAGGTGACCTTTTTATGACGTTGAGGTCCGCAAGCTGCTCAGATCCCTTTCTTTGAACTGGCCCATTTACATACAAGTCACTTACATAAAATGCTAAAAATGATTCTCAGTCTACTTTAACAAGCCATAATCTCTGCCAAGCCTCTAAAAAAGATTATCTCCACTAAAGTCTCTCAACAGCACAGTTTGAAAATAGTGACACTGGTGTGTTTTTCCTAGGCTGTCAGCTACAATAACTGCTCTCAATTTCTAACAATACTTCTCCTTATAAGATGTCTTGCTGAAATAGTCCTTGTTCATTACGCTAGTCAACGACTGTTTATTGAGCAACTACTATGTGGCAGGGACAGGGCTGGGCCAGGCTGGGCTGGGAGGGCAGTGATGGTTAAATACGCAGTGTCCTTCCTGTTTTCATGAGGCTATGGAACCAATTGCAGACTGGGGTTTCTCAGCCTTAGCACTATTAACATTGGGGCCAGATGATTCATTATTGGGGAAAGATTTCCTGTAACCTGTAGGATGCTTACAGCAACCCCACTCACTAGAAGCCTACAGCACCTCCCCTGTTGTAACAAAAATGTCTCCACACATTACCAAATGTCCACCCAGAGTTGACTTACTCAGTTAGACCTTATTTTAAACTAATTTGTGGACATGGTGTGGGGGAGGAGGGTGGATGAGCTGGGAGATTGGGATTGACGTATGTGCACTGATAACCAGTGGGAAGCTGCTGAACAGCACAGGGAGCTTGGCTCAGTGCTCTGTGATGTCCCAGAGGGGTAGGATGGGGTGGGAGGTCCAAGAAGGAGGGGATATATGTATACTATAGCTGATTCACTTCATTGTACAACACTGTAAAGCAACTATACCTATCCCAATTAAAAAATAAAAGCAAATTTCAGAACATAAGATTATTTTATCATCATAGGATTTATAAAATACATAAGATTTACTTCATAAAGGCTTATGCCCCCCAAATGAAAGGGTTTTAGGGCTGTAAATATCCTCAGTTAAATGCCAGCATGTGCAAACACAATGGTGTGTCTATATCAGGCTATTGGCGAATCATGACAAATAGGAACTAAGTGTCAAACATGCTGAATATAGCATTAGGAATCTCCAAGTAAGGAAAATGTATGGACAGAAGAAGATTAGAGTAGATACTGACAGGAGGAGTTTCCAGACTCAAGAAAACACTTTGTAGTTTTGAAATTGCCAAAGAAGATTCCTACCGTTCAAATGTCTAGTATGCCCCAGGCTTGATCACCATCTGACCAAATATTTTAACATATATTGGTGGATGTATTCCTATGTCTTCCAATTTTCTAATAAAACTCAAGAAGCAAATGAGACTTTAAAAAAAAAAAAACACTTGATCTCTTTAGGGCTTACTGTCCAAAGTATACTTCAAGAATTCTTATCAGGCAATGAACGCTTTCATTGCTGGTCATTTTTAAGAGGAATTAGACCTTTGGGGTGTTTAAAAAAGACTCTGATAAGCTGTGACCCCTTCCAGGAATTGACTCTTCATCCTGCCAGGCCTATTTCTATTGTAATTAAACAGCTCCTGCACTCATCGTAAATTTTCCCATCATTCAATCTGGGCCCCAACTCATGCTTCTGCCTTCCTCATCCCCTGGGATCCTTCTAATTTTTCCCATCCATTGAGGCCCAACTGCAAAAAAAAAAAAAAAAAAAAAAAGAAGAAGAAGAAGAAGCTGGAAAGGGTTGTTTTACTCTCTAAACTTCTGCTGCATGTTGGCTGTACCTCTGTGTGCTACTCACAGCTCTCTGGTTTACATTATAGGCAACCATCTGCCCTGTTCCTTCTGGCTGATGGTAAGTTCACTGAAGGCAATTCTCCCTTCAGCACCTAGGACAGCGCCCAGCAAAGTGTCCCTTAAAAAAAAGGTGTTTACTAAACTGTTGTTTTAAACTTCAATTGTGAGGTCTTCAAGAGGGAGACTGCTGCCATTCTGACTCCGGAATTGAATCCCACAGATTCTCAGATGAGTCAGGCAATAGAGTTAGTCACTAGAAAAGTTGTTTTTGTGGGAAAACCATCTCTGATTTTCGTTAAATGCTTTCAAATGCTTTGCAGGGAGTCTATTATACCTTTTCAGCATTCTACCTGGAAGAGGCTTTCTCGGTGTTTCTGATGCATATCACAAAATGGAGTTTATATTTTTAACTTTTTTCTTTTTTGCTTATTTTAAGAAATGCTTATTATGTTCTTTTTATGTTCATAGGCTTTCCTATGGCAAGTACATCTAAACCCCTGACACAAAAGGCCCTTTTTCCTGCTGCACAGTTTGTCTTTATGGAAGGGAACAAAGTCCTTATGGTGAATCAGGGGTTAGACAAAGGCAGTGCCGACCCTCAAATGTGCAAAACACTTTCTTTCTGAAAGGGCATATTTTAAAGCCAAACTCACTAAAACCCAATTAATTATCAATAAAGAGTTAACAGCAGGAGAGAGAAGTTGAGCACTACCTAAAAGATAGTGCATGCTTACAGATGCAGTTTTATTATCGTTGAGTATATGCTAAGACATAAATTGGTTAAACTAACGTAAAAAAGAAAAATGAGCTAGGTCAGGGGAAAACCTATTCCACTAAGCTCTCACTGCCTTGAATTCTAAGTTATCTTAATCATTTCATAGTTTTACTAAATTAAGAAAAACAGCAAGTATATCTCAACATACTTTCCTACACTTTTGTATATCTATTGTAATAGAAATGTAGTCTCCCCCAATTTTTAGAGTTCTATATACCTGAGTCTGAAATATGATGCATGGTTACAGAGTTAGAGCTAAAGTAATAAGGGTTTTAGTATGTTATATCACATATCAAGACTCAGTTCAGTGAAATATATCAAATGCTCATGGCAACTGACCATGGGGGCCATTTGTTTTGAAGGAAGAAAAGATGGATGGTGACTAGTAACAAGTGGACAAGCAAAGGTGCACTTTTTTTTTTTAAAGGAGACCTGACAATTAGAAGATAGTTTTCAGGTGGTACAGTGGTAAAAATCCACCTGTCAATACAGGAGACTCAGGTTCGATCCCTGGATCAGGAAGATCCTCTGGAGGAGGAAATGGCAACCTACTCCAGTATTCTTGGGGAAAAGTCCCATGGACAGAGGAGCCTGGAGGGCTACAGTCCATGTGGTTGCAAAGAGTTAGACATGAGTGAGTGACTGAGTGACCGACAATGAAATACTCAAGGCTTCATTGGTAGTTGACAACAAAGAGGTGACTGGGGAGGGTATGGCTTAGCCCTGTGCTAGTCCCCAAGTTTGTTCTCACATAGCAGCAACTTTTGCAAAGCAGCAGGAGTGGCAACCACAAGGCAGACTTTCCTTTGACTGAGGAGAAATTGAACAATCACAACAATCAGGCAGGAGGACGGGCAGAGCGGGACAAGACCTCCAGGATCTTTTACTTTCTGGCACCATCAGGCTTCCTTGCCCTCTGCTCATGAGCTTTCACACTATCACCAGAGCTGAGGGAAGGCCACAGCATCAGAGTAGGGATGGGGCAGGTCTGGGTCCAGCTGGAGTCTCAAGGGCAGTGCCTGGCTTGGCCCCCAAACTCTGTTGTTTGTAGAGGTGCAGGAGGCACAGAGCCTCTCTGTGGCTGACTGGTGTAGGGAGGGCACCTCCTGAGCCTGAGGACGCAGGGTTCCCAGTATCCCAGGCACCTCCCTCCAGCAGCCTCCTTGTCCTGGCCGGGACCCAGCATGCAGAGCCCTCTTACCCGCATGCTGTGGCGCTTGAAGACAATGTGCCGGTGGAGAGGTGGGGTGTGCAGCGAGTTTACAGGAGATGGGTACTCCACAGGGCTGGTGAGCGTGGGTGAGCTGGCACACAGACCCTCAGGGACCTATTCAGGAGAAGCAGAGGAGCACCAGGCACGGGGACAAGGCAAGAAGGTGGACAGTTAGCTGCTACGAACACGAGCACAGAGAAACGACACAGGAGCTCCATGGGAGAAATGGGACTTGCGCTCCAGGAGCTTATAAAGAACACAGTGTGGGCATTTCACTGGTACTGTTTGGGAGACGTGGCAGAGCGACATACACGGCTCTTGGCTAGAAGTCAGCACAGACGTGGTGGCTGTTCTTCCATCTAACAACCGTTCCCGTGATGCTGTGCATACCATAGGTCCACGGGTGGCGCTGACCTACTGACTCCATCTCCTCCTTCAGGATTCTCCAGGGAAAAGTCATCATTGTGTTAGAAACTAACAGATACTGTTAACCCACAAGTATGTGTGTGTACGGGCTTCCCTGATGGCTCAGTGGTAAAGAATTTGCCTACAATGCAGGAGACATGGGTTTGATCCGGGGTTGGGAAGATCCCTTGGAGAAGGAAATGATAACTCAATCCAGTATTCTTGCCTGGGAAATCCCAAGGACAGAGGAGCCTGGCGGGCTACAGTCCATCAGGATGCAAAAAAGTTGGACATGACTGAGCAACTAAAACAAACAAACATATGCGTGTATATATATGTTGTTGTTTAGTTGCTAAGTCATGTCTGACTCTTTTGTAACCCCCGTGGACTGTAGCCCACCAGGCTCCTCTATCCCTGGGATTTCCCAGGCAAGAATACTGGAGTGGGTTGCCATTTCCTCCTCCAGGTATCTTCCTGATCCAGGAATCAAACACACATCTCCTGAATTGCAGGCAGATTCTTTACCACTGAGCCCACAGGGAAGTCTATATATATACACACACACATTTTTAAAAACCACTATTTTGGGACTTCACAGGCAGTCCCATGGTTAAGACTTCACCTTCCAATGCAGGGGGTTTGGGCTCAATCCCTGGTCAGGGAGCTAAGATCCCATATGCCTCAAGGCCTGAAAACCAAAACATAAATGGAAGTAATATCATAACAAATTGGACAAAGACTTTTGAAATGGTTCACATTAAAAAAAAAATCTTAAAAAAAAATAAAACCCACTATTTTAAACATCACAAAGGGGTATATTTCTTTCTAGGGATATCGTTCCT
This sequence comes from Oryx dammah, assembly GCF_014754425.2. Taxonomy (NCBI): domain Eukaryota; kingdom Metazoa; phylum Chordata; class Mammalia; order Artiodactyla; family Bovidae; genus Oryx; species Oryx dammah. The sequence goes on along the minus strand of NW_024070185.1, from coordinate 73,151,481 downwards.
GTCTTCTGCCTTGAGGTCTGTTTTCTTTTTCTTTTTTTCATATGAAGATGGTTTGTCTGTCTGTTCCTGGTTAGGCTTGTTTTGGCTCAGGAGCATTTCCTTGACCACAGGACACCAAATGAAGAAGCACCAAATAAAAGACACTGTTTCCATTTTTAAAGGAGGGACTCTGAGCTGAGGGATAAAAAGGAAGAAAAGAGAGGGGGCCCCTGGCTCCTTCTGACTTAGATGCAACAGAGAGACACAGGACAGAGACATCCTGAGGGGGACCAACAGCTTGGGCAGGTCCTGTGGTTGGTAACCATGGAGGTGGTGGGTGGGGGAAGCACAGGGGGAACCCTGCTCTCTCTCCACCAGCTACTGAGGTTTTCAGCAGGGTCCCTGCAGGGAGCCCCAGTGAGCAGCTCCATTCTCTGGGGAACATCAATGGTCCCTAGCTGCCTGGATTCCTTTTCAGAGGCTCAGCTCAGGGCTGGGGAGGCCAGGAATAGAGACTTAGCTGTAGGTGGGCGCACGCAGCAGCCAATACTGTGGGCAGACAGATGTGGGTTGAAGTCGTCTTAACTGAGGACAACCTGGTAGAGGTTCAGTTAGATTCTTTGATCTCTGGGCACTTTGAGTTTTAGTTCTTTTCTGGGTACTCAAGAAGAACTGTTTCCATTGCCTGAGTAGATAGGACTGCTGCTCTGCTAAGGCACGAGGATGGAAATTCAGGAAGGACAGAGATGAGGCCTGCACTTCCCCAGCCCTCCAGTTTACGTGTTTACCTGGAATTGCAGCTTGGGTGCCAGAAGGTTGGTTTGGGGAGGGGGTCTGTACTTGGGTCGGCTGGGCTGCAGAGAGAACATGGAGATGAGTCAGTCCCTCATTCTGTCCTCTTGAGGGAGCACAGCTCACCAAGGGGAATATCAGGTAGGAGTCGGGTCAGCGTTGTTCAGGATGGTGAAGACGAGGGACAGAGTAATCACTAAAGTCATTCATGTCCGCTAACTGTGCATCTATCACTGCTGAGTGATATGAGGCCAGTGGCCTTTCTTCTGGAGGTCACTGCTAACTGGAGGCATTGCCAGTCTCTGTGTAGCCTCTCTGCATGTGCCAGGCATCCTGGAGTATGAAGTCAACTATGGCTTAGGAAGCATTACTATGAACAAAGCTAGTGGAGGTGATGAAATTCCAGCTGAGTTATTTCAAATCTTAAAAGATGATGCTGTTAAAGTGCTGCACTCAACATGCCAGCAAATTTGGAAAACTCAGCAGTGTCCATAGGACTGGAAAAGATCAGTTTTTCAATCCCAAAGAAGGGCTGTGTCAAAGAATGTTGAAACTATTGCACAGTTGCACTCAATTCACAAGCTAGCAAGGTAATGCTCAAAATCCTTCAAGCTAGGCTTCAACAGTATGTGAACCCTGGATGTGCAGAGTTTGCCAAATCAGTAATCAGGAGCTGCAGACATCCAGAGGTGAGTCATGGAGGCCCAGGCGTCCATAGCAGCTTCCTGGAGGTGATGAAACCTGAGCTGGGCCTGACTGCGGGAAGGTGCAGGGCACAGCAGATCAGGGGGACCTCGAAAAGAGGCCCAGCACCCACAGGGCTTTGCTATGAACTGAATGTTTGTTCCCCCACCCCACCCCACCCACCCCATTCATATGTTGAAGTCTTAACCCCCAAGGTGATGGTGTTTGGAGGTGGGGCCTTTGGGAGGTAATTAGGATCAGATGAGGTAACAAGGGTAGGACTCCTATGATTCTTATTATTAGTAGTACCATTAATAAACTTCCCAGGTGGTAGTAAAGAACCTGCCTGCCTATACAGGAGAATAAGAGATGTGGGTTCAATCCCTGGGTAGGGAAAATCCCCTAGAGGAGGCCATGGGGAGGACGTGGCAACCCACTCCAGTATTCTTGCCTGGAGAATCCTATGGACAGAGGATCCCTGCAGGCTACAGTCCATGGAGTGGCAAAGAGTCAGACATGACTGAAGCAACTTAGCATGCAGTTGTACTAATAACAATAACAGACACCAGTGCTCACTCTCCCCACCATGTGAGGACACGTGAGAAGGACACGTCTGCCATCCAGGAAGACAGTCCTCACCAGACACCTTGATCTTGGATTTCCCAGCCTCCATGCTGTCTGTGTGTAAGCTGCCAAGCCTGTAGTATCTTGTATGGCAGCCCAAGCTGACTTCTACAGACATGGTCCCACCCGTCTAATAGTGGGGCAGAAGGGCACTGGCTCCTGTGCCCAGAGATGCCATGGACATCAGAGGCTGGACTTCAGGGCTCCCCATTACGTACCTCCAAGGGAATATAATTTGTCCCTAAAAACACCAAAAGGGAAAGTGCTACTGTCTCCCGAGGGAAGTGTCTTCCAGGGTGACTGCCTGCTCGAGCAGTCCCACAAGATGCCTGCTCTCTGGCTGTCTCAGGTTCCATCTGCCCAGGTGACTGATGGGGGCTGACCTCAGGGCTGATGGATGGTTGGGTGGAAGGGCTGAGAAGACGCCGGGGCCCATCTGACTGCCACTGTAAGGGGAGCTGCACAGTCAGATCTGGGAGGGGCTGGACAGGGCCGCTGTGATTCATGGGGCCAATGGGGCTGATGAATTCAGGGCTTGGCTCACCTTGGGTGGGGGTTCCTGGAAGGGTGTGGGCTCTAAGATTTTGGGAGGTCGGTAGCGAGCGTTCCTCTCCTGCTCTAAGGCGATGTCCTTCTCCATCTGGTAAATGTCACTGCCAGGAAGTCAGGTCAGATAAGGAGACAGAAACAAGGTCAGATACATTCCTGGGGGCTCCCCTCTGTGCTCTACTGCGGCTGGGATCCTACTCCCAAGTCTTTTCCCATGTCCTTTGCAGATGGCACTGGGGAGATCCCTAGGAGACAGGCCACAGTATCGTGGACCCTGCAGCCGCCCCAACCTATGCATTCTTGGTGTGTGCTAATGGGAAAGGGTACACACGCATTCCTGGTATGTGCTAATGGGAAAGGGCCGTGGATTTCCTCCGAGGTTAGCTGAATGCACGCTTCTTGCCTTTTTTTTCTTTTACCTAACAGTGGTTCCCAACCTGGGAACCACACACCTCCAAGGACTCGAATAAAGGCAGGGGGTCCATGAATCCACAAGTGTACCAAGCACTGTCTGCAGACAGGGATTGTGTGTTGTTGAAATACATTTATAGGCCCAAGATGGAGCTGCCTTTGCCCAGGGGGTAGCATCAGCAGGTCAAAATGCAGATAACTTTTGCATCCTTCTAAATGTTATGCTTTATCAGAATTAAAGTACCATCCCAAATGCCAACCCAAATGCCAATCCAAATGCCAATTCAGCTTTATGTGCTTAGTTGCTCAGTAGTGTCTGACTCTTTGCAACCCCATGGACTGCAGCCTGCCACACTCCTCTGTCCATGCAGACTCTCCAGGCAAGAATGCTGGAGTGGGTTGCCATGTCCTCCTCCAGGGGATCTTCCCAACCCAGGGATTGAACCCAGGTCTCCTGCATTGCAGGCAGATTTTTTTAATCATCTCAGCCACTAGGGAAGCCCATTCAGCTTTATATTTGTTTCCTATTCCCTATTCATTCTCTAATTATCTCTTCTTTGTTCCTTATTCTTTATCCTATAAAAGTGTCCTACCGTCCGCTCCCATTTGCCACTGCTCTGGCCCTTGGAAATGGAGATGGCCACTTCACGCAGTGTAAAAGTTTGTCTGCATCACTTAAATTGCTTTGTTTAATCATTTTAAAGAGTACTGTGCTGTGCTTAGTTGCTCAGTCATGTCCAGCTTTTTGCGACCCCATGGACTGTAGCCCCCTACTAGGCTCCTCTGTCCATGGGGATTTTCTAGGCAAGAATACTGGAGTGGGTTGCCATGCCCTCCTCCAGGGGATCTTCCCAATCCAGGGATTGAACCCAGGTCTCCTGCATTGCAGGTGGATTCTTTATCATCTGAGCCACCAGAGAAGCCCTAAACAGTACTACTAAACATATAATATTTGGTACCATGTTTTCAGATTTATATGCATTCTATTGTGTGCAATACAAAAATTCATGATACAGCTTGTTTATAGAGCCCTGCCTATAAACAAATGCACTATCATTCTGAGAAATGAATATTTCCTGCCATATCAGTAAACAAGGATGTCACAGTCATCAGCAATTGCCTCCACCATGGATAGTGAGCTGGTGAGCCCTGAGGGAACTCAGGAAGGAAAGAAAACCTGCCATCTGGGAGCCATCAAACTGCAGCCATTCCCTATGGTGAGCCCTGAGGAAACTCAGGGTGTGAAAACACAGGATACTGGCCCCGGAGAGCTGAGATGCAGATCAAAGGAGTGATTCCAGTGAGCCCAGACTCTCAGATCTTCCCATACATAGAAAAGCACTCAATGCTTTAACATGGGTATCTGGTTTTCTTTAATTAACAATAATTGTTTGCTGTTCAGACAACCTGCCCTTTGTTGCAAAACTTCTATATAAGCTGGCTCCCCCTTCACCTCTTCCGAGCAGTTTCTCAGAGCTATTTGAAATGTTGTCTCCCAGGCTGCAGTCCTCATTTTGCCTGCAACAAAACTTAACTCCCAGCTCTCACACTGTGCAAATTTTTTTCAAAGATTCCCATTGTCCGGACCTGGGATTCCCAGCCTCTCCTGTGGTGCCTTCCCAAATGGCAGTTTCTGGGGATGATTTTCTAAAAAAATGCCCAAAAGTTGCCTAGAGTATTTAAAGCTGTAGTATTTAATGTTAATTAAGCATTGGGTTCCTTAAAATAGGAGCCAGCAAACTAGGCCCACAGGCCAAATATAGCCCCCAAATCTATTTTCATGTGGTCCCAAATGGTAAAGAATCTGCCTGTAATGCAGGAGACCCTAGTTTGATCCCTGAGTCAGAAAGATCCACTGGAGAAGGGAATGGCTACCTACTTCAGCATTCTTGCCAGGGAAATGCCATGAACAGAAGGGCCTGGTGGGCTACAGTTCATGGGGTCACAAAGAGTTGGACATGACTTAGTGACTGAGCACACACACACAGCTATAAACCTCTATGTGCTGCTAAAGAGGAGACTTGCTCTCAGGGGGCCCTGGGCTTGCAGTCCTCCACCCCATACCTGTCTCCTTGCTCACCTGAGGCTGCACACGAGCTCGGTGAAGCGGGGTCGTTCACTGGGGTCATAGTCCCAGCAGCGGGTCATGAGGGTGTAGAGAATGGGCGGGCAGAGGTCAGGCTTGGGTAGCCGGTCCCCCTTCTCCAGCACCCCAATGACATCCTTGTTCTCCAACCAGAAGAAGGGCTGCTTTCCGAAGCTCAGGATTTCCCACATGCACACAGCTGCAGGCGGGAGGAGAGGGCTCAGGGCCCGTGCTGAGGGGACTCGAACCTGGAGAGGCAGCCCACCCTCTCCAGAGAGCGCCGTGCGGTCAACGCTCAGTGCCTCCTGGGGACCGCCCTGTGTTCCTCTCTCTCCTCTATAGATAGCATTCTGGGGGTCCTGCCCATGTGGTGGTCTGCTAAGGGATCAATCGCCTATGACTGTAAGTGAACTAAGCTCCCATACCCAGGCCCTTTCCACATGGAGCTGTTAGGATTCTGGAGAAGGGGACCGTCAAAGGAACCAAGCCTCCATCAGAAAGCTAGCATACGAAGCCTAGAGCCAACGCTTGCTGCCTGTGTGATCACGAGCAAGCCCCTGACTTGCTGAGCCTCAGTTTCCTTGTCTGGAAAATGGGAAGAAGAATGATGAGATTGTACTGGGCAGGCTGTGGAGATCTGAGACAGAGGATCTACATGGCTGTGTGCCTTTTAAGTGGCTGTCCATCACTTGGTTTTCCTCTCTCCTCACCCTGCACCTTCTTCTGAGAAGAGCTCAGCTCTGCCTTTGAGGGTCCCCTGTGGGGTGGCCTCACCTTAGTCCTGGGGCTGTTTTGGGAGCTCACGCTCATATCAAGAGCCTTTTCCATGAAGATGAATGCAGGCTGCCCTTAGCTCGTGTCACCCCCAATCCACCACTGACTCCCCACCTCCGGGACTCCTCAGTGGTGGCAGCAAAACAGAACCCGAGGGTCCAGACCCCTGCTTCTTGTGCCCCCTCTTATCCTGGTCACAGAGAGGTAATCAAACCCTTGTCCACGCCCTATGGAGAGTCTGCTCACCAAACATCCAGACATCGCTGGCGGTTGTGAAGCGGCGGAAGTTGATGGACTCGGGGGACATCCATTTGATTGGCAGACGGGTCACAGAGGCTGTGGGTGGACCAAGGGTTTATGGGAGCTCTTAGAGAAGAACGATCCAGACTTATCCAGAAAGGCAGCTTACTCTCCAGAGACTGTTGGCCTAGACTTGCCTTATAGTCATCTTTTGGGGAGATTTTGGCTTCAGGACTGCCGTTCGGGGACAAAGCTGTAACACACCCCCCACCTCACCTTTGTAATACTCCTCATCCTCAATGTATCGGGAAAGGCCAAAGTCCCCCAGCTTCACACACTCCGGGGAGGCTACCAGGATGTTCCGGACAGCAATGTCCCTGGAAGGAGGCAGAGACCAGGGTGAGGTGGTTCATAACACTTCAGGGGGACAGACAGATGGACAGAGAGGCAGAGGAGAAGAGAGCTTCAGGGCCCCAGCCTCCGGAGGAGAATCAAGCAGCTTCTGTGGGTCAGCCCTTCCTGGCCCCACAACTCGTCTTGCTGGAACTTGGCTCAGGCAGGAGCCTTGGCTGGTCTTTCCTGCTGCTTACACACCCTTGTTGCCTCCTTGCATCTCGTTGCTGAGCCCTGTCTCCCGTCATCCCTTCTCATGCATCTCCACCTTCAAGCCTGTCTTGTGTTCCCCATATTTGCTCCAGTCACTGCATGTATTGTCCCCTCTGCTGGAGATGCCGTCACCCCGCTCACACTTCAGGGAGGAAGCCTGACCACTTTCCTGATCACAATTAACCTCTCCTTGTTCTGTGACCCCACAGCCGCTCACAGCTCACTTTCAGGGGGCACTGGGAGAGCCAGGACCTGGCTCAGAGTCCCTGGGAACCCCTGGTATGGAGGAGAGTGGGGCAGAGAGCTGGAGGAACACACCTGGCAGCTGGCAGGTGAGAGGTGCCACCCAGAGCTGAGCTCTCACCCCCCCACTTCAATCCCCCACTCTGGGAGCCCTTACCCACTCAGTCATCTTGAATCCCCACATCACTTCTAACCCCCCATCACTTCTATCTATCTCTTGCTTCTCCCAGGCAGGTTCTGCACCCCACTGTTTGTCTTTGTTATTGAAAAGATGACTTCAAAGCCCAACAATGTCACACAAGGATGCAAATCTATTATACCACTTTGCCCCCTGACTGTTCATCCTAGAAGATGCTAGAAGATGAGCTTTACAAGGAAAGGGGTTTCTGTTTGTTTTGATTGTGACTTAATCCCAGAGCTTAGGACACTGCCTGGAGGCCCACAGGAAGAGTTCCATCATATTTGCTGCACAAGTGAGTGAATGAATGAGTGGATGCATATTCACATCCCCCAGCATCGCTGCGCATAGTGTCAGCCATATGGCCCCATATCTGAGGGGGATGGTGTTGGACTGAAGAATTCACCTGCTCATCTCAGGGCTTTGAGTTGGATCATCAAGAAAGCAAGAGAGTTCCAGAAAAACATCTACTTCTTTATTGATTACACCAAAGCCTTTGACTGTGTGGATCACAACAAACTGTGGAAAATTCTGGAAGAGATGGGAATACCAGACCACCTGACCTGCCTCCTGAGAAATCTGTCAAGAAGCAGCAGTTAGAACCTGACATGGAACAACGGACTGCTTCCAGACTGGGAAAGGAGTACGTCAAGGCTGTATATTTTCACCTGCTTATTTAAATTATATGCAAAGTACGTTATGCAAAATGCCGAGCTGGATGAAGCACAAGCTGGAATCAAGATTGCAGAGAGAAATATCAATTACCTCAGATATGCAGATGACATCACCCTTATGGCACAAAGCAAAGAGGAACTAAAGAGCCCCTTGATGAAAGTGAAAGAGAAGAGTGAAAGAGGTGGCTTAAAACTGAACATTCAAAAAATGAAGATCGTGGCATCTGGTCCCATTACTTCATGGGAAATAGATGGGGAAACAATGGAAACAGTGACAGACTTTGTTTTTTTGGGCTACAAAATCACTGCAGGTGGTGACTGCAGCCATGAAATTAAAAGATGCTTGCTCCTTGGAAGAAAAGCTATGACCAACCTAGACAGAATATTAAAACGCAGAGACATTACTTTGCCAACAAAGGTCTGTCTAGTCAAAGCTATGTTTTTCCAGTAGTCATGTATGAGTGTGAGAGTTGGACCATAAAGAGAGTTGAGTGCTGAAGAATTGATGCTTTTGAACTGTGGTGTTGGAGAAGACTCTTGAGAGTCCCTTGGACTGCAAGGAGATCAAATCAGTCAAGGAATTCAGTCCTGAACATTAATTGGAAGGATTGATGCTGAAAATGAAACTCTGATACTTTGGCCACTTGATGTGAAGAACTGACTCAGTGGCAAAGGCCCTGACGCTGGGAAGGATGGAAAGCAGGAGAAGAGGATGGCAGAGGATGAGATGGTTGGATGGCATCACTGACTTGATGGACATGAATTTGAGCAAGCTCCAGGAGATGGTGATGGACAGGGAAGCCTGGTGTGGGGCAGTCCATGGGGTTGCAAAGAATTCGACACAACTGAGCAACTGAACTGAACTCTGTCTCCTCCAGAGGATCGTATCCCCCATGATGGAGACCTCCCTTCAGGGAAGGGGACAAAGCCAGGTAGAGAAGGGACCAGTGCCACAGTCACACAGAGGACTGGACTTGGCAGCTTGGAGGTGTCAGAGACCAGGGCAGTGCCACTCACTTGGGCTGGAAGGCCCGGGACCCCAGGATTGTCCTAGTGCTGCCAGAACCCAGTCTCTCCTGTTAGGCTGCTGCTGCTGCTGCTAAGTTGCTTCAGTCGTGTCCAACTCTGTGCGACCCCATAGATGGCAGCCCATCAGGCTCCACCGTCCCTGGGATCCTCCAGGCAAGAACACTGGAGTGGGTTGCCATTTCCTTCTCTAATGCATGAAAATGAAAAGTGAAAGTGAAGTCGCTCAGTCGTGTCTGACTCTTCGAGACCCCATGGACTGCAGCCTACCAGGCTCCTCCGTCCATGGGATTTTCCAGGCAAGAGTACTGGAGTGGGGTGCCATTGCCTTCTCCTGCTAGGCTGAGTGCCACCAAATGGAAATGCCAGAGAATAAGTGAGCAGCAAGCAGGGAAGTGATTTCCTGCACCCACAGGGATGTGGGCTACTGAGTTACAGGCAGACACCCCTGATTTCAGATTTCCTCTTCCTAGCAATCCTGGGAGGGACCTCTGGCTGTTGTACTTTTAGAGGGGGACATGGGTCCCAAGAAGGTGCTCAAGCTGTCCTATGTGGGACCAAAGCCAGGCCTTCAACCCTGGTCTGTGCCTGACCCCACCTTCTCCAGGCCCCTCCCCAGCCCCACCTGTGGACACAGTTGATGCTCTCCAGGTAGGCCATGGCCTTGCAGATCTGCAGCGAGTACAGGACAAGAGTGAGCACCTTCAGGCTGTTCTTGTTTCGCTCCAGGTAGTGGCCCAGCTGCAGGAAAGGGAAGATGCCCTGAGGACTCTGCCTGACCTGGGTGTGGAGCTGGGCGATGGGGTAGGGGACACCCAGGCTGGCAGAAGAATCTGGCAACTTCCTCTCCAAACAGCCTTGCCGGGAGTTAAGGGCCGCTGGCTCCAGATGCATGCTCCCTGGCCACCCCCTCTCTAGGTGTTGCTCCACTGCAGCCCAGCTGTCATCACAGGGGTCCTCCTTGGCTCCAGCTCACCTCCCCGTAGGGGTACAGTTCCATGACGATCCAGGTGGGCTCCTCTTCGATGATGGCGATCAGCTTCACAATGTGTGGGTGGTCCAGGTTCCTCATGATCACTGCAAGTGGGGGTGAGAGGGTTAGGGTTAGGGGTTAGGTTTAGGGTTAGGGTGGGGTTAGGGATTAGGTGTTATGGTTAGTGGTTAGGTGTTAGGGTTAGGGATTAGTGTTAGGAGCTAGGGATTAGGAGTTAGGGTTAGGGTTTAGGGGTTAGGGATTAGGGTTGGGGTGAGGTATTAGGGTTCGGGGTTAGGAGTTAGGTTTAGGGTTGGGGTTGGGGTTAGGGTTTAGGGGTTAGGGTTAGCGTTTAGGGTTATGGTTAGGGATTAGGGTTAGGGTTTGGGCTAGTGTTTAGGTTTAGGGTTAGGGTAGGGTTAGCTGTTAGAGTTATGGTTAGGTGTTAGGGTTAGCAGTTAGGTGTTAGGGTTAGGGTGAGGGGTTTGGTTTAGGTGCTAGGGACTAGGAACTAGGGGTTAGGGATAGGTGCTCCAGCGCCTCAAAGGTCCAAAGCAACAATCAAGGTCTGCTGTCTGGACCCAGAGCCAGGGGTGCAGCCTGTTCCCCCTGTGGATATCAGCTCTGTCCACTGCCTCCCTGACCTCCACCGCAGATGCTTCAACCCCTTCCCGCTTCCCGGTCTGCATAGTCTCCAGGCTTTTTTCCAGCCCCTGTGCTGGTGTCTCCCCAGGGACACCTACCTGCCTCACTCATGAACTTCTCCTTGTTATCTAGAGTGCAGTCTTTCTTGCAGGTCTTCACAGCCACGTTGATCATCTCCCCTTTCTGCAATAAGAGTGTGTCCAGGGACCCTCAGTTCTGTCCAGAGCTCCCCTCACCGGCGTCCCCAGTAGATAGGTGACATCTGGGTCTCTGCAAAGCCTGCACTTCCTATCTCTTCCCCTCCTCTCTTCCACACCCACTTCCTCCTGATCAGGGTACATTTGGACTGGAGGAACGTTGAAGATCAGATCTCTTGAGCCCCTGGCTGTCCAGGTGAGGACACAGAGGCTGGGGGTCCACGCAACCTGCCCAAAGTTAGCGAGTGTGTGCAGGTCACATGCAAGGCCATTGTCAGATATGGCGTCCAGGCCTTTTTCTCTTTATTGTTGGTTTTTACAATTTTGCTTTTCCCCCAGGCCTGGTTGAAGCACAAACACAAAGGCAAACTTGTCCAGCCCCATCAGCGACCTTGGAGTCCACCTTCCCTTTCTCACAAGTGCGTCACATGGAGCTTCCCCCTTCATGTTCTCCCATAAGAGTCAGTCCCCACCGCTGGGCCCCATCCCATGCCCCATAGATGTTGCCTCTCTTCCGATCCCTGCAATTACAGCCTTACTGGGAAATGACTCTTGTTTTCATCACTCTCTGCGTATTTCATAAACACTGCAAAGGCCAAATGTGTGAATTTCCACACACCACAGCACACCCCCTCCCCCAACACTAGAGTATTTGAGCTCCTTTCTCTTTCTACAGAAGAACAGAACTTGCATATCACAAACTCACGTGATTCGTGTAGACACCTTCATAGACCTCCCCAAAAAAGCCTTCACCGAGAATACGATTCAGGACCACATCTTCCCGGGTGATGCCATACTGTGGGCCTGCACAGGTGATAAAACAGACAGTCCTGGGGCACAGAAACTGGTTGGCACCCCCTGGGAATCCAAGAATCGACGTCCCTGGGGATTCTGAATGCCCATATTCCCGGGATTCTGAGTATCCAGAGGCTCTAACACCAGGCTCCGACCCCTCTTGCCCAGGTGTGACCAGACCTCCCCCACCAACGCCTCAGCCAGGAACCAGGGGCTAGGCTGGGAAAGGGGGTCTAGAAGGTTCCATTGTCTCAGACTTGGGAAAGCTGAGTCCCATGTCCATGCTCTTGGCACACTCCTCCACCACAGACACACCAAGGGTCAACGGTGATGGGATAAAAACAGTGATCTCTGCTTTCAAATCACAGGTGCCTCACTCAGTTGTGTCCCTGGCTGAGACACACATGGAAGACGACACAGGAAAGAAAGAAAGTCCCCCTGTGATGTCATATGTGTCCCCAGATGTCACATCCCACGGCCCTGGCGGTGGTTGACATGGGTTGGGGGGTGGTCAGGGGTCTACCTCCTGGTCTTCGTAGGGTCTCGTCAGGGATCTCAGCATAGATGTCTGATTCTGAAATGACAGGAGGACGCCACATGGGCAAGATGCCTTGAGGGGGACATCACCAGGAACCAGGTATGAGCCCCCTTCCTGCCCCGCCTGCCACAGGTCAATGGAACTAAGCTGACATCACAGGGCCCAGGGTCCTCGGCCTGAATCCCTCCTTGCTGCTGCCTGTCTATTTAGGGCAAGTTGGTTCATCTCCTTTAATCTGCTTCCCTTTGTGTGAAATGACTATTTCTGGGGAATGTAAATATTAAAGAAAACAATACCGATTATGTATTTAACACTGTCATGAACTGAATGCTTGTGTCCTTTCAAATGCATATGTTGAAACCCTGACCCCAGGAGTGGTGGTGTTTGAAGGGGTCTTTGGGAGGTGATTAGGGTTAGATGAAGTCCTGAGGGTGGGGCCCCCATGGTGGGATGAGTGTCTTTAGAAGAAGAGGAAGAGAGACTAGAGCTCTCCATCTGTGCACCACACGAGGACACAGAGAAGGCGGCTGTCTGCAAGCCACGAAGAAAGACCTCACCAGGACCCCACCACTCTGGCACCTGGACTTGGACTTCCACCTCCAGAGCTGTCAGAAATCAGTGTCTGTTGTTTAAGCTCCCCAGTCTGTGGCTTTTTTATGAAGCCTGAGCTGACCAAGACAAACATGGTGCCTCATACTAGCTGTCTAACATGTTTGTGCTCATGTTCAGTTGCTAAGTCGTGTCCAGCTCTTTTCAACCCCATGGACTGTAGCCTTGCCTGGGATTCTCCAGACAAGAATATTGGAGTGGATTGCAATTTCCTTCTCCAGCAATCTTCCTGACCCAGGGATCTAACCTATGTCTCTTGCATTGGCAGGTCAGTTCTTTACCATTGAGGCACAAGGGAAGCCCCGCCCAATACATATTAGCTATTATATTTTTAGCTGTCATTGAGCAGTCATAGGAAAAGTTCATTTTTCTGTAACTTTGAGGGAATCCTTCAGGATGCCACAAGAGCAGGCAGAAGGGAGGTTCTGGGCGCAGGCAGAGGACAGCAGGTGGGCAGGCTTACCTATGCTGCAGCTTTCTGAGAGGTGGGGCCGCCGAGCCTCCAGGTTTCTACGGGAGGAGAGGACAGGGCAGGAGCCAAGTGAGCTCAGAGCCTGGCAGTGCCCACCCAGGGCAGCCTCATTCCCCCTCTCTTCCTCCCACCCTGCCTGGAGAAGCAGCGTGTTCTGATGGCACTAAGCTGGGAGCATGGCCCAGGCCACCAGGAGACAGGAGGGAGGTTTTCTTGCTAAGTCGTTTCAGTCGTGTCCAACTCTGCGATCCTATGGACTGTAGCCGGCCAGGCTCCTCTGTCCGTGGGACTCCCCAGGCAAGAGTACTGGAGTGGGTTGCCATGCCCTTCTTCAGGAGAACTTCCCAACCCAGGGACTGAACCCATGTCTCTTACACTGGCAGGCAGGTGCTTTACCACTAACGCCACCTGAGGGGACAGCAGCAATCACCCCCGCTTCCGCCCTCCCCCGCCCAAGATGGTGCCAGGTGGCTTTAGGACATAGGAATAACCCTGCATGAATTTACTGGGAGAAATTTACTGGTGAAAAATAACCACTTGTGAAATGCTGGAATTCCAGCATTTTCTCCTGGGGGCCAGAAACTGGAAAACGTGGCAGGGGAGGCCCCCTCCCTGTTCGGTCTGCCTTCGTAAGGACATGGGCTGAGGACGGGGCCGGTTCTCCCTCGCGGCTGGTTGTACTCACAGCATGGGGATCTGGGGCAGGCTGTTCCGCTTCTCACCATCTGGGGAGAGGAGAGGAAGAAGGGGAGCTGGAACCAGGGACACAGGGTCCCAGATGGATGATGGACCTCATTGCTTCTACCAGCCGACACAAAGGAGACCCCTCCCACCACTCCACGGCTCCTGAGAGTCGGAGTGGAAGCTGGATAGGCTGTTGCCCTGAACTGGAACCCTTTAGCACTAAGAAGCGACTCTCAGACTTCCTCTGCCACTGCCACACATCCCAGCCTGACTCTTGCTTTCTGATTCCATCCCCAAACAGGACGGACCAGCAATGTTCTGGCAACAGCTTTGATCTTCCCGGGGTGACAAACATCTCTCCATCAGAAGTTGCCCCCAGCACCCCATGCCACCCTTGGTCAGCGGGGCCAGGGCTGTAGCCAGGCATCTGGGATGGGATTACAGGGAGTGTCCAGAAGGGCTGGGGGAGCCCCTCCCCACACTTCGAAATGCTCTTCATTCACACATCCGTCAATGGTTTAGCTTTTCCTGCTCCTTCCCAGAGGTTTGGCTCGGGTATGCCACCCACTGCCTGTTGGGCCAGGTTACCTTCAAGTGGAAACACACCTTTTTTGGTTCGAATGATGAGAGAGCCCTTGTGTTCCCCTTGCAGCCTGCAGTAACCATCTACGAGGTCAGCCATGTTCTCGGCCTCTGCCAGAGAGGAGGTTTTGATGGACAAGGACTGCAGGGAAGAGACCAGCCAAGGATGAGACCCCAGAGCCTTGGCTAGAGTCACCCCCACGGGACTGCAGGACTTCTAACCATGGCCTGCCTGGACTCCACCAGCTCCTCTTCTGGGGCTGGGCTTGTATTCCCCATTGCCACCAGGGGGCGCTCTCGTCACCGCGCCCAACTGACCACCTTACACTCCAGGAAGGGAATTCCTTTTTCTAGGCACTGAGCACACAGCACATGCCTTGTATGCTTGAGCAGAAAGGGAGAAAAGGGAAGAGGGAGGGAGTGGGGCAGAGGACACGTGGATGAAAGGACGGGCATACAATCTGTTTGTGGTCTGAGGTCTCTCTCGTTCTCCCACCTACAAAAAGCCATGGGTCCCCAAGGTCTTGGCTCTGAGTCACTGTTTCCTGTTCACAGTTAGACCTCTGATCTGTACCTTGATTTCTGGTCACTTTACTCCTGCCCTCCCCCAAACTTCCTACAACTTCTTTCTTGACATTTTTAACAACAGTTTTGCTTCCTGATATACTTTTCCTTAGTTTGACATCATCCTGCTACCTGGTCTAAGAACTAGGTGCCCTTTACTTAACAAGATCTCAGCAGCCAGGGAAGCCCTGGCCAGGCTGGCCTGAGCAGGCATGCCCAGTGTTCTCAGAAATGCTCACCTGGGGAGCGCCTTCGATGCCCAGCTGCAGTACTGCCTGGCCCTCCTCCAGAGGGAGGCACCTGATGGACTTGATCTGCTTGAACTCAGCCAGGCAGGTGGGCTGTGGGAAAGGAGGGGTTCCTTCAGACCATGCCATTCCTGGGATCGGGCCACGAGGATTGATCAGTATGGGGTGGGGGTAGGGAGCGAGGAAGAACCAGGCATTGGAGTCTCTCGGCGGGGATGAAGAGGGAATCAAAGACCATTCAGGTTAGAAGGATCACCTAGCCCAAGCCCCTTGCAGAAGAAAAAATGAACCTGGAAAGAGTCAAGGTTTGCCCACGGTCATATGCCAAGCTGGTGGTAGGGCCAGGGCTGAACCTGGTTCTTCTGACTCCCAGGGACGTGATAGCCCCATATGCCATTGAAAGAGCAACTACTATTGCCAGAAGAGCAACAGTAGTATCCTTCCCTCTTCCCCTCCCCCACCTTAACCACACCTGTCCCCACCCGCTCTGTGCCAGGGACAGTCCCAGGGATGTAATGGCCCACGCTCCCCATCCCATTATCCCAAATAGCCTCCTCACAGCTGCTGATACCAAGAGCCTCTCTGCTCTCAGCAGTGGAGTGGAAGAACCGATGGGACAGGCCAGGATGGGAGGCAGCCAAAAGGGAAAGAGCGCTCTGCCTGGAGCTGGGTGGGGCCTGCCCCCCTCCCCACCCCATCTCTCTCTACCTTTGCATCTTGGCTTGTCAGCTGGCGGATGCCTTTAGGGCCAATGACCAGGTCCACAGTAATGTTCCATCCTTGCTGGAATCAAAGGAGAGACAGGTTGTTGCCTCTGTTCTGTCTGCCCATATTTCAGAGGCTTGAAAACAATTCACTAGCTAGACACAAGCCATGTCTCCTGGACCCTCCAGCTCCTTCTATCCTAATCTCCCACCATACAGATCACCCTGCTCCCAACACTCTGCCAGCACTGCCCACCTCCTCCCAGAGTTGGAGCCAAGGTTTCAGCTCCCTTTGGCAAGCAAGTAGCTTAGCATTAGTTGCATTTTCAGATATACTGGGGGAGGTCCTGGTGCCACAGAACCTACAGGCAGTAGGTTGGAGGGTTGTCTCAACCCCCATCCCCACCCTGAGTTGCCCCCATGGCCTGCTCTCTGGAGAGACTTGGGATTTGGGTCAGGGAGAGAATGAAAAGAGGGCGGTGTTACAATGAGTTCACAGCGGTAGGTCTCCTGGTCAATGCTGGCGAAGCCTGCGAGGGTGTTGAAGAACTTCATGACGCACTCCTCCTCCCGGAGCGAGGCATACTGCTGGAATGTCTGCTGGATCATCTTCCGGAACTGCTTGGGCTGGGTGAGAGGGTCAGGGGTGAGCGGGGCCCGATTCCTTCCCTTAGGATCTCACCACAGGCCTGCACACTGCTGTAGGACAGTTCCTTAGGCCTCTGTAGACCTTGAGGGCAGTGGTGATCTCTTACACCATGGTGGTCTCAAGGGAGCTCACCATGGCCCTGGGAGGCAGGCAGGGGTGGTAGCACCCCCGGTGCTCAGGCCATAGAGCTAACTGGCCTTTGATGTGGAACTAGAGCAGGGTTTCTTGATTCCTGGACACAGATGGGCCCACGGGATGCATGGAGCAGTCCCAGGTCCAGATGGCCTAAGGCAGCACAGACACCCTGGCTTGCCCACAGGTCCCCAGCTCCATCCCTTACAGATCTATTCCTTGGGCGACATAAGGGAGACATGAAGGGAGACTTTCTGGGCTCTTCATCCACTGGTTTCCTTACCTTTAAGTTCTCCTGCATTTGCCTTGGGAAAAACAGGTCCAGGCCCACTTCTTTCCTGAAAGTAAGAGGGGGAAAAGCAGCATTTGAGTTCACTTTGGTGGCTCAAATGGTAAAGAACTGCCTGTGTTGCGTGAGACCCAGTTTCGATCCCTGGGTCAGGAAGATCCTCTGGAGAAGGAAATGGCAACCCACTCCAGTGTTCTTGCCTGGAGAATCCCAGGGACGGTGGAGCCTGGTGGGCTGCCGTCTATGGGGTCACACAGAGTCAGACATGACTGAAGTGACTTAGCAGCAGCAGCAGCAACCCACTCCAGTATTCTTGCCTGGAGAATTCCATGGACAGAGGAGCCTGGTGGGCTACCATCCATGGGGTTGCAAAGAATTGGACAAGACTGAGTGATTAATACTTTCTATATCCCTAACTCAGGACTTCGGGCCGATCAGGGAAAGGTGAGCACACCAGGGAGATGGGTCTTGCCTGGCTCTGGTCTAGGGATGGAGGTGTAAAGGAGGTGAGCAAGAAGAGCAAAGCAGGAGAGGGGAAGGGAAGAGAGGCTGGGGCCAGTCCCAGGACTTACTCCAGGAGCTCGAAGTTGGACTTTTTGTCAAGTGCATTGTGGGGCATGTCCTTGAAGAACCGCCTGCAGAGAGAGAAGCCACAAGCCATCAGAGCTGGGCCACCCAACACCCACATGTTGGCCCAGAAGCACCCTCCCCTGCTTGATGTGGGAACCACTAGGAGGGAGAAAGGAAGGAGAGGTGAAAAATTCAGTATTTAGAAAACTATGAATTTTAGAAAACCCACAAATTTCCTTCCTAGGCAAGACTCCAGTTGTACTCCAGGGTGTCCACCTCTGGCTTATGCAGTTGGTGGGCAGAGGAGGAGGACAGGGGTTCTATCAGTGTTCTCTAAAAATAAATGACCCAAGGCAGCCAACACTCGACTTATAGCTGAGAAACACTGACATCCACCTTTTAGGTTCTGTGTTCCCTTTGTGACTTCCTTTCCCCTCATTTGCTACCTCTGAAAATCTATGTGTATGCATGCAAATAATTATAAAATATAGTACATATAAAAACTTTAGCATTTATGAGACAGAAGAAGAAAATAAAACAAATCCATAATCCTACCACCTGGGGTGACATCTATTAAATTTTTATACATATTCTTTAAGTATGATTTTCCCTTAAAATATATGTCTTCCTAGAGATTTTTGGGTATTACTTATTTATAATAATTGTTTACGTGGAGACCAAATAGCCAATACTATTTGTCTTATCTTCCCTTCCCCGTTTGGATCATTGTGTCTAGTAATTTCTTCAACTGTTGCAGACATTGTCCTGCTCCTGATCATACATTAGTAACTCAATGTTACTTTAACCCATGTGTCCTTGTGCACATCTGGGAATAGTTTTATGCTTTTGATACCATAAGCAGAGAAGGGCAAGTAACTTATGATTCATAAACAATAAATTTACAAAATTTACAGTGTTTAGAAAAGAGTATGGTTAGGCCTTCATCTCACACTTTATTCTAAATATTTATTCTAGATAGATTAAAGGGAAAATGTTAATAATGAAATTATTTTAAAACTAGAAGAAAAGCTAGAGAAATATTCTCAAATCATGGAACTGAGAAGAATATCTAAAGCATGAAATCATAGAAGAGATCTACATAAAAACTTAAAACATGTAGTGCTATGTCCTTAACAATTTTTAATAAATGGTATTTTTGAACATATTGTCAATCAAGATAAGTAGTAATAATTATGGTCTCGATTTTAGAGGAAAAAAAATGCATTGGAAAAAACCTGACTTGGAGCTACTCTGCTAATGGAGGTTATCTCTGGTTAATGGAATTTCGAATGATTTTAGTCACTTTTTCTCCTTCTCTACATGTTCCAAATACTCCACACTGTACAAGGCAGTGTGGCCATCCGCAACACCCCTGGGTTGGGTGAGCTGCAAATGTACTTCCAGGTAACTGACCATATTGGCATGCTGCATGCAGTTAAGTAACTCTACAAAATAAATGTCAGCACGTGTCCACCAGCAAAGAGGTCTTCAGATCTTTCACGGTTACCCAGTCATACAAATTCATACTGTGCCCTCATTGTGTGCCAGGAGAAGGTGGCACCAACCCAGAGCTCAAGGATTTGACGGATTTCAGACTAGCGCATGTGGACCACTTGGCATCTGACAGAGTGGTGGACACATACGGCCTTATGGCCAATCTGCGCAGGGAGGGGTAGGTGGGGTGGACCTGGGGAACGGGGGACTTCAAGATGGAGAGACCCCTGAGTGGGCACTGTAGGAAGAGCCCAGGGTCACCCTGCCCGTTATCAAGGTGTGTTTCACAGGCGTGCTCTGAGGTTTTCTAAGACTGTTGAGGGAAAGCAAACAACTCTGGGGACTTCCTTGGTGGCTCAGTGATAAAGAATTAGTCTGCAGTTCAGGAGATGCAGGTTCGATCCCTGCGTTGGGAAGATCTCCTGGAGGAGGAAATGGCGACGCACTCCAGTATTCTTGCCTGGAGAATCCTACAGATAGTGGAGCCTGGTAGGCTACAGTCTGTGGGGTCACAGAGTCAGAAGTGACTGAGTGTCTGAGCTGGATGATTTACTAACTCTGTACACATCTATTAGCACCTATTGGAGCGGGGGATACAGCAGTGAGCAACACAGAGCATTCGAGTATCTCCCAGAAGCTTGCCTAGTATTCAAAGGAACGTTTACTGGATCACCTGGATGGCAGGTAGAAGGAAGAAGCCAGAGCCTGGAGGCAAGAACAGTGGCAGCGAAAGGCAGACAGGGGACACCGACCAGAGAGAGGGCTGGCGCCTCTCTTCCCAGGGCCAGACGGTGAGCACCTCGGGGCCTTACCGTCTGTCAGCCACCACTTGTCCCCTTCTGGCTCTCACATTCCTGCCTTGGAGGAGAGTCCAGGCTGGCCGAGAGTCCAGGCTGGCCGAGAGCCCAGTGGAGGAGGGAAGGAGCAGGCAACCTCCCTGGAGTGGCCTGGAGGCCGCCTACCTGAGCTCCAGACAGCCCAGCTGCAGGGCCATCCCCTCGCTGACCTTGCTGGCATAGCGCTGCATGTAGTCGTTCCGGAGCTGTCAGGGAGAAAGGCCACGGTTCAGACTCCCGCCCTTGCTCCCCATTCCCTGAGATGAGCAGAGGCCCCAGGAGGTGGAGGGGGCTTTGAACACCATCCTGCTGCCCTGAGTGGTCTCTCATCCCTCCCCCCGCAAATGCACAACCGTGTAGCAGGAGGGGGAGGTGCCCTGGGTAGTGTTGATTGTGCCCCCACAGGCGTGATCGAGTTTTTGAAGTACTTTCATAGCACATTTTTTTAAGGGTCCACAAGACAGGAAGTTCAGGTTCCCCTCTCCCACCCCTCACTTTGGAGATAAAGAAACTGGGAATGGGGGTCGGGGGAGGAGTTAGTCATTTATTCTGGCTTCCCGATGGCTCAGAGTTAAAGAATCCTCCTGCAGTGCAGGAGACACAGATGAGGGTTTGACTCCTGGGTTGGGAAGATCCTCTGGAGGAGGGCATGGCAACCCACTCCAGGATTCTAGCCTGGAGAGGCGAGAGGGGCCTGGCGGACTACAGTCCTTGGGTTTGCAAAGAGTCGGACATGACTGAGTGGCTGAGCACACACGCACACAGTAATTTACCCAAAGCTTTGTTGGTAAGTAGTGACGGATGTCACTCAAGATATGAGAAAAGTCTGACTCGGTCTCTAGAGGACCGGGAGGAGACGTAGGCTGGGGCAAAGGCCAGACACAAAATGGCCATGGCAGCTCTCGTGCACGGAGTGCTTATTCGCCGCCATGTCTTGTGCTGGGCACCTCAGGGGCACTACAGCCAGGAGTGCGGTGAGCTCCAAACAGCTCATGGAAGTCAGTTATTAAGTTTTCCAAAATTTTGTGAGCTGCTTGATATATTAATCTTTTGAAATAGGCCAAGATGGGAGTATTTGATTTAGTTTAGTTGCTAAGTTGTGTTTGACTCTTGAGACCCCACAGACTGTAGCCCATCACGTTCCTCTGTCCATGGGATTTCCCAAGTAAGAATACTGGAGTGGGTTGCCATTTCCTTTTACAGGGGATCTTCTGGACCCAGGTCTCCTGCACTGCAGGTGGATTCTTTACTGCCTGAGCTACCAGGGGTTATTTACACCATGGAAATTGGCAAGTACTACAAATCAGAACACTGCTAGTACTATCGTTAGGTCTTCATGGCAGCCCAGTAATGTACGTATTCTTATCACCCCCTTTTTATAGAAGAGGAAACAACCTCATGCAGGTAAATTAGGTCCCGAGGGGTTTCAGGTTGAGAAGTGGCAAAACTGGGCTAGAAACCAGGTGTGTCAGACAGCTGAGCCTGTGTGCTATGATTGCTTCCCTTCTCTTTGGACGTGCTCTGCCTGCTTCCCCAGCCAGGTTGTCTGGGTAGAAAATAGTCACTAGGAAAATCCAAGAGGGCCTGTGCCTATGGGGAGGGGTCATTCAGCCCTCAGGTGTGAAGGAAGCAGGTTTGGATAGCTGACCAGGGACCAAGGAATGTCCCTGAGAGAACTTTCCTGGAATGAGACCTTCAAAATGCAAGCCTTGTCTTTCCATCTCCCCAGGAGAGGATGGTCATAGGACCCAGGGGACTGGAAGATAAAATACTTTTACCTGTTGGTAAAAATAAAGCAGCGTGGTCTTGTCTTCTTTCAGGCTCTCCATGAAGTCCTCCGGCAGGTAGCGGACTTGAAGGTCATACCTGGGACAGGAAGTTCAAATTCTCTGCTTGACAGAGGGAAGCTGGTCCCACCAGGGGCTGCCCACGGAGCTCCTGGCTACCCATTCAGGACTTGCTCCTTCTTTCCTTCTTTTCCATGGGTGGGTGGAGGACCGCAGAGGACAGAGGGGTGGGCTGCCAGCCACAGTAGTCAGCGCTGGTTCTGACTCTCCCTCTCCTCCCCACGATGGTAGCTGTTCTCCTTAGGTTCACTCCCCAGCCCTTGGCCTGGCTTCCCCTCCTCCTTGCACTTCTGCTCCTCCTCCTCCATAGCACCAAGAGCATCCAGTCCAGGGATGCACCTAGATATCCATCTTGGAATGCGGATGTGTGATGAGCCCTTATTAGGTCTCAGCAAACACATGCATTGGATGCTGCAGAAGGGCCAACCTAATACGCCACTCAGATTTTCTAGGATATTCTCAGAGGTTGGTAAGTGCTCTGAGGAAAGGCCTCCCAGGGTCTCCTCCTTTCCCCGCCCCCATTCCAGAACCCGCGGCTCCTCTCTTACCTCCACTCGGCTTCCACATGCAGACACTCATACTTGTCCTGCACCTCCCCGACTGTCATCAGCGGATGCAGCCAGTGGATCTCGTCTGACTTCATGTGCTTCAGCCTCAGCCCATAGCAGTCAGCCAGCTGGATGTTGGGCCCGATCCGCCCGCTCAGCAGGATGGAGGCGATGACGTCCTACAGAGGAGAAAAGAGGAGGCTTGACTCAGGGGTATGCCCTTCTGGGCTCCCACAGTCCTCACAGAGCCCCTGGAAGTGTCATTCTCTAGGGTGGGATTCTGACTTAAACGTTTTATTCGTCTCTGATTCACTAGCACCTAGTGTAAGGCTCTATGTGATGAATGAGCAAGTTTGCAAAGTCAGACAGAGATGGAGGAACTGAGAGGAGAAGCAAAGGAGAAAATGCAGTGAGGCAAAGAGCATGGATTCCATGCTTATGCATTTCATTCCAACCCAACCAATCCATAACTGACCATGTAAGAAGCACCCTCTGAATGGCTTCCAGTTCAGCCAGCATTACTAAGCGTCTGCAGCAGGCATTTCTGGGAACTGTGCATACATTATTTCACTGAATCTGTGCAACACAAGGGAGCAGGTGTTACCTCCCCATTTGGCTGATGGGGAAAGTTATGGAGATCACAGGGGTGATCATAGCTCAGTTGGTAAAGAATCCATCTTCAATGCAGAAGACCCAAGTTCAATGCCTGGCCTGGGAGGATCCGCTGGAGAAGGGATAGGCTACCCAGTCCAGTATTCTTGGGCTTCCCTTGTGGCTCAGCTGGTAAAGAATCTGCCTGCAATGCGGGAGAGCTGGGTTCAATCCCTGGGTTGGGAAGATCCCCCAGAGCAGGGAAAGGCTACCCACTCCAATAATCTGGCCTGGAGAATTCTATGTACTATATAGTCCATGGGGTTGCAAAGAGTCAGACACAACTGGGCGACTTTCACTTCACTTCACTTTAATGGAGATCACACAGCTCATGGCATTAAGCTGGAATATGGATTCTGAGCCCTGGACTCTGAGGACTAGTAGCAGATCAAGCTGCTTCATGGAAAGGTGGGCAGGGTAAGATAGAAGGGCAGACTCGCACTAGGGATTAGGTGGCACCATTTCTGCACAGGAAGCTTGGCCACCAGAAACAGAGTGTTGACAAAAAATTAGGTGCCCTCCTTATTCCTTCTTGACCAGAAGCCAGCTCACCTCACAGCCTGATGCCATAGCTTCCTGGCCTGGAGCCTGAGTTGCATTAACAGGCCTATTGACAGCAGCCTGGAAAACCACCATCTATAAAGTCCTGCCTAGTTCTGAAGTCACACTGGTTCCACTTTAACTCAGGTTACTCATGGAGTTCCACACATAATTGGTCAATCAAGCCCATTCCCGATGGAGTAAAAAGTACTCTAAAGGCAAATGAAAAACTCACAAGCACTAACCAATCTCTGCTGAGTATCTTTGCAGTACATGTCACTCAGTCTGAGACCCCTGTGAATATTGAAAACTTCAAATATATATGAAGAAGACACAAGTCAGTAGTTTAGTATAATAAATCCCCATGTATACCCCACCCATCTTCAACAGTTACTAACATTTCGCCATTTTTAATTCTATAACACCACCATCTACTACTTAACTACCACTCAACTATCATCAATTCTTACAGTTCTTCTTTCACAGTGAAATTTATATTAATTTAAAGACACAAAGTTTAGCTATGCAGTTTGACACATGAACACACTGTGCAACCCACGTATCAATTAAGATATTTCCAGATCTCCAGAAAGTTCCCTCGTATCCCTTTTCAGTCAATTTTCATGGTACATTCCTACTTCCGGTTCTAGGCGACAATTTTTCCCTCCCACTTTTACTTAGCTTTGCCTGTTGTAGAACTTTATATAATTGGAATCATTTCATATATATTATTCATCCTCTTGTTGCTAAATACCTGGGCTATTCCTCATGTTTGCTATTGTAAATAAAATTACTATAAGCATTAATGTACAAGTCTTTTTGAGTATGTGTGTTGTCATTTCCTCTGGACAAATACCTAGGAGAGAAATGACTGGGTCAAAGGTAGATGAACTTTGTAAGTGATTGCTACAATGATTCCATTTTATATATATACTGTGATATATGAGATGTCCATTACACTACATCCTCTCCAACTTTTGGTGTTAGAAATGTTTTTCAGTTTAGTTCAATTCAGTCGCTCAGTCGTGTCCGACTCTTTGTGAACCCATGAACTGCAGCACGCCAGGCCTCTCTGTGTATCACCAACTCCTGGAGTTCACTCAAACTCATGTCCATCGAGTCAGTGATGCCATCCAGCCATCTCATCCTCTGTTGTCCCCTTTTCCTCCTGCCCCCAATCCCTCTCAGCATCAGAATCTTTTCCAATGAGTCAACTCTTCACATGAGGTGGCCAAAGTACTGGAGTTTCAGCTTCAGTATCATTCCTTCCAAGGAACACCCAGGACTGATCTCCTTCAGAATGGACTAGTTGGGTCTCCTTACAGCCAAAGGGACTCTCAAGAGTCTTCTCCAACACCACAGTTCAAAAGCATCAATTCTTTGGCACTCAGCTTTCTTCACAGTCCAACTCTCACATCCATACATGACCACCAGAAAAACCATAGCCTTGACTAGACGGACCTTTGTTGGCAAAGTAATGTCTCTGTTTTTTAATATGCTATCTAAGGTGGTCATAACTTTCCTTCCAAGGAGTAAGCATCTTTTAATTTCATGGCTGCAGTCACCATCTGCAGTGATTTTGGAGCCCCCAAAATAAAGTCTGACACTGTTTCCCCATCTATTTGCCATGAAGTGATGGGACCAGACGCCATGATCTTCGTTTTCTGAATGTTGAGCTTTAAGCCAACTTTTTCACTCTCCTCTTTCACTTTCATCAAGAGGCTTTTTAGTTCCTCTTCACTTTCTGCCATAAGGGTGGTGTCATCTGCCTATCTGAGGTTATTGATATTTCTCCTGGCAATCTTGATTCCAGCTGTGCTTCTTGCAGCCCAGCGTTTCTCATGGTGTACTCTGCATATAAGTTAAATAAGCAGGGTGACAATATACAGCCTTGACATACTGCTTTTCCTATTTGGAACCAGTCTGTTGTTCCATGTGGAATATTAGACATTTTAGTGAGTATGCATAGTATCCCACTGTGTTTTAAACTTGCATTTCCCTGAAGACTAACAATATTGAGCACTCTTCCATCTGCCTATAACAGTTGATATATCTTCCTTTGTGAGGTACTTGTTCAAATTCGTTGTCCATTGTGTGTGTGTGTGTTTATTGATTGTAGGAGGTCTTTATACAATCTAGATAAAAGTACTCTGCATATGTTTTATGAATATCTTCTCTAGATTTGTCCTGTGAAAGAAAGTGAAAGTAAAAGTTGCTCAGTCATGTCCGACTCTGCGACCCCTTGAACTGTAGGCTGCCAGACTCTTCTGTCCATGAAATTCTCTAGCTCAGAATACTGGAGTAGGTAGCCATTCCCTTCTCCAGGGGATCTTCCCAACCCAGGGATTAAACTGAGGACTCCCACATTGCAGGTGGATTCTTTACCATCTCACCCACCAGGGAAGCCCAAGAACACTGGAGTGGGTAGCTTATCCCTTCCCCAGGGGATCTTCCAGACCCAGGAATTGAACCAGGATCACTTGCATTGCAGGTGGATTCTTTATCAGCAGAGCTACCAGGGAAGCCCAGATCTGCACTGTGCCTATTATTTATTTACTTAACAGCATCTTTCAATAAAGTCTCATTTACCAAAATATTCTTTTATGGTCGGTGCTTTTTGCATCTTAAGAAATCTTTGCCTGTCTCCAAATCATGAATATATTCTCCTGTTTTTTTGTATAAACTTCATAGCTTTAGGACTTCCCTGGTGGTCCAGTGGCCAATGCAGGGGTCGTGGGTTCAATCCCTGGTCTGGGAAGATTCCATGTGCAGAGGGATAACTAAAGCTGTGTGCCACAACTTTTGGAATCCTCGTTCCCTAGAGCCCATGCTCCACAATAAGAGAAGACTGCAGACTGCAACCGGAGAGGAACCCCTGCTGTCCAAAACTAGGAAAAGGCTGCACACAGCAACAAAGACTTGGTGCAGCCAAAAATTAATTGATTTTTAAAAGGTTATAAAAGAAAAACTTCATAGTTTTAGCTTTACCTCTGTCTCTGTGATTGAATTTGAGTTAACTTTTGTGTCTGGCATGAAGTAGGGGTCAAATAAACTTTTTTTTAATCATAAAGATCTATGGTTATTCAGCATTGGCTGTTGATTTTCAGTTCCTAATCGAATTGTTTTGCTGTCTTTGTCAAAATCAATTGGCCATATAAATTCTGGGCTCTCAGTTCTGTTCTATTGACTTCTGCCTGCACTGTGCCAACGCCACTCTGTCTGCATTACTGTAGCTTTAGATAAGATTTTTTAAATTTTTATTTATTTATTTTATTTAGTTTGGTGTGCTGGGTCTTCATCGCTGCACACTGGCTTTCTCTGGTTGCAGTGAGTGGAGGATACTCCCCAGGAGCAGTACACGGGCTTCTCTTTGTGGTGTCTTTTCCTTGTTTCGGAGTAGGAGCTCTAGGTACCTGGGCTTCAGTAGTCACAGTGTGCAGACTTAGTGGTACCAGGGCATGTGAGATCTTAGTTCCCAGACCAGGGATTGAACCTGTGTCCCTTGCATTGGCAGGCAGACCAGAGAACAAGTGAACCGCCAAACCACCATTCTTAACCAGTGAACCTCCAGGGAGGTCCCTGGAGGAGATCTTGAAGTCAAACAGCATAAGCCTTCCGCCATTTCTTCCCCAAGATTATTGTGCTATTCTGGGTCTCTGCATCTCCATATACATTTTTGAATCAGTTTGTCACTTTCTATTTAAAATATCTGCTGAATTGTGATTGAGACTGTGTTACATCTATAGCTTAGCGAGGAAGAACTGGCATCTTAACAGCACGGAGCCTTCCAATCTTCACACATGGTATACTTCTCCACTCATTTTGCTTGTCTTTCATGTTTGTCAGCAATGACTTGTAGTTTCCAGTGTATAGGTTTTACAGGTCTTTTGTTAAATTCATTCCTAATTTTAACAATTGGGACTGATGCTGAAACTCCAATACTTTGACCACCTGATGTAAACAGCTGACTCATTGGAAAAGACCCTGATGCTGGGAAAGATTGAGGGCAGGAGGAGAAGGGGACGGCAGAGGATGAGATGGTTGGGTGGAATCACTGACTCAATGAACATGAGTTTGAGCAAACTCTGGGAGATAGTGAAGGACAGGGAAGCCTGGCATGCTGCAGTCCATGGGGTTACAATGAGTTCAACACAACTTAGCAACTGTACAACAACAACATGGTTTGAGAGAGAAAGGTCTGTTTATTGAGAGAACCTAGGACCAATGACACCCTGACAGTCAGCTGGATACCAAACACCCAGTCTTACTTTCCAAATACCCTTCTGTAATAAACAGATCCAGGATTCCTTGGAGAAATGCTGATTCCCCGGCTGGGACAAAGAAGGTCTGAGATGAGCCTGGAATATCTTTTTGTGCTAGAAAAAAAGGAAGTGTTTAGGGAATGTTGGGGGATGCATAACAAGGAACCAGTATCAGCTTAAAGGAGCTGGACAAGCCAAGTCTGGGAGAACATAAGCATTATAGTCTACCATGGTGGAGTGCATCCACAGAATAAAACAGAATCTAGGACAGATCAGTAAATAAATGGGGGAGAAGAGGATGCTTTTCTTTAGAGTAGAATACTAAGTAGGAAATATAGAAGAAAGGATGGAAATAGAAAATAACCGTCAACAAACTCAGTGTTGGTTAGTTCAGGCATAATTCATCAATGGAAGATAAGGCTGGAGGGCAGAGGATACTGACATGGTCTGAGTGTATCTCCTTTCAGACACTAATCAAATACAAAGGAAAACCTGGCAGACATAAATGACCAGGTCAACAAAGATAACTTCACCAGTGCTAGAACAAGGTAAAGAGGACATGCCTCCCACCTTGATACACTGAGATGGGTACAGGACATCATTTCTGTGCTGTCTCTGCTCTGAGTTCACGATGAGTCTAGGCACGGACCTGGGCGAGTGGTTTCCTCAGAGACTGATAGATGGAATAAAGGGGTTAACTCTCTCAGACTGAGAAACTCTTTCAGATTGGTGGAGACCAGAGAGATATGACAATCAAATGCAATGTGTGTTCCTGGACTAGACAGGAAAAATACATATCTTAGGCACAGTTGGTGAAATTTGAATGGGTTCTATGGTTTGGGTTTCCCTGGTGGCTCAGTAGTAAAGAATTCACCTGCCAATGCAGGAGACATGGGTTTGATCCCTGGGTCAGGAAGATCCCCTGGAAAAGGAAATAGCAACCCATTCTAGTATTTTTGCCTGGAGAATCCCATGGACAGAGGAGCCTGGTGGGTTACATTCCAGGGGGCCACAAAGTGTAGGACATGGCTTAGCAACTGAACAACAAATGGTTTAGATGGTAGTGGTGATTGTAGCAATGGTGATTTCCCACTTTAGACGGTCACAATTCTGTAGAAGAGTGACCTTGTGTGGGAGAAATAAACACTGAAGTCTTTTCAGTGATGGAGCAGTACTGCTGCAACTTGCTTTCAAATAACTCAGGAAGAGAATAATGATAGTGGGAATAGTGTGTGCATGTTTATGAAGAGATAGGGCCACTACATATGGAAAATGACACATTTAAATGACTGGGAAATCTGGATGTAGGTGATACGGGACTTCGGCCATGTCTTTCAACTTTTTTATGTTTTAAATAATTTCAAAATGAAGAGAGTCTCTGGTAAGGGAGATTCCCAGCCATATAAGAATTAAAGGCACCATATCAAATGGACTGATAGAATTTCTGCCCAGCTGGACAGGGGCCTTGCGTCCAGCTTCTCTTCCACTCAGAGTCTCTGAGAGGAACCAGACTGTATCCACTCTTTGCTCTGTGGTTTGTAAAACTCTCCAGGGCATAACTGGTGCAAATTTTTTCCCCTAGGTTTCCTTCTAAAATGCAACCAACTTCTATCATAGAGATGTTGGGATAAGGTTAACTCTAGATCTTTAGAGTGGAAATTCATTAAGAGACTCTTCATCCAACAGATTTTCACAGGAAGATTGATCTCAGCTTCAGGTAAGGAAGAGTATGAAGTGTACTATCTGGGGGGCTGCCTGGTACGGAGCAGGCTTTTACCAGAAGGCATTCTTCCTAGAGGAGGAAACCTGAAGCTCCTGCGGGGAGAGAGCTTTACCAAATGGCTACTCCACCCACCATCACCATCACTGTCACCCCACTAGTTACTGATGAAAGGATGTTGTACATAAAAGAACTTGGTTGCTCTTTGTCCTTGCTTCTGGGAAGGGAGCCTCTGAACCCCTGAAATTTCCTAAATATCACTTAGAGTATCTTTATTGTTCCTGGTGGGTTCCTTGGACTGAGGTTTATGCTGATGAAGTGATTCATGGCGGGCCCCTGAAAAGTCTCATGATGGGGGCTGGCCTTGTTGGAAAAACCAACCATGTCATTAGAGATTTAGAACTTTGAATTACATGATATTAGCCTGGCTGAGGAGGAGGAGGTGGAAGGTTGGAAGATCAAATCAAATAGATAAAGAAAATGTGATACACAAATACAATGGAATATTACTCAGCCATTAACAGGAATAGAATAATGCCATTTGCAGGAACATGGACAGACCTGGAGACTGTCATACTCAGTGAAGTAAGTCAGATAGAAAAACAGAAATATAATACAATATCCCTTCTATGCAGACTCTAAAAAGAAAAATGATATAAATGGATTTATTTACAAAACAGAAATAGACTTGCAGGTTTTAAAAATGAACTCGTGGTTGCCAAGGGGAAGGATGGGGGGATGGGACAGTTAGGGAGTTTGGGATGGACATGTACACACTGCTATATTTAAAATGGATAACCAACAAGAACCTACTATATAGAACAGGGAACTCTGTTCAATGTTCTGTGACAGCCTGGTTTGGAGGAGAATGGATACATGTATACGTACGGCTGAGTCCCTTCACTGTTCACCTGAAACTATTACAACATTGTTAATCGGCTCTTCTCTGGTAGAAAATAAAAACTTTAAAAATAAAATAAATAAAAAAGAAGATGCTTCTTTTCAGGGAGTAGAAGGGAGAAAGTGGCTTAAGTGGAGGGGGGCCCTAGAGTGAGCTGGGGAATCAATTTAAAAGAAAAAAAACTTTGAGGTTTGACATGATCTCACCATGGAAGCTTTGGCATCAATCCTGCAGCCCCCTCACCCTTCACTGCCTCTTCTCTCACATCCACATAGCTTCTTGTCCAAACGGTGGGAGCAGCAGTATCAGCCCTTTGCCCACAGCTCATAAACTGTCATTAATGAGTTCCATATTTCTTTCTTTTTTGCCATATGTAACATGATAGGAAGGAGGGGTGGGGAAGGTGTCTTAATTTTATCAATTATTATTGAGCTAAGCCCAGGATTCTTTTTTTTTTTTGCTACAAGAAAATCTTTCCTTCTGCCCATGCGAGGGCTACTGAAAGGCAGGCCCCCAATCAGCCCATGGGTCACAGCTTCAGATGTGCAAACAGTGGGATTTCTGTGGCTTTTCCTCCTGCTTGGCTGACATAAAAGTATTGGCTTTATCAACCAGCGTGAAGACCTCAGACTGTCTTCACCTCTCTCCCTGTTCTCTGGCATCTCCTCTTACAGGTCAGAAACAAACAAGAGGCAGGACTAGATGCCTATCCCCATGCCCAGGATAATGTAGTTCTAAAGAAAAAAGATCACCCAAGCAATTAGTCCTCAATCCATTTTCTTGCTCTTTTGTTGGAGTTGAGTCACATTTTTTTTCCATCTGAAATTGACTTTTTTTTAAAATTGATTTTTATATATAGTGTGAGGGCTCAGACAGTAAGGAATCTGCCTGCAATGCAAGAGACCCGGGCTCGATCCCTGGTTGGGAAGACTGCCTGAAGAAGGGAATGAAAACCCACTCTAGTATTCTTGCCTAGAGAATCCTATGGACAGAGGATCCTGGGGGCTATAATCCAGGGGGTCACAAAGAGTCGGATATGGCCAGCAACTAAACCATCATGCCTGATGTCACACCCCTTACTGGGGGAAGCCTGCAACCAGTGATTGGTCACCGAGGGGGTTTCAAGCCCCTATCCTTTCATGCCCAGCAAAGCTGTCCCATCCCAGCTCCAGTGCTCCCTGTGACATGTCCTCTCACAGCCCAACTCTTTTCTCTGCCCAGTCCTGTTTTTTTTAATCACTCGCTCCAGGTGAGGTTCATGGGCATGCTCACTGATGCTTCCTGCCTGCAAAGATCATTAGGGTCTGCTTTCTGGGAACCCACCTGAGGCTCTGGCCTTCATTTGCTTTCCAGGCTTGATCTAACTCACTCTCCTTACTTCTTACTCTTTGGCTTATGAAAACAAAATGATGGAACTTAGGGACTTCCTTGATGGTCCATAGTTAAGACTTCATCTTCCAATGCACAGGGTTTGGATTTCATCCCTGGTCAGAGAGCTAAGATCCCACATGCACTTGGCCAAAAAACAAAAATGTAAAACAGAAACAGTATGGTCCATATTTTAAAAAAATCTTTTAAAAATAATAGAAATTAAAATTTTAATAACTTGAAACTTTGGTTTTATAAAGTCCTGCTTAAATTGTACTTTAAAAGTTACCCCTTTGAGATGAAAGGCACATTTAAGGAGGTGACATTTGTTACTGGGTTCTCATTTTCTAGACAATAAGATCCAGACTCTTTAACATGAGGCATAAAAGGCTCTCTGGAATTTTCCTCCGTTTGTTTTTTCCAGATCATCTCCCACGCTGACACACAATGAATTCTAAGCACCTGCCATCTCCCAGTATTACTCTCCATGCCCAGGAGGCTCTTCCCTCCTAGAGGATGCCAGGTCCCCTCCCCTCCTGTCCTCTCCTGATTGAGTTGCATCAAAGCAGTCCCATCAAAGCAGTCAGTCCTAAAGAAAATCAACCATGAATATTCATGGGAAGAACTGATGCTGAAGCTGAAGATCCAACACTTTGGCCACCTGATTCGAAGAGCCTACTCATTGGAAAAGACCTTGATGCTGGGAAAGATGGAAGGCCAAAGGAGAAAGGGATAGCAGAGGATGAGATGGTTAGACAGTATCACCAACTAAATGGACATGAATTTGAGCAAACTCCTGGAGATAGTGAAGGACAGCAAAGCCTGTTGCAAAGAGTCAGACAGGACTTAGCAATTTAACAATAACAACAAGCTCTCTGAGGTCCCCTGGGAAGCCCTGCCTGAATTGCCTTGACAGGGTTTGTTTTCGTCCCTGGGTTCCCAAAGAAGTTTGCACACTCTAAGATGCTGTTGGGCTTCCCTGGTGGCTCAGATGGTAAAGATTCCGTTTGCAACGCAGAATGCGGGAGACCTGGGTTTGATCTCTGGGTTGAGAAGATCCCCTGCAGACGGGAACAGCTATCCACTCCACTCCAGTATTCTGGCCTAGAGAGTTCCACAGACAGAGGAGCCTGGAAGACTACAGTTCATAGGATGGCAAAGAGTTGGACACGACTGAGTGATTTTCACTTTCATGTTTGTCTTTCAGGTTGCTGTTATGGGTTGAATTTCCCACCCTCCCCACTGGGATATGTTGAAATCCGAACTGCCAGACCTTAGAACATGACCTTATTTGGAAGCAAGAGTTTTAGAAACTAATCAACTTAAAATGAAGTAGTTAGAGTGGACCTTAATCCAATATGACAGGTGTCTTTATAAAAAAGAGAAATTCGGATGCAATGGGAGTTACACACCCAAGAAGAATGCCATGTGAAGATAGGGGATCTTATTGCAGAAACCAGTAATTGAGAAACCAAGCACCATATTCGCAGAGTTGGAGAACTCAGGTTTATGACGCCGGCAGGACCACAGGAGTTAACACTCTAAGCTCTGAGCCCCAAACAAAGGGGTTACAGAGTTTTTATAGACAGACTATAGTGGGCAACACTAGCTGCTAATAGGCTGGTTTAAACTAAGGGGTTTCGCGCACTGGGAATAGCAGTCAAGATGGGGAAGGGGATGCCTGACCTTTACATGGAGAGGCACGATTAAGCAGGTTTGCAGGGCCTTGCAAAAAGCAGCACAAGGGTGAGTGAGATAAGCTCCAGTTTCTAGTATTTTAAGTCCCCACTTTCTGAGACTAAATGATATAGGTGATCCAGACTTTGCAAGGAGCAAGCTGAGTTACAGAGGCAGAAAGAGCAGGAGGTTATGTAAAATTTTAACTTTTCCTTTTCATTCTGAGTGACACTTCTGCGAGCCCAGGAATGGTAATGGTTGCTGGGAACCACCCAAGGTGAGGAAGATGCAAGGAAACATTGTTCTCTTACAGGTTTCTGAGGGAACATGGCCCTGCCAACAACTTGACCTTGGACTTCTAGCCTCCAGATCTGTGATAAAAACGGATTTTTGTTGTTTTGACTCACCCCACTTGTGTTACTTTGTTAGAGAAGCCAGAAGAAATTAATACAGACATTCACCAATTAGAACTAAGACAATGGTTGATATTTGTCTTTCTAACCTTTCAAATGCAAGGTCGGAAGCCAAACCTTACATACAATATTATCCTCTTGACAAGCCCAGTGCTTGGCCCACAGGAGAGTCTCAAGATCATAAAGAAGCGGGATGAATGAATGAGTAAATGAATAGAAGCCAGCTCTCTGGATAAGAAGTCAGGGTCATGAGAGACAGGGACCCACATTAAAAGATGTTCAAGAAATCAAGAGTGTGGTGGCTAATGGCATCACCAAGACTTTGGCATCTATCAGATCCAGCCGATTGTGTAGTAGGCCATGACCAGGTTACCTAACCTCTACTTTCTCATCTGAAAAATGGGGAGAATACCTCTTTTGTTATGAGATTTTTGCATGGGATTAGATAAGATAACATGTGGTATAAATATAAGGAGCAGATATAAAATTATAAACATGTAACACTGTCCCTTTTCCACCTTTTAAGGAGGTTTCCATGTACCACTCAACTCTTGAACTTGGTAATGGGGAGCATGAAGCAATGCAGTTGAATTTGAATTATACACTGGAAGAAGCAAACAGTTGACTGTACGTGTGTGTGCTAAGTCACTTCAATTGTGTATGACTCTTTGTAACCCTATGGATGGTAGCCCGTCAGGCTCCTCTGTCCATGGAATTCTCCAGGCAAGAATATTAGAGTGGGTTGGCATGCCCCCCTCCAGAGGATCTTCCCAACCCAGGGATCGAACCAGAGTCTCTTACATCTCCTGCATCGGCAGGTGAGTTCTTTACCAGTAGTGCCACCTGGGGAGCCTAAGAATTGACTAAGGAAAGAAGAAGAATGGATTTTGCCATGAGCAGTAGAGGGAAGGAAGATAAGAGCCTTCGTGGGCTGGATTTCAGGAATTTTTAAAAAATGCAAGTAAAGATATTTTTGGTCAGCAGTCAACCCTATTGGATATTAAGACATGATTATTAAAATGTTAAGAAATGTTGCTCTTTTTCTTAAAAGTGATCCCTCAATGATATTTTTCCCCTAAGAGATTACTGTAAAGATTCAAGTTCAGTTCAGTTCAGTCGCTCAGTCATGTCGGACGCTTTGCGACTCCATGAATCGCAGCACACCAGGCCTCCCTGTCCATCACCAACTCCCGGAGTTCACTCAGACTCACGTCCATCGAGTCAGTGATGCCATCCAGCCATCTCATCCTCTGTTGTCCCCTTCTCCTCCTGCCCCCAATCCCTCCCAGCATCGGAGTCTTTTTCAATGAGTCAACTCTTTGCATGAGGTGGCCAAAGTACTGGAGTTTCAGCTTTAGCATCATTCCTTCCCGGGGCTGATCTCCTTCAGAATGGACTTTAAGATAGCAGACTAATAATTTTTTGGAATGTGATACTACTAAGATTGGCCTCAAGGATAAGTAAGCTGGCCAAGCTTTGGTGGGTTCCAGACATGTAAAGAGCTTACGTAGAAAGCTTACATAGCAAGCTTACCTAGCCTTAAACTAACACAGAGGAGGAGGTGCTTGATAAACAGTGGCCATTGTCAGGGTGGGTGGACAAAGGAGGAGAGATGAGCTTGGCTCAAGGTCAAGTTATCCTGGGAGTTGGGTTAATGAACTCAAGAGGTCTATTTTGTCATCATTTTCATCACTAAGTCATGTCCAACTCTTCTGAAACCCCATGGACTGTAGCACACCAGGCTCCTTTGTTCACAGCATTTCCCAGGCAAGAATACTGGAGTGGGTTGCCATTTCCTTCTCCAGGGGATCTTCCCAATGCAGGGATAGAACCCGTGCAGCTTGCATTGCAGGCGGATTCTTTACCACTGAGCCACCAGGAAGATCCCCAAGAAGTCTATAGCTGAGACACAAAATCTGAGAGCCTGAAATAGAGTCTAAAGTTGCCTGACCAGAGGCTCCTCTGACTCTCCCAGCCTAGTGGGAGCTGGCGCCCTGGGAAATGGACCCATGGAGAAACTATCTGAGTAGAGGCTGAGGGAGAAAGAGAGAGCCATGGTTACCAGTAACTTCTGGTAACAGCTCTTCAGCTCCATCGAAGGGGTCCGGGTGGCTAAGGAAAGCCGTCTCTGGTAAAAGGATCTGAGACTGTTTCTAAGCTGAAGATAGTCCTGGTGGGAGCAGGCGGCTGACGAATGATGAATGAGCCTCAGAGGATGTCAGGTGATGGCCATGGAGAAGTCGCCCAGGAAGAAATAGTGCAGAGAAAAATGACTTCCTTCTGCCCGGAGCAAGAAAGCCACAAAGGGCTTTGCATTCCCAAGGCAAAGCTCATGATAGCAGGCTTCTTCTTTTCCCCTTCAGCCACACGTAGAGACAGGAAGTGAAGTTCTGAGAAAGGCAGAAATAGGTGGAAAAGGACTTCTTTTTAAATGACTTGTACAGAATATAAGAGGTGTCCTCTGGAAAATATTCTGTTAAGAATAAGACCATTCTGTCAAATGTTTGGATTTACTAATAAACCCCAAGAAAAGACTCTGGCTGCCAGGCTGAGATTTATTAATATAGGGAGGAGGAATGAGATAATCCATTATGACAGAACCAAGAGGACTTCATGTACTTCTTTCTTTCTTTCTCATTTCTTTAAATATTAATTTTTTTCATTTTTTCATTTATTTATTTTTGGCTGCACTGGGTCTTCATTGCTGCACACAGGCTCTCACTCATGCAGTGAGTGGGGGCTACTCTTCGTTGAGGTGCACGAGCTTCTCATTGGAGTGGCTTCTCTTATTGTAGAGCACAGGCTCTAGGTGCCCAGGCTTAGTTGCTCCATAGCATATGGGATCTTCCAGAACCAGGGATCGAACCCACTTATCCCCTGCAATGGCAGGCGGGTCCTTTACCAGTGGATCACCAGGGAAGTCCCTCATGTCCTTCTTTGAAAAAGTCTTCCTACCAAAATATCTCTTGAAGTCATGACTTGGTGATTTGTTTGTGTGGCGTATAGTGTCTGCCTTAGAGCGAGTTTGCTTCAGTGTGACTGGTGAAGCTTTATTCTCACATAGGGATATGGGTTCCAGGTTGTTCATTTCACCATAATGCTCCATAACTCACATCAGTGAGTCCTAACAGGCATTGGTATTTGGGGCCAGATGATTCTTTGCTGTGTGGTGCCATGTGGCACCCATGGCTGCAGCCTACTGAATGCCTTGCCCCCGTCATTCTGACAATGATGACAATGTGACAAGCAAAAAAGAAGGCCCCTACATGTTTCCAAATGCCAGGTTCCAGGAGATGTGGAACAGCCCTCAGGGTGAACTGCCAACTCATCTATTTGGTACTGTTTTCTTCTGCATGTATCGACACCAAAAATTACACAAGAAAACCTCTCAATGATTCTCATCCATGCATTCAATAATTAACATACTCTTGCATCAGGCTCCCTTCTAGGTGCTGTGGATACAGCAGAGAATGAGAGAAAGTCCTGTACCTGGGGAGCTCCCATCCTAGTGCAAAGTATCAAGAATCTGAAGGGCTTCCCAAGTGACTCAGCGGTAAAGAATCTGCCTGCCAATGCAGGAGATGCCGGTTCAATCCCTGGGTCGGGATGACTCCCTGGAGGAAGAAATGGCAATGCACCCCAGTATTCTTGCCTGGGAAATCCCATGGACAGAGGAGCCCAGTGGGCTACAGTCCATGGGGTCATAAAGTGTTGGACATGACTGAGTGACTAAGCACAGCACAACATCAAGTATCCGAAATGTGTTTATATCTTGGATTTAGTTCTATGCCTGGAAGTGTGCTATAGACTGCTAGTGTCAGCCCCAAATGCATATTCTCAAGCCTTAGTACTCAATGCGATGGTATCTAGAAGTGAAGCCTTTGATAGGTCATGATAAGTCATGATGCTGGAGCCCTCACGTAGGAGACTAGTGCCCTTATAAGACGAGACAAAAGGGTGATGAACATTTTCTCTGTCATGTGAGGACAGCAAGAAGTGGCTGTCTGCAAGCCAGGAGGAGGGCTCTCACCAGAACCCAGCCCTCCTGGCACCCTGGTCTTGGATTTCCAGCTTCCAGAACTGGGAGTAACAACTCTCTGTTGTTTAAGCCCCGCAGCCTGTGTTATGTTGTTACGGTGGCCATGCTGTTATGGTGGCCACGCTGTCACAGCAGCCAAAGCATAAATTGATGAACTGATTCAAACCCCAGAAATATTCTGTCTACAAAGAAACTCACTGTAGCAGTTGTAAAAAGAGCAAAAGCCCCAGCATAAGCCACCAATAGTTTGAAAAGGACCATTAAAGTGATGGGAGGACCACATAGGGTTTATGTGCTAGTATAATTTTACAAAAATTGTATAAATAGCTTGTAATCACTTTTGAAAACACTTCTATTATAAATGGGAGGTGTAGTATATATATACCCTGGTGGCTCAGTGGTAAAGAATTTGCCTGCCAAGAAGATCCCCTGGAGAAGGAAATGGCAACCCACTCCAGTATTCTTGTCTGGAGAATCCCATGGACAGGGGAGCCTTGTGGCTACAGTCCAAGGGGTCACAAAAAAAGTCGGACATGACTTAGCGACTAAAAAACAGCAACAACAACAGCAAGTACTATTATTGGATGAACATGCATTCCATTCTACATATCATTGGATTCAATTTTCTAATATTTTGTTGAGTATTTTTGCCTGTATATTCATGAGAGATAATGATTTATAGTTTTCCATTCATGTCTGTCTTTCATATATTCATATTATACTTGTAAAAAACTTTGAAAATAAACGTCTAAATTTGGCTATTAGGCTTAGTTTAGCAGATGAGGCATAAAAAATCCACAGTGAAATAAGAGCAGACATCGGCTTCCAGTCTGAGACAAATGGTAACTTTTGCTTACATGCTTGGCTCACATGCTACCCAGTAGAGACCTCCTACCCAACTTATAGGATCAGCTCCTAAGAGATATACAAACTCCCTGGGCAATATAACACTCTAAAATTAAAATGCTGACTGGACAGCAAATGTCACAGGATCAAAGAAAAACAATGGCCCAAACTCACTTAGGTCTTGATGAAAGTTAAGTTGAACAACTATTTTGCCTTCTGGATCCTGGAAGCTCATATGTAAAAGCAAACCTCACTGATGCAACCACAGCAATACAATCTAAAACTCCACAGATATTCAAATATTCAGACATTAATAAGCTCATAAAACTTAGACCGGAATTCTAGACTCTTAAGTAAATTTAGAGATCACTTAATTTGATTCAGTTTTTAAATGAAGAAACTGCGAGCCTGGGAGGTCAAGTGACTTGCCCAGGAATATACAGGAGATTCTATTTTAAGCCAGCTGAAATGCTGTTAACTCTCCTATACTTTATCACTTATGAAGGCCAAGCTTCCTTGAGGTCAACTTCCTCCTTGTCTTTACATCAAGTGACGTAGGAGATTCCTGGTCTGCTCTGTGACCTACAGGCTCAGCTCATTCACTCATTCATCCATTTATTGTACAGACCCGAGTGTCTGCTTTCTGTTAGGCACTAAGTGGCCACTGGGGAGACAATGGTGAATGAGACATAGTCCCAGCTTTCCAGGAAGCCACCTCTGTTTAGAGGCTGACAAGAGGCAGGCACCGTACAACCTTTCTAGGGCTCAGATTAGGGAAACGGGAGCACAGTGGCACCACCTCCAACCCCATGAAACCCACCTACACCTCACCCCATCCCACCTACTCTTGTCACTTTTTCACAGATCCTCCAAGACTCTGAGTATCTTGTGAGCTCTCAGATCCTCTACCATGCTTCTGTAGCCTGGGCTCCGGCCCACCTGGGTGATGGTTGATGATTCTTCTCCAGGGCATGTGAGCTAGGTGGGCAGCCTGCAGGCAGAAGTGGGTACTTCGGGGCAGTGACAAATCCCAGCAACCTGAGATTTCAAAGCAGTGAATTTGGGATGTGACTTGGAAAACTGATACTTTCAGTCTCCCTGGTGACTTAGCGTGTCTGCCTCATCTGGGAAGACTGTAGTAGTGGTTATTTGAACCCCTCTGCCTGCCCTATTCACAGCATCTCTTGGCATTCAATGCCACTGACCCCAGACAATGCCCTCTGTACACACCAGGTCAGTCCAAAAGTCTCTCTCCCTTGCTGGAATCTAGAGTTGAGACATGGAATTCCAGCCAGTCTCTGTTGACTTTATAACTGGAGTTCATCCATCCACCCATCCATCATTAAGTAACTACTCAATTCAGCAAACTGGGAAAACAAAAGTTTGCTCTCTCATGGAGCTTATTTTCTGTTGGGAGGAGGGTTAACAATAAACAAATAAGCATAATAATATCATAGGTCCTAATAAATACCAGGAAGACAAACAAAGAAGGCAGGGCAGCAGAATGGTGGTCAGGAGAGGCTGCTATTCTGTGTGGTGTGTTTGTGTGTGCTCAGTTGTGTCCAGCTTTTTGAGACCCCCTGGATTGTGGCCTACCAGTTTCCTCTGTCCATGGGTTCCCTGGCAAGAATACTGGAGTGGATTGCCATTTCCTTTTCCAGGGGATCTTCCCAACCCAGGGATCAAACCTGGGTTTGATCTCCTCCATTGTAGGCAGATTCTTTAACATCTGAGCCATTCCAGGTGGAGTGGCCAGCAAAGTCCTCTCTGATAAGGGGGCATTTGAATGGATCTCTGAAGGAAGTCAGGGAGAGAAGGATGGCCTTGTGAGGGGAAGGATCTTCCAGGCAAAGGGACCAGAAGTACAGAGTCCCCGAGGGGAGCATTTATGAAGCTCTGTGTGCTTGGCACATTTGGGGAACTGTAAAGAGGCCAGTGGGGCTGAGGTGGGGAAGGCACAGAGGAGATGACGGCAGAAAATGTCAGAAGGCCAGGCCAGAGGTCAGCAGACTTTTTCTGGAAAGGATCAGGTAGCAAATACTTCAGGTTTTGTGGCCAGATGGTTTCTGTTGCAACTATTCACTTCTGCTATTGTAGCTCAAATGTACCAGAAATAATACACAAACAAGTGTGGTTAGGTTCCCCCCCCACCACAAATTTGTTAACAAAAACAGGTAGTGAGCCATATTTGGCCTCCAGGCCCCATTGCAGGTCAAGGCAAGCACTTTGGATTTTACCTTGGGTGAGGAAAGTAGGCTCCAGAGAGTTTAAAGCAGAGCAGTGATATGATCAAAGGTGTACCTTAACGGTATCCCTCTAACTGACTTGTGTTTGAAAAATTCACCGTGTCTGCTGCCTGTGGAATGGAGCACACGGGGATACAGGCAGAGGCAGGAAGGAGGTGAATGCGTTATTCTAGGTAAGAGATGCTGTCGGCCTAGACCAGGAAAGAGGCAGCGGAGGTGTTGAGGAGGAATGCTCAGAATCTGGATATGTTTTAATAGTCGAGCAGACAGGATCTCCTAATACATGACGTACAGAGTGTGACAGAAAGAAAGAATTCAAGGAGGACTCGGAGGTTGACAGCTGGAGATACGGTCACTGAAAGAACAGAGCTGCAGTTGATGGAGCTGGAAAGACTGGAGGAGAAGCTGAATTTCAGGAGAGCATTCTGAGCTGTTTCTTCACACGGAGGTGGGCAGCCAGTAGAGATGGCGGGGAGGTAGGTGTACCTATGGCCTGGGGTCATGGAAGGAAGCTGGAGCCAGTATTACACATTTAGGTGCCACTGGGTAAAATCAGAATTTCAGGCTCTGTGACTGGAGGTCACCTGCGGAGTGACAAGGGACCAGCCTATGGTGTCACCCGGGCTGACTGTCATGGGAATCAGGCTGGAGTGGGGACAGCCCACAGCTGGCCAGCAACTGAGAGTCCCAGGAGAAAGCAGGGCAAAGTGATAGGCCTTCATCAGCCTGTGGTCACTTTATGACACTTGGCCTTGTGTCAGTGTGGATGTGCAAAGGTGTGCAAAGGTGTGCAAAGTACTCACATCACTCTGTGTACTGTGTACACAGGCCTATGGGCTCCTGAACGAGGGTACCAGCATCTGCCATTGTGATCCCACTGAGGGCTTAAATGGTGGCCCCCTGAAAATGAGTCTGGGTGTCCTGGAACCTGTGATCATGACTTCATTTGGAAAAAGGGTCTCTGCTGATGCCATCAAGTTCAGGATCTCAAGATGAGATCATTCTGGACTATCTGAGGTGGGGGGCGGCTCTTAAATCCAATGACTAGTGTCCTTATAAAAGACACACAAAGGAGTGAAACAGAGAGAGAATGGAACATGAAGATGAAGGCAAAGAGTGCAGTGATGCAACCATAAGCCCACAAGCTGAGAAGTCTGGAGTGGCCAGAAGCTGGAGAAGCAAAGAAGGATTCCATCCTAGAGCCTCCGAGGGAGCCCAGTCCTGGGACCCCTTGATACAGGACTTCCAGTCTTGGGAACCATGCGAGAAAACACTTTTGTGTTTGAATCCACAAGGATCACAGTGATTTACAACAGCCGCTCTAGGAAACAAATAACAACAGCAGGACAAGTTCTGAGTTTTCCACACACCTAAGGGATAATTTTTAAAAAGTGCCTGAAGAGCAAAATAATAAAAGTTAACATGATTTATCACTCTGAAAGCATTCATTTGTATGTGCTAAACAAGGACATTCAGTGATGCCACTGCCATTTAAAAATAGAAATGTGAGCACTAGCACCTCACTGCTAATTTGTGGATGTCATGGATCTGGGTGCGCAGTGAATAAAGGGGCACAGAGGTCTGCACAGCTGCCTCGCACTCACCTCTGTGGGTGTTGGGGGTGGGTGGGCTGGGCTGCCAAACACACACAGGAAATGGGGAGAGGGTGCTGAAAGGAGGAGGTCCTTGTGAATGTACCTTTTTTTGTCCCACTGTGTCTCTGTGGTGTCGATCTGTGGTTTCCTGGCTGAACCCCTTGTCTCAGGTTTCCAGGGACTGGTCTTGCATGGGGGGCTGGTCTTGTGTGGCTCTTTAGAGTAACATTTCTCTTAGCAACAGCAGCTTCCCAGGACATGAATTCCTTTCCTCTTACCCCTCAGCCTCATGGTTTGCCCCAGAGACACATGATAAAGGCAGCTTGGATTGTTCTGGAAACAACCTGAGCCCATGAACTGTGGCCTGTAGACCCTCCTCTGACCACAAGGAGCTTTTGGTCCTCTGTCTGCTGAGGCTACTGTAACACAGAACCATAGACTGGGTGGCTTACATACCAACATGTACTCCTCAGAGTTGGAGAGGCTGAGAAGTCCAAGGTCAAGGTGTTGGCAGACCCCATTCTTGGTGGGCGTTGTCTTCCTGGTTTGCAGAGACCTGCCCTCTGGCTGTGTCCTCACATGGCAGGGGACAGAGCTCTGGCCTCTTCACCTTCTTCTCAGGACACTAAGACCTCATGGGAGCTTAAAGGTCATGACCTCAAGCCCACCTCGTAATACCACTGCACTGGGAGTCAGGATTTCAACATATGGATTTTGGAGGGGGCGTGCCTGCTCAGTCACTCAGTCATGTCTGACTCTTTGTGACCACCATGGACTGTAGGCCACTAGGCTCCTCTGTCCATGGGGATTCTCTAGGCAAGAAGACAAGTGGATTGCCATTCCCTTCTCCAGGGGATCTTCCCAACCCAGGGATCAAACCCATGTCTCCTGCATTGGCAGAGTGGTTTCTTTACCACTGAGCCACCTAGGGGGGAGGGGTCACATGTTCAAGCCATAATTCCCTGTGTCTGGTTAAGTGATAGGTTTAAACTCAAGAGTAACTGGGATGAATGTCTGACAAGTTAGGGCAGGGACAATGGGTGGCAGCATCTGAGATCGGCCTCTCTGGGAATATTCTGGGATGTACTCTAAGACCACTGAATCTACAGGGAGGGCAATGAGTCCAAGCAGGTGTACAGCAGGCTGCCTTTGGACTGGACTGTGCTCTCCTCACTCGCCAGGTGAGTGGCCTCTACTGGCCGCCCCACAGCCTGGAATCCTTGCTGTAGAGGGGAG
This sequence comes from Oryx dammah, assembly GCF_014754425.2. Classification (NCBI taxonomy): domain Eukaryota; kingdom Metazoa; phylum Chordata; class Mammalia; order Artiodactyla; family Bovidae; genus Oryx; species Oryx dammah. The sequence goes on along the minus strand of NW_024070185.1, from coordinate 73,107,745 downwards.
GGGACAGAACTGGACCATCCGGGAAAGGGCACAGGATGGCTCTGTCTCTGACCCTCCCAGGGATGTAGACGTGGATTCTAAGTAGGGTGATGCTTCGGGACTAAGGAAGGATGGATCTTTTTGTTTGTTTGTCTTCTTTTGTACACATGTCATGCAGGATCTTAGTTCCCTGACCAGAGAGTGAACCCGCGCCTCCTGAAGTGGAAGCACGGACTCCTAACCACTGGACCCCCAGGGAAGTCCCAAGGACAGATCTTGATCATGGCTTTTCAGCACAATAGAGGCTGGCCGAGGGAGAGGGTTTTAATGTGGGGGCTCTGCTGCCATCCTTGGAACCACACCGTATCACAGACAAGTGCCTCATTTTCTGCTTAAGGCCCTCTTGTGTGAGACACAGATGGTCCACTGATGGAGAGAGATGGGTCCATGCAGGGTGTGGGTCAGCTGGTGTCAGCAGGGGAGAGAAAACACCATGAACCAGCCAATCAGTGTGTTATGCAGAGAGGAGTGAGAACGGCACTTAGCCGTAGGTGATTTATCCTCCGAATCATGATGCTTTTGAGATTGGCAGGGGTACTGTTCATATTCATCCCTGGACAGTGTGTGGAAAGAAGGACTCTCCCATACAACTGGGACATATGGTCAACACACCCTAAAGAAAGAGAAGAGAAGGAGAAAAGAGGAGGGAGAGGGAGATGAGAGAGAGAGAGAAAGGAGAGGCTGTAAGTAAGAGTCAAAGAGAGACGCCCTGTGTGGGCATGTCTGGGTGGCACTCAGCTGCTTGTTTGCAAAGTGTTATCTTAACCTCTTTCCCAGACAAGCAAATTAGCTGTTAGAAAAATATATGATGATAGAAGCCTCCACTTGCTCCAGAGCTCCCCCGCCCCACATTTTCCTATGAATATCAAACAAAAGGGAAACAGGAAATCAAGAGGAGCAGTCTCCATTTCTCATTCAGCACATTGCTCCATTCTCTCCAACACCTGTCTAATTTCTGTTGGGTCCTAAACACAGGGGCCAGAGCTTATTTACAAAGCTTTTAACAACCTAGAGAAAACATCTTGAGGCAACTGTATTTATGTAGAAAGAGGCTGAGAAAAAAGGGGATAACACAAGATCAGCAAGTACACATGGAGTAACTATGTTTTGGAAATGTGTTGCCAAGTGGACTGTGCCAGGGCCATTCTGCATGGCTTATATATTCCATCAGACACAATTCTGACACCTCCACTATTTGGAGGTCAGAATTTCTGGAGTGTTCTTGTGGAAGGACAAGTGCTTGGCAAGCTTGAAAGGACTGGCAGTACTTTGACGCAGAAAAGATAGTGAAAGAAGATACAGAGCTGCAAGGAGAAAAATCCATCAGAGGATGAAGCCCAGCTGGGGAAAGAAATACTGGAAGCAGAGAGTGGGAGGGCCCAGTCCAGGCAGGGAAACTGGTCTGGATCTACATGACTGGAACATAGCATCTACATGACTGGAACATAGCATCTACAAACAGGCCATGAATAGCTAAACAGTTCCTTGATGTTTAGACCAAGATCTTTTGTACTCTGTGCTCTCACAGAATTTCTTTCTTCCTGTTGGAGCACTTGTCTCCATTTGTGAAGGTTCATTCATCAGTGGGGGTCAGTGTCATTCATTTCTGTGGGTCCTTGGCCTGAAAGCCCACTGAAAGCAGGGATTGTATTTGTGTTTGGGGTTTGATTTTACTTCCATGCCATAACCGGCATGGTGCCAGGTACATGGGGGCACTCAACACATCCTTGTAAAATGGATGATGAAATTATTCAGGGCTTCTTTGATGATTTTACCCACATTCACGGCTTTAACCACCATGCAGAGGCTGACAAGATCCAAGTGTCTATCTCCAGCCCAGTTTTTCCTCCAGAATCACGTATTAAACAGTCTACTCAACATCTTCACATATATAGTGAAAGTGAAAGTGAAAGTGAAGTTGTGTCCGACTCTTTGCGACCCCATGGACTATATAGCCCACCAGGCTCCTCCGTCTATGGGATTCTCCAGGCAAGAGTACTCGAGTGGGTTGCCATTTCCTTCTCCAGGGGATCTTCCTGACCCAGGGATCAAACCCAGGTCTCCTGCATTGTAGGCAGACGCTTTACTGTCTGAGCCACCAGGGAAGATTTCACATATATAATGTAACATGAAAATGTCAGAGCATCCCAATTGCACTCAACAGTCCACAACTGGTTCTGGGATCTCCCCACTCTCCAACCAGTTTCTCTTCAAGTGTCTTTCACCTTAGGGAGTTGGGACCCTGACCACCTGAACTAGGGCTGCTGTTCTTGACACCTTCTTCTTTGTTTCTGAATCTCTGGTTCATTAGCAAAACCTTTCATTTTCATCTCTTAAATTTTCTGGATTACAATCACTTCTCTCCATAGACCATGGTGATTAAGAGTGCAGGCTCTGGAAGGGGATTGCCTGGGTTTGAAAACAGGTTTCACCACTTACTAGCAATTTGCTTAACACTTCTGAACCTTATTTCCATATATAGAGAATGGAGATAATAGTAGTATGTGCTTCTAGGTTTCTTCTGAGAAGTTGATGAGATAATGCTTATGATGTACTTTCAAAATTGCTAGTTGCTATTATCATCACCACCACCATAAGCAGTACCACTATTACATCACTACCACCATCATCACTACCATCACTACCATCACCACCATTACTACCATCATCACCATCACTACCATCACCATAACACCATCATCATCACCACCACTATCAGTACCATCAACATTATCATCATCATTGATCCTCATCATCACCACCGCTGTCATCATCACAACTACTGCCACCATCATCACTGCCATCACCATCACCATAAATGTCATCATTATTATCACCACCATCATTACCACCGGCACCATTATCACCACCACCAGCATCATCAACCCTTTCAAGATTACCATCACCATCGTGATCACCACCATCACCTCCATGGCTACAGTCTTAATCTAAACTACCATCATCTCTTATCTGGATCATCACAATAGCCCCCTAACATCTTCTTACATCCATTCTTGCCCTCTCCAATCTATTTTCCACTGTGTAACCCAAGTGATCTTTTAAAAACACAATCTCATGTCACTCACATTAAACTATATCAGTAGCTCTCCATGGAAGATGGGGTAAAATCCAAAATAGCTAGTCAGCCTTGGACATCCTTTAGCCTCAAAACTAACAGGTGTATTGGTCACTTCAGGATCTTAGCAAAAGCTCTTTACTTTGCCAGTAACACTGTTCCTCTTGCCTTTTCCTCTTTCCTTCCTTACATGAGCAAAGCCTCTCTGGAATGGTGACATTCACTGTCTCTGCTCTCCAACTGACTGCACAATGGCTTCTTCCCCCATCTTTTCATTGAAATTGACCAGAAAAAGAGCATTATAGCACCTGCTGGTAAAGTCAATGAGTCTACTTTTAGCCTTATCTGACTTGACCTTTCTGAGAATCTGACACAGCTAACCACTCTTCCCTCAATGTTTCCTCTGCCTTTGTCTCTCCTTTCTGCTCTCTTGGTTCTTTTCATCTTCCTCTGGATGATTCTTCTTTTTTCCTTCATTTGCCCCTCTTTGCCGACTAAGGTCCATCTAGTCAAGGCTATGGTTTTTCCAGTAGTCATGTATGGATGTGAGAGTTGGACTGTGAAGAAAGCTGAGCACCGAAGAATTGACGCTTTTGAACTGTGGTGTTGGAGAAGACTCTGAGAGTCCCTTAGACTGCAAGGAGACCCAACCAGTCCATCCTAAAGGACATCAGTCCCGGGTATTCTTTGGAAGGAATGACGCTAAAGCTGAAACTCCAATACTTTGGCCACCTCATGTGAAGAGTTGACTCATTGGAAAAGACTCTGATGCTGGGAGGGATTGGCAGCAGGAGGAGAAGGGGACGACAGAGGATGAGATGGCTGGATGGCATCACTGACTCGATGGACGTGAGTTTGAGTGAACTCCGGGAGTTGGTGATGGACAGGAAGGCCTGGAGTGCTGTGATTCATGGGGTTGCAAAGAGTCGGACAGGACTGAGCGACTGAACTGATCATCCCCTTAGAAGTTGATTGCCCAAGTTTTCCTACTTAGAACCTTTTTTTTGCTCTTCTAATTCTCCATGGGTGATCCTACCTATTCATATGATATCCACTGCATAATGACTCCCAAATCCTCATCTCTAGGGCCTTTCTCCCTCCTCAGCTCCAAGTCCATGCCCTTCTATGAGGGTGTTTCATAAATATGTCAAACAGAACACTCATAAAGCTGAAATCTCAGAATGTCCTTCCTTTCTCTGTTGGTATCTCAATGAATGGTACCAACGCCCATTCAGTTGCCCAAGCAAAAGCTTGAATCATCCTTGTTTCCTTTCTTTCTCTCCCTCCCTACATCAGGTTAATCATCAAGTTCTATTGATTCTGCCTGTTTAGATGCACTTGGATCTGTTGACTTGTCTTTGTAACCTATGCCATTCCCTTAGTTTATCATATCCCACCTACGCTACAGCCATGGCTTTCTAATTCTTCTGCCTTTCACCAGCCTTTCCTCTCTCCTACACTTTTTGTACTTTGGTAGGAGTTGAGGGAAACAGATCCCTAAATGATTTCTTAGAGAACTGGTTGTCCAACTTATAGGAGAAAGTGTTTCTTAGGCAAATAAGAAATGATTGACTTAAGAGAACAGCCTCAGATATGCAGATGACACCACCCTTATGGCAGAAAGTGAAGAGGAACTAAAATGCCTCTTGATGAAAGTGAAAGAGGAGAGTGAAAAAGTTGGCTTAAAGCTCAACATTCAGAAAACAAAGATCATGGCATCTGATCCCATTGCTTCATAGGAAATAGATGGGGAAACAGTGGAAACAGTGTCAGACTTTATTTTTTGGGGCTCCAAAATCACTGCAGATGGTGATTGCAGCCATGAAATTAAAAGACGCTTACTCCTTGGAAGGAAAGTTATGACCACCTTAGATAGCATATTCAAAAGCAGAAACATTACTTTGCCAACAAAGGTCCGTCTAGTCAAGGCTATGGTTTTTCTGGTGGTCATGTATGGATGTGAGAGATGGACTGTGAAGAAAGCTGAGCACCGAAGAATTGATGCTTTTGAACTGTGGTGTTGGAGAAGACTCTTGAGAGTCCCTTGGACTGCAAGGAGATCCAACAAGTCCATTCTAAAAGAGATTGGTCCTGGGTGTTCTTTGGAAGGAATGGTGCTAAAGCTGAAACTCCAGTACTTTGGCCACCTCATGTGAAGAGTTGACTCATTGGAAAAGATTCTGATGCTGGGAGGGATTGAGGGCAGGAGGAGAAGGAGACAACAGGCTGGATGGCATCACCGACTCAATGGACATGAGTTTGAGTGAACTCCAGGAGTTGGTGATGGACAGGGAGGCCTGGCGTGCTGTAATTCATGGGGTTGCAAAGAGTCGGATATGACTGAGGGACTGAACTGAACTGAACTGAAGAGAACATCACTGCTGTGGCTCTTTATTAGAACCCATCATGCAGAACAGCATATTAAAGATTCTAAGAAGTCCTGTCACAAAGGAATTGGTTCAGAATTATTTAACCAAGCATCTCCAAACTCCTTTGACCTTAAAAAAACCTTCTCCAGAATGTACTTCCTAACATCTTGCAGGACACTACAAACTGTTTCAAACTACAAATCTGATCATCTTACTTTACTTGAAGATATGACAGGTAAGTGGATAAACACTAAAAGAAGATGATTTTAATTTTATTCTACAGGGGATTAGAACCCCTTGGAGATTCTTGAGCAGGGTAAGGACATAATACCCACACAGTCAATAACTTCCAAAGATTGAGCTCTTGCTATATTCTGGATGCTTCTCATCTACCAACTCTGATCCTTAACAATGAGGCTACAGGCAGGCATAGTCCCTAGGTGAGGGGACTGAGCCAGATTGGCTAAGTGTTGGGTCTAAGGCCATACAACCAGTAAGGGTAGAGTGGTATAAAGCTCAAGGTCTAGACGATTTTAAAGGCATGGCTGTTTTCAGTGGGCAGGTGACATGTTGCCTCTAGGACAGATGTGAAACAGGAAAAATCAGAAGGCTGGGACATTAACTCCTAGGAGGCTACCACTTCTTTCTTTGTTTTTTCCACCTCTGTTTTTATACTTCTCCAGATAATACTTCAAGTACTAGCCATTCTTCATTTTTCTTAAGATTTTTTGATGTGGATCATTTGTAAAGTCTTTATTGAATGTGTTACAACAGTGTTTCTGTTTTGTGTTTTGGATTTTTGGCCATGAGGCCTGTGGGATCTTAGCTCCTTGACCAGGGGTTGAACCTGCACCCCCTTCATTGGAAGGTGAAGTCTTCATCACTGGATGCCAGGGAAGTCCCTGAACCATTCTTTCTAAGCTCAGGTCTCCTTGCCCTTTCTGTAGGCTTTTCTATTTTTTCCCCTTAAGCTCCCAGCAAGACATCAGATGGCTCCAGGAAAGCCTCTCTCTTGCTTGAAAGCTGTGTGTCTCTAGTGCCTGTCTGAGCCCAGATTTCTCAGCTTGATATTCTAGCCCCTCCCTTATCCGCCATCAAATTTCCTTTTTGATCTTCACTCTAGATACTTTTCTAAATATAACACATGCCCCAGCCAAACCCAACTACCCACTGTTCAGCAGCCTCCCTGTCTTTGTTCTTGCTGTGTCCTCCTCTTAGAAAGCCCTCTTCAGTACTGCCTCTTCCAATCCACCAATCCTTTTGGGTTCCTTTTCACCATACCTCCACAGAACATGGGTTTTCCTGGTGGCTCAGATGGCAAAGAATCTGCTTGCAATGCAGGAGCCCTGGGTTCAATCCCTGGGATGGGAAGGCACCCTAGAGAAGGGGATGGCTATCCTCACAAGTATTCCTGCCTGGGAAATTCCATGGACAGAGAAGCATGGGCTACAGTACATGGGGTTGAAAAGAGTTGGACACAACTGAGCAACTGAGCATGCGTGCACACCACAGAGCACATCCTAATCTGATTAGTTTAACTACATGCTCTTTGGGTTTCAGCCAGAAAGGGCAAGAAGATGCTCCAAACATGGAAATTGGATTGCCTTCTGAAATTAAACTAGTAAACCCCATTGTAGATGGCATCAGCTATCTGCAAAGATGACATACTCAAAGGAAGGCTCAAGAAGTAGAGAGTTAAGGAGATCTGAAAACATCCTTTTGGAGGAAAGTGCCTAGGACTTTCTCCTGGGACACAATTGTACACACATATCTGGAACCATAAGATGCAGACAAGGCCCTCATCAGATCAGTTATAGGAAACAGAGGGAAGAACCAACCCAGAATCAATTGTGACAATAGGCCAAGACAGAGACCTAATCAATTACATTTGGCTCGGCGTGTTGAAGCACAGCATGTGCTATTACAGCCAGAAGGCAGCCAAATGCACAGACGTGGAGAGGCTGCTGCCAGTGCTGACTGGAAGAGACGCTTTCTGAGTCTGGGAAATGGTGACTTCTGGGACATGGCAGGGTTGGTGATTACAGGACTAGAGATGGTTCATCCAGCTCTCTCAGATCTGATGAGTGTTCCAAAGATCCTCCTGCTTCCTTTGTTCAAATGACAAACCCAGCAAAGCCAGCTCTGGAGAATCAGTTTGGCCTTGGCTTACTTTCGCATCATCAGAAAGGAATACTCTGAGCAGTGGAAAGTGATATCCTTGCTGTATCTATCGCAAAGGTTCAACCAGATAATGTAGAGGGGTTGATTCAGGCATGTATATAGGAAAGAAAGAAAAGTGTTAGTTGCTTAGTTATGTCCAACTCTTTGTGACTCCATGGACTGTAGCCCGCCAGGCTCTTCTGTCCATGGGATTCTCCAGGCAAGAATACTAGAGTGGGTTGCCATGTCCTTCTCCAGGGGATCTTCCTGACCTGGGAATTGAACCTGGGTCTCCTGCATTGCAAGTGGATTCTTTACCATCTGAGCCACCAGGGAAGCCCCATGTATATAGGAATTGTTCAATAAATGTTGCATTTAAAATTAATCGGTGTATTGTGGCTCTGCTTCTGATGACAAGCTCTCATACATTTGGTTAAGGTGAGTTAGCTTCCTGGTGTCAAGGTGCCCTGGTGACTGTGGGTACTTGGATTTGCAAAACAGATTCTGTGACTCTGGATGAGAATGAACCAGTTGAAGTACAGCCTCAGAAAGGGCCTGGCAACCAGGCACCTGGTCAAGGGCATCTCTAGTTTATTACCATCCTCTAAATGCCTCCACAGCTCCCTTTTCTAAGCATCCAGGGCATGTCTGGGAAAATCACTCTTGTTCTGTGTTCAATGCAATCACTTGTGTATTCCAATTCCATGAGAGTGTGAGCTCTTTGAGACGAGAGGGAGCATGTATATCCCTTGCAGAGCCTCAAATGTCATAAATAAGGAACAAGTTGAAATGAGATATAAATCAAAGCTTGAGCAAATGACCTAGGGTTTGAAGGAAGGCTACACACTCTGCCCCCACCCCTAGAGCAGCAGAGCCTTGGAGAGGAAGCCCAGAGCTGCAGGAGGAGAGCATCCCTCTGGTGCCCACTCGTCCCTGCCATCCAGGGAGTGGATACAGGAGAGCTGTCAGGCTGAAGGAGAGATGCTCAGCCACCCAGGAAGAGTGAGGGAGAGATGGACAAATGGATGGAGCAGGTGGTGCCCGCCACACTCACCCGGATCTCGCTCTGCACAGTGCATTTAACCAGTTTGAAGTTCTTCCCAGGGTTGAAGCTGTTGCCATAGAAGCAGACCTTGAGGATCCTCACGTCTTCCTTTTCCACGTCTACTGGCACCACCACCATGGGCTCTGGGGGGCCTTCAGGCTGACGTAATGTGCCCACCTTCACTCGGCTCAGGGCCTCAGACACCCTGGACATCCTCTCTGACGGCGGCTAGGACCAGCACATCGCAGTCCTGCGGAGACAGTAGAGGGATGGCCCTGAAATGATGGGCGTGGGCCCACCTGCCTCACCCCCCAGGGGCAGCACCCAGCAAGCACACCTCCTCCTACTCCTGAAGACGCCTCTTAAAGGCATCCAGCTTGGAGGATGGGGAAGCGGAAGTGCAAAGGAGCAGTCTGAATGAACTTCCAGGTACCAGCCAGGGGATCGGGTGTGTGCAGGCGGGCGCTCTCTGTGAGGGGCCCCTTCTCCCCATCACTTTCTTCCTCCCACACTGGCTCCTAGGCAAGGGGCCCACATTTTGCAAACGCAGCTGTGAGAGGAGGCGGCCCCAGCATGATTCCAAGGCACAGCTGAGCAGAAAAAGTGAAAAGCAAGACAGTAGAAAATAGCAGGAGAGGAACAGGGACAAGGGGGGAGAAGCCGGGAAAAAACAGAAGTGGAAAATGGGTAGCCTGGAGGGCAGTGGGATGGGGAAGCCAGGAAAGGATCCAGGTAGGGGACCAGCCGGGGGCTGATGGCTTTGCCCGCACCCACCTGCAGCCGCCAGCCTGGGTTTCAGGGCTGGCAGCCTCGGTCCCACTGGAAGTCATCTCCCAGAGCATCTGTCACCATATCAGATGGCACCCTGGCATCCCAATCTGAGAGGTCTTTCTGCTGGAGGAGGGGTGTCGAGGGGGTTAGGGGGTGCGACTGGGCCCCTAGAAGACCCAGCCCAGTTCTGACGACAGTTTGGTTGACATCTACATGGACTATAAGTATCCTGGGACTCTTCAGTTCACCCCGAATCTCAGCCAACATTGGCCCTGGCTTCTTGATTCAACAACAGCTCTGTAGGGTTTACCATCACTGGTCTAAAGCTATTCCTGCTTTAGGAATGCTCAAAGGGAGCAAAGGAAGTCTGACACCAGACTGGAGATGCCAACCTTGGCTCCACATTAATATCCCCTGGGAAGCTGTTAAGAAAGTATAAATCTAGACCCATGCCCAGAGATTGTCAGTAAGGTGGTCTGCAGGAGGCCTGGCACTGGTATTTTTAAGTTTCCAAGGATGTTTCTAACATTCAGGCTAGGTTGGGAACTTCCATTCTAGACTAAGTTTAGTTCTCATCAAAACCCATTCCTACAGAGAAATCTCTCCCTTCTAACAAGAGACTGTGATTTTAGGGGAACATTCCTAGACTAGGAGTTGCGGGCTGAAGGATGGAGTGACAAGTGAACTTATTCATGAAACAGAAATAGAGTCACAGATGTAGAAAACAAACTTCTGGTTGCCAGAGAATAAGGGGAGGGGAGGGATAAATTGGGAGATTTGGACTGACATATACACACTACTACATATAAAATAGATAACTAATAAGGACCTGGGCTTCCCAGGTGTCTCAGTTGTAAATAATCTGCCTGCCAAGCAGGGGACGCAGGTTCAATCCCTGGGTTGGGAAGATCCCCTGGAGAAGGAAATGGTAACCCACTCCAGTATTCTTGATGGGAAAATTCCAAGGACAGAGGAACCTGGTGGGCTACAGTCCATGGGGTTGCAAAGAGTTGGACATGACTGAGCGATTGAACATACACTACACACCAGAATGTAATGAATGTACCACTCTGGTGGGGGATGTTAGTAGCCAGGGTGACTATGCATGTTTGAGGGTAGGGGGTAGATAGGAAATCTCTGTACCTTGATACCACTGATATTGGCACAAACTCCATGCAAGAAAAAAAAAAGTGTCAGCCCAACATGGAACATCCCAATCTGTAAAGAGTCTTGAATCCTCCTGGCTTAGAGAGTGTCACCCCTTCCCAAGCTAGGATGTGGTCATGACAGGTCCTGGAGGGACTTAAGAGTCTGGACAAAAGACCTCAGTCCAGAAAGGTGGTACCCACATCTCTGATGACACATGGCAACTCCCTCAAGGGCATCCAAAACCACCAGCTGTCAGTGCAGATCTGCAGTGAACTGCCAAAGGGGTCCCTCCTGGGGTCTTAGAGAAAACAGCCCTCAGCCTCATGCATGGTCTTCTCTCCCAGCCCACCACGGCTGATTTCAATCTACCAACGTACGGCAGTGGACTCAGTGTGGAAGACAGGAGAATAGCCCACTGACTCTAGCTCATGCTTCCTGACAACACAACCTGCCTGTCCCTCCAGACTTTGCCTGATAACTTGAATCTCTCATTGACAGCTTGCCTCTGGATTTTGATGATCACAAAATCCTCTGGCTCTCCATGTGTGAATCAAAACCCCTGCCTTCCAGTCCAGACCTGGACCACTGCCTGGTGACCCCTTCTCCCTGCGTCCCGGCCAGCCCCAGACCCTGCGAGCACTGGCAGAGCAGAGATCATCCCACCACCCTGGGGAGAACCCTGGCAGTGAGCCAGTGTGGGCTCCAGGCTGCCTCCCAGCCCCCAGATCCGCCCAAGTCAGAGCCAAAGAATAACAAACACAAGGAAATGGGCTCAAATTAAAACAGGAAAAGTTTTGATTGGCTCTAAGAACGTCTTGGACAAGACCTGCCAAGGGCACTGACGGAAGCTGAACAGTCTTTGCATCCCTGAAGACTTCAGGAAAAAAATACAGGACATTCTTCCTGAACACGAGACATTCATCTGCCTGAAGGGGGCAGGGGGGAAATTAGGATATTTATTTATTTATTTTTAACTTTTTATTTTATATTGGAGTATAGCTGATGAGATGGTTAGATACCATCACCAACTCAATGGACATGAGTTTGAGCAAACTCCAGCAGATAGTGAAGGACAGGGAAGCCTGGTGTTCTGTAGTCTGTGGGGTCGAAAAGAGTCAGACATGACTTAGCAACTGAACAAGGATAGCTGATTAACAATGTTGTGATACTTTCAGGTGGAGAGTGAAAGGACTCAGCCATACATATACATGTATCCATTCTCTCCCCAAAGCCCCTCCCATTCAGGCTGCCACACAACATAGAGAAGAGTTTCCTATGCTATACAGTAGGTCCTTGTTGGCTATCTATTTTAAATATAGCAAGGTGTATACATCCATCCCAAACTCCCTAACTATCTCTTCTTCCCATCCTCTTCCCTGGCAACCATGAATTCATTCTCTAAGTCTATGAGTCTGTTTCTGTTAGAAAAATATACTCTTGTTTTTGAAGATGTTGCAGGGTAACGTTACATCTTACTGAACACACACTGTGTGTTAGGGAGCTTGTGTAAGCAACCGTTCATTCTCTAGAAACAGTCTGCAGGATAGGTAATGTTAGAGAGGTCCAGTGAGGTGACTTTGTCAGGATCACACAACTGGTAAGGGCAGAGTATTAAGGCTGCCGAGTTGCCAAAGATTAGAGGGCCCATGGTATCACGTCCTGCCAACCAAGTGTCCGGCTCTGCCACCAACCAGCCCTTGTACCTTGAGACGTCAGGCTGGGATGGGACAGAGTTCCCAAACAGCAGCTGGCAGGTGGATGATGGCCTTTGGTGATATTTTGCTGTGTCCTTGGAAAAATGAGAAAAAATAAGGACACTATAGAGAATCCATCATAAAGCTCAATGTATTCCATTTGAAGTGCAGGGGCAGTCTTTCATTCTTTGTCTTTCCACCTTTTTTTTTTTTTTGGTTTGGTTTTCCAATGTTCATTAATTTATGAGATGACAGTAATAGCCTTTAGCAACTGACATTGAAGCTGGGCCTCTTGGGCAACCAGACTTGAGGTGACACTGGGAGTTCCAAGGGTAAAAGGCAAAGTCTTGAGGACTGGAAGTTCTGCCCTGGATTTCAGGGATCAGAGACAGGGCACCATTAGTCAGGAAGATGGCACAGTATCAGGAAGAGAGCACAGACACCTGACTCATTTGAACCTGGTTTAAAACTCATGTCCCCGGGGCTGCCATGCTGCACAAGTCTGGGGCGTTACTCACGAGGGATTTCACAGTTAGGCAATGTGGTGGCCTTCAATCTCTGCTGCTTCTCAGCTGTGTGATCTGGACAAGGATATCTCTCAAGACCTCAGTTTCCTTTCTTGGGATAGGAGGCTAACATTACCTATCCTAGAGAATTTTCTGAAAAATCAGAGATTACTTAGATAGATTCCCTGGCATGTGTATTTTTTTAAATGCCTGTGACTTGGCAGAAGAAAGAACTAGAAACCCAATACCAGTGTCTGCTTGTAAAAGATTAAACAGAGCCAGTAAGTCAAGGCTCAGGGGGTTGTGACAATCCTTCCTATCTCCAGTACCAGTGCCACCCACTCCATCTACCTTGGCACCTGAAAAGATCACCTCCGCCTCTAACCCTCTGCTCACACTTAGAGCCATCGTCTGTTCTGTACATGGAAGGAGGCCCCCTAGGACACAGTTGAAAGGCCAGTCCTCTGCGTCCAGCAGAAGCCAGAATGTCATGAGACACACACTTTATTTCCACTCTGTCTCTGAGTCACTTCCTCTTGCCGTTTCCACATCAACAAAATGGGGAACACATGCCTTTCCTCTGCAGAGGCCTGCTGAGAACAGCCACTTAACGAATTGGCAATGACCTTGCAGTCTTGGGGAGTGAGGCCTGTGTTTCTGGGAAGCCGGGCCCTACTGGCTCCATGCAGTGCCCCTCCCCAGCCCAAGCCCTTTCAAGCTCCAGTTCCCACTGGGTGGCAGCATTCTGCTCACCCTAGGGAAGCCCAATCCATCACTTGTTTAATCCCTTCCCCTCCTCTCCAAGCATCCCTCCCCACTACCTTGCAAAGGAAGGACCCAGGAAGGTTGTGATTAATGCCAGCTGTAATTCAATGTCATTCAAAAATCCTCTACTGAGACTCTATTGCATTTTCAGCCTGCCACCTCCGCACACATTACCTACTTCGGATCATTCTCTTACCAGCACTTTGTGACCAGAGGTCACCTGACTGGGGCTGGCTCTCGGGGGGGTGGGAGACCTGCCCTTTCTTGTTCACAGAACCTCTGTTCTCTCACTGGTTCAAGGGCTCTGAGCCCTACAGCTGGGCAGAGAGTTTTTACCTCCTGGTGACTTCTGGGTACCCCTGTTTCCCCAACCCTTCATGAAATCCCCCTCCCCTTGCTTCTAACTGGCCAGTTCATGAGTGATTTGGGCTGGCTGGTTTTTCTCCCCCTCCCTTCCTTCCTTTTTTCTTTCCTTCTTTTTCTTCTTCTTCCCTTCTCCTCCTTCCCCCCACTTTTCTCTCTCCCTTTCTGCTTTGCTATGTTTCAGGAGGCATGCCAGAATCCAGAGATAAGAAGATAAACAGAAGAAAGAAGAGGGTCCCCATAAGCAGGGACTCATCCAGTAAAAAGGAAAAGGATTAAGCAAAGCAGCCACAATGTGATACAGGATCTAATGGGGTCTCCCCTAGGTGTCAGAGGATCAAAGAAGAGGACTTGCCTCTGGGCACCTGGGGTCTCAGGAAAAGGGGACACAGTAAGATCAGGAAATCATGTGACATGATACAGGGCTGGCCAGGAGGGTGCCGAAGGGCTGTTGGGAAATGAGATGAGGTGGTAGCAACACACCACCCTGTGGAGAGGCAGATTTTCATTCAGAAAATAGAATTTGGGCCATACAGTGAAGCATAGGTGAGAGATGGGAGGCAGGAGGAGAGGCTCAGGTAATGCCTTTGTATGAGTTTCACATTGGGCTTCCCGGGTCGCTCAGTAGTAGAGAATCCACCTGCCAATGCTGGAGATGCAGGTTCCATCTCTGGCTCAGGAAGAGCTCCTGGAGATGGGAATGGCAGCCCACTCCAGTATTCTTGCCTGGGAAATCCCATGGACAGAGGAGCCTGGCGGGCTACAGTCCATGGGGTTGCAAAGAGTTGGACACGACTTAAGTGACTGAGCATGCACATGAGTTTCACAACCAGCAATCCAGAGGAAAGATGGCTCAGTTGCAGTGTTTGTAGATTTCTCTGGTGTAAATGCTTCTGACATCTCTGTTTTCAAGCTACCAGTGTGACCTCACTGACAGCAGACTCGGGGAGAGAGGGGTGTCTCACGCTGGTTCCAGCACTGCAGGGCTTTATCAGGGAGAGATCTGGGAGTAGGATGGGGGCAGAGACTAGAGCCCTTGCTTCAGGCCCACCTCTGACCCTGGATGTTGCCTGCTCTTGGCAGCGATATGGCCAGCCAGTACTTCAAGATAGCAACATACTATAAGGTGTACGGAAGCACAGAATTTTTAAAATATATACAATTATTGTATTTATTTGTCTGCTCGAGGTTTTAGTTGCGGCAGGCAGGATCTTTGACCTTCATTGCAGCATGTGGGAACTTTAGTTGGGGCAGGAGAACCCTTATCTGGGGCATGTGGGATCTAGCTCCCTGACCAGGGATCAAACCCTGGCCTCCTGCATTGGGAGCATGGAGTCTTAGCTGCTGGACCACCAGGGAAGATCCAGAAGCACAGAATGTTAAGACTAGCTCCTTTTTTCAAGGAACTTCTGTTTCTTTTCAGTTTCCTAAAAGTTGTAGTTTTCAAAGCCACACCCTGTCCTCATTAACCATCAACTAAATTCTCCAACTTCTCCACTATGAGTCCCAGTCTCAGGCTTTTCCATCTCTTCCAGCTTTCAGCTCCAGCAAACCCCATTTCTCTTTTTGTGCGGGCTTAAGTGTTGGTTGTTGGGCTGGGAAATCTGGCACCATGATGAATCCATGCTCCATTGGGTGTTTTGAGCTCTTCCCCATTTTCCTGAGAAGTGAATGAGGATGCCAGATGACAAGCAGGTGAATTCACAACTGGTCAATAGGTTTCCCCAACAACTGATCAAATGTCTGTGTTAACCTGAGGACCAATGGCTGCTCAAACTGGCTCTTGTTCACACTGCTGCACTTGGCTTTAAGGAGTTTGTGGTGGTCAGACAAGAAGCACCAAGATCAGCACAGGATTAGGGGAGACTGTGGCTCTGGCTGAAGGACCCCTGACATCTGCACGAGAGGGAAGACATACCAAGGGAAACAGAATGCAACCAGTGAAATGGGCTAAATGTGAAGTTCTTCATGTAGAGAAAAAAAATCTCCCTCAGTCTGGAATGAGGAAGATGTGGTTGAACAACAGCATGGATTAAAAAGTGGGGCGTAAGCTGTGTCACCATGAAATAGCTGCCAAAAAGTTAACACTGTTGGGGTTACTAGAAAAAATCCCTAATATAAGGATGGTGACTTCCCCCTGGGGCTCTGCATGGTAACAACTGCATCTATGGAACTGCTGGTCTAGGGCTCCTAGGTTTGATAGGCTGTGTTCTAAGATGAATCTCCCAGGACACTCAGAGCCCTGGAAACCTGGAGGGCCGACCCTGAGGCTAAAGGGAGATGAGAGTCCTGGGAAGTGAGGACTGGATGGCTGGTTTCAAATGGTTGCAGGGCTGCCATGCAAGAGATGGACTCACTAACCCCATTCAGGTCATTGTTTTAAAAAAAGTACAACAGGGACTTCCCTGGTAGTCCAGTGGTTGGGACTTTGCCTTCTAAAGCAAAGGGTGCGAGTTCAATCCCTGGTTGGGGAACTAAGATCCCACATGACTCGAGGCCAAAAAACCAGAACACAAAACAGGAACAATGCTGTAACAAATTCAACAAAGACTTTAAAAAATTATCCACATTAAAAAATATTTTAAAAGTGCAACAGACGGATGGGAGGAAAGAGGGTCTTTATACACACATCATACCCTCTGTGCACCCATTTCTGGACTGTTTGCACCATCACTTGCTATCTTGTTGCTCTCTCTCAAGGCAGACTTCACTCCCATTTGGAGGATGAGGAAAAGTGATCAAGTAGCTTGCCTGGGGTCACTGTTGTTAAATGGCAGAGGCAGGACCAGAACACAGAATTTCCCATCTTAACCCAACAAACAAAGCCCACAGCCTGAGTCCCCTAACTCTGTGCTTTGTCTTCACACAGCAAGTGATTCCTGTGCTCAGGTGGACACTGCTTTTCTGATATGGCCCCTAGAATTCTGCTCAGACGAAAGCTCACACATAAACATCAAATTTCCAGCCCTGCAGTGCCAAAAAGGATACTTGCCTTTTGATATATTAATATTATAATCATGGTGTATAGAATTTTATCTTTGATGATACATTTAATAAACAGAAAAAAATTGACCATGAAAAGAAAACTCAAGTTTTTTTTTTATTTTCAACTAGATAGTACAAACCCAGGTCTGACAGTATGGTACTGTCTTCTCATCTAGTACCACTTGAAAACAACCAAAACATCCTCCTGAACAAGCTTCTCCACCTGACAGCCCCCAGTATGCTGCTCTTTGCAACTTCAGTAGACACTACAAATTTGCTTTTTGTACACAGATATCCAAGCCATTAAACATGCTGGTGGCCCCAGTCTGTACACTGCAGTGATTGTCTTTCACTTTAGTGAAATTAGATGCCCTGTCAAGTAAACAGGATGCTACCTGTGTGTGAAATGACTTGGGAAAATTAAAAATAGAAGGGAAAATCTTCAGCAGTTAAAAATACTAATAAAAAAACACTTTGAGGCACCACTACAAACCTTTTAAACAAGCCAACATAGCTGGAGAAAATAATACAATCTTATGTTTATGGACCTGAAATAAAACTAGTACAATTGCCAGTTGATTCAGAACCAGCTTCCTGAAGAATAAGCTAGTTGAATAGAACACAACTGATGAAGAGCAGAAGACCTAGACAGAAATTCCTCCAGAGAAGACAACAGGAACATGAAGAGATGCTCAACATCACTAATTATTAAAGAATGCAAATAAAGACTGCAGCAAGGCATCACCTGACACGGGTCAGAATGGCTAGGCTCAAAAAGTCTATCAAAAATAACAAATGCTGGAGAGGGTGTGGAGAAAAGAGAACCCTCCGACCCTGTTGGTGGGAATGTAAACTGGTGCAGCCACTATGGAGAACAGTATGGAGATTCCTTAAAAAACTAAAAATAGAGCCACCATATGATCTAGCAATCCCACTCCCAGGTATATATCCAGAAAAGACGAAAATTATAATTCGAAAAGACACATGTGCCCCAGTGTTCACAGCAACATTATTTACAAAAACCAAGATGTGGAAGCAACCTAAGTGTCCACTGACAGATGAATGGGTCAAGAAGATGTGATACACACACACACACACACACACAATGGAATATTATGCATCCATAAAAAAGAATGCAATACTGCCATTTGCAGCAACATGGATAGACCTAGAGGTTATCACACTAAGTGAGACAAACACACATATATGATATCATTTATATGTGCAATCTAAAAAACAATACAAATAAGCTTATTTATAAAACAGAAACAACTCACAGACGTAGAAAACAAACTTATGGCTGCCAGAGGGGAAAGGGGGAGAGAGAGGGATAAGTCAGGAGTTTGGGATTAACAGAACAACCTTACTCTCTCTCTCTCTATATATATATATATACACACACACACATACATATATATATATATATATATATAAAATAAACGACAAGGGTTTACTGTACAGCACAGGGAACTATATTCAATATCCTGTAATAATCTCTAATGGAAAAGGATCTGAAGAAAATACACAATATACACACACACATATATGTATAACAGTCACTTTGCTGTATACCAGAAACAAATACAACACTGTGAATCAACTATACTTCAAAAACAAAAACAAAACAAGTAACTGATATAGGTTGACATGGCCGTTCAACTTTGGGAAATGCACACCCCACATATCTAAAGAGGAAGCAAGGATCACGTGCACAGAAATGTTCATAACTATAATATTTATAATAGAGTAAAAGTGAAATCAGAACAAAATGCTCAGGGAAATGTTGAGGGGGAATTCTATCTAGGCAATATCCATAATGATAAACCCCATTTAAAAACATGAACAGTGGTAATTCATGAAAATACTGGGTTGGCCAAAAAGTTAGTTTGGGTTCCCCTACAACATCGTATGGAAAAACTTGAATGAATTTTGGCCAATCTAATGTTTATATTAAAAATGTTAAGTGACAGGGAATGGGGCTTACGTACAGATTGTAACTATGTAAAAATACATTCTGAATTACATACAGTAAGGACTGATGCTAAAACTGAAACTCCAATACTTTGGCCACCTCATGCGAAGAGTTGACTCACTGGAAAAGACTGTGATGCTGGGAGGGATTGGGGGCAGGAGGAGAAGGGGATGACAGAAGATGAGATGGCTGGGTGGCATCACCGACTTGATGGCCATGAGTATGAGTGAACTCTGGGAGTTGGTGATGGACAGGGAGGCCTGGCATGCTGTAATTCATGGAGTTGCAAAGAGTCGGACATGATTGAGCAACTGAACTGAACTGAACGGAACTGAACTGCAAAGACGTTAAGATCTTTTGATGTTAGGTTGCCTTCCCAGGTAGCTCAGTGGTAAAGAATCCGCCTGCCAATGCAGGAGACCCGGGAGTCTTGGGTTTGATCTCTGGGTTGGGAAGATCCCCTGAAGGAGAGCATGGCAACCCACAACAGTATTCTTGCTTGGGAAATCCCATGGACAGAGGAACCTGGTGGGCTATAGTCCACGGGGTCGCAAAGAGTTGGACACAACTGAGAATGCACACAATGTCTATCTCTCTGGTTAAATATAAGCAAATATTAAGTGGCTCCTACAAGGCTAGAAGCTGGCCCTGTCTCTCCTTCTGACCTCCAGCTCCCCTTCTGATGGTCTGACTTTCTTATTTTCTGTGCTCTTCATGTAGCCCAGAATGGCCAATCTTCCTACCCCAGAGCTTGACTAGAGAGCAAACAGACCCCATATCTAGATGTCAGCATCCCACTCAAAGCAGGAATTGGGGTAAAAAGGCAGAGAGGGAGCTCAATAAAAGCTACCAAGAGAACCCGGAGCTATAGAAAGTTACCATCAGCCCAAGACAGTCCTCCAAGAGACCAGAGCACATGGCAAGACCTGGTGGGGGGCTCTTTGCCACAGGTCTCCAGCGTGGGCCCATGTTCCCTTCCTTCTCCCCTGCACGCCTGTGGAAGGCTCACTTCTGAGAACTGGCAGCAATTCACACAAAGCCTGTTCAGCCCTAACAACAAATTGAGAAGGGGCAGCTGAGGCTGAGCAAAGTGACTTCCCCAAGGTCACAGGGGAGGCAGAGACCAAAAAGGATTCCTCATTGTCCCGAGGGCTCTGAGTGTGGGCTCTTGACTGCCATACCCCACAGTAATTGTGTCTGGGACTACTTGGGGAGGAGGCCTTGGCACACAGACACCAGGGTAATTCCTTTGGGGGCTCTGAATTCTAATGGTGAAAACAGTGGACTATTTGACCTGATACATAACACCTAACAGCACTTGGACTCTGCCTTCTTCAGCTGGCTGTGAGCTCATGTGCTAATACACGTATGGATAAAGATTCTCTCCTTGACCAAACTTTAGTCTGGCCCGTCTGAGCCCCTCTGCTCTATTAGGCCTGGATATCAGCTTCTCTGTTTCTGTCTTTGTAGAGTCCAGATTTTAGTAAGAATCTCACTAAGCGGATTTAGTCAGAACTCCCTACTTTCTATAGCTCCCTACTCCCACTCCCAAGGTAACATCTGATTGCTGTAGCCTGCCTTCAGTAAGAATCCTGTTAGGTTAACTTAGAAAAGAAATACCCTGTCCTCTTACTCTGTCTATTCACTGACCCCCATCCCCCACTCTGGTTCTTGGCAATAATTTCCTCTTTCCCTTGTTTTGTTTCAATTTCTTTCCCCTACTGCAAAAACCCACTGTAGTAGTTCCCTTGAATAAGGTCTGCCTTACCATTCTTTAGCGAGCCTCTGAATGTTAATAGTTTTGCTTTAACAATTTACATGTGTAAATATACCAAAGCGTGGTGGCTCAGTGGCAAAGAACCCACCTGCCAATGCAGGAGACTCGGGTTTGATCCCTGGGTCGGGAAGATTCTCTGGAGAAGGCAATGGCAGACCACTCTAGCAATTTTACCTGGGAAATCCCATGGACAGAGAAGCCTGGCGGGCTATAGTCCATGGGGTTACAAACAGTCGGACACGACTGAGCTACTAAAGAACAAGACATCTCATCTTAGTTTCCATGAATGAAGACGCCCTCTGTGCTGGGGCCCAGTCATCTACTTTTTAAATCACATACTAGGTGATTCTGATACATAACACTGAGGGTGCAGAACAGCTGGTTTGGCCTTTGTCTCCCTGGTGAGCACTTAGTTTCAGAGAGACTAAAATCTGAGAACTCGGCTGAACCCCAGGTCTCCCCATTCCCAGGCTGCAGGCTCCCACTAGCAGGGTGGTGTCTGATAAACACTTGGTGCAGACAGGTCTCAGTGAGTTATGATTCTTAAGTGTGGGGCCTTCCTGGCTGTCATTGAGATTGAGTGCAAAGCACAGTACTGGTTTCTATTTCAGTTTCTTGTTGTTACCCAAGCCTATTATTGGGAAATGGACTGAGCGACAAGAGACAGGTGGCTTCAGTTATTCAGAGCTCAGAAAAATCAGAAAATTTGGGGGAACTCTGGTCTTTGAAAATTCTAGCCACTGTAGTTCCAAGGGAGGGAAACCCTCAGTGCAGTGGCAAGAAATCCCCCAGCTTATACCCCTTCTCTCACTATCTTCTCAACCACTTCTCAAAGTGTGGTAGGATTTTTTTTCCTTCCCTGGTTAGAAAAATAAAACAAAATAGAAAGGGAAAACCCAAGCCAAAATTTCCTGAGCCCAAAAGGTAGCAAAATTACTGTTAGCCTTTTACAAGGGCTATGCAAGGAAAAGGTCTCATGTACCCAAAGGCAGGCATACAAACTTGATGCCAGGTGGCCAGGCTAAGATGGGGAAGAACTGACCCTTAGGGACCCAAGTTTGAGTCATGATTTGAGTAGGAGGCCCTGAGGATGGAGGTTTATGGGCAGAAGCTCAGCAATGTGCCATCAAAAAAAATTAAAAAAAAAATAAAACAAGGAAAGGAAGGAAGGAAAAATGAAAGAGAAAGAAAGGAGGAGCCTGGTATTTCTCCACAGTTTTGTCTTTCTCACCCAGGTACAAAATTTCACTCATATATTACTTCTGGTCTGTTCTAAAAAGTATTTAATAAAGAGACAACTTAGGCATATAAAATTAAAGTAATATAAAAAAACTCCAAAGATTCAATGCATATTCGTTACACAAATATATATGCTCCCATGGTTACAACTAGCTGCATGCAGAAAAGCAGACAGAAAAATTAAAATGGTTGTGGTAAAGAGGTAAGTAAGCATTCTCTTTTAACACATTTGATTTCGGTGATACATTTTTCTCAAGAATCATTTGGGCTACCTCCCAAGGCATAGTGGACCCAAGCCTGAAAATATTGAGGATCCCTCTACCTACTTCCAGGCGTTTGTGTTCCCTAGAGACCAGGTAGGGGTCAGAATCTTGGGGTCTGGGTCTATAAAAGTCATGAATCTAGCTCCCTGCATGTCGGATGTAAGTCTATGTTTGGCATAACGGTCCTTGGCCCTTTCTTCCTTTAGCTGGTCTTTCACTGAGGTTTCCGAAGCACACAGGAAGTCAGAAAAAAGAACAGCAACCCACTCCTCCACAGCATCACCACAGATGAGAAGCGGTGGGGGTGGGGTGCAGAGCACAGGAGATCCCAGAAAGGGCCTCGTGTCAGAGGAGGGGTGTGGGGACCGGTGGGCCCTCCGTGCCCCACAGGGCAGGGATGGGAGACAGCAGAAATAGGTGGGAGGGTAGCAGCAGGGGTTATGTCCACAGCCAGGTCTTGTAGGGCCTCCAGAGGAACCCAGTTCTGGTACCTCCCTCCTTCTGTTGACTGAGAATTTTCTGGTTACCTCACATACACCCACAAAAGCTATAGCATGTGAATTCTTTTGAATCACATCTAACTTAAATGCCAAAGAAATGCTTGGTTAACTATGCCAAGTCACCTCACCTGCTGGGACCTCATTTTTCTCATCTAAAAAGTGAGGGGATTGGGTAAGAGGAAGATTTTTCCAAACAAAGTCTAGAGCACGAACGTTTCACTTTAAAAGGGGTTCCTGGGGTGGCTCAGCTCATTGTTTGGCTGAAAATGCTTCCATTTTTGCAACCCCCCACCCAAGTCCTTTTCAATGGCCCTGAGTTCCAGGCTAGAACAGCTGGACCAGGTTAGATGCCTCCCAAAGGGCCCTCTTAGATGGAAAAGTCTGGGAGCTGAGGTCATTAGTCCCAAGGAGAGACCCTGGGTCATTCAAACAAGGGCAGGGAGGGGTAAGTCATGAGTACAAAAAGAAAAGGAATGATTTGGGATATTGATGAGTGAGAAAACATAATGACTCTGATTATAAGCTCATTGGTGGTGAGAACCAGAGCTGAAGGGGCTCATAAATGACATATTTTTACCTCTTCTGTCTTATTTTTACCTCACCTCTAGGTGAGGAAACTGAGGTCGGAGATATCAAGTGACCTTCCCAAAGACACGGAGCTGAAATCCTGATGTGGGGGAGCAGAGCAGGGGCCCTTTGATGTGTCAGCCACAGAACTTGGGGGGCCTGAGTCTTTGTCAAGAGGTCCATCTCACCAAAAGGGCATCCCCTGTGGGTGCTAGAGTCCAGGCGACCCCATAGGGACTGACTATGTAGGTGATGCCAGCCAGGAACAGGGTTAAACAGAGGAGGACTCTGCCTTCTAGAACCTTCTGCATCTCCTTCTAACACTTCTGTGTTCTTTACCTTGCCCTGCCCATCATGCACAGCCCTCTTGGGAGAGCTTTCTTGCTGCCCAGAAAGGAAGTCTACATTTCAATGGCGACCTAAGCTAGAAACGGGGCTTTCCCAATGACTTAGCGGTAAAGAATGTCCCTGCAATGCAGGAGAGGCAGGAGACATGGGTTTGATTCCTGGCTTGGGAAGATCCCCTGGAGAAGGAAATGGCAACCCATTCCAGTTTTCTTGCCTGGAGAATTCCATGGACAGAGGAGCCTGGTGAGTTACAGTCCATGGGGTCGCAAAGAACTGGACACGACTGAGTGACTAACACTTTCACACTTTCAAGCGAGAAACACTCCCCCCTCACACAGGTAGTCGAAAGTAACAGTCCACAGAGAACTTGTCCTTCTCCTTCCTCCTCTCTCTGGAGGTGGTACTGATCCCTTTACAGAGGAAGAGACACTGGCTTAGAAAAGTTAAGGTCCATGGCTCAGCTGGAAACAGAACTGAAGCCTCCCAAATCAACAGCCAAAGGAGGCCTTCCAGGAGAACAAAGTTCATATCATGCTGGAAGGAGCACATGTTTGGAGGTCTGTCCTGGTTCAGGCCACTCATCTGGGACAAATTCTGTTACCTCTCTGCATCTCAGTGTGCTCACTCACAAAATTTAGCTATGTTAATACTATCTTCCCTAGAACTGCTGTGAAGAAGAATAAAAAAAACTGTATATAAAAGCATTTCATAGGGGCTTCTCTGGCAGTCCAGTGGTTAAGAGTCTGTCTTGGAATGCATAGATTCGATCCCTGATCTGGGAAGATCCCTCATGACACAGAACAAATAAGCCTGTGCACCACAACTACAGAAATTCAGACGCTCAGGAGCCTGTGCTCCACAACAAGAGAAGCCACCGCGATGAGAAACCTGCACACAGCAACTAGAGTAGTCCTGCTGTCTGCAACTAGAGAGAGCCTGTGGGCAGCAACAAAGAGCAGCGCAGCCAAAAATAAATATATAAATAAAATGAGTGAAGGACAGGGAAGCTGGCGTGCTATAGTCCATGGGGTCGTAAAGAGTCAGACATGACTTAGCAACTGAACTTTACAACAATATTAAAAAAAAAAAAAGCACTGGGGAAACACTAAATCCTTGAGCTCTGGTCATAATCATACCTAATCCACAATCCCTGGGTTCCTTGAAGCATCTGCACAAACATTTCCGTGACAAGGACTCATTCCTGTCAAAGAACTCATTTGTCCCGTGTTGGGGCCAATTTCAGTACTAGAGAGGTTTTTCCTGTAATGTGTTAAAGGCAATTTTCTATATCAGTAAGTGCTGGACCTGCCTCGGGAGCTGCTAATCATGAGCTCTGCCCCTTCACCTATCCTTGGCACAGCCAGTCCTGGTTCCAAACACAAGGCTGCAGGGAAATAGGGGGGTTTGCAGGACTCTTGGATCATTCCACACCAGAACCACCTGCTGCACATACACATCTTAATGGCAAGAAACCCATAGAAATCAAATGGATGAGCTATGCCAGCACCAGTGTGATGGCAACTGGACACCTCCAGAGACCACTCAGCCTGCAGACTTGCCTGGCCTGAGCCTGCCCCAGGTCCCAGGTCTCTGGATCTAGACTTATGTTCTTAGGATTTTAGAGCTGCATATGTGTTGGCTCAGATGGAAAAGAATCTCTGTACAAAGAAGGAGACCCGGGCTTGATCCCTGGGTCAGGAAGATCCCCTGGAGAAGGAAATTGCAACCCATTCCAATTTTCATGCCTGGAGAATTCCATGGACAGAGAAACAGGGTGGGCTACAGTCGACGGGGATGCAAAGACTCAGACATGACTGAGCGACTAACTCTTCACTTCATGGGTTTTGAAGGGCTTCCCTGGTGACTCAGCAGTAAAGAATCTGCCTGCCAATGCAGGAGACATGGGTTTGATCCCTGGGTTGGGAAAATCCCCTGGAGGAGAGAATGGCAGCCCACTCCAGTATTCTACCCTGGAAAATTCCATGGACAGAGGAGACTGTGGGGATACAGTCCATGGGGTCACAAAGAGTGGAACATGACTGGACGACTAAACAACAACAACAAACAGACTTTGAAGACTAGATCTTCCCCATGGCCTTGTAGTCACCGATGTGGCTCCTGGGGACATTCAGTCCACTCTGAGCACTGGTCCTTGCTCATCCTCGAGCTGGGGGGGCAACCATACCTGCCCCCTTTAGTCCCTATAGCACCCATTGAGCAGACTCACCTCCCACTATTCTCAGCTGTCAATATTGCCACCACCGCCGCCATCGATTGTCAAGTGTCTAATTGTACCTGGCCATGTGCCAGGTGAGGGGAATAAAGAACCCAGAGCACAGGCTGCCCCACGTTGCAGCCCACAGTCCTTCTGAGGGCGAACAGCTGGTATGGGCAGAATGCTGACCCTGATGTGGATGGACACAGTGCACTTGTTGTATACACTGGGCTCAGTGGGGAGCAGGGCTAAGTGCATAATGGGGGGTGGGATTCGGGTTGGGGGAGGCCCACTGTGGGAGAGACATGTGGGCCAGAGCAGAAACGTAGCCTCAGGAGACAGGGCTATGGGCTTCCTGTGCTGAAGCCCTCCCCACAGGTCCTCAGATGTGACTGCATTTGGAGACTTGGCCTTTAAAGAAGTAATTAGGGAAAAGTGAAGTCAATAGTGGCTCAGTGATAAAGAATCCATCTGCCAGTGCCGGAGACATGGGTTTGATCCCTGGTCCAGGAAGATCCCGTGGAGAAGGAAATGGCAACCCACTCCAGTCTTCTTGCTTGGAGAATTCCACGGACAGAAGAGCCTGGTGGGCTACAGCCCATGGGGTGGCAAAGAGTCAGACACGACTGAGCTACTAAGAACAGTAGCAGTATCACAGTAGAACTCAAGGTCTATCAGGCAGAATGAGTGGGTGGGGCAAAGAAAGAGGAAACTTCATTTTAACAGGGAGGATATCAGGCAGCAGGTTGGGAATGACTGGATCACAGTTGATAAGCCTGATGACAGGGAGGGAAATAGCTGCCCAAGTGAGACACTTGGAGCAGGGCCAACAAAGCTGAGACCAGTGTGGCACCTCCTCCCCCCAGGCTGAATCTGCTTGCAGACCCTGGTTCCAGGTCTTCCTTTTGCCTCCAGGGCAGAGGAGGGGAAATCAGGAGCTTTGCTACACTACCAGAAACTGCACTTCTGACCTGCCCTAGGAACCCCAGGGGCTTCCCAAGTGGTTCAGTGGTAAAGAATCCACCTGCCAAGGCAGGAGAAGTGGGTTTGATCTCTGGGTCAGGAAGATCCCCTGGAGAGGGAAATGGCAACCCACTCCAGTATCCTTCCCTGTGAAATCTTATGGACAGAGGAGCCTGGCCAGCTACAGTTCAGGGGGATGCAAAGAACTGGACACAACTTGGTGACTAGCAACAACAGGAGCCCCAGCCCCTAGGACATGCTGGCTAGTCCACATTCTCCCATTGTGGACTTTTATGCATGAGGAATCTGTGCCGCCTCCCTCTAGCCCCTTCTAACCACAGAGAGTGGCCAAAGGGGCACTGGGTTCCAGGCCCTTCTCTGAAGTGAACCTGAGACTTTGACTGAGTCTGTTTACCCCTTTGGGTCCAGGGTCCCCTCTGAACAAAGCAAGAGTAAGGCTGGACTCTTGGGTTACCTCTGGCTTAGAGGTGCTACCTGATTGACAGCACCTCTGGGCTGGAAGGAGATGCAGGCATCACTTGGCCTGGCGCTCCCCTCCTGGTACACCTGGAGGAACCCATCTCCTCAGCCCCCAGCATGTGGGCCGAGCCTTGTTAAGCACCATGTTTCCTCGTTTCTGTGTTTGGTGCTCTGACTCCAGGGTCTGCGCTGACTCTGGAGGGACTGCTCCTCCCTCTGCTAGCAAATTCTTGAGAAGGTGCTTTTCATGTAAAAACCTGCCAATCCTGAGTCCCTCAGTTCAGTTCAGTTGCTCAGTCGTGTCCAACTCTTTGTGACCCCATGGACTGCAGCACGCCAGGCTTCTCTGTCCAACACCAACTTCTGGAGTTTATTCAAACTCATGTCCATTGAATCGGTGATGCCATCTAGCCGTCTCATCTTCTGTCGTCCCCTTCTCCTCCCACCTTCAATCTTTCCCAGCATCAGGGTCTTTTCAAATGAGTCAGTTCTTCCCATCAGGTGGCCAAAGTATTGGAGTTTCAGCTTCAGTATCAGTCCTTCCAATGAATATTCAGGGTTGCTTTCCTTTAGGATGGACTGGTTGGATCTCCTTGCAGTCCAAGGGACTCTCAAGAGTCTTCTCCAACACCACAGTTCAAAAGCATCAATTCTTCAGTGCTCAGTTTTCTTTATAGTCCAACTCTCACATCCATACATGACTACTGGAAAAATCATAGCTTTGACTAAATGGACATTTGTTGGTAAAGTAATGTCTCTGCTTTTTAATGTGCTGTCTAGCTTGGTCATAACTTTTCTTCCAAGGTAAGCTTCTTTTAATTTCATGGCTGCAGTCACCACCTGCAGTGATTTTGTAACCCAAGAAAACAAAGTTTCTCACTGTTTCTATTGTTTCCCCATCTATTTGCCATGAAGTGAAGGGACCAGATGCCACGATCTTCATTTTCTGAATGTTCAGTTTTAAGCCAATTCTTTCACTCTTCTCTTTCACTTTCATCAAAAGGTTCTTTGGTTCCTCTTTGTTTTCTGCCATAAGGGTGATGTCATCTGCATATCTGAGGTTATTGATATTACTCTCGCAGTCTTGATCCCAGCTTGTGCTTCATCCAGCCTGGCATTTTGCATAATGTACTCTGCATATAATTTAAATAAGCAGGTGAAAATGTACGGCCTTGATGTACTCCTTTCCCAATTTGGAACCAGTCCGTTGTTCCATGTCAGAACATGGAACTGTTCTGTTGTCCAGTTCTAACTGTTGCTTCTTGACCTGTATACAGATTTCTCAGAAGGCAGGTCAGGTGGTCTGGTATTCCCATCTCTTGAAGAATTTTCCATAGTTTGTTGTGATCCACACAGTCAAAGGCTTTGGCATAGTCAATAAAGCAGAAGTAGATGTTTTCCTAGAATCCTCTTGCTTTTTCGATGATCCAGTGGATGCTGGCAATTTGATCTCTGGTTCCTCTGCCTTTTCTAAATCCAGTTGAGTCCCTAATCACTCCTAATCACCTTATTTACTGGGTTCTCATACTCTGGTCGCTACCCCCTTCTCCTCATCATCCCAGGGCCAGGTATCAGACAACCAGAGACAGTCCCCATGCCCCAGAGTCCTCTGATGTTATTCAGAAAAAAAATCACATGGATGGCTCTTCCCCATATTTCCCCCCTCATTCACGCTGCCTCCTGACACAGCTTGGTGCTTCCCTATGTGGCCCCCTGTGTGGCATGTTTTGCCTTTTATTCTAGAAACCCATGTGTGTAAACTTCTTCCTGCATGATACGCATGCTAAGTCACTTCAGCTCTTTGCGGCCCTGTAGACTGTAGCCCGCCAGGCTCTTCTGTCCACAGGATTATTCCTGCATGCCTGTCATCTCCATGTCTGCACATCTTTCCAGACCTGCTTAAAAATAATCCCTGGTTGGGCTTCCCCGATGGCTCAGTAGTAAAGAATCTGCCTGCCAGTGCGGGAGTCATGGATTCGAGCGCTGATCCGGAAAGATCCCACATGCCGAGGAGCAACAAAGCCCACACGCCACAACTATTGAGCCTGTGCTCTAGAGCCTGGGAGCCATGACTACTGAAGCTTGTGTACCTAACGTTCATGCTCGGCAGCAAGAGAAACCATTGCAATCAGAAGACCACGAACCACAACCAGAGACTAGCCATCACTCTTTACAATGAGAGAAAGCACACGCAACAGTGAAGACCCAGCATGGCCACAAATAAACAACTGAAATTATTAAACAATAATAATAAGCCCTGATCTCCTCAAAACTGCCATGGCCTAGAACCCTGGGCTGGTATGCAACCCCTTAAGGGTTAAAATTCCCACTAGTCAACCTCCTATTGTCGTAAGAATATTTTCATTGCCTATGTGTACCACCCATGAAGGAGGTTTGGGACTCTTGATACAGTCATCCTCCAGTCTACAGGTCAAATCCCCTCTGTAGTCCCCATGGCCATGGGGCTTTACTGTATTATGCACTATGCCTTTCTACTTCCAAGGAGCCTTCTCTGCTAGAAAAGTCTGCATTATGCTCACCACAAACCTGCCTTCTCATGACTGTTGGTCCCCGGTTTGATGCCTGCCCTCTGGGGATGTACCAAATTGGTGCAGTCCCAAACTTCCATATGACATCCCTTCAGCTTTTTAAAAGCAGCTCTTGGTTGCCCTAGAGGCACTTCTTCTCCCATCTCAACACCCCCGATTCCTTCACTGTGCTTCATTAGTGGAAAGTCATGTTTTTCATGATTCTGTGACTCTAGATGTTTCCATCCCAAGGCCCCTCTCTGAGCATTGGGCTTGAAGAAGAAGAAACGACACCCTGATCTTAAAGATGCCTGACTTACATGTGACCACTTCTCCTAGGTTTTCATGACATTTTGAATCTGAAATCGAACTTTTAAATGTTGCTATGAACTCATAAAACATGGTAGTAGCATGGGGCTGCTGGTCCGCGCCCAGCCACTCACTCAAGGCCAATTCCCTCTGGATGGCTTGGCTGTTCCCTGGTTGGAGGGCATCTCGAGCTTTCCCACCACCATCCAAGATCCTTCCCAGTCATGGAACTCTGGAGGGCCTGTGGCCATGGGGCTACTTTGGATAGAAGCTTATTAGAGAAGCTTGTGAG
The DNA here is from genome assembly GCF_014754425.2 of Oryx dammah. Taxonomy (NCBI): domain Eukaryota; kingdom Metazoa; phylum Chordata; class Mammalia; order Artiodactyla; family Bovidae; genus Oryx; species Oryx dammah. Next base: position 73,077,370 of record NW_024070185.1, on the reverse strand, counting down.
GAGACCTGGGCAAGATCCTGGTGAGTGCTTTGAACAGTCTCATCCTTGCTTCTCCCTCTGCTCTCACAAGGAGAGGACACAGCCTGCTGTTGGCACAGGCCCTCCACTGGGGGTGGTGGTGGTGGGGTGCTGATGTTCAGGTCGGGTGTCTCTGTTCCTATAGCAGTGAATAAGTGAAAGTGTTAGTCACTCAGTCATGTCCAACTCTTTGTGACCCCATGGACTGTAGCCCACCAGGCTACTTACTCTGTCCACGGAATTCTCCAGGCAAGAATACTGGAGTAGATAGCCATTCCCTTCTCCAGGGGATCTTCTCTACCCAGGAATTGGACCCAGGTCTCCCACATTGCAGAGTGATAGTAATAGACATGAGTGCAGCAAGTCAGGAGTGGGTGATGGAGGCTAAGCCAACAGGTTGGGGGTACCTCATGGTGGGGGGCAGCCCCAGCTCAGATGTCTAACCTCTACACAATCACTTTTGTTTTTTCATGTGCTCAGTCATATCTGACTCTCTGTGACCTCATGGACTATAGCCTGCCAGGCTCCTTTGTCCATGGGGGAATTTCCAGGCAAGAATACAGGAGGGGGTGGCCATTTACTTTTCCAGGGCATCTTCCCCTGGCCCAGGGATCGAACCCACGTCTCCTGTGTCTCTGCATCTCCTGTGTATTGCAGGTGTATTCTTCACCCACTGAGCCACTGAGGAAGCCTTCTATTTTTTTTTTTTTAATAAGAAGCTAGAAATTCAGACTTTTAATAGGAACTCTTCAAGATGTTGGCACAAACTTATTAAGTACAGCATAAATCATCAACAATACATCTTTGGATTGGACAGAGCCCCAGGACAACTAGTTTGCATCCTATCCTGACCTCAGCCAGGGTTACCCTCCTTGTCAGGATAAGCTGGTCACTCAGTGATTCCTCAAGGACTTGCTCAGCTAAAACATCCTCCAGCCATAGGTCCCGGGGCTGGTTGATTGTGATATATCAATTTGACTGGGGTGCCCAGATATTTCATCAAAGATTATTCTGCATATTTCTGTAGGAGTATTTTGGATTAAGGTTAACATTTGAATTCCCTGGAGAAGGAAATGGAAACCCACTCCAGTATTCTTGCCTGGAAAATTCCAAGGACAGAGGAACATGGTGGGCTACAGTCCATGGGTTTGCAAAGAGTCAGCCATGACTGAGCACATTAGCACATAACATTTGAATTGGTAAACCAAATAAAGCAGATTTCCCTCCATAACCTCAGATATGCAGATGACACCACCCTTATGACAGAAAGTGAAGAGGAACTAAAAACCCTCTTGATGAAAGTGAAAGAGGAGAGTGAAAAAGTTGGCTTAGAGCTCAACATTCAGAAAACTAGGATCATGGCTTCTGGTTCCATCACTTCATTGCAAATAGATGGGGAAACAGTGGAAACAGTTTCAGAATTTATTTTTGGGGGCTCCAGAATCACTGCAGATGGTGACTGCAGCCATGAAATTAAAAGATGCTTCTTGGAAGAAAAGTTATGACCACCCTAGATAGCATATTCAAAAGCAGAGACATTACTTTGCCAACAAAGGTTCATCTAGTCAAGGCTATGGTTTTTCCAGTGGTCATGTATGGATGTGAGAGTTGGACTGTGAAGAAAGCTGAGCACCAAAGAATTGTGCTTTTGAACTGTGGTGTTGAGGAAGACACTTGAGAGTCCCTTAGAGTGCAAGGAGATCCAACCAGTCCATTCTGAAGGAGATCAACCCTGGGATTTCTTTGGAAGGAATGATGCTGAGGCTGAAACTCCAGTACTTTGGCCACCTCATGCGAAGAGTTGACTCATTGGCAAAGACTCTGATGCTGGGAGGGATTGGGGGCAGGAGGAGAAGGAAACGACAGAGGATGAGATGGCTGGATGGCATCACTGACTCAATGGACATGAGTCTGAGTGAACTCCGGGAGTTGATGATGGACAGGGAGGCCTGGTGTGCTGTGATTCATGGGGTCGCAAAGAGTCAGATAGATACGACTGAGCGACTGAACTGAACTGAACTGAATGTAGGTGGGCCTCATCCAATCAGATGAAGGCCTAATAGGGAAAAAAAAAAAAGGCTGAACTTCCCCCAAATAAGAGAGAATTCTTCCTGTCTTATGGCCTTTGAAGTAGGACATTGGATTTTTCCTGTCTTTTGATCTTGAACTAAAATTCTGGCTCCTCCTGAGTACTGAGGCTGCTGGCTCCAACTATACCACTGTCTCTCCTGGGTTTCCAGATTGGGACTTCAGATCTTGGGATTTGTCAACCTCCACAATCACATAAACCAATGTTTTATAATAAGTCTCTTTATACATTCACATATACATGCAAACCACTCCAGTATTATTGCCTGGAAAATTCCATGGATAGAAGAGCCTGGCAGACTATAGTCCAGGAGTTTGCAGAATTGGACATGACTCAGTGCATAGCACGTACACACACACACACACACACACACACACACACACACATATATGCATCATACATATGAGATACATATATATTAATATATATATTATATATATATATATATACACCCATCTCCTACCGTTTCTGTTTCTCTGGGAGACCCTGCCTAATACAGTCTTTCTTTAACCAAAGGAGAACTATAAGTCTGAAGAAGCTATATATTTTACTGAATGAAAACATCATTTCTGATTCTCTGCCTGGCCATTTACACCATATTTTAGTGTTAGATGTAAGAAATATAATAACAGTAACAACTACCATTTATCAAGCACGTATGATGATAGGTAACATGCACATACACATATATACACACAAATACATATACACATGTACTTTCTTAATCTGAACATCACCTAGTCCTTTATTGGAATACCTGAGTATCACGAGGACAAGAGCCATATCAATCTTTCCCACCAATGATGCTCGTGCCTGGCAAGTACTTACCAAGAAGAGGGTGGTCAATGAATTATGCATTGAATTAAATGTTCTTAAAAAGAGATACAGTTAATATCCTCATGTTACAAGTGGGGAAATGGAATCTCAGAGATGCTAATAATACCCAGGGTCACAAGACTAAGGAATGGTGGAGCTGAGACAACCCCAAGATCACTTGAGTTAGCATCCCACATTCCTGACCCTCAGCCCTCTTCCCAGTGAACATGGAAGAACCTGGAGTCAGGGTGGTGGTCTCCAGTGCCTGACCTTGACATTCATGCCTACCACTCTCTTAGCCAATGTGGATGCTTGGAGTGAGAGCCTTCACAGCTCAGCACCCCTCACCCGCCTGCACACTGATAGCCCTGCTACCAAGCTGTCCACTGAGGTTTTGAAAGACTAATTTGAGCATCTAACCACAGTTTCATTTTTAAAAATAAGACAAAAGCAAGACGGGAAACTGGCTGCAGAGGTCTTTGTTCACCTCCTTGTTTCAGAACTGCCTCAGGGAACAGAGGAGACTGAGCAGGCAGACGCCCAGGCTGAGAGGCCAGATCATAAAGCGACTGAGGGGAGCTGACCACTCTTGGCCCTGGCAAGGAAGAAGGCTTTGAGGAAATGTGCACAATTTCTAGAAACTACTACCTCCTTACATTTGGCCTCTGTAACCCAACGTGGGTCAAGCTGCACAGCAAGTGTCAGCTCACAGTGGGTGGTGAGTGGAGTTAGGTAAAGCTCATGAATGGCAAAACACAGCAAGCACAGGAAAGAGGCAGGAGTGGGAGGTGAAGGAGGAGCTCCAGATGGACCACAAAGAGATGGGAGGTTTACCAAATCATGGATGCCCATGAGACCCATCTGGAGTAGAAGGCACAGCAAAGGATGACTAAGAACTTGGTCTGGAATGTGGCCACATACACACGTCTCTTCATTTGCTTCTTAATGACCAACCCCTCCCACCAGCATGTATCTGGAAAGCATCATTGTCTGGATCCCTCCAGGGGGCCATTTCAGTCCATAAGTACTCTAGATATGCCACATTTGCTTTATCTAGAACAAACAACAGTCTGGTTTCTCTTTCTGTCCCAGAAGCAACGAGCTCTCATTTCAATGATTGCAATACAACACAGCCAGGACTTCCTTGGTGGTCCAGTGATTAAGACTTTGCCTTCCAGTGCAGGGAGTACAGGGGGCTTCCCAGGTGGTACTAGTGGTAAAGAAGCTGCCTGCCAATGCAGGAGACATAAGAGACCTGGCTTCGATCCATGAGTCAGGAAGATCCCTGGGAGGTGCGCATGGCAATCCACTTCAATATTCTTGCCTGGAGAATCCCCATGGACAGAGGAGCCTGGCTAACTGCAGTCCATATAGTTGCATAGAATCTGACACGACTAAAGCGACTTAGCACACATGCATGCAAGGAGTACAGGTTTGATCCCTGGTTGAGGAGCTAAGATCCCATAGGCCTCAGAGCCAAAAAACCAAAACATAAACCAAAGCAATATTGTAACAAATTCAATAAAAGACAAACAAAACAGAACAAAAAGCCACACCCATTCTGAAAACAAAACAGGAGGGTCTGAGGACAACTGCAAGTCAGGGTGTTACAGTTCCTACCTTAATCCTTAGCACAGGACATCCCCAGCAAGACATCAGTTGCTTATCTAAGCAGGAGGGACTGAGCCAGTTCTTAACAGTCTATGACCCAAGTCCTTAGTATATGAATCCTTGTATCACTTGACATTGGGTTATTTGTAGGCCCAGGAGCCCCCAAGCCTAGCACAGGCTGGCTATAGCAGGGACCCATCCATGACTGGGAGGGGATTCTATGATTATCAGATGGTTGAAGGAGGGCTACAGGGCAGGGAGGGAAGTGGAAGGATTTTAGGGGAAGACCTGTAAAAAGAGGAAGGTGGAGACTAGAAAACATGGGGAGGAGTGAGGGCATAAAGAGGAGATGATATTCCTTTCTTCTTTTATCTCAATATCACAGCTCTGTTTATTCTGAGAAGCAACCAGCTGCAGCTCCAAAATAGATATGCCAAGAAACGCCTCTAATGACAGAATGTTTCTGCGGGAACCAAGGTTAGAACAGCTCTTTTCAAGCAATGGGAGCAGGAAGAGCCTAGAAGGGGACACTGACGGCTTCCCTCTTGTCCCCTCCAGTTCAGGGCAGTCGTGGTTCTTCCCAGAGTCCCAGGGCTTGGAGCTGAACATGGCTCTACCATCACTTGCAGGCCTGGGTAACAGTGATCAACCCATCCCCATGATGGCTCCCATGGCAGGGTGTGACAGATGGCTTTACTCTCCCTGGACCTGAATATCCTTTCCCAGCAGCTTTCCTCTGCTCAGGAGAGATAATGAGATGACCCAACAGAACCAGAGAGTTTGTTAACAGCGTGTTGGTACATGTACACAAAGAAAACAATGCACGGGAGGGAGGCCAACAGGCCAGGCAGACTTTTCTCAAGACTACTGCAGCAGGGGAGAGAGAATGAGCTCATCTCCATACAACAGAAGCAGCTGGGGGCTTACAGCAAACAGGCAGTAGAGGGAATTAGTGGATGGAAAATGACTAAGAGCAACTTGGTTAGGTGTCAGGGGCGGGGATATTCCAGCACTGAACTTGTCAGGCCCAGGATGGGGCCCCATTGAGAAGAGGGCTCCTGACTCAAGCTCGGTCAAGGACAGGGTCCTTGTCAGCAGGATGGAAGTAGAGAGTAGTTTTGGGATGAAGAGCTGCTGCCTCCCTTCTTTCCTTCCTCAGAAACAAATCAGAATGAGCATCAGCTCTCATAAGGGCCACAAGATGGTCACCTTGGGGCAGAGTGAAAGGACAGTTCTCACTACCTGGAACTGGTCACACGGGCAGTGTGGGCCACTTCCCACATAGAACAGCCCAGCCTAGGCCTGACTCCACCGAGTCTTGATTCATGGGGCCTTCCTGGTCCCTGGCTCTGGACTTTTCTGTTAACTTCCCAGGATGCAAGGTCTCCTTCTGTCCCCCAGTGCCCCCAAGATGGTCCCTCAGGGAGGACTGGGCTGCCTCAAAGCCAAGAGGGCCACTGGCTCAGGCTTCACAGGACAAAGGGCCTCTGTTATTATTTCTAAGTGAGTCTCTTCACAAAGTCACCATATATCTCTGTGTGTGTGTCTTGTATGTAAAACTATTAGTTGTTGAAAGTAAACATTTAAACTGCATCATGATATCTGTTGCCCTCCTTTGATAGTTCTGCTTTTTTAATGCAGAGAGCCTCCAAAAATGGAAGTAGTCCAGACTTCTCTAGAACCTGAGAGTCCCCATCATCAGGGAACTTTTACTTTTTAAAATTGAAGATTCGAACGCCAGGTAAGCCAGAGAATAGTCTCTCACTCTCTCCCTTCCCATCTTCTCTCCTCCACTTCCCTTGCTGCTTATCACTCCCCTCTGCCCAGCACCCACCCCACTCCCACCCTACAACCCCCCCACACTGACCCATAAGCACAAACACCCCAGACAAACATGAGCTAGAGCCCTGAGCTGTTCTCTCTTGGAGTCTGTTCCACTGCCTCCCTGGGGGATACAGGTTCTGTCGTGAGCAATTTGCATACTGTGCAGTCTGACCAGATAAGCACAGGAGCTCTGCTCAGGCAGTACCTCCCTGGCGGTGAGTGGGGGTGGGGAGGGGAAGGTTAGGTAGCAAGGGGGACAAGGAAGAGGCTGAAGGTCTCTGCCATCCCCTGATGCCACTCTGATCTTGGCCTGGGACAGACTCTGGACCATTCAAGGCAGATGCTGATTGGGCAGCTGAAAGACCTGCACTGAATGAGGCATCCACATCTTTAGAAGCTGGTTTTGCCTGGACAGACTGTGCAGTTTACATGGGAAACAAACTGGGTTATTGGAAAATCTATCATGCCACAAGAGGGAGGGGTGGGAATTAGTCCAAAGTCTGAAATAAGTCTGAAGCCTACAGGGGCAGGGTGGGGTGGCTGAGCAGCCAGGTGGAGGCTGGCAAGTCTGAGATCAGGGTGACAGTGTCCTCTTCTGGGTCGGCTGACAGGTTTCTCACTCTGTCCTCACATGGGAAAAGAGGTTAAGGAAACTAGGAGGGGGTCTCATTTATAAGGGCACCAATCCCATTCATGAGGCCTCCACCCTCCTGACTTCATCACCTCCCAAAGGCCCCACTTCCTAAGACCATCACCTGAGGGGGTTACAGACTTGAACACATGGATTTGTGTGTGGTGACAGGGTGGGGTGGGGTCACATATTCAGGTCACACCAGATGGAGGGATTGAGGAAGATGGGAGTGCCCAGGGGGCACCTGTCCTCAGGGAGGTTGAATTAATTCTGGAGTCCCTTAAGATTTTCTAGAATGTGCTTGCTTTCCCTGAGACTCAAGTCCCTAGCCTGATTTGCCTGTTTGGTTTCAGATTTCCTGTTGAGCACAGGAAGTGGAATGTCAGATGGGTTACTGTTCTATTTGAGAAAGAGGCTGAGCAAAGGAGAGGGTGCTGGTAGGACTGCTGGCTGGAGGTCTTGTATTTCTGGGGTAACGCCAGTGGGAAACATTATAACATGAGATCTGAAGAGTGTTGTGAGTCCTTTTCTCAGGACTGCTCAGTCAGCAGCCCCTCAGACCTTAGCTCACATCTGAGCCCTCCCAGGGTCTGTTTTGTGGTCAGGAAGGTACATTTCCAACAACTATCCCCAACCGTACCCATCACTTGGGCCCCCTTCAGGATCTCTGGTTCTCAGATATGTGCCTCTTGCCTGCTAGGAGGAGGCCAGGTTATTAGTAATATATTATTATTACATTATTTAGGTTATAGTATTCCCAGGTGGTGCTAGTGGTAAAGAACCCGCCTGCCAATGTGGGAGACATAGAGATACAGGTTCGATCTCTGGGTCAGGAAGATGCCCTGGAGGAGGGCATGGCAACCCACTCCGGTATTATTGCCTGGAGAATCCCATGGACAGAGGAGCCTGGTGGGTTATGGTCCATAGGGTCACACAGTCAGACACCACTGAAGCGACTTAGCACACACATGCACGAACACAACTATACTTATAAGGTTAATATAATAACCTTAAATAATAACACATATTGGGTATTTTTAATATACCAGTGACATAAATATTAACTTAATTCTCAAAATGAAGCAAAGAGGTCAACACTATTATTCTCCTGCCATGTTACTTGTGGGGAACAAAGAGGTTAAATGATTTTTCCAGGGTCATGGAGCTTGGAAGCTGCAGATCTGGCTCCCACTTCCTTCACAGTATATCACACATCTCTCAAGGAAACATACAGGACTTTGTCACAAAGTGGAGGAGAACAGCCATGGCAATGGCAGGTCCCTGTTCTTGCTAACTTGTTTCTTTTCCCATAGAAAGCGTGTATGGTGCTCTGCCAAGGTCAAGCCCTGTGTGCAGCTGCTTTCCCAGGGTCTCCATCTGCATCCCTTCAGTCTGGGGCTGGACCTCAGGCCCTGTGATTACAATCAAATCCATGAGCGGGCTGACAGAAGAGGGACAACAAAGGCAAGTGACTCGCCATGTGGGAACTTAGAGCCAAGCTAGGCAGACAGGCAGGCGTGTCCACAGATTAACTCCATGTGGCAAAGTGTCCTATGTGCTAGCAGAGGAGCATAGATCCAATTATACCCCCCCCACCCCCCCCACCCCCCCCACCCCCGAGCAAGGAAACAGAAGGAGTTAACTTCACTTGAGGAGGTGCGGCACTGGGAGGCGGGAGTGGTGAGGTTTGTAAACAGTTTGTAAAACAAAGGAGACGGGCAGGGAAGGTTGTCAGCAAAGCCTAGAATAAATGTGGGCCAAACCACAGCAAAGGGAAGTCTTGCTGTGGATTCAGTCGAAGTGCCAAGGTTTATAAAGGTGACTCTACGCATAACTATGCGTAAGGTGGATTTGCAGGGAAAGACCCTGGTGCCTGACAGGTTGATTTAATCAAGAAGCATGGGAGTCTCGGCTAGGATAGGAGGTAGCAGTAAAGGATAGATAAAGGGAGGTGTCCACAGAGAGGCTGCAGGCATCACTAGTGGGTTGGAAGAGGCCCTGATGTCGCCTACTACAACCTCCAGTTGCTGGCAGCCTGGTAAGGCTCTTTGTTAAGTCAGAGGAGAAGCTTGGGTTGAACAGTTCTGTTGGGGGCTGGGGCCACCCAAGGGTGGATAGAGCAAATTTGAGGGTCAGGTATGCTTGCTTAAACAACAGCTCAAGACTTCACAGGTCCAATTCTGTTACCCAAGGCTCCTGTTGGTAAAGTCCATTTCAAGTTCCATCTCTGTTACGAAGCTTTTCCTCCTGTCCTTCAATACGCTGACCTCTTAGGCCCAGTGAGGTGCACCTGGCTTATTGTGAACACGCAATGTTCACTTTTTGGGACCACAGCTTTCTCATAAGCTGGAAATGGTACCTCGTACTCTTCCTCCCTCCACCCCTGTTGTATTTAGCACAGGGCCTGGAATCTATGGAGAAGGTCACACCTCCAGGAGTATGGAATGGAACTGCTCGGTCCTGAACCCTGGAGTACATGCAGGTAGCTGCCTGGGGCTCCCTCCGGCAAGTCCACGGGATGTCCCTACAGCTCCTGGTGGAGATGCCAGCAGCACAGCTCTGTCCCTTACTAGCTGTGTCCTATGCACAGTTCCAACTATTCTGAGCCTCGGTTTCCTCCTCTGTGCAACGAGATGATAACACAGCTGTTTCGGACTGGCCTTAAGGATTTGACTTGAGGTTGTGTGTAGGATGTACAACATGCAGGCACCCCATGAACAGCGTCAGAAAGAGCAGGCCAGGCTCCAGGCCTAATCTTAGCCCTGCAGTGGCCTGGATATTTCCTTACTTCCTCATCTGCAGCCTGAGGGAGAGTAATCTTGACCCACAGGACTGGTGGGTAGATGAGATGACCAGTAAGAACTCACAGACATGTGTCACAGAAACGCTTGGTGACTGGACTGGCTCAACACATGGCAGACTTTTCTGGGGCCTCTGCCAAGAGCTGTCACCCAGCCCACCCCAGGCTGGTGTGTGTGTTAAGTCGCTTTAGTCATGTCCGACTCTTGGTGACCCTATGGACTGTAGCCTGCCAGGCTCCTCTGTCCATGGGATTCTCCAGGTAAGAATACTGGAGTGGGTGGCCTTGCCCTCCTTCTGGGGATCTTCCCAACTCGGGAATCAAACCTATGTCTCTTGTGTCTTCTGCATTGGCAGGCAGTTCTTTACCACTAGCGCCACCCCAGGCCGGAGCACAGGCCAGACTGTGGGCTTCTGTCTCGCTCAGGGGAGGAGTCCCACGATGACAAAGATGGAGATTTGCGGCAAGAGTGATGTGGGTTTGGAAGACAGGCAGAGCTAGAGCTGATCAGAGACTCTTAGAGGCGAGAGTGGAATAACCCTGCAGCCTGAGCTTTAACCCAGGTGCAGCAGCTCCGTTTTGGCCAACTTCTGCTTGAGTTCCTCTAGCAATAAGAAGCTCACTATCTCAAAATGTGAGCAGTCTGTTCACACTATTCAAAGCTCTCATTATAGGCAGGCGTTTGTTTCCTGTATCCAGAACAGATACACTGTTCTGTAACTTTCTGAGTCTGTCTCCTGGACCTCCACTTGACAAAGCACACCTCACTTTCACAGAACAGCCTTTTGGTAGCAGAGAGCAGCTCACCTGCTCCTCCAGGGGTTCTCCAGCCCTTCAGACAGTTCTCGCGCGACCTTCGGCTCCTTCATCTACCTAGATCCTCCCAGCAAGCTTTGTACCATTATATGGAGATGGGGCCCTCCAGAACTGGGTCTGAGACCACAGAAGTACCACGGCCTCCTAGACTGTGCTGGCCCAATCCTGGTCCCTCTGCCAACAGGGAGACTTCCCTGAGGTCAATGGGACCCTGCTCTTTTCCCCACTTCCCACGGTGAGCAGCAGGATGGCTGCTCTCCTCAGAAGACCTGCCCCTGGAGCCCACATCACAAGGATTCCTGGCTGATCTCTGGCTGTGTGGGCATCACAGGCACCACAGGTCACGGAGAGGCGGGACAGTGCCTACGAGCGGTGCCATGCCCGCATGATGGAACCTCATTTCCACCCAGCAGTTCCAGTTTTCACCCCGGAACGGCTCTTTGCCTGCTTGCTGGTCTCTCCCATCCTGCTCTAACCAGGAAGGCCAGGGATGGATTTGTGAGGCTGGATCCTTCCTGCTCAGTCACAGCGCCTAGCATCACCCCGCTGGCCTTCCCAGGGAGCGGCAGGCTGCCACATCAGGGTTGCCCACAAGGCCAAAGAATGCATCACTGGTGGGAAGGTGAAGAGAAAGTGGGACAGTTCTGGGGACTGGTGGGGAGGGTGTGGGGACGGAGGTGGGGGTGGAGGTGGCAGAGAACAAGATGAAGCCCACTGTCCCAGGCCCCTGCTTTTCCCAAACACCTCCCGGTGGAAAACACAAACAGCCTCTCCCGCAGGTGATAGATAAATTCACTCCAAAAATAAATCCCTACCAGGATGCTGCAGTGGGCTTGAAGGTCCAACCCTTTTGGTCCAGTTCAATCAGATCAGAGGGGTCTCGGAGGTAGCGGGGGGTGGGACACGCTCAAAGCCTGGGTCTCAGAGCAATAAGGAAATGACACACACCTGCCATGCTGAGAGGGAGCCTCTGAGTGAATCACGCCCCGGAAGTGGAAAGGGGAGAACTGGTTGGCCCAGAGAAGCTCGGGGTGGGGGAAAGGGGAGGGGAATGAGGCCCTGGGAAGCTGGGGTTCCTGACTGCTGCAGGCTCTGACTTTTCAACTCCATCTGCCCTGCCTGCAGGCTTATAAACTGGGTCAGCAGAACTGGGGGAGGGAGAAGGCTCAGGGCCAGCCCTGGATTAGTACAGGCCTGTAAAGGGTTGGTCAGCAGTCTGTGTCCATAAATGGAAGTTCCAAAGGGAGACCAGGCCCAGGCTCCCCACCACCCGATGTGGGTAGGTTGGTAAACACCGAGAAGGTGCACACTCACACTCATGACGCAGAGACTGTTTTCTTGGCACGAAAGGGCTGAGCTGGCTGCCAAGATGGATTTGAAGACGAGAAGAATTACTAAGGGAGGGTGCTGGATCACAGGGTCACCAGTGACAGGAAGTTGGAGGCGGGGTGCAGAGGTGAGCTGGGAGGCTGCTCCATAGCCCCATGAATAGGGGTAGTTCACTGGGGACCCTGGGGGAACCAGGTGGCTGGGCCTCCCCAGCACCCCATTTCCCCTGGGAGGCATCTTGAACATCAGAGGTAGAAGGGTCCTTCCAGACCCAGAGCCCTCCTCACCTTACAGAGAAGGGGCCTGGTGCCAGGTGCCCCTGACCGTGGTCCCATCAGGAAGTTGGAGAAAGACCTGGGCCGTGGTTCTCCCAGGGCTCTTTCCTGTAAAGCATCCTCCCCATCTATCCTTCGGGTTTCCCAAGTGGCACTAGTGGTAAAGAACTTGACTGCCAATGCAGGAGACATAAGAGAGGTAGGTTCGATCTCTAGGTCGGGAAGATCCTCTGGAGGAGGGCATGGCAACCCACTCTAGTATTCTTGCCTGGAGAATCTCCTGGACAGAGAAGCCTGGTGGGTTACAGTCCATAGGGTCCCAAAGAGTCAGACACAACTGAAGCGACTTGGCATGCATGCACGCACCCATCCTTCTTCACCCCCCGGGCCATTTGAATAACCAAAATGTTGTACTTGGAGGATAATCGAGGACCCTTTCTTCTGGTCATCGTTTGGAAGGAGAAGGACTCCCCAGTCCTAGACCCAGAAGACAAAAGAAACACAGTTCTGCCTTCCCCCGCCCCTCCATCCTGCCAGTCAAAATATACCAGGTGCAGTGTTCCACAGACAAGTCTTTCACATCCTTTTTCTTTTTTTGTTCACAGCATATATGGGCATCATATGTGAGGGTATTTTGCAGTATTTTAGGGCATCGTGCCAGGGGAAATCCTGCCCCTGCCACCCATTCCCACACCTGTAAGGTTGGATCACATCGGGTGCCTGGTCCTTCAGCCTTTGTGACATTTGGGCTGCTTTGCTCATGACTGCTGGCTGAATCAGGCCTCGGTTGGGACACAATAACATGCCTTTTCTTAGCTAAGGTTGCAAATTTACACTTATTTCTCAGGCTACCTGATTCAAGGCTTTCTCCTTCTCTGGGTGTTACCTTCTGGGAGGGCAGGGCAGATCTTCACTCTGCACTGTAGCCCTCTGAGCTCATTGGCTCAGTGATGTTTGCTGACTGAAAAGAATGAAAGTGGGCTTCCGTCAGGGTTAAGAACGTGAGATGTGATCGGCTGACTTACAGTCATAGTGAGACTGACCTAGTATAGATCTGGCCCGCCCTGCTCCAAATATGTAGAAATGCTAGACAGAATACAACAGAAAAATCTTATCACAGCCAACATCAAGAGAGGAGATTCTTAGGTATCAGAAATGGAAGCACTCACAGCCAGAATAGATGAACACATGCAGAGGGTGACTTCTGGGTCCAGATCCTTTCAAGGCAAGGGTGGAGCACAGAGAATAAATAGAGATGGGCCCTGGGAACACCGCTTACCAGCCCAGAGAGGTGAGAAAGCTTGACCTCTGTCTGGGGCCCGATTAAAAAAAGAAAGAAAGAAATTTTTCCTAGAAACCAAAGCCTGTGCCATTCTAGCAATGTGCACCAGGAATTCTAATCCAAGTAATTAAAACAAACAAATTCAAGGACTCCCCTGGTGGTCCATCGGTTAGGACCCCTCACTTTCATTGCTGGGGCTGCGGGTTTGATCCCTGGTCGAAGAACTAAGATCCTACATGCCATGGTGGTGGCATGACTAAAAATAATCAATGAAAACAAATATAGAAATAGTGACAAGTGATTCTGGCAGAGGAAAAAACAAAACTCTTTGCTGAGGGGGGGATAAGTCAATCAGAAATGAAGTGGGAATCCCCACCCTTCACATATACAAACACACAATTCAAAATTACAAACCATGCAGATTAACAACCCACCTGTGAAGAAGGCTCAGCAGACAAAAATCTTAGATTTGAAAAGCAAGACCTGGCCAAAGAACTGAACAGACATTTCTCCAAAGAAGACATACAGATGGCTAACAAACACATGAAAAGAAAAGATGCTCAATATCACTCATTATCAGAGAAATGCAAATCAAAACCACAGTGAGGTACCCTTTCACACCAGTCAGAATGGCTGCGATCCAAAAGTCTTCAAGCAATAAATGCTAGAGAGGGTGTGGAGAAAAGGGAACCCTCTACACTGTTGGTGGGAATGCAAACTAGTACAGCCACTATGGAGAACAGTGTGGAGATTCCTTAAAAAAATGGAAATAGAACTGCCATATGACCCAGAAATCCCACTGCTGGGCATACACACCAAGGAAACCAGAACTGAAAGAGACACGTGTACCCCAATGTTCATCGCAACACTGTTTATAATAGCCAGGGCATGGAAGCAACCTAGATGTCCATCAGCAGACAAATGGATAAGAAAGCTGTGGTACATATACACGATGGAATATTACTCAGCCATTAAAAAGAATACATTTGAATCAGTTCTAATGAGGTGGATGAAACTGGAGCCTATTATACAGAGTGAAGTAAGCCAGAAAGAAAAACACCAATACAGTATAATAACAGTATACAGTATTCCATATAGATGGAATTTAGAAAGATGGTAACAATAACTCTGTATGCTAGACAGCAAAAGAGACACAGATGTATAGAACAGTCTTTTGGACTCTGTGGGAGAGGGTGAGGGTGGGATGATTTGGGAGAATGGCATTGAAACATGTATAATATCATATGTGAAATGAATCGCCAGTCCAGGTTCGATGCATGATACAGGATGCTCAGGACTGGTGCACTGGGATGACCCAGAGGGATGGTATGGGGAGGGAAGTGGGAGGGGGGTTCAGGATAGGGAACGTGTGTACACCCATGGTGGATTCATGTTGATGTATGGCAAAACCAATACAATATTGTAAAGTAATTAGCCTCCAATTAAAATAAATAAATTTAAATTAAAAAAAAAAGAAAAGAAAAGCAAGACCTGGGGTTAACAGAATAATTCCAGGACCATAAAGAGTCTATTTCAAATATGTAAATGTGAGAGTGGGCAGGGGAAAGATATGAGAAATGGAAGATGATAATTAGGCTAAATTTGGGAGGGAGAATTTTAAAAACAAGGTGACATTAAAATGCTTGTCTGTAATAGCTTGAAAGATGGAGGGTCAAAGATTGGAGCTGAGGTGTCCTATCCTCCACTTTGCAGAGGAGGACAATGATATTAGCTAATGCTAGACTTTCAAATCAGAAAATCCCATGGATGGAGGAGCCTGGTAGGCTGCAGTCCATGGGGTCGCTAAGAATTGGACACGACTGAGTGACTGCACTTTCACTTTTTCACTTTCATGCATTGGAGAAGGACATGGCAACCCACTCCAGTGTTCTTGCCTGGAGAATCCCAGGGATGGGGGAGCCTGGTGGGCTGCCGTCTATGGGGTCGCACAGGGTCGGACACGACTGAAGAGACTTAGCAGCAGCAGCAGCAGACTTTCAAATCAAGTAACATGTTAAAGATGAGGTAAGTCACTAAAATAATAGAACTATAATGTATAACTTCTAAAGTAGGAGGGTTAAAGAGGAGGAAATTAAAGCAGCACAGTCAATCCAGTGAAAGACAATAAGCCAGGAAAAAGACAAAGGGAAAATGGATTTCCAAATATACAATAATATAGTAGAAACATACTGAATATATTAGAAGTCTTAATAATCTTTTTTAAAAAAAAGCTTAAATTGCCTGTTAAAACACAAAAACCTTTGGATTCAATTTTTAAAAAAACAGTTCTATGTACTTTACAAGAAATAAAACTAAAATATTAGAAAAGTTGAAGATAAGGGGAAAACTGTAAATCAGACCATTACTAAATGAAAGATAGTTGATACAAGTATATAAAATAACAAACTAGCTGGATTTGAAGAAAAAAATAAAAATATGATTATGAGGAAGAATGATTTTTAAAAGAAAACAATTTACCAAGAAGATACAATAATGAACATATCAAAACACAATGAAATAAAAATATAAAGCAAAAATGAACAGAAATACATGAAGAATTTTCACCTTCCATACTTCATGTGGTCTGAGCTCTACAGAACTGTGCAGGTGCCCAAAGTGATGGAATTAGAAGCCAAGTCACCAAGGAGGTGATTAGGTCATGAGGGGAGAGCCCCAATAACGGGTTTAGCACCCTTATAATAGAGATATCAGAGGAATTACTACTCTTCCATCACCACGTGAGGACACCAGGAGAAGACAACTGTGAACAGGAAGCAGGTTCTAACTAGACTGCAGACACCTCGATCTCAGACTTCCCAGCCTCCAGAACTGTGAGAAATAAATGTTCGATGTTTAAGCCACCTAGTCTATGGTTCTTTTGTTACAGCAGCTTGAACAGATAAAGATGCTTGCTGAATCAATGGATGAATTCAGATAACACTCCAAGTCTGTGCTTTTTCTGTTAAGTTATAGCACCTATTTTACCCATCTTAATCTTAACTATCTGTCTCTTCACTTCCCCCAGATCTCCTCCCACAACAAAGGCTTCTCCTTTCTCCAGTCTGTTTACTGGCCATTTCCCCTCCCTCATCCAGAGTTGGCAGAGGAAACAGAGGAAAGCCAGGTTCTCATATGTCCAGTGTGTCTCATAAACGCAGTCAATCTCCCTATATACCAGGAAATGATGCTCCCGGTGATTGTTGAGGGAGAAGGCAGGCGTGGAGTGTTGCACAGCACTAGAGATCTGGGAGGAGGTGAGTTTTCTATTCTCTGCTGTCAATTGCTAGCATCATCTCCCCATCCTGAGCAGATGTCTAAAAGTGATGGGGGAACCATGAAGTGTTCAAACAATAACTGAAATGGACCCAGAACTATTTGAGTGGTGAGGAAGTTCTTAGGGACAGAAGAAATATCATCAGACAGATGAATTTTAGTTGGTAGCTTTTAAAAAATTTCTTATTTTGAAATAATTGTAGACTCATAGGAAGTTGCAAAAGTAGTACAGAGTCCAAGTACCCTTGATCCATCTTCCCGTGATGCTGAAATATCTAAACCAGGAAACTGACATCGGTTTACTGCTGTGAGTGGACAACAGACCTAATTCAATTTTCACCATGGACAACAAACCTAATTCAATTTTCACCATTTTCCACAAGGATTTGTGTGTGTAGTACTATGCAATCTTATGCCACGTGTATGATTGTGTAACTATCTCCCCAATCAAAATGCAGAACTGTTCCAACACCATGAAAGAACTCACTTGTGTTACCCTTCATTTCTGCAACTACTGCTTTGTTCTCTATCTCTACAGTTTTGTCTTGTAAAAATGTTACATATTGGGATCATACAGGAATCTTTTGGCATTGATTCTTTTTTTTTCACTATGTATAATGCCCTCAAGATTCATCCAGGTTGTTGTGTTTATCAACAGTCCCTTTCTTTTTACTGAGTAGTTTTGGATTGTGTGAGCCACCCTGGTGGCTCAGGGGTACAGAAGCTGCCTGCCAATGCAGAGATGTGGGTATGATCCCTGGGTCAGGAAGATCCCCTGAAGAAGGAAGAAGGAAATGGCAACCCGCTCCAGTATTCTTGCCTGGAGAATTCCATGGCCAGAGGAGCCTGGTGGGCTACAGTCCATGGGGTCGCTAAGAATCAGACACAACTTAATGAATGAGCACAGACACAGATACACAGGGCTGCATTCCTTCAGAAACCCTTTCCTTCTCTTTTCTAACTTCTAGAAACTGTCTGTTAGCTTGCTGGTCCCAACCTCCATCTTTAAAGCCAGCAGAGTAACATCTTCAACACTCTCCATGTGAGCCATACTTCTGACGTCACATCACCTTCTTTGACCCACACCCTCCTGTCACCCTCTTATAAGACCCCATGTGATAGGCAAGCAGGTAACTTAGGCTCATTTGCCCATCACAAGGTCCTTAACCTAAGCACATCTGCAGAGTCTCCTTTGCCCTGTAAATCAGCACATTCACAGGTTTTCAGATTAGGACCTGGCCATCTTTGGGAGGTTCTGATTATACACCAGGTGTACAGTACTAAAGCATTAAGACTCCTTTTGAACAAGAGCAAAGCGTAGTCTAGAGACTGAAGAGGCAGAATTGAAAATAGTCATTTACTCTAAAAACAACTTTCACTCATGACAAAAGGACACTTTGGTTTTAAAATTTCAGACATAGGCAGTACAATAAAAATGTCATTCTTGAAAACCGAGGATGGGACTTCCCTGATGATTCAGTGGTTAAGACTCTGGGCTTTCCCTGCAGGGGGCTTGGGTTCGATCCCTGGATGGGGAAGTTCCAAGTACTGCATGGTGTGGCCAAAAAAATAAATAAATAAAAAAGAAAATCAGGGATGATTCTGTGGGAAGATCACCACTATTAGTGACATTGCCTTCAAGTCCAGGAAAGAAAAACCAGTGAGCAGGTGACTTGGTCTGGGAGATCCTACAAGCTTGACTGCATGACCAGGAAGTCGAACTCAGTCATCTCCTCCTTCATATAATAACTGTTGTCAAGCAGTCCAGCAGTATTAAATGATTTATGGACGTATAATTTATGACCTTACAACCCGTCCTTTCTGCAAAGCTGTATTTAATCCTTGGCTGTAACATAATTCTACATTGCCAATTCCCAAGCACTTTAGATGTCACCATTTCCCTCCATTCCTCAAGTTGAATTATCTTGCCAACAGACACACATACCTGCCAGCAGATGTAACTTTGCTGTATGATCAAAGTTGGGAAGACTACTGCAGGGGGACCTCCATTGTTTTGTCTGCCTTCAAACCTCCTTCACCTTCTTCAGAATTTCCCTAGTTCTCTTTGTGCAGAGCTAGTCCTCCTTCCACGGCAACCAGCTGGTTCTAGTGGAAGCTGGCCATCATGGGAGACCATCTCCTCCCTCTGTCTGGACCACAGATAGGATGCGACACCCTCGCTAGGGCAAAATGGCACTCGCCCTGTTGGCCAGGAGGTTCAGTTCAGTTCAGTTCAGTTGCTCAGTCATGTCTGACTCTTTGTGACCCCATGGACGGCAGCACGCCAGGCCTCCCTGTCTATCACCAACTCCTGGAGTTTACCCAAACTCATGTCCATTGAGTCAGTAATGCCATCCAACCATTTCATCCTCTGGCATCCCCCTTCTCCTCCTGCCTTCAATCTTTCCCAGCATCAGGGTCTTTTCACATGAGTCAGTGGCCCAGAAAAGGACACATGACCTTAGCCAGACCAATCATAGTTTTCTTTGGCATTTTTCAAACTTTGGCTTAGGGAGTGAGGATTTCCCTTTTGGGTGAGAAGGTTGTGGATGAAAACTTGACACAATTAGTGGCAATGCCCCTGGCTTTTGGAGAAGCTGTTCTGAAAGAATGAAGCCAACATGCAATGAGAGCCAGAGAGGCAGACGGGCAGAGCCAGGAGTCCGTGGCCATGTCTAAATGCCTGATTTGAGTTGACCCTGAGTTCAGTTGCTTCCTGAATCTTCCCTTAGTTTGGATATGTGATCCTGCAAATCCTGTCTTTGGACTAGCATCTTTGGGGTTTGTGTCATCTGCATCTACAAGGCTATTGACAGTGGCGATGACAGGTGTGGGATGCCTTCCTTTTCTTGCTCTATCCTCAACAGCAGGTTCTTTTCTGTGGATGCTTTCTTGCTCCTGCTTTTGGGAAACTTATTCCAAAGCCACCCATGTGACTGATGATGTTTCATGAGTAGGCACTTGCAGGCTAGTCATCCTCAAGCAGATGAATAGTGGGAGATCATACCTTCAAAGCAGCATCACCTTAGAACAATCCTGCGACCAAAGTGCCTCTTTTACTTAAGCTTTGGTCTTGATGTAAGCTGCCATTACAGGGTACACATGGAGATTGTGTTGTGGTAAACAAAGCATGAGTGCGTGTGTGTGTGTGTGTGTGAGAGAGAGAGAGAGAGCTTGTGAATGTGTGAATGAGTGCACTAGGGACTTTGCTTATTCATACTCACAGGGCTTCCCAGGTGGCCACAATGGTAAATAATCTGCCTGCCAATGTAAGAGATGCAAGAGACACTGGTTTGAGCCCTGGGTCGAGAAGACTCCCTGGAGAAGGAAATGGCAACCCACTCCAGTATTCCTGCATGGAAAATCCCATGAACAGAGGAACCTGGAAGGCTACAGTCCATGGAGTCTCAAAGAGTCAGACAAGACTGAGCGACTAAACAGCAACAAGAATAATTCATAGGTCAACACGTACAATTAGTCCAAGCTGAGCCCTTCCTTCCTTGGACTTCCCTGGTAGCTCAGATGGTAAAGAGTCTGCCTACAATGCAGGAGACCTGGGTTCAATCCCTGGGTGGGAAAGATCTCCTGGAGAAGGAAATGGCAACCCACTCCAGTATTCTTGCCTGGAAAGTCCCATGGATGGAAGAACCTGGTAGGCTACAGTCCATGGGGTCACAAAGAGTCTGACATGACTGAGCGAATCCCATGAAAAGAAAGGAGGGAGAAAAAACTTGACAATGGATTAGAAAGCAATGGACACTGTCTCTGTCCTTGTAAACAATAGACTTTTGGGACAGGCAGCCCATCCCCAAATTAAGGGTGACTCGCTGGCTTGGCCTGGTAGCTCTTTATCTGCCCCACTGCCTTCATCTTGAACATCTGATAGAACAAACCTCCAACAGGAACAACCCCATCCATGAAGAGCTCATGGCAAATTTCTGCTCTAGACTTTTTGGATCTCTTTTGGAGTAGGATTCTGGAATGAATCCCCTTCAAGTCTGAGACTAGATAGGCAGTCTTGTGAGCATGTAGTTCTTTGCCTTGTGTCTCCTTGAAGGGGCGTGGCCTCCTCTGTCTCAGGGGAAGGAGACACGCTTTTCCTTCAATGCTTCTTGCTGCTCTTGAGATAGAAAATGCCAGGACACCATGCCATCCCCTTGGGTTCAAAATCATGTGCCTTCCGATTAATTAAACTTCCTCTCTTGACTCCTAGAGCCAAAACAAGCCCACAAGTGTGGGCTGGCCCTGATGACACGTCCCCTCTGCATGGTGAGGATAGTGTTCTTGCTCTAACAAGCACTGACATGAGGCAAGCTGGTTGCAAGGCTTTTCCTGTCTTTTGTTTTCCTTGCTCACAGGAACCCATGTTGACCTTGACTTGGCCTTCAGGGTATCATGCCTATGTTGCCTATGCTGGAGACTACCAATTCTGAGGATGAGTAGGTGAGTGAGAAAAAAAGCTTTGGCACTTTGTCAGGATATGTGTAGAGAACATTTTAAAAAACGGGGTGGTAGGGGGACACCATTTGTATTAATGGGTGAGCATTTTGAAAGGTGGGAAGTGTGTGGGTCTTGGAGCTCAAAAGAACAGAAGGGGGATCAGCAAGGGAGAGGGAAGGTAACTCAATCAGGGTCCCACTACCCCCCCACCCTCCGCAACATGCCCCCTGAGTCATGCATGACAGGCCCTGCAGAGCAAGTGCCGAAGTCAGCTCCCAGCTTGGGGAAGCGGAGCCTGAACAGCGGATTGAGTCATACTTATTGAAGAGACCATGGGAACAAAAGCTGTCACTGGGAGCCTGTGCGGGGGCCAGCATTCACACTGCTTTTACCACCCATTAGCAGCGTTTCTCTTTCCTCAAGTGGACGGGCTACGTGGGCTGTGGGTTAAGAAAATCAAACACAGGTTCCATTTTGCACATCCTCCTTCAGTGGGCGGGTTTAACCCCATAAACCAGGTGTGTTTGAAGAGACTGGCTTACAACTGACGTTTTACTTTTAACATTCCCCAGAGAGTGAGGTGGCTTCCCTGGTGGCTCAGTGGTAAAGAATCTGCCTTCAATTCAGGAGACCCGGGTTCAATCCCTGGGTCGGGAAGATCCCAGGGAGAAGGAAATGGCAACTCACTCCAGTATTCTTGCCTGGAGAATCCCATGGACAGAGGAGATTGGTGGGTTGTGGTCCATAAGGTCACAAAGAGTCGGAGACAATTGAGCAACTAAACAACAGCAGCAAGACCAACACAGAGTGAGGCTCCTTGGTATTCAACAGAAAATGTTTATAAGATGAACCTGGATGACTGGAAAACGCTGATCATTTCAGGTTTTAAACTGTGGAGTCTCATTGGAGGCATGATTCTGTTCTTATTGTAAACGATCTTTTGGCAAGCCTAGGTCTAGCCCTGGGTGGAATCCTCTGGGGACAAGCAGAGGAACAAAAGTTGACAGGGGGGCTTGGCAGGTTCTGTCCTGACACTTCTATGGGGCCCCAGGCAAATCACTTTCCGGGTTTCTCATTTTTGTATTTTTATTTGAAAAGCAAAATTTAGAAAGTGGTGGTCACCCACATTTGCACAATTCCAAATGAAGTACTGTTTACATGTCACAGACTCTTGTCTTGTTCGTTGACCAAAGGACTGTCATGGGTGATGCCCAAGGTCCCTTCCAGCTTAACTTTCTCTAATTCGATGACTAATAATTCCACGTGTGCATGCAAAGTCGCTTCAGTTGTGTCCGACTCTGCAAGCCCACCAGGCCCACCAGGCTCCTCTGTCCATGGGATTCTCCAGTCAAGAATACTGGAGTGGGTTACCATGCCCTCCTCCTTCCCGACCCGGGGACTGAACTCACATGTCTTACGTCTCCTACATCTCCTGCACCGGCAGGCGGGTTCTTTACCACTAGCACCACTTGGGAAGCCAAATTATTACATGGGTCCAGTCATAACAGACATCAGATCTGTCTCCCTGGCGCTCCCCCACCAAACACCTATATTTTTGAAAAGTTAGTGGTAATATGTGGTTAACCATTGATACTTGTACAATACAGGACCCCTTGCAGCTTGATTACAAAGCAAGAATTCCCAAATTTTTGTTGACTCTCAAAAAATATCAAATTTTTATTATAAAATTTTAAGTGATTCACAAATGATTGCTAAAAAATGATACCCCATGGCCTGAGATTGTTATTTAGCAAAGCAGCTAAGTCATGTCTGACTCTTTTGCGATCCCATGGACTATAGCCTGCCAGGCTCCTCTGTCCATGGTATTTCCCAGGCAAGAATACAGGAATGGGTTGCCATTTCCTTCTCCAGGAAGAATTCCCAACTTTGTAACGTGTTTATTCATCTTTCCCCTGAAGCCATGGGATTGGAGAATGGGTAAAGGCCCTGAGTGAAATTGACCCCTCTCTCCTAAGGGTTTGGAAATAGATCTTCTGGGCAAAGCCAGAGCTTTGAGAGTTGCTTAAAGTATCCATCTTTCCTCTTGGGATCTTCCTTGTATGAAGACACTGTGCTTGCCTGGGGAAGTCTCACTGAAGAAACTGCAAAGGCTCTGGAATGTTTGTTCATCCTTGGCCAGACTCCCAAGCTCCAAGATTTTTGTTTTTGGCCACACCATGAGTCATGCAGGATCTTAGTTACCTGCATCGACCAGGGATAGAACCCACAGTCCCTGCAGTGGAAGCCTGGAGTCTAACTACTGTACTGCCAGGAAAGTCCCTTCAAGATTTCAGTAACATCCAAATCTATGGTTTGGCTACACTTTAATTTTGTTAACTTCCTGTAAACTGCTTACGTCACAAACTTTTGTATCTCTGGCTTCAGGACTCCTGGATTTGCAAATTCAGCCTTTTCAGGTCACTATTAAACAAAGAAGCACCATGGAAGTCTCCACAATACCCATCCAAACGCCTCTTCCTCAGCACCTCTGTCACACCTTGGGCACGTTCTGACTCATTCGTTTTCATTATTGAAAAGACAGAGCTCTCCATATAACTCCAAACCAGAACTAGAAAAAGCCTCTAACTGGATAATAAACAGCCACCTTGGTCATGGGGTCCAGAGACGAGGAATCTATTCTTCTGGCCACAGGACAAATACACTCTGTAAAGAAGGATTCAGTTCTCTCCACAGAGGCCTTTGAAGGGCACTGCCATTTCTCAGTTTGCTATAGTTTTTGCATTTATGGGGGCTTTAGGCATTTTTTAATCTAACTCTTTCATTTGACAAGGAGGGAAATGGGACCAGGTTGTCCAAAACAATCCTGATCTCTAAAATTTGTGAAAGACTTTAAAATGTGTAAAGGATATTGATGGGCTTCCCAGGTGGTGCTAGTGGTAAAGAACCTGCCAGTGCAGGAGACATAAGAGATGTGGGTTTGATCCCTGAGTAGGGAAGGTCCCCTGCAGGAGGGCATGGCAACCCACTCCAGTATTCTTGCTTGAAGAATCCCATAGACAGAGGAGCCTGTGAGCTATGGTCCTTGGGGTTGCAGAATTGGACACAACTGAAGCAACTTAGCATGCACACAGCTCAAAGGAGATAACATGCATTTGAACATGCATTCGACAACTCAGGTGTTCTTAGTTCCATTTTACAGGTGAACAGAGGGAACCTCAGGGCTATTGAGGCAGGACCCAAGATCAGAGGAACTGACCCGGAGACCTGGAGCATGTCCACCCCCTCTGGGCCCCATGTCCTTGTCATTGCACAGTGGTGCCACTTGAGAATCCAACCGGAAAACTGGTTTTCCCTTGAGAGGGAGAAGCTGCCAAAGAAAGGGTAAAGAGATAGAGATGGAAGGAGGACAAAAACAGAGTTCTCCAGCTCTCTGCAATGTATTTTGCTGGGCTCTTTCTATGTTACCTTGTATGACTGTCATCATTGCCTGGTGAGGCAAATATTCCAAACCCCTTAGAAAACAAAGACTTGGAGAGGCTAGAGAAACTTGATCTAAATCACAGAATCAAGGGGAAAAAGGAGGATCAGGAGTTGGAATATAGGTCTTCAGACTTCAGACTCTCACCTTCTCTACTGTTTCATGCTACATACACCACATCGGTGAACTCCAACTCACAAAGATCCGGTTCTGATCAGGGCACCAACAGCGGGTAGGAGGAGGACTTCAGTCCACTGAGTGGTGTCTGGCCCAGTGGCCTGAGGTTGGAATGTAAAGAACATGCAGGAATACAGGAAATGGCGAGGAGGGGGCGGGGGGTGGGGGGCGGTAAGGTGAGGGGAATTGCTGATCTGAGGAACTGGGGGCTGTCTGGTCACAGGAGGCGCATCTGAAAGGCAGAGGGACCAGGGACTGGAAGAACAGGGGGCTGCAAGGGGGTGGGGTGGGGAAGGGGCAGTGCCAGCACGTTGAAGAACCACCTCCAAACGGAAGAAAGTGAGGGGAACTGCGGCGGCTGGGGGCTGGGGGACGCGGGCCTGGAGCAGGGCAGGGCTGCGTGGGAGCAGAGAGGATCTGCAAGCTGCCCTGTCTGCATCACAGGCATCCTGAGAACAAGTGCAAGCAGAGAGATCCGGCCCTTCAAGAACCACCTACCCAGCCGCCCCCACAAAGACATTACCCAATGCCAAGTAAGAGCGAAACGGCAACCAATTTAGGGTTCCCGGGGGATGAGCCAATATCTCTGGAGCATGATGCTGGCCACCTCTGACAGTTACCTTCCTCTTGTTGCACAGAGAAACCAGGGAACTGTTTGTATTGTCTGCAGTGCTCCATGGACAGTGCGCGGAGGTGTGATCACACTTCCCCTGCTCGTTGCTAAGCAACAGCATTAAGATGATATGCCAGGCTGAAGCTCTGGGAGATGTGTGTTGGAGAGTGTGCATGCTGAGGAAGAGTTGCAGAGTGGAGTGGAAAGAGAAATAAGCTCTGTGGATTTCAGTTTAACTCAGGCATCTCGACAGGTGAAGTCTGGGAGAGCCTTGTCTTGTGGAGGGAACATGGAGGAGACTGCAAGACTCTGAATTGTGAGGAACCAATGAAGAAACCTGACTATTTACCATATGAGAAGAGGACTGAGTTCTGTTTAAGTCTGTATCTCAGGAACAATATCTCAGGGTAGACAGTTCTCAGGCATCTAGTCTCACTAGTTTTCAACTTCCGGAATATTTCAGATTTTTTCCCCCACATGCTATTCAGTTCTCACTGTGTCCAGAGATCATTTTATTTATTTGGGATCATTTTATCTAAATTGGAAGGGGAAGCTCCTTCTGTTTGTGAAGCTTGGAGCTTCTAGGTACATGTTGCTGGTATAGAAAGCTGTGGAAGCCAGGAGAAAGGACTGGTTTAGGAGAACAGGAATTCTTCATCTCTGGGGTGTCTACACAGACTGGACAACCACTTGGCATGAGAGTTTCTATGAAAAGTGGCCTTGAAGGAGAAGCAGGGTAGGCAGGGCAAGAAGCAGGAGGAACAAAGGCAGGAGAGATGAAAGTAAAGGATGTGTTTTGAGAAGACTGGGTCAAACCAGCAAAAGTAAGGCAGAATGTAATGGGCTGAATTGTCTTACCCCACACACAAATTCACATGTTATTGTCCTAACCCCTGGGACTTCAGAATGTGGCTGTATTTGGACCTACGACTTTTAATGAGGTAATTAAGGTAAAACAAGGTCATTGGGGGTGGACCCTCATCAGCATGACTGGTGTCCCTGTACGAAGAGGAAATACAGACAAGGATATGAGCTGAGGGAAGAACACGTGAGGACACAGGAGAAGGTGGCCATCTATCAGTCAAGGAGGGAGGCCTCAGAAGAAGCTAATCTTGCGAATCTTTGATCTTGGGCTTTCAGTTTCCAGAACTGTGAGAGAACAAATGTTTGTTTAAGCTGCCCAGTCAGCGGTATTTGTTACGTGGCTGAGCTGAGGAATACAAGAATGATGAGAAGCAAGACTGAGAGAATGGACCAGAGAGAAACCGATGGGAGTTTCTGGGAACATGAGAGCCAGGCTGAGGAATTCAAAGGGACTGTAGATGGGTTTTACTTTTTAAGTTTAATGAGGATGTTTCAAAACAGAAGTCCCACTTGCACAGGGGAAAGATGGGAGCCCATAAGTGATAAAGAGGCTGGAACCAGCTAATAAGTCTTGTTTCTCACGGAGTGTTTATGTCTATGGCTGGCTTTGGCATTTTTAAGATGGCAACAAAATCACTCACGCAGAAGTGGAGAGCCAGAAAGGCAGGGCATCTGAAAACTATGTCATACAAGGAAGAGGTGAAACAGTTCTTTACGTGAAGCCTTCAACAAGAATCATGGGGTGGGTGGTCCCTATCTTTCAGGGCAGCCATATTGAAAAGGTCATGATCACAGCTGTTGCAGAGGGCAGATCTAGCACTGGTGGGGTGTGTTTCAGAGCTACTTTGGCTCAGTGAAAGGAAGAACCTTCTAGCTATAAGACTTTTCCAGCAACAATGAGTTCTATGGATGAGGCATTTCCCATAAGTGCTCAAGGAAAAGAAGAGTTTTCTTCACGAGTTTAGATTAGACAACTTCAGCAGGCCACCTGCTCCTTCCCCCAAATAATGCTCTGATCAGCAGGGTAATCTCTGGTCCTTAGGGATGCTCTGCTCTTCTGTGCTCAGAAGAAATTCTCCATCACTTTTCTCATTACTCACAGCAGCATGGCCTGTAGAAGGCAAGTAGTTCTACAAGAATAGAGTAGAAATAAGGATCCACAGAACATCCTTATTGAGCTCTTTCTTCCCCATCTGCAAGTGGAAAGTGGAAACTCCACAAGGGCCAACTGCCCATGACACCAAACGTGGTCTTGAGTGACCAGACTTTCAGTCGAAACTGAAATTTTAGAATTTCATTGCGTGGATTTCTAAAAGATTTGTGGAGACCTTACTGCATTCCAGACACTTGAAGCCACTAGATAAGGCTGAGAGTGGATTAGAAAACAGGTTAGATTGTTTTACAGAGTTCACTGGGAGTCAGAAGGAGGGGAATGCCCACTGTCACCCAAGGCTGTGAGCTAGGAGACCAGTGAGAATAGGGCGGTTCACTCTGATGATGGGCAAGAGGAACTCAGGAAGGCCCTTCACGGGTGGTGTGGGGGAAAGATGAGAAGAATTTTAAAGGGTGAATAAAAAGAGTGAGATGTGGGGTTGAGGAGCAGTTGGATAGATGAAACAGCGCTTCTGGCAAAAAAAGTGAAGTGAAGTGAAAGTCGCTCAGTTGTGTCTGACTCTTTGCAACCCCATGGACTATACAGTCCATGGAATACTCCAGGCCAGAATACTGGAGTGGGTAGGCTATCCCTTCTCCAGCGGAACTTCCCAACCTAAGAATTGAACCAGGGTCTCCTTCATTGCAGGCGGATTCTTTACCAGCTGAGCTATCAGAGAATCCCCTTCTGGGAAAAAGTGTGAGAGCAAATAGCACTTTGGGGGACTGGGCGTTTGGACCCCTGTGATGGGGTAAGTGGGACAGGCTTAGTCCCTCCCTGAGCCTCTCCTGCTTCTCAAAATTCCATACCACAGCCTGGAGTTCTTGCTGAGACCTCCAGGGTCGTGAGCTCCTGTCTCCTCTATGGCAGCTGTTTGTACATTTTCATCTGACTCACCTGCCCTGGGATGCATCAACCCTGCCTTAGGTTTGGTTCGATTTTCCAAGTCTGACTCATCCATAGCTAACAGAACCTCTCTCTCTCTTGTTGACTTGTTTGATCAGGAAGTCCATGTGGGAGTTAACAAGTCTCATCGCCAGAATGCCTGGTCTGCAGTCTGCCGCCCTTCATGAGCAGTAAACACCCCAACTAGGCTCAGTTTACCTTCATAGGGAGTGGGCATCTGTTTCATAATTTCTATTCTCCGACTGCTCTGTCCCCAGCCATGGGCAGCTGTCCCCTTGTTCACCATTTCAGCTCCCCAGACATGAACTTTGGGGTCCTGTTGGCAGGATGTGGCAACATCTTGTGTTTGCTTAAACACATGTAGAGAATAAAGAGGGACTTCCCTGGTGGTCCAGTGGTTAGGAATAAGCCTAGCAATGCAGTGGATGAGGGTTTGATTCCTGGTCTGGGAACTAAGATTCCACATGCTGTGGAGGAACTAAGCTCATGTGCCACAACTACTGAGCCCATAGGCCACAGCTAGAGAGTCTGCGTGCTGCAAGGAAAGATCCTGTATGATGCAACAAAGATCCTGTTGGCTGTAACTAAGACCTGATACTGCTAAAGCAAGCAATCAATCAATCAATAAAAAGAATGATGAGATGTCTACTCCCTTAGGAGATGATAACAGAATTCCTCCAGGAATAAAGCTGTAGTTACTTAGAAATATGTCTGCTATGGTCTGAATCTTTGTGTTCCTTCCAAATCCATATGTTGAAATCCTAACTCATAAAGTGATGTATGAGGAGGTGGGAGATGATGAGTTCATAAAGGTGGGGCCTTCATGACAAGAGACCCTAGAGAGATCTCTTGCCCCTTCCACCATGTGAGAACACAGCGAGAAGACTTCTATCTAACCGGAAAGCAGGTGCCTATGAGACACAGAATCTGCTGGTGACTTAATCTTGGATTTCCAGGTCACAGAACTGAGAAATAAATTTCTTCTGCTGATAAGCCACTCAATCTATGGTATCTTGTTTCAGCTGTCAAGCGACTAAGGTAATACTCTATTGCATCACTGGAGTTAGGAGGTGAAGCTCAGGGAATCCCGGCAGGTATGCTTTACTCACTGTGTTGGGAAAGAATGGAGACAATGAATGGAAGGGGTGGGGTGAGAGGAGACCAGAGAATGAATGGAACGTTGTAGGATCTGTGTGTAGGGAACTGGGGAAGGGGGCTGAGCTCTGGGCCTTGGGGAGACGTGACAGAAAAAAGACCTGATGGCAGATGACCAGAGGCACAAGGAAGTGAATCTAAAACTGGCAGAGATCATGGGCAGGCATGGGCTATGGAACTGGGGTTTCTGTCAACCATGACCAGACAGGTGAGGAGCAAGGACCCCCGGAGACACTTCAGCTGCACTTTCTTCTGTCTTCCAATCGTAGGTACCATTAATAAGAGCAACTGCTCCATGAATGGAGTACTTGTTACATGCCCTGCACCCAGGCCGAGTGCTTTACATACATAACCATATTATGTCTCTATAATCTCTGCAGTATCCCTTTAAGGAAAGCACTAGCCTGATGACTGTTTGGGAGGAAAGTTGAGGATTAGCAACCACATGGCTGGGGAGTAAGGAGCCACACCTTGGGCGCAGGATGCAGACCACTGCTCCTTCCAGTTACCAACGCTGCTCGCTGATGGATTGTCACTGTTTTTGTGCGAGCTGGGTGAACCTCTGCCTCCTTGGGAAACTCAACTCCCCATGTTTAAGTGAGGAATAATGTCAGACCCAGGCTTGTGCTGGGGAGCCGGTGGAGGCTGGGGAGGGGAGAATTTGGAGTGGTTGGGGGGTGGTTGTACACAAATAAGGCAGCTGATATGCTTGCCATTTTCCTGAGAAGTGAAAGATGGGGGTCAAGAACAGAGTCCGGGAGCCCATTCTCCAATCTGAGGCCATTTTTAACTTAGTCACAGCTCTCAGAGGAACAAAACAGAGAGGAAAGGCCAGAAGGCAGGGGACAAGGTTAATGAATAATGTACAGCTTGTAGAAGGATTACCAAGGGCACGCCTCTGCAAACTGTGGTCTCCTCCCGGCTGACTTTGTCATTTGTTGTTGTTTAGTTGTTCAGTTGTGTCTGACTGTTGCAACTGCATGAACTATAGCCAGCCAGGCTATAGGATTCTCCAGGGAGAATTGTCCATGGGATTCTCCAGGCAAGAATACTGGAGTGGGTTGCATTTCCTTCTCTCCAGGGGATCTTCCCGACCCAGAGATCGAACTTGAGTCTCTTGCTTTGGCAGGTGGGTTCTTTACCATTCAGTCACATGTCATTAGACAGTTGTAAATAAATAGCAAAGGGCAGTGGTCCCAGAGATGTATGCTGGTCACCTGGGGCTTCTGTGATTCACGAGGAGTCCTCAGGGCAGGGAGACCAAACTCCCGGTGAACCTCAGCAGCCCCACTGGAAAGGAGTGAGTTCTCTTAACAAGAACTGCAAGACAGTGTTGCGGGAAGGTAACTATGTTGGAAAGTTTTTTGAGTGTTGAGAGGGTAGTATGGGGGTTGGTTATATGTCAACTGAGAGATCTGGAAGGAGTACAGGAAGGAGCAAAAAAAAAAAAAAAGAAACAGAAGAATCAATCATAAAAAGAAATTCCTGAGGCTGCCTTGAATGCCAAAGACAGCACTTTTTTTTTTTGCCTGAGAAAAACATTCTTAATACAGCTCTGGGGGTGGTAGTTCCCTGAGTGATACAGATTAGTAATCAAATTAGTTTCAAGGCTGATGAGCCCATCCACAATGCTGGGACCTGGCCATATCAGCTCACGGATGGGGTTCAGCAAATGCCTTCTCTTCTCCATCACCTCAGTCTTTCAAGAACGGGGGCCCAGGGGAGGCCAAAGTAAACAGCTCTCAGTTTGTTTTGGTTTCTTTCAGACGCTCAGTGTGATTCAGCAAACACAGATTGAATTAGTCCTCTACAGACCCATTGAGGGGCATGTGGGCACCATGCCTGTGATCTCCCAGGTTTCCAGTTTAATTGGGAAAGACAGTGTTATGGACAGAGTGTTTCCTGTTATGGACAGAGAGACCTTCCCACTGCGCTGACCCCCTCCACCCCACCCCATCCATATGTGAAAGCCCTAATGGCTCATGCAACTGTATTTAGAGATAAGGCTTTTACGGAAGTAATTAAGGATAAATAAGGTCTTAAGAGGCTTTCCAGGTGGCGCTAGTGGTAAAGAACCTGCCTGCCAATGTGGGAGACGTGAGAAACATGAAGTCATTCCCTGGGTCAGGAAGATCCCTTTAATAAGGGCATGGCAACGCACTCCGGTATTCTTGCCTAGAGAATCCCATGGACAGAGGAGCCTGGTGCACTACAGTCCGTGGGGTCGCCAAGAGTGGGACGTGACTGAAGCAACCTAGCACACATGCAGGAGGTTGTAAGGGTGGGCCCTGATTGGATGGAATTAATGTCTTTGTAAGAAGAGGAAGCGGAGAAGGCAATGGCACCCCACTCCAGTACTCTTGCCTGGGAAATCCCATGGACGGAGGAGCCTGGTGGGCTGCAGTCCATAGGGTCGCTAAGAGTCGGACAGGACTGAGCGACATCACTTTCACTTTTCACTTTCATGCATTGGAGAAGGAAATGGCAACCCACTCCAGTGTTCTTGACTGGAGAATCCCAGGGATGCGGGAGCCTGGTGGGCTGCCGTCTATGGGGTCACTAAGAGTCGGACATGACTGAAGCGACTTAGCAGCAGTGGCAGTAAGAAGAGGAAGAGAGACCAGAGCGTGCTCTCCTCCCTCCTTCTCTCTTTCTCCCTCTTTCTCTCCCTCCCTCTCATACACACACACCCACCAAAGATAAAGCAAGAAAGGACACACAAGAAGGTGGCCATCTCCAAGGCAGGAAGAGAGTCCTCACCAGAAACCAACCGTGCAGACAGCCTGACCTCAGCCTCCCAGCCTCTAGACCCATGAGAAAATAAAGGACTGCTGTTTAAACCACTCAGTTGAGTTCGTTATGGCCACCGCACTGACTCGGACAGAGGGCACACACATAATAAATGACAAAGCAAGGCAGGAAGAAAGTGCTAGCAGAGTCAGGAAGAGAGTGTTGGGGATAGAGAGGATGCTGAGCTGAAGCCAGCCTGCGGCTGTGGACAGGAAAGGCGTCATGTCAAAGTCTGTGCAGATGCAGTAGGTATTTCAACCTCGGTGGGCATCAGAGCCATTTGGGGAGCGTTAAGGACAAAACAGAGCAAAACCAAAACAGGGAAGAGATGTCTGTGCGGGTCTGACTGCAGACAGACACAGAGGTTCCAGGGGAGCTCTAAGACACACCCCGGGTAACAGAGTGGTCACAACACACAGAGTGGTCCCCAGGCTAGCAGCATCACCGTCACTTCTAAACCTGGCAGAAACACAGAGGGAGTTAGAGCCCAGTTGCCTGTGCTTTTGAAAGCTCTCCAGCTGATTCTGAGGTGGCACTGATGTTTGATCAGCACCACTGTCTGCTCCGCTGGAGGACCTAGGTTGCTTCCGCCCTGAAAAGTTCTCCGAGGTACACGTGGCCTGGGGTCAGGAAGTCCTCTGCCCACTTGTCTCTTTCAGCAGCTGATGAGATTTTTCACATCCTGCTTTATCTGAACTCCTCTGATGTCCCTCATTTTCACCAGTATTGGAGACCATCTCTAAATAAAGCACTTTTTCCTCTGCTCTCTTCCCTAAAAGCTCCGTCTGTACAAGTGTTTACTGAGCACGAGTTTGTAGCCTGACATTTGCTGGAATAGTGTCGGGAGACACAGGGGCAGGAGGTGAGGTCCCCGCCTTCCCCCATTCCATTGAACAAGGCGTGTACTTGTGAAAAAATAATTTTATCTCAAGATAACATGTGCCTGGCATAAGTGGAGGGTACAGCCAAGAGCTCTGGGAGGAGGGGGGCTCGGGGGAGGCAGAGTGTGAGCTTTCATCCTGTGACAAATCCCTCTGCCCACCACTCCCCACCCAGAGTCTTCCGGCCCTGAATAGCCTATGTGTGCAAGCATGCTGAGTCTCTCCAAGTCATGTTTTACTCTTTGAGACCCTATCGATGGTAGCCCACCAGGCTCCTCTATCCATGGGATTCAGTCTCCAGGCAAGAATCCTGGAGTGGGCTTGCCATTCCCTCCTCCAGGGGACCTTCCCGACCCAGGGATCAAACCTGGGTCTCTTATGTCTCTTGCATTGGCAGGCAGGCTTTTTGCCACTAGCGCCACCTGAGAAGCCCTGAATATCCTATACATCCCATAATAGCTGTGGGACACCCTATTCCAACTGAAGGGTGTTGGGCATCCCCCTTGCTTCGCAGCAGGCATCCTCTCCTAGATTCCTGCAGCTTAAGTCTTACCCACTGCACCTGCCCACTGAAGGCAGGCTGGTTCCTCTTCCCCTGGCCAAGCCCCTCTCTGTGCACTCAGACCCCTCCTCACTGCACAAGGATGGATGTCCAGGGGAAGGAAACGAGAAGTAGGCTCTTTCTCAGAGCCAGCCCTGTGGGCCAGCCCTCGCCACCACCGTCTCTGGCCAGCCAGCGGTGTGGGGAGCTGCGACACCCAAGCTGACGACGGGAACTCTGGGCCATTGGCACGGCACTGCTGCTGACCATGCCCATGCCCCAGAAATGCCTGTCTACGGGTCTCTGAGCCAATCCTTGTCTGCACTTGGCGCACGAGCCACTCTGGTCTGGGGCCAGAGTCCTCTTTCCCAAAACAAAAATCTGACTCGCTTCCCTGCTCAAAAACTCCTACGGCTACACATCCTATAGACACACTCTCTTATCAGTCTTGTTGCTTCTTGTTGCTAGAGAACAAAGTCCAGTGCCAAGTGACCATAATAAAGTGCCTCTCTGCATCCCTCCAGCTTTATTCCCACTGCTGTCCAGCCAGCTCCAGCCTCCCTGAGCTGTTCACAGCTTCCCAGACCATCCACACTCTTTGATGCCTTGTCTTTAAACTTGCTGTGCTCTCTGCCTGGTGGGGCACCTCCCTGCCCTTTCTCTGCCTGGTACACTCCTATCCTTTCTTCAAAACCCTTCCCAGCATCACCTCAACAGTATAGCATTGTTAGCCTCCCCCAATAACATGGGTGGCTTTGACCTTGTGTATCTACAGTGTTTGGCCATCATCTCGCAGCCCATCTGGTTTTACCGTGGCTCTTGCATGGTTCTTTCATCTTGAGGATGCTCTCTTGTGCACCCTTGTAACCCTGGCACCTTGCTTATCACCTGGCCCAAGGTTGGTACTAAGTGATGAGGAGCTGGGCTTCAGATTCACCACATAACACTCCCACTGATCCCACATTCTTAAAGAAGGAAACAGCACTTCAAGGAGGAAGAATACAGACTCTCCTTCCTTGCAGAGGTTTAACATCAAGATAAACAATCACACGGGGGGTGGGTGAGGGGAAGAGAGCTTAGACTCAGTCCCGCTTTGGCAAAGAAGTAAGGACTAGCTGTCACTGGAGGATGCTGGGACCCTGCCTAGGAATGGACTAAGTGGTGGAGGGACTTCCCTAGGAGTTCAGTGGTTAAGACTTCACCTTCCAATGCAGGGGTTGAAGGTTTGATCCCTGGTTAGGGAACTAAGATCCCACGTGGCAAAAACAATAATAACAACAACAAAACATAAACCAGAGGCAATATTTTAACACATTCAATAAGGACTTTAAAAATAAAAAATATAACTTTAAAAGAAAATAAAGTCGTGGGAAGGGACCCAGGTTTTGCCTGATTTACCAGATGTGCTGCCCATTTCCCTTAGGACCACCATCTGTAAAGGAAGGGGGGACCAGGCCCATCAACACTTCCCTTCATCACCCCTTGTTCTCTGATTCCAACTCCAACCACACACACTCCAGTAGAACTGCAGTCCTGCTGGGTCCAGGATCCCTGAGCTGTTCATGGCCTCTCAAACTGGCCACACTGTGGCTGTCTCTCTGTGACTGCTGTGAAGGTCTTTCTAAAGAGCAGTCTCATCCATCACTGATTTCCCCTCCGGGGTCTGGGCCTCTAAAAGCCACCCCTCAAGCTTCCATCCCTGTCTGTCACTTCTTCACACGTCTGGCCACAACTTCCACTCTGGTCCTCCTGCCAGTCAATCTTCCTCTTTCCCTTCCTCACTCTTACAGCAAACCTGGGTTTCCCAGGTGGCGCAGTAGCAAAGAACCTGCCTTCAATGCTGGAGATGTGGGTTCAATCCCTGGGTCAGGAAGATCACCTGGATAAGGAAATGGCAACCTACACCAGTATTCTTGCCTGGAGAATCCCATGGACAGAGGAGCCTGGTGGGCTACAGCCCCTGGAGTCAAAAGAGTCAGACACGACTGAGCAGCAGCAGCAATACTCCCAACCCAGGAGGGGTATATGCTCCAGCTCACATGTGTCTTAAGAGAAGACCAGAAGGGAAGTATGGAAGGGCCAGTCTCTCTCTGAGGAGTCTGCTGGTGAATCACCAGGTAATGTGGTTTGTGAGATGGTCAGACCATCCCACCCCCGAGGAGCGAGGGAGAGAAGCCTCCAGGGCTAGACACCCCAAGTCCTCACACCAGTGGGAAGAGCAGTGGTGGACTTGGAGCCTGATCAGGGCAAACCCAAGAAAACCCTTGCACCACATCACATCCCTAAAGGTCCTGCTCCACCGACGCGTAGCCCTCAACCATGCAGTCCTCTTACCTGGTCTTTGGTTTCTCAACCACTATTAGAAACCAGGCAGACTCTGGTTCTCCCATTTTAAAGAAGGTGAGAAAGACTGTCAGACAACAGAAAATCTAGTGTCTTGTTTCCAACTTGGAACTACAAGTTTTCAAAAAAGTTAATAATTTATATATGATTCTATGGAGTATAGATGAAAGACCAGTGCTGGTTTTCTCCATGAGAATAAAGAAGTACAAAGGGCCAGATTGCTGTGGCTGCTTGACTGACTGTCTCACCAGCTTGCATTCCTTCCTTTGTTCATTGATTCATTCCTAAAGTTATTTGTCCATCCATCCATCCATTCGGTCATCAATCATCTGTTTTTAAATATGTGTGCTCTTTCTCTCCCCAAATTATCTGTCAGAAAACAGGAAGTTTGCATTCTAGTCCTTATGTAATCTTTCATTTCATGGGCTGCTTTCACAATCACCCTATTTGGAACAAGCTGGGAAAACATATTAGTTTGACGCCACTATAATAAATGTTAGTTTGGGCTGTTTACAAAGGTTACCTGATAGAACTGTTTTAGAGAAGTGCAGGACTATAAGTTTCACTTACAGTAATGTTTTTAAAGTTTACCACCATATTATAGTACTATAATATAGATTCAGAAACTTTGTTTGAGGGTATAGCTTTGTTTGAGGGTATAGTGCTGAATTTTGTTAAAGACCATTTTTCAAAAAGCAATATGCTAAGTAGTTATGTTCTAGACATCTAAATGAAATATCTTCTATAGGGTTTGATGAAACATTTTTCCAAAGTGCTGTATGAATGGTCAATAAATAAATGAAAAGATGCTCAAATCCTCAGTCATTAGGGAAATGCAAGTGAAAACCACGTCAGGGTACCACCATGGCTGCTGAGTGAAGTCGCTCAGTCGTGTCTGGCTCTTTGCGACCCCATGGACTGTAGCCCACCAGGCTCCTCCATCTGTGGAATTTTCTAGGCAAGTGTACTGGAGTGGGTTGACATTTCCTTCTCCAGGGGATCTTCCCGACCCAGGGATTGAACCCGGGTCTCCCGCATTGCAGGCAGACACTTGACCATCTGAGCCACCAGGGAATCAAAATTACAGACAATAACAAGAGTTCCAAGAATGGAAACCACCACACATTGCTGATGGGAGTATAAAATGGTGCAGCTGCTGTTGAAAGTAGTTTGGCCATTACTCAAAATGGTAAATGTAGTTATCACATGGCCCAGCAATTCTTCTGGGTTTATAACTAAGAGAAATGAAAATATAAGTCTATGCAAAAACTTGTACATGAATGTTTCCAGAAGCATTACTCATAATGCTCAAAAATTAGAAACAATTAAAAAAAAAAACAAAACTCAAATGTTCATCAATTGATGAACGGTTAACTAAAATGTGGAATATACAAATAGTGGACTATTAACTGGAAATATAAAGGAATGAAGGACCAATACGCACTACAGCATGGCTAAACTTTAAAAACATTACTGTAAGTGAAAGAAGCCAGTCACAAAAATCCTACGATGTTACATGATTCCATTTATATGAAATGTCCAGAATAAAAAAAATCCACAAAAACAGAAAGTAGATTAGCGGTTGCCAGGGACTGGGAGGAGGGGAGAATGACGAGTGACCACTGACAGGATGAGGTTTCTTAGAGAGTGATACAAATGTCATGCAATTAGACAGCCATGATGGTTACACAACTCTGTAGATGCAAATTCACCAGACTGTACATTTTCAAAGGATGAATTTTATAATATATGAATTCTATCTCCAAAAGGCTGTTACTAAAAAACCTACAAACATCTTCTGTGTTTATAAGAAATAGCCAACTCTCTTTAGACTGTTGGGATGGTGATATAGGCCACAACACAGAGAGCTGATTCAAAAAGTGACGAGGTCACTGGAGTCAAGATGTGTGTGAAATGTTGACTGTTTCATAAACAGGGAGAGTTGGGGAAAAGCCATACTTTAAATGTAATATTTTATATAAATAGCAAGTGCTTTAAAATGTGTGTCTAAATATTTTGAAACGTTTGTGTGGCTCCTCTGTCCATGGGATTCTCTAGATAAGAATACTGGATTGTGTTGCCATTTCTTCCTCCAGGGGATCTTTCTGACCCAGGGATCAAACCCGCATCTCCTGCATTGGCAGTCAGATTCTTTACCATTGAGACACTTGGGAAACCCATTTTGAAATGTCTACATATTTACATTAGCTGTGAAACCCTCCTTATCAGGAGACACATGTGCCCAGGCATGAAACATGTGTGTATCAAATGCCAACTGTGTATCAAACACCACCTGTCCATCTCACTCTCAGTGCAAACGCTGAGACCTGTGTTCTGACCTCCACAGAGCTTACAGCCTAGTTCACTTGAATTAAAACAGAGCTTAAGTTGGAGATCATTCCTTTAAAAATCTGTAAAATTGATTACAAAACCCTGTGGGTTGTTCTTAATATTTGGTGGAGGGGTGCCATAGGTTCCTTGGAGCTTAGAGGAAAGCTCTGGACTTTCTTCTCATAAACGTGTGCATTTCCTCAGAGGTGGAAATTATGCATCTTCTCCAAGGGTGTTCATGTATGCAATCCCTCCTCAGCTCCTGCAGTACACATGCCATGCCCCAGATTGCATTCCTTACTTTGAGTTCCTTCTTCACTGAATGCACCTGAATCTAGACCTGCTGTCCACTGTCTGTGTGTTTAGACACATAAACAATGAGGACCTCAGGAACTGGAGGCCTGGAGAGGATCCCAGATGATCTGGGCCCCTCGAGATGCATGGAGGGACCTGCCCTCCCTGCTTGAACTTTGGGAAGATCTACTGTGACCTGGTTTACACACTGGGCTTTCCCCTAAGATCCATGTTGAAGAAGATATCCTCTGGTTAACAACTCCCAAGCCCCCTTATTTTAAGTACAAATAAAAACTCGGAGGCTTGAAGTGGCCCACCCAAGTGACTCACCCAAGGTCAAGTGACAACGAGGTGACTGAGCGGCCACTTCCTGGGTCTGCTTCCCAGGCAGCACTCTCTCTGTCCCCACGCCTCTCCCCAGGAGTGAACTCAGGCTGGCCGCTAAGCGTTTAGCAAACAGGTGCAGGAAGAGTTTTTCTAGACAGAGAGTCAGGTAGAGAAAGAAGGAGGAGGTCCAGAGGCCACTCGGGACCATGGAGAGCCACCCTCTGGACAGCTCTGTTGCAGCCACCACGACAAGCCCCAGGCCTATGCACAGGTGGGTGGAAGTCCAAGTGGCTAAAAACTGTGGCTCTCATCACTCAGGATCTCCTTATCACTCAGGCTTTCAGTGGAGGAGAGACTCTTTTTCCAGCATCCAAAGCCTGAATCTTAAGTGAGATTCTCATTACCACCATGTACGTACCCCTGAACAAATCACTTTGCTAACCTGTGCCTTGCAAATCTCTCCTGTATCCTCAAAGTGACTTCACCCTTGACCAGAGCTTCTGGTCTTTTTTCCTACTCCCTGACTTTCTACTGTCACTCAGCCTGGCTAGGATGATTTCAAATAAGCAGGAAGATGAGAGGGAAAAGAAAGAAAGGATCCAATGGATTAGAGACAGGAGCAGCTCAACAAAGGAATTATTAAACTCTAAATCACCCACTCCCCCTCTCTGGGCTCTCAAAAACCTGCACATTCCCTGAGAGGCCAGGAAAGCATCCTGACCTCAGGGGGTTGGGAGGAGGGGGTAGGGGATGGTGGGTGGACATGGAGAATGCAGTCCTCTCTCTGTTGCAACCGGCTGTTTTGAAGCCCAGCACAGAGAAGGACAAAGATTGCATCTGGCCCCAGGGAGCCAAGCCAGATGAGTGTGTAAAGGAGGAAGATGGAATCTCCAACCCTTGGAATTTTGAGGGAGTTTGGAAGAAGGATAGATGAGTGGGTGGGGCTTGGCCTGAGCCCTGGGGGAGGAGTCTGATTGAAGAAGGGTGAAGGGGCTGGCAGTCCTAGCAGGTAGCCCAAGAGGATTTGGGCAGAGATTTGATTTGGGCATAGGTTTGATGGGGACCAGCAAGCAGACCAGGCTACTTGGGGTGAAGGGCTTAGTTTGGAAAGTATGGGGAAGTTAGGAGAGAAGGTAAATGGAGGTGAGATTACAGAGGGCATTAAACAGTAAATGTAAGGGATCCAGATCTGCCTAGAGGCACAAGACCTTCTGAGGAATCTAGAAGCAAGGAGAGGCAGTGAGGCAACATCCGGTGATATCAGGTAACATGGCTTAGACTAGAGTAGGGGCATGGGAAGGGGGAGGAAGGAATGAGAGGCACGAAGAAAGAATTTGCAGGATTAGTGATGGGTAAGATGTGAGCAGAGGAGAAAGGGGAGATAACCCGAAGTTTCTGACTAGGAGAACTACAACTGCGTGCCCAGGAGAACTGTAACTTTGCGCAGAGGAGGGGAGCCAGAAGGCAAGGCTTTGGGGTAAGAAACAGCAAGTTTTGTTTTTCAACCTGCAGCATTGAAGATGAGTTACTCAAGTGGACATCTCTTACAGTTTCTTGGAAGTGGAGAGCTGAAGCAAGGGAGGAGGTCAGGCAGGAGGAGGGAACCACTCTGAAGTGATGAGTGGGAGGTGGTAGATAAAGCTGTATGCCTCTCCAGAAGGCCGCCATTACAAAGCTTGCTATAGGATCTCAAGACAGGATGGCAGTGCATCTCCACCAAAGATGAGGTCCACGGGAAATGGCTTACATGTGAACCAAGAAGGTGGAGGAAGGAGAAGATTAAGGGAAATGACAAATTACTTATATAACCTAAACAGTTTGATGTTCCCATAAATGCTACATCTGTTAAATCCATGTCAGGACCAATTTCAATTCAGAGAACACAGAAGCCTCTGACTAACCAGCAGACACTCTCCAGGACCTGCAAATCATCACAGAATTTATCCAGACTCTTGAGGCAGGAGCTGTTATAATAGACTCCTCCATGCTCCTCTTTCCAGGTCAAGCTCTCTTCTTTCTGATCTACTTTATACACTGCTGCCCAAACCTGATCATTAACCCTTTACCCACGTTCAGAACAAAGTCCAGTGGCTCCCAATAGCCTGCAGAATCATGTCCAATCCCTCAGCCATCATGTTCCAACCTTATCTTATTTTCCACCCCTATCTTAATCGCCCTTTGATACTCTTGGCTCCAGCCAAAATGAGTCATTCAAATCATGCCTTCCAGCCTCCCTCTAATTCATGCTCTTTGACCACAGCCACCATCCCATGTTTCCAGGGTCATACTCTGGACATCTTTTGAGAGCTTTTTCAAATTCCACCTCATCCAGGAAGCATTCCCAGACTCCCAAGACAGAAGAATTCTCTCTGTTCTCTGGCCTCATTGTACTTTATTGGTGCCTCCTTTATGGAACCAAAAGTCCCTGTCTGGTCTCACAGTTATTTATCTTTATGTATTATGGCCAGGAATATCCCCTAGAGAAGGGAGTGGCTTGCCCACTCAGTATCCTTGCCTGGAGAGTCCCATTGACAGAGGAGCCTACAGTCCATAGGGTGGCAAAGAGTCAGACACAACTGAGAGACTCACACTTTCACTTTCATTGTGTTCCTAAGAAGACTGCAAACTCTTTGAGGAAAGATACAATCCTTCAAACTCGGGGAAGAATATACTCTGTGAGTGACAAGGGGGCTGAAGGAGGGGAGAAATGTTGAACAAATGCCAAGAATGAATCACAAGTGAGAAAACTCAGGCTTTGAGAGGTTTCATAACTGGCGATGTCATATAGGGAAAAAAGTGACAGATCAAGACTCAACCCATGGGGATTCCCTCATGGTCCAGTGGATAGGAATCTGCCTGCCAAAGCAGGAGGCATGGATGGGTTCGATCCCTGGTCTGGGAAGACTCCACATGCCACGGGGAAGCTAAGCCCATGCTCCACAACTACTGAGCCTGCGTTCTAGAGCCTGGGAGTCACAGCCACTGAAGCCAGGGCACCTGAGAGCCCGTGCTCTGCAACCAGAGAAGCCACTGCAATTAGAAGCCTGCACACCTCAACTAGGTAAAAACCCACACAGCAACGAAGACCCAGCATAGCCCAGAAATAAATAAATAACAAGAAAAAAAAGACTCAACCCATGTCTTTCTGACCCAAACTCTTCATCTTTCTAGGAATCATGCCTGGGGTGTCTTATGGGGCAACTTCACACAAGTTAGGTGTTTTGCTCAACAACCCTATCAAACTCACGGTACTATTTCTTCATTTTGAATGAGAAAAGTGAAGTTACTTTGCCCGAAGTCACACAGCCAGCGACTGGAAGAACCTAAACCAGAGCCAGGTCTCCTGACCCTTGACCCCTGACCATTTTCCCACTCACCCAGGCTGACAATCTGTCAGTGCTGAGCTGGGGACTCGAGAAGTTCAGCTGGGGACAACCACTCACAACTGGCTCGATGGGCATGGCCGTGTTTCAGCGCCTGGTGTCTATGTCATAGCTAACACAGGTAAGCTGATGCTGGAAAGAGCATCTTCGAAGGTGCTGGAGTATCAGATCTCTGGTTACCTGCCGGAGCAGGAGCTAAGGGTGGGAAGAGCATACACCTGAGCCAAAGAGAGAGGAGCTGGGTTCTCACCCTCAAAGCTCCAGAAGAACAAAGAGACTACTTAAGGCTAGAGAGGAAGTTGGGGGGTTGTTGACGAGGGACAATTGACATTAATTTAGAAACCCGAAAAAGATGTGATGCTCCAAATGGCACGGGCCAGAGGAGGGACTGTTCTCTCACTGGTGGGAAATGGCACCCATGCCCTCAGAAGAGCAAAACTTGAACTTGGGGTAGAATTCCCAATGGGCTTGTTAGGGGAAGCACTGAAACTGCCCACCCTGACCAGGCACCATAGTAACCATTTGTGTGTGTTATTTTATGACAGGAGATCCTGTCTTAAACTAATAGGCCACCCCCAACCAGAAGAGTTGGGGAAAAGTCAAAAGGAGAT
Source organism: Oryx dammah (assembly GCF_014754425.2). Classification (NCBI taxonomy): domain Eukaryota; kingdom Metazoa; phylum Chordata; class Mammalia; order Artiodactyla; family Bovidae; genus Oryx; species Oryx dammah. Next base: position 73,034,358 of record NW_024070185.1, on the reverse strand, counting down.
GCCATGTGTCCAACCACCTCCCAGAATCCTTTTCGCTGACGTCCACTTTGGCTGAGCAACTTGTGAGCCACCAGGAAGGACCCTGAGCCAGAATGATTGGCCAAAGACAACCTAGAAACAAATCCCATCACCATAAAACCTGAGACTGTGAGTCGTGTGGCAAAGCAGTTCTCCTGGGTCCTTGTTACCCGGCTGCTCTCTGCCTGGGCACCTCCTTCCCCATTAAGTCTCTTGCTTTCTCAGTATGTGTGTCTCCTCAGACAACTCGTTTCCAAGTGTCAGACAAGAGCCCACTCTTGGGCCCTGCACGGGTCACCCTGCATGTGTCCCAGGGGGATTGCAACAGCTGGGGAGTCAGCGAGCCAGCTGGAAGACTGTCAGAGAAAAAAGGGGCATGAAACAGAGTGCCCTCCAAGTTGTTGTGAGAATTGTTCTATTGAAAGGGAGATAGTCCACGAGACAAGAACTAAACCCAGGAGCAAGCTCTCAACACCAGGCCAGTGGATTCCTTGAACTCTTGTCTAGGCAGTGATGGTGCCAGGTCCTGTGAGGGAGAATTTCAGGACACAAAAGGGAAGAACACAGAAGAGGAGGAAAATGTTAGTGGATGGTCACTAGGATAAAAAAAGAGGAAGGTTCCCTTCCAAGGCACTGGAGGTGGCTGATCTCGGTTCTAATCACACTGACTGGCTGCCTTTAGTGCTGGGTAAGTTCAGAGCTAGGTGGGGTCTGCAGCCTACTCACAGTCCACTGAGAGGGTCACTTGGAGACAAAATCTTGCACCGCTATCAACCCACTCCTCAGGTCTAGGTAAAAAGTACATCGGAGCACAGTCTCTAGCCTGCTCTCTTAATCAAACCATCATCATGAGTAATAATTATATCCTGGGAAACAGCAGAGTGACTAAAAAAGCTGCACCCCTCCCCCAACACCACCCCCTCACACAGCTCAGAGCTTTGTGCTGGATGCCTAGCGCCCCGGAAGCTGAAGCCACCATTTTCTCCTGTGAGCCCTCTGTGCACCTTCAGTGACCATACAGGCTCTAGTGTCTGATGCGTGGGAGTCGAAAGGCTCTCAGTTGGCTAAAGAGCTGATCCAGCCAGGCTGCTGACAGAGTGAATTGGGGGCAGGAGTAAGGGGTATGGGTTGGAGGCAAGACACAAATTCTGCCTCATATGTGACTGCATGTTGGTGAGACAGTCCATGTGAGAAGCTGACTTCTGCCCCTCAGAAGAAGGACTTATCACCAGGGGAAAAAAAAAAAGCTCCTTCCCCATCAGCTCAGATTAACTCTAAGTGTGACTACAGAATGATAAGGAGAGCTGACACTTATTGGATGCCTACCATGTGCCTGATAAAGGACTGAATGTCTTATGTACAGTCAAGGCGATGAAGCTGGTGCATAAGTCCATCTGGGAGATGAAAACACTGGACTAGTCCCTCCAAACTGGAGGGCCTCCCAGGTGGCACCAGTGGTAAGGAACCTGCCTGCCAATGGGGGAGACATGAGACATGAGTTTGATCCCTGGGTTGGGAAGATCCCCTGGAGGAGGGCATGGCAACCCACTCCAGTATTCTTGCCTAGGAAATCCCTTGGGCAGAGGAGCCTGGCGGGCTACAGTCCATGGGGTCACAAAGAGTCAGACACCACTGAAGTGACTTAGCACAGCACAGCAGTCCATCCAAGTCAGTAAACGTCCACTCCCCCAGCACCCTGGCTGCCTACCTGGTCCACCCCCCAGGTTACCCATGAGCACTGACACAACGGGCTGGGTTCTGTTAGATTCCTGCCCAGGCCTTAGCAGCTGTTAATATTTTGGCTATTACTCCTGGTATCCCCTCACAGAAAGCCCTGTCATAGTCTCCATTTCAGAGATGAGGACAGGGCTTGGCCAAACCAATGTCATACCATGAGTCCCAGAGCTGAAGCTGGAACCTGGGCTGGCTGACCAAGTCCGGGCACTGGCCCACAGAACCACCAACCACGCTAGTGTTTTGGAGACCATTACCCATCTCCCCCTTCCTCCCCTTTTACTCTAGAACTGGCCCAGAGTCTAAGAGAAACTCTAGATCAGGAGCCAGCAAGAACTTGTGTTAATTACCACCCCTTCTGCTCGCACATCTTGGCAATTGTCCATCTCTACTCCAGCCACCTCGGATTATCCATATCTATTCCATTTACCTGGGAGGCTGGGACCACATGGTCCCTGAGTCTAGGAATCCTGGGCAGGGAGAAAACTAGGGGTCGGGAGACCTATCATGCAGGGTTCGCCCAAGGTACACTCCTTCCCCTCCCCTACCTCAATTGTACTTAATAGTATCTGAACACACGGAACTCCTCCATCACCCCAGAGGGCTTATGGGCTGAGAGACATACTTTTCCAGGGTCCTCTGAACCATGGGAAATGGGTGGGAACTGTCGTAGGAGGCTGTAGGCTGACACGTGTCGGGGTTTGTGTACATGAGGCACGAGTGATGCTAGGACAGGGCACATGGTACCAAGTACCTGAAGATCTTCCATAAGCTAGACACTGCTGAGTCCAGGCTAGAGGTATGGGATGAACGATGTCCATGGAAAGATCTGCTTGGTCCAAGAACTGCACTCACATCAACAGTCACTAGGTGTGGGTTGGCTGTTTCCCTTGAGAAGGTAATAGTGGCCTCTCCAATACACTACACATACAGATGTGAGGGTTGGACCATAAAGAAGGCTGAGTGTCAAAGAATTGATGCTTTTGGTGCTGGAAAAGACTCTTGAGAGCTCCCTTGGACTGGAAGGAGATCAAACCAGTCAATCCTAAAGGAAATCAACCCTGAATATTCATAGGAAGCAGTGATGCTGAAGCTGAAGCTCCAATACTTGGGCCACCTGATGCGAAGAGCTGACTCACTGGTGGTGGGAAAGATTGAGGGCAGGAGAAGGGGGTGACGGAGGATGAGACAGCTGGATGGCAACATCGACTCAGTGAACATGAGTTTGAGCAAGCTCTGGGAGATGGTGAAGGACAGGGAAGAGTGCCCTGCTGCAGTCCATGGGGTCACAAAGAGTCGGATGTGACTTAGCTACTGAACAACAACAACCCACTACAAGGGGTCTATAGTCAAATTTAGGGACTTCTGGGGCTTCCCTCATAGCTCAGTTGGTAAAGAATCTGTCTGCAATGCAGGAGACCTGGGTTGATTCCTGGGTCAGGAAGATCCCCTGGAGAAGGAAATGGTAACCCACTCTATTCTCTGCCTGGAGAATCCTATGGACAGAGGAGCCTGGCAGGCTGCAGTCCATGGGGTCAAAAGAGTTGGACATGCCTTAACGACTAAACCACCACCACCACGTAAGTTCAGTGATACAGATGACTTTTCTGTGGAATTGACCATGGTCTAGATCATGCAAACATGCGGGACAAATGCATATTTATCCGAGAGTGGCCTCCTTGGAACGTGTCACCAGTGGAAGACCTGTAACCATCTCATGGCACAGAGTTCCTCTGAATACTGTTTGGCAAATGCTGCTCTAAGAGCTGGGGACAAAATGCTTATCACTGGGCAGGAGGATGGGGAGATTCAACCACTGGAAAGAAGGGCCATTTTTAATCCAGCAGTTCTCATAAGGAAACACACTTTCCATTTCCTCTTTCTCTTAACAGATTCTTAGCTCCTTCCATGTTCCCTTTCAGGATGCCAGTTAATTTGCTCTTACAAACACCCCCATAAAAGTCAAAACAAGGCATCCTTACTTCTTCTACCCCTGAGCTCTATTTTCCTAATAAGTTACTCAGTATAAAAATGGGTGCGTTGGGCTTCCCTGGTGGTCTAGTGGTTGACTGCCAATGCAGGGGACACAGGTTCAACCCCCCAGTCTGGGAAGACCCCACAGGCAGCAGAGCAACTAAGCCCGTGCACCACAACTACTGAAGCCCATGCACCTAGAGTCTAAGCCTGAACGCTGCAACAAAGAGTTGCCCCAGCTGGAGGCAGCTGGAGAGAGTCCAGGCACAGCAATGGAGACCAGTACAGTCGAGTAAATACATCTTTAAAAATATAAAAATGCGAATATTGACAGCCAAATTTTATGGCACATGTGTCTCTGTCAGCCACTGTGCTAGCTGTTTACCTGGATTCTCCCTGTTACTTCATTCACATTTCCTTTCAGTTAATTCTTTGAATCATTCCCCTCCCCTCGCCCCCACCCCCACCCCCAGTATCCTCCAATAGAAGAGCTGGTTATCTCTTCCCTTGAAGCAGGGCATCTAGGCAGCAGGTCAAAGACAAAGTTGAAAAATGAGCCAGGCTCTCCCTCTAAAGAGCTAACCCACTCTCTCCCTGGGAGTGGGATCCCCACCGCATATTTCCCCTGGGACCTCTGTGCTCAATCACTCAGTAGTGTTCGACTCCACATGACCCCATGGCCTGTAGCCCGCTAGGCTCTGTCCATGGGATTTCCCAGGCAAGAATACCGGAGTGGGTTGCCATTTCCTATTCCAAGGCTTCCCGATCCAGGGATCGAACCCACATCTCCCGCACTGGCAGACGGATTCTTTACCACTGTGCCATCTGGGAAGACTTTGGTACCTCTGCTGCTGCTGCTGCTGCTAAGTCGTGTTCGACCCTGTGCGACCCCATAGACGGCAGCCCACCAGGCTCCCGTTCCTGAGATTCTTCAGGCAAGAACACTTGAGTGGGTTGCCATTGCCTTCTCCATGGTACCTCTGAGCACTCAATAAATAAAAACAGAAATAAATGAGCCCCAAGTCCTTTGAGGATGCTACTTTGGTCACCCCTGGTAAAGTGTTACAAAGATTAATATCTACCACTTTTTCTTCAGCATTCCCTGGGTAATTTACATACATGACCAGGGATCCAACCTACAACCTGGACAAACAGGTACTCTCGTCCTCATTTCTGAGAAGAGGTTCTGGGGCTCTGAAGAGCTAAGTGCTTTATGGGGGTCTCACAGCAGGCAGGTGGCCAAGCTGGCATATGACCAGGTCCATTCAGCTCCAAAGACTAAGGAATTGTTTTTGTTTGGTTTTGTTTTTAAGAGACAACATGGTCAATTAGTGGACAAGCCCCAAAGTGGAATCTAGGAGGACTGGCTACAAGATGATATGTCCTGAGACTGTTCCCTTGGTGCCTGCACACTACCCACCCCTCACTTCCAAGCACAGTATCATCCTCAGCTTTCTCCCAGGCCTGTGGTCCCCAGCCTCTGGGATCTAATGCCTGGGGATCCAAGGTGGAACTGATGTAAAAGTCATAGAAATAAAATGCACAACAAATGAGCATTAATCATCCTGAAACCATCCCTCCCCACCTTCCAGTCCGTGGAAAGATTGTCTTCCATGAAATGGGTCCCTGGTACCAAAAAGATTGGGGACCACTGTACTGAAAGACAGGTGCCAGATAAAATACAAGACGTCCTGTCACACCTGAATTTCAGATCAACAGTGAATAATGTTTTAGTACAAGTATGTCCCAAAGAGTGCTTGGGACATACTCGTACTTGACAAATACACCGTTGCTTATCTGAGATTCAAATCCAAGTGTTCTATATTTTCATTTGCTAAATCTGGAAGCCCCGCCCTTGAGTCAAGTCAGAGGCTGCTGGTTCTACGGCCTGAGAGACAGGAGTTGCCATGGCAGCCCGAGCAGACCCTCCTGGAGCTTCTCTCCCCACTTCTGCAGCGTCACTTCGCCCCTGCACTCTCCACGCACTGAACACCCCGAGCTACTTTCAGTTTCCTCGGTGCGTCATGCTGTTCCTGGCCTCCAGTCTCAGCACTTGCTGTGCCCTGCGCTGTTCATCCCCCTCTTTCTCTCCCAGACTAATTCTACTGATCCTTCAGGTCTCCACTTAGAGCCACTTCTGCCAAGAAGCCTTCCTGGACACCCTGACCGGTTCCTCCCACAGTCCCCAGCACTGGGCGGTCAGCACCTGCTGCTTTCCTCCCCACAGCACTGCTGGTGGGTGGTGGGTGGCTGGGGGGTGCGGATGGTGCACACCGGGGTCCCCGACGCCCAGTGCTAGCACCTGGCCTGGGGTAGGAAGTCAGCCAATGTGTACAGAATGAAGGAATGAGAGCCCAGTGTCCTGCCAGAGCTTGTCTCTTGGTGTGTCTACTTCCCTCCCTCCGTCCATCTTCACTCACTTTTTCATCTCTGCCTCCTCTCACCCGCCCCCAGAGGAGTTGTGAAATCTGGGGTTAGGTCCACAACTGCATTCCTTGCCCTCGAGGGAGGGGCCTCCTCCTGCCCCTTCCCTCATCTTTGGCACCAACTGCCCCCGAGGGCTCATGTCCAGCTACAGGTCAGGGGAAGCTCTGCTTTGGCTTCTGAGTGCCCCTGGTGAGTGTCCCCTGCGTCCCAAATTCTGTTCCTTCCTTTCCTGACCCTTGGAGGAGTCTAACTGGATTGAGCACCAAGTTTGGGGTGCAGGGAGTAGAGAGTGTCAGATGGCTGAGGGTTAGGGCAGTTGGTGGGGTTCTTGCTGGGCTCAGAACAGCACCCATATGCTGCCTGCTCACCCACCCCAGGCTTTGCCCACGCACCGCCTGCCAGGAGCAGAAGGCGGCAGGGAGCTTAACTCTTTAGGGGCACTCCCAAGTAGTTTCACAGAGACCCAGGGCGGCAGCGGGTGTTAACTTTAGTTCCCCAGGGCACACAGGTACTCACACACACACACACACACACACACACACACACATTAGTCCTGCTTCTACGCCCTTGCAGAGCCCTGCTCGCTTCCAGTCGGGGGTGCAACATACAGAAGATGCCTCCTGAGGTGGTCAGGTGGGGGAACAAGAATCCAATGCGGGGAGCCTCGGGGTGTTCATGGGCCGGTGACCGGGGTAGGCGCGCTGTCTTCAGGGGCAGGGGCGGGGGGTGGGGGTGCAGTGCGGGGCGCCGGCAAAGGCTCTAAGGCAGGAGTGGAAGGTGGATTCTGAAAGCTCTCTGATCTGACCTTTGCAGGCAGGCGGCCCTTCTGAGTCCTCTCATCATAATCCCGGCCTTCCCTCTCTGAACCCGATAAGAGAACTAAGAGGGGAAAGAAAACATCCTTGAGTTTCAAATTAACTCCCCAAATAGATTCCCTCTCCCCTTAGCCGAGGGCTAGCCGGCCCAGAGGCGCCCACTTCTGGGTCCGCGGTCCGGGAGTCGCCCCCCCACCCCTCCTTCGTCCAGCCTCCAACTTCTGGCTGGGCGCTCGGCGCCGATCGATCGCGGGAGGGGACTCACTCGGGGCGAAGCGCCGGCTCCAGTGGCGACGGCTGCGGCTTCTCCTCTGCTCGGCCAGGTGCGGCGGGGGCTAGGCAGGTAAGGGGCGCTTCCGAAGGGGCTCGCGGCGGCTCGGGAGGCCTCCGCTGAGTAAGAGCGCTGACAGGTTTGTGTTTTCCCCTTCTCCTCCTCCGGCTTAACCACACCCCTGCCGCTCTCCTCCCCACTTCCTTAAAGGGTGGGGTGTGTTGTCTGCGGTGCGGAGCGTGTGTAGCTCTAGCCTCTTACCATAAACTCTGAAATAGACGCCGCTGCCAATTCCCGGAGCTGCACGTGCCCACCTGGGAGGGGGCCATCTCTGCCACCCCCAACCCCACGTGGGGTCTCCTGATAGTCTTTGTCACCACCGCTTCCACCTCGTGAGCCGTTGAGCACCCCCAACTCCACCCCTCCTCGCTCTCCCTTCCTCTCCACTGGGAAGCTTTCCTCTTAGCTCCCAGGTCTGTTGCAGAGCTAGAGACTGTTGTTAGCAGCCTGCCACACTCCCAGCATCGCTGTCCCTCCGGGTCTCTTCAAGGCCTAAAGTGCTGCTTTGGGAGGATGGGGTGGGGGCACCAGAGATCAGGTGACTGTCACCAGGGGCTTTGGCAGAACTGGTCCAGGGGTCTGAATGCCATAGACCAGGTCTCTGCACTACAACAGCCAGGACCAGAGGCACAATAGTCAGAGATGCCGGGCAGCCTTTTCTCGTCCCCTCTCTACATCAGTCCACTTGGTTTGTTGACCAAGAGCCTGGTTACTTCTTCACTCTGGCCAGCAGGGCAGCAAGAGTCGAGGCAGTGACTCAAGGACACTTAGTAACCCCTTTCTCTGTCACTAGAAAGATTCTAGACTTTTTCTTGAGTAGGAGCAGGTGAACAGGACTTAGCATAAAGTCAAAAAGCTGGTGTGTCACTCAGCATTCCTCACCTTCTCAAAGTTCCTCTCCAGAGCCCCACCCCAAACTTCATTCTGTATCCTGAGAACTGGGATCTCCCACACTGTTAGAGGATGCTCTTCACAAAGGCATCTCTGAGCATGGCACCCCCTGGTGTTGTGCAGCTGCCTGTGACAGCCCAGTGTACTCTACAACCAGCCCCAGTCTTCCTTCCCCCACCACTTCCAAACTCAGAGGACGGGCCACCCCAGGAGAAGAGCCAGCATTTGGTTAGTATATCTAAATGCCAACCACTGTGCCAAGGAACACTCAGTTTACATTTTATCTATGTTAACATTTCCTTTCATTCTTCCCATTTTCTGAAAAGAAAACAGATTTAGATTAAAATGTCCAAGGCTGCAAAATCAAAGTCAGTTTCCTGCAAGTATGATCAGTGGACTGTCTGTAGCTCTTAAAATGCAGATACCTGGATGTGACTCTGGGGCTACTGAAAATCAGAATCTCTGAGCCTGGGACCCACCCACTCATGCAGGGTAACTTACAACCCATCTGTTGGAACTCACAGCCTTGTTAATCCCATACACTTATCAGCCGTGTTCTCAGCACCAAGTGTTGCCGGGGTCTACAAAGCAGTGAGAAGACACACAAGTAGGTATCCAGGGATACTTTGGGCAGGGCTTGGGCAACAAGGCGAGTCAGATAGGGTAAACTGGAGTTAGTAGGGGACATATGGGGGAAGATGAGGCGCTAACTGACCACTCTATGAGGAACTTGTTAGAGGGCATCAGAAAGGAGGTGACCTGATTGTCTTCCTGGCATGGGAATGAGGTGATGAAGGTCCAGTGGTGTGAAGGCAAGAGAACCTGTGTGAACTGGGGAAAGTCTGGTGCCTGGTCTTGACAATGGGTACTCAAGAGCAACGCTACTCCAGACTGGTTTAATAAAAGGTGAATTTGTGTATGCTGCCTCTGTGTGGCCAAATCCATGAACTACATCTTCATTGACTCAATTCAGGGGAAGAAAAGTTTTCAGATATTTAGATTGTTGAAGTCTTTAGCAAATTCTTTTGAATCTCCAAAATCTAGCTCTTGGAATTGTAGCATCACAGGTTTTATTTGTGAAAGAGACCTTGAGGAATTCCCTGCAACGTATAATTCCATCTTCAGGTCTTCTTATATTCTGTCCAATGTGTGTGTGCTCAATCGTGTCTGACTCTTTGCAACCCCATGGACTGTAGCCCACCAGGCTCCTCTGTCCATGGAATTTTCCGGCAAGAATGCTGGAATGGGTTGCCATTTCCTCTTCCAGGGGATCTTCTAGACCTAGGGATGGCACCCGTGTGCGTTGCGCTCCTGCATTGGCAGGTGGATTCATCTTTGACTCTCCTTTATTGCCCCATAGTCATTCAGTCTCTAGGTTCTGGGAATCCTTCTAAGCATCTCTCCTATTCATCATTTTCATTCTAGTCCTATTGCCCCTGCCATGGGTGACGGTCTGTTTTACACCTAGACTTAAGAAAAGGATTCTTTTGATCTGTCCCACACTGCTATCCGGAGTTCAGTAAAGTGGTCTGATCAGGTGATGAGCTTCCAGTTGGCATCTGAGACCACAGGAATAGGTGAGATGGTCTGGGACAGCAGTGAGAAGGAGCAGAGATCTTAAGGTCCGGCTCTTGCCAGGAGCAAACTTAAATGAAGAGGCAACAGTTGGGTGGGGGGAGTTAATGAATGAAATAGAAGTTAGAACATGTAGGCAGCATGTTGGCTGAAAGGAAAATTGACGAGACGGGGTGCTGAGGCGCTTGTGGGTTGAAACATGGCTGCTTCATCCTTTGCTTAAGATGCAGGTTTAAACGCACATGGGAAGGATCCAGTCGAGAAGGAAGACGTGAACTTGAGCAGGTGGAATCCTTCTCTCTGAGCTCCTATCTCCTAATCTAGAAGATTAAGGACTACCTTCACTGCCTATTTCATAAGGTTCTGTAATGCCTAACAGCTATGAAAATGCTATAAAATACTATAATTATTATTTTTAGATGTGATAGGAATTAAATAGGATGGGATTAGTGGGGAGATTTTCATATGTATCTGTTATATTTATACAGTTTATTGAGTATTCACTATGACCAGAACTTTTACCTATCATCTAAGTAATCTTCACAACAGTTCAGGTTGATTATAATACTCCTATTTTGCAGAAAGGTAAAAAAGGCTTGGAGAAGGTAAATAAAAAATTTGTCCACCACCCACGTGGTAAAGAGAGAAGCTGAATCTATTAATCATTAATAGCAGGGCCATGATGGTAGTAATTGGAGTCTCTCCATTATGGACAATGGAGTTAAATCACATAATATAAATTCACTATTACAATTCATTTCCTTTTGAAAAGGACAGCATGGTTATAAGTGTCCTGAGCAAAAAACAAAGAAAAAACTCACGGGCACAAGGACTAAATAATTAAGTTGTTCATGACCCAAAGCCATCTGCCTCTAATTTAACCAGGTACCACTAGGTGTACTAAATGGGCCACGGTTGACGCCAAAATGAAGGACTCAAAACCACGCCCTTGACTTCTAAAGAATCCTTTATTCCATCCACAAAAGCACTCCTGCTTGTCCTCCTCTCTTCACTTATTGTAGTATCCCTGAGTTTTAGTTGGCCAGAGGCTGCCCCAAATAAAGACTGCCTTTCCCAGTCTGCCTTGCAAGTGTGACTGGGTGATTATGTTCTGGGTGATGGCTGGTGCATAGACATATGTGCAGCATCAGGACCAAGTCCTTCCTTCAGGTCAATGGGTATGCCCTCCACTAGTCCCTTTTCCACTTCCACCTGATGATGGAACCTGAAGCAGTCTTCTTGGCCTGTGCATTTGAGAGCAGCTAAGCAACATGAGAGACGAAGCCTGGGTCCCTATTGAATGCCGTCAAGCCACTATGCTGGCCCCAGACTTGGCCTGGACCTGGGTAAACTTTTTACATGAGAGAGAAAGAAACACTTCAGTCATTCAGGTTACTACTGCCTTGAGGCTTTTCTGTTGAAAACCAAAGCCAAAACTGCATCCTTTAGCCCATTTGAATATACCATCATTTAGTTCATTTTTTAAGTATACAAATTAAGGCAGAACCTCAACATCCCCATCTATAAAATGGGAATAATTGACAGAGTTGTGAGAAGACTAGAAATAATACATGCAAGTTTTCTTGCTAGTGCTGTGGTTCATAGTGGACAATAATGGGAGGTGTTATAACCTGTTGTAAGTTTAAAAAATGTGTTCCTGAAATAAAAATGATGGTTACTTTGAAATATTCCATATCCTGCCTCCAATAGTATAGGGGAAAAGAGAAACAAAAACAGCAAAATTTAGAACTGACATAAGATGAATGATGGGTATGTGGGGGTTAATTATACTATTCTCTCTAACATTGTGTTTGAAAATATTCATAGTAAAAAAGTTAAAATAAATAAAATCTTTCCATGGGGGGGGGGGGGAAGAATTCCAGGACACAATCCAAAGTATCTCCTTTGGAAAAATAAAATGATATTAAATGCACTGAGAAATTAATTTGGGTATCCAAGGGGAAGGGCAGATGGATAAGGCAGAAGATTGTTTTTTTTCAGCAGTTTCCACAGCCTGGGGCACTGCTGCCAGTCCTTCTGTAGCCCCTCAAGGTGGAGGCAGGTCAGTGGGCTCTGGGATGCTGCTGGAGGGTGCTTGCATGGAAGGGGAGCCTGCCTTGCCCACTTGGGGTCAGCTCTGTGTCCTATGACTTTTACTTTGGTTTTCAATCCTTAGCCCCACCTGTGGATGAATTCACCAGGTCCCCCCACCTCCAGCCTATGGAAAAGTTCTGAAGTCACAAATGACTGTGTGAATCTTGTTTTGCCATTGTTGATGCCAGAGATTCTAACACACATGGCTATCAGCTCCCAGCCCACACTATGCTAGAAGCGTCAACTAGGAAGAAGTACAGGTTGCTATAGGCAGGCTCTAATAAACAAAGAAAGAAAGAAAGCCCAGCCGATGCAAGAACCTGCAAATCACAGGGATCTGTGGCCATTGAAGGGGCAGAGAAAAAGAATCCTGCACACTTCATTAACTTCTGAGGGCACCCCATTATTACCCAGCCTAGCCCAGTGATTATTGTCTATTTTGGTAAGTCATGAAGAAAAGTTTAAATGATATTCTGCGTCCTCTATTTTAGAGAGAGAAAGGCACATGATGTAATTTAAAATCTTTTCTGTTGAAAATGTTTGCCATAAAATAATTGGGGGCTTAAAGATAAATTTTAGGAACATGGAACCTCGGTTTAGATTTCATTTTGTCAAGTTGTCAAGTTGCAGTCTGTACCAGAGTATTTTTACCACCCTCATTCCTTCATAAGGAGTAGCAGTAATGTGTAGCCTTCACTGGGGACCTCCAAGTGTTATTGTTAGTCGCTCAGTTGTGTCTGACTCCTTGTGACCCCATGGACTATGGCCTGCCGGGCTCCTCTGTCCATGGGGTTCTCCAGGCAAGAATACTGGAATGAATAGTCATTCTCTTCTCCAGGAGATCTTTGAGACCCAGGGATCAAACCCAGGTCTCCTGCACTGGAGGCAGATTCTTTACTGCCTGAGCTACCAGGGGGACCTCCAAACAACGAGCCAAAACCCCAAATGCTGATGGAGGCAGGGAGTGTGAGGGAAGCTGGCTAGATGGGGAACACGGCAAACAGGGACAAATGTTCCTCCTTCAGGGAGCAGCTGCTCTTCAGCTCAAGTCTCCTGCCACGTAGAAGAGGGAGCTTAACGTAGCAGTTGTCGGCAGATCTTTCCTTCTTTAAGAGCAAAGGCAGACTGGTTATTCGGAAAGGAAATTAAGAAAATATTTTCATTTACAATAGTATCAAAAAGGATAAAATGGAGGCGAAAGACTTGTACACTGAGAATTGTAAAACATTGCTGTGAGAAATCATCAGTTCACTTCAGTCTCTCAGTTGTGTCTGACTCTTTGTGACCCCATGGACTGCAGCGTGCCAGGCTTCCCTGTCCATCACCAACTCCTGGAGATTCCTCAAACTCATGTCCATCGAGTCAGTGATGCCATCTAACCATCTCATCCTCCGTCGTCCCCTTCCCCTGCCTTCGATCTTTCCCAGCTTCACGGTCTTTTCCAATGAGTCTGCTCTTCGCATCAGCTGGCCAAAGTACTGGAGTTTCAGCTTCAACATCAGTCCTTCCAATGAATATTCAGGACTGATTTCCTTTAGGATGAACTGGTTGGAGCTCCTTGCAGTCCAAGGGACTCTCAAGAGTCTTCTCCAACACCACAGTTCAAAAGCATCAATTCTTTGACACTCAGCTTTCTTTATGGTCCAACTCTCACACCCATACATGACTACTAGAAAAACCATAGCTTTGACTAGACGGACCTTTGTTGTCAAAGTGATGTCTCTGTTTTTTAATGTGCTGTCTAGGTCAGTCATAGCTTTTCTTCCAAAGAGCAAGTGTCTTTTAATTTCATGGCTGCAGTCACCATCTGCAGTAATTTTGGAGCCCAAGAAAATAAAGTCTCTCACTAGTTTCCATTGTTTCCCCATCTGTTTGCCATTAAGTGATGGGACCAAGTGCCATGATCTTCATTTTTTGAATGTTGAGTTTTAGGCCAGCTTTTTCACTCTCCTCTTTCACTTTCATCAAGAGGCTCTTTAGCTCTTCTTCACTTTCTGCCATAAGGGTGGTGTCATCTGCATATCTGAGGTTATTGATATTTCTCCCGGCAATCTTGATTCCAGCTTGTGCTTCATCCAGCCCAGCATTTTGCATGATGTACTCTGCATATAAGTTAAATAAACAGGGTGACAATATACAGCTTTGATGTACTCCTTTCCCAATTTGGAAGTAATCATAGTATACAAGTAAATGGAAAGATATCCTGCATTCCTAGATTGGAAGGCAATATTGTTAAGATGGCAATACTACTCCCAAGCTATCTACAGATTTAATGCAATTCCTATGAAAATCTGAACACCATTTAATACAGAAATAGATTTTAAAAAATCCTAAAATTAATATGGAATCTGAACAGACCCCAACACTCAAAATAATCTTTAAAAGCAAAAGCAGAGTTGGAGGTCTCATACTTCCAGGTTTATAAACTTATTCCAAAGCTGCGGTAATCAAAACAGCATGGTACCAGCATAAAGCCAGGCATATAGGTCAGTGCAATAGAGAATTAAGAAAGGAACCCTTGCATATATGGTCAAATGGTCTTCAAAAAGGGTGCCAAGACCATTCAGTGGGGGAAAGGACAGTCTTGTCAACAAATGGTGGTGTGAAAACTGGATATCCACATACAAAAGAATGAAGTTGGACGCTTCCTTTACTTCATGTACAAAAAATTAATTCAAAATACAATGCAGACTTACACATAAGACCTAAAACTATAAAGTTCTTAGTAGAAACCATAGGGAAAAAGTTTCATGACATTGGGAATGATTTCTTGGATATGACATCAAAAGCACAGGCAACAAAAATAAAAAGAGAAAAATTTGACTGCATCAAACTAAAAAAAATTCTGTGAGGCAAAATGAAAATGGATGGCAGCAAAATGAAAATGGATGGCAACAAAATGATAGAATGGGAGAAGATATTTTTCAAGTGATCTGGTAAGGGGATAATACTCAGAATATATAAAGAACTCATACAACTCAACAACAAAAACATTGAAAAACCTGATTTTAAAAGGGGCAAAAGACTTAACAGACATTTCCCTAAAGATGATATCCAGGTGGCCAACAAACATGGGAAAAGATGTTCAACATCACTAATCAATAGGGAAGTGCAGATCAAAAACACATGCAGATATTACCTCCCATCCATTAGGATGCCTGCCACTGAAGAAAAAAAAAGAGAAAGAAAGAAAATAACAAGTGTTGGCCAGGAGGTAGAGAAATTTGGAATCCTTGGGCACTGTTGGGAATGTTAAGATGGTGAATCTGTTGTAGACAACAGTATGTCAGTTCCTAAAAAAAGTAAAAATCAATCCAGGGATTCCACTTCTGGGCAGATACTCTAAAGAACTGAAGACAGGGCCCCAAAGAGATATTTGTACACTCGTGTTCACAGCAGCATCATTCACAATAGCCATAGGTGGGAGCAATCCAAATGTCCATCAACAGATGAATGGGTTAGCAAAAATGTGGTACATATAGACAGTGGAGTATTATTCAGCTTTCAAAAAGGAGGGAAACTTTAAGATATGCTACCAGATGAATGAACTTTGAGAACATTATGCTTAGTGAGATAAGCCAGTCACAAAAAGACAACTATTATTTGATTCCCCATATCTGTGGTACCTAGCCTAGTCAAATTGTTAGGGACCTAAAGTAGACTGGTGGTTGCCAGGGAGAGGGGAAAGGAGGAAGAGGCTATTTGTTTAAAGGATTCAGAGCTTTAGTTTTACAAGATGAGAAGTTCTGGGTATTGTGTTGCACAATAATGGGAATATACTTCATACTACTGAACTGTACTTAAAAATGCCTGCTGCTGCTGCTAAGTCGTTTCAGTCATCTCCAACTCTGTGTGACCCCAGAGACGGCAGCCCACCAGGCTCCCCTGTCCCTGGGATGGCCAATTTTATGCTTATTTTAGCACAACTAAATTTTTTTTTAAACAATGGGAAAGCAAAGTTATTTTTAAATGGAAAATCTCCCAATTTGCATATGATGGCAACAGTTTTGGGCCTCTAGTTGCCTATTTCGTGGTGATTTCCCCCTCTTTGGTAATAAATAGCCAAGCCCCGGATGTATCTCAGTGACAATCTCTGCAGCACTTGATTCAGGTAAAACCTAATTGATTCAGGCCAGTCATAGTAGGCTCATCTTCCTTGCTGGTGATGGATTTAGAGGTAGGCATGTGACCCAGTTCTGACCCATAAGGTGTGAGGGAAGGTCTTCTGGAGGTTTGTAGGAAGGGTTTCTTGGGTCTGAAAAGGAGACATACTAAGGAGAAATGGTCCTTTCCATTACTGGACATTGGTTTATATCACGATAAGATGTCTGGGGCAGTGCAGTAATTTTCCAACCCAAAGGCAGCCATGGGCAGACCAGAAAAATGGAAAGAATCTGGGGGTCTGTGTCATTGGGTTGGATGTAGCCTTCTTGCCTCTAGACTTTCTGTTACGTGAGATCATACATACAAGTGGCAGCTTAGAAGATCATAAGTGATACAGAGGGGGAATATGGATCCAATAAAAGAAGTCTGCAACTGAATCTGATCCAGACGCCAATGGTTTACTACCTCAGGTGTTTCCCTTTTGTTTTTGTTGATTTGTCACTAAGCCATGCCTGACTTTTTGCCACCCCATGGCCTGCAGCCCGCCAGACTCCTCTGTTGATGGGATTTTTCCAGGCAGGAGTACTGGAGTGGGTTGCCATTTCATGTTTCCCTAGTCATTTGCATCAAGGACTGTTTCTTAGGACAGTTCTCCCCGCATTAGTCAAGCAAACTCAGAGCCCCACTGCCCCTACCCCCAGCTCCTTTTCTTCATGGTGTAGGCCTGACAGAAGGCCCAAGCCACCAGAGTGTCCACTATCAAGTGTGAGACTACACTGATTTCCTCAAAGACGTCCCTGGTAATGTTGCTGAACAAGTTCAAGTATGTCGGCATCTCTGGTTGCTTGTTTCTAAAAATGGTTCATGCTACTTCCAGCTCTGTAACTGTCAAATATAGAAGTCATCTTCCTTATCCCTATCATATTCTCCAATAGTAAATCTGCTTTGTCTGGTATTAATAGGGCCACTCCTAGGACTCCCTGGCAGTCAAGTGGTCAAGACTTCGCCTTCCAGTGCAGGGGGTATGGGTTCCATCCCTGGTTGACGAGCTAACATTCCACATGCCAAAAAACCAAAACCAAAACACAAAACAGAAGCAATATTGTAACAAATTCGATAAAGACTTTAAAAATGGTCCACATCAAAAAAAAAAAAAATCTTAAAAAAATAGGGCCACTCCAGCTTTGATTCATGTTGGTGTGGTATAACTTTTCCTATTCTTTTACTTTTAGCTTACCTGTAGGTTTACATGTGAAGTGGTTTCCTTATATAGTTGAGTCTTGCCTTTTTATCTAACCTAACAATCTCTGCTTTTTATTTGCAGTAGTCACTTCCTAATCAACTGCTTTTAAAAAAGGAGAGAAAAAGTCACTCTTCTTTCTGCACCCAGGAATATATATTTTTTCTCCTAACACAACACTTAAGAAAGAGAAGTCATTCCCGACATACATTTTTGTGATATTGCCATATATAAAATAGATAGCTGGTGGGAATTTGTTGTATGACTCAGGGAACCCTAACCCAGTGTTCTGTGACAACCTAGAGAAGGGGGATGAGGAGGGAGGTGGGTGGGAGGTTTAAGAGGGAGAGGACATATGTTTACCTATATCTGATTCCTGTTGAAGTATGGCAGAAACCATCACAAATATTGTAAAGTAACTATCCTCCAGTTAAAAATAAAATTAAAATAAATAGAAAAATGTATATGATGATAGCAGGGGGTTGGAAATGTGGTATTCCCTGGCAAAAATGCCTGGGGTTGGAATGGAAAGGGGGAAGTTATAGCAGTGAGAACTGCCAGTCAAGTTTTGCAATAGTTTAACTGGTGTACAGAAGATCTGAACTTCAGGGCCTCTAAGGAAGGTCCTTTATACCGGAAGAAGAAACAGGAGCTGCTGACACATGAATTATGATCACCAAGACTTCTCTTTCCTGGTTTCTATGTCTTAGTCACCCTCTTTCCTGAAATTATGCAAAGAATAAAAAAAAAAGTTCAGAGTGTTGGAGCTAGTAAGAATTTTCAGCAATTAGTCCAATTTTTCCTTAACAGTTGAGGAAAAGGAAGTAAGAAAAGTGAAACATTATTTCCCAGGTCATGTTCCCGGCTAATGGTAGAGCTTGAAATAGAACCAAATCCTTTCTAGATTTCCAGAAAGCAGGAAGACCTTACTGGTTTAATGTTAACCTTTGTATTCTACTTAAGGAAAAATAAAAATCCATTTGTTAATATACACTCTTTACCTTTGATTTGTGGCTCTACTTAGAGAGTTGAGAAAAAACCAACAACAAAACAAACAAGGAACATCATAAGAACAGAAGGAAACAAATATATAGCAAAACAGATTCAAAGAGCAACTGAGACACATCAATAAAACAGTGAAAGAAAACAAGACTAGAAGATAAGATTTTCCAGCAAGGTGCCTGGCATGTGATTTCCCCGGTGGCTCAGTGGTAAAGAATCCACCTGCCACGCAGGAGACATGGGTTTGATCCTGGGTGGGTAAGATCCCCTGGAGGAGAAAATGGCAACCCCCTCCAGTATTCTTGCCTGGGAATTCCTATGGACAGAGGAGCCCATTGGGCTACAGTACAAGCGGTCGCAAAGAGTCTGACATGACTTAGCAACTAAACAACATCGTATCATGTGGGGTTATGAGCCCCATCTTGTGGCCCTTTTGGATATTGCTTAAGGTTAATTTTTGAACTGGAGCAGCATTCCTTGGTTTCCCTGGTGGCTCAGATGGTAAAGAATCTGCCTGCAACGTGGAGGAGGCCTGGGTTCAATCCCTGGGTTGGGAAGAACCCCTGGAAAAGGGACTAGCTACCCACTCCAGTGTTTTTGCCTGGAGAATTCCATGGCCAGAGGAGCCATTAGTTCACAAAGACTTGGACACAACCGAGCAAGTAACTCTTTATACTTTCAAACTCAACTGGAGTATCTGAAAAAAAAAAAAAAAAATCACTTGGGTGTGAAAATGCAGATTCCTAGGCCTTTCCATCCAAAGAGGCAAATAGATCAAAGAATCTGGGCTCAAGAATCTGTGCTTCTAGAAAGTGCCCCAGGTGATTATAGAGGAAACAAACTGGCACTGAGCAAGAAACACTTGTCAACAACAAACTGTCACTTGCCATCTACCTCTGCAAGGATTAAGTCATGTGCTGCTGCAGATGCTGACTTTCAACACCTCTGAAAGGAGTTCAGGGTAGAGAGCAGAAATGAGACTCTGTACTCTGGGAAAAACTAGCAGGATAGATCTTCAAATAGTTAGATATTTTCAGGAGCTGATTTTATGAGCCCAATTCTTATATCTCCTCATGTTTAGAAAGCACTAACATCCTTCACGGTGACATCTGCTCCTCATGACTAGCAGACCTCTTTGGCAAAATATATGTGCTTGATTTCATGTACTTCCCCTCACCAAAATCACATATATACTGACCTTCCTCCCTACCTCTTTGGAGCGATTTCTCAGAGCTATCTAAAATGCTAACTCCCCAGCTATAGTCCTTTTTTTTTTTTTTAAACTCAGAATATAGTCTTCATTTTGCCCCCAATGAAATTTAACTCACAACTCTCACATTATGTATTTTTTTGTCAGCATACTGCAGATGGCAATAAGAATTAGTGGCATCCATCCCCTAGGCATTGTGGCTAAAGGCCTATTCTGAGTAAAAGTTTGGAAGGAAATTGTCTAGCACTATAAAGGTCTGACATTTTAGCCTGCTTGCAAGGTAACAAATTATTAATGGAAAAAAAAAAAAAAAGGTTCCTGCCTTATCAGTCAACAAAGGGTGCTGCAGCCATCAAGCCATCATAGTAATGCTGCCCCAACCTAGCAGTCAGCTACTGCAGCCACCCATCAATGATGTGCCTTGAAGAGGCTCAGCAGGAGAAAGCAGAAGGCACTGGCCTCAGAAAGCTGAGGTGCATACCAAAGGAATGATTTCAGTGAGTCCAGACTGTTGTATTTTCCCGTACACAGAAAAAGTGCTAAATTCCTTGAGATATCTACTTTTCCTTAACAGCAATCTTTTGAAGTTTTGACTACTTGGTCTTTGTTGCAAAAACTATATATGGCTCCTCCCTTACCTCTTTGGAGCAGTCTCTCAGAGCTGTCTGAGATGCTGTGTCCCTGGTTTAAGTCCTCAGTTTTGTTCACCAAATAAAACATGATCCTCAACTTTAAGATTTTTTTTTCCAGTTGACACTTTAGTATGCAAGTGTCAGGAATGCTGGTAGATGAAACTCTTGGATCAGAGACAAAGGACAGTTTATTACAAACAGCAATTTCAGTAGTCAGATGATAGTCACTTGAGCCAGTTTCCTGACTTAATTCCCAAAAGGCATTGTAGAGTGGGCCAGAGGATGGAGCTTAGAGAATCTGAATCTTTTTTTTTTTAAATTGGAGGATAATTACAATATTGTGGTGGGTTTTGCCATACATTGACATGAATCAGCCATGGGTTGCACATGTGTTCCCTCATCCTGAACCCCTCTCCCATCTCCTTCCCCACCCACATCCCTCTGGGTTGTCCCAGAGCTCTGGCTTTGAGTACCCTGCTTCATGCATCAAACTTGCACTGGTCATCTATTTTACACATGGTAACATACATGTTTCAATGCTATTCTTTCATATCATCCCACCCTTGCCTTCTCCCACATAGTCCAAAAGTCTGTTCTTTACATCTGTCTCTTTTGCTGCCTTGCATATAGGATTGTTATTACTGTCTTTCTAAATTCCATATATATGTGTTAATAAACTGTATTGATTTTTCTCTTTCTGACTCACTTCACTCTATGTAACAGGCTCCAGTTTCATCCACCTCATTAGAACTGACCCAAACACGTTCTTTTTAATAGCTGAGTAATATTCCACTGTGTATATGTACCACAACTTTTTAAACCATTTTGTCTGCTGATGGACACCTTGGTTGCTCCCATGTCCTAGCTATTGTAAACAGCACTGAAATTAACATTGGGGTACACGTGTCTCTTTCAAGTCTGGTTTCCTTGGTGTGTATGCCCAGCAGTGGGATTGCTGGGTCGTATGGCAGTTTTATTTCCAGTTCTTTAAGGAATCTCCACACTGTTCTCCATAGTGGTTGTACCAGTTTGCATTCTCATCAACAGTGTAAGAGGGTTCCTTTTTCTTCACACCCTCTCCAGCATTTATTGTTTGTAGATTTTTTGCTGGCAGCCATTCTGACCAGCTTGACGTGATACCTCACTGTATCATTTTGATTTTCATTTCTCTAATAATGAGTGATGTTGGGCATCTTTTCATGTGTTTATTAGCCATCTATATGTCTTCTTTGGAGAAATGTCTGTTTAGTTCTTTGGCCCACGTTTTGATTGGGTTGAGAAGCCAAAACTTTTACAATGCAGAGAGATTGCCTGAAGGGTGACATTGTCTCTCTTCCCAGGCTCTTCATCATAGAAACATCCTTGAAATGACAGTTCAAAAATGGCAGTATCTCTGGATAACATACAGGAACACCATACAGGTGGAGAATTGTCTTCCAGCAGAAACTGTTAATGAAAGGAATCCTACATCTGAATGCTGTAAGGTGATCAACCTGAGACAAGTTCAGCGACTCAGACCTGTTGTACCTGGCGGGAAAATTCAGCCTGGACTGTAGTTTCCATAGCTAACTTTGCAGACGTCTTTGATCTCTATTTCACTCAGGAGGAAATAGATTTTGTTAAAGATTGTGACTTGCCTGCCTGCCCAAACAAGACAAGAATTGGGTCTTCTCAGAGGTCTTCCACTGCCCCCTGCTCTCGCTTCTTCCTTACCCCAGCAGGCAGGAACTAAACAGGCCAAAATAAGTGAACAACTAATTCAAGGGCGTGCATAGATCTTTCAAAGGGGGCACTGCAAACTCAAGCGGTGAAAACGCTAACAACGCTGTAAGATCACACTGTACTCGGAACCAGGAAGTAAGGAGCTCTGGCTTCTCCCACCTCGCGGGCCTGAGATTTCCGGGAACTAAGGAAGTGTCTCCTAGACTTCATTTTCCATTTGAAATCGGAAGTAGGTTTCAATGCTGCGGAAGCCCTTGAGCACGGACGGGTAGCTTTTTCTTGGCTAAACTTGACGGGCACGCCTAGAACCCGCGCAGACCGCAGAGCAGACGGGCTGCGCCCCACTCTTCCGGGATTTCCCGAGCTGACCGGAACTGGGGCGGAGCCTCCTAAGCACACCCCGAGCAATTGGCCGGGGCCGCTGTCGCTCAGTGCTCCGAACGGAAGAGGGTGGGCGCCTCTCTCAGGGTCCAGAGAGCAGTCAGGCGGGTGGGAGGGACTGGAGCGAAAGTTACCGGCTCGAGACCCGGGAAGGCTATGGAGCCAGGCCCCACCGCGTCCCCTGGGCCTTCCCGCTCCTTCAAAGAGGAGCTGCTGTGCGCCGTCTGCTATGACCCCTTCCGCGATGCCGTGACCCTGCGCTGCGGCCACAACTTCTGCCGCGGGTGCGTGACCCGCTGCTGGGAGGTTCAGGTGGCGCCCACCTGCCCGGTGTGCAAGGACCGCGCTGCCCTCGCCGACCTGCGCACCAACCACACCCTCAACAACCTGGTGGAGAAGCTGCTGCGCGAGGAGGCCGAGGGCGCGCGTTGGACCGGCCACCGCTCCCCGCGCCTCTGCCGCCTGCACCGCAGCCAGTTCAACTTCTTCTGCCTCGACGACAAGGAGCTGCTGTGCTGCTCGTGCCAGGCCGACCCCCGGCACCAGGGACACCGCGTGCAGCCGGTGAAGGACACCGCCCACGACTTTCGGGTAAGAGTTTCTGCGGGCGAGGGTTGGCAGAGCGCGCACGTGGACCGGAACCTAGCATCCTGACCCCGCTGCTCCTGCACTCCAGCCTGCCAGGGCTGGGTGTGCCTAGTCCTGTCCCTCTTCTCCCTGCCAGCTTGCTAGTGCCTTCTCAGGACCCCGTCTTCTTCTGGTAACATACAGAGCCTACATCGAGCACCGCCCAAGGGGTCTGAGATGGAGGAGAGACTGTCAACAGGAAGTCTGAGAATTGGGGTTACAAGATGTTCTTAAGACCGCCCGCCCACCTCTGAAGGGCTGAGGCTCTGCACCCTTTCTACCAGGCGACTGTGGCTCATGCCCATTTTAGAAGCACAGGTTGAGTAAGTCCAGTAACCCTGGAACTTGGTACACAGAAGGCAGAGGTGCAGCACCCGAAGTCCTGGTCAAGGATATGGAGCTTTTAGGTCTCCCCCGAAGCCTGGAAGGCTGCAGTCCATGGGGTCGCTGAGGGTCGGACACGGCCGAGTGACTTCACTTTCACTTTTCACTTTCATGCATTGGAGAAGGAAATGGCAAGCCACTCCAGTGTTCTTGCCTGGAGAATCCCAGGGACCGGGGAGCCTGGTGGGCTGCCATCTATGGGGTCGCACAGAGTCGGACACGACTGAAGTGACGTAGCAGCAGCAGCAGCACCTCCCTCACCTACTTCCTGGGCCCCATGTATTGGATAGCTCTGGGGAGGCCTCTGGCCATGGCCAGCTAGTATACCCTGGATCACTCTCTCAGCATATCCCATGCCTGGAGTTTCACTGGTTATAAATAAAGGAGCTCCAATATTTTGGCCACTTGATGTGGAAAGCCAACCCACTGGAAAAGACCCTGATGCTGGAAAAGATTGAGGGCAGGAGGAGAAGGGGACCACAGAGGATTAGATGGTTGGATGGCATCATCGACTCAATGGACAGGCGTTTGAGCAAACTCTGGGAGATGGTGAAGGACAGGGAAGCCTGGGGTGCTGCAGTCCATGGGGCCACAAAGAGTCAGACATGACTGAGTGACTGAACAAGAAAAATAAAGGAGCAACTTATAAGGGAAAACTAACATGAAGTTTTTGGCATAGGAAGGAAAATGATCAGGAAATAAAGGTTAGCCAGCTCAGGAGTTTTCAGAATTTTTGACCTTTGCTGGCCCATTGTTGTTGTTCAGTCACTCAGTCGTTTCTGATTGTGACCCCATGGACTGCAGCACACCAGGCTTCCCACAGTGAGAAATATTTTTTTACGTTGTGACTCAGAACAGCCACATGTATGTATCATGTTCTGTATCAGTGGAAACAAAAATTCTGTGAAAATCTCTATTGTAGTCTGGCATTTTCTGTCATTATATTTTAAAAATTGCACAGGCTATAAAACATTATTTTATCACCTACTAATACCAACTAATACATAGGTCAGACCCACAGTTTGGAGAACACTGGTTAGCTATTCTGAAGATGAGTGTATTGAAAATAAGTGTATTTCAAAAAGTTGAAAATAATTCTATAAGAATGCCTGTTCTTCAGATACTGTTTTAGTTTGTTTTAATGCCTTTGTTGTTGTTGTTTAGTCACTAAGCTGTGTCTGACTCTTTTATGACCTGATGAACTGTAGCTTACCAGAGTCCTCTGTCCATGGGATTTTCTAGGCAATAATATTGGAGTGGGTTGCCATTTCCTTCTCCAGGGGGTCTTCCTGACCCAAGGATCGAACCCGTGTCTCCTGCATTGACAGGCGGGTTCTTTACTGCTGAGCCACCAGGGAA
The DNA here is from genome assembly GCF_014754425.2 of Oryx dammah. Lineage (NCBI taxonomy): Eukaryota > Metazoa > Chordata > Mammalia > Artiodactyla > Bovidae > Oryx > Oryx dammah. The sequence goes on along the minus strand of NW_024070185.1, from coordinate 73,009,838 downwards.
GTTCACAGTGGAAGTAGACAGTTCCATATACATTTTGGCAAAGTTCAAGTGAAGGAGAGTGTCATCCACATGCTTATTTGAAGAGTGTTTGAACAGTGGCCCACAGCAATGCTTTTTCTTATTTCACCGGACAGAACTGCCAGGTCCTGATTTGAGACAGCCAATGTATTAATAAGTGTGGGCATTCTGGGCATCCTGGGGGCTGGTGTCGAGGTAAGGGGACACCATGGATCAAGTCGTGATGAGTCACTGTGGGGCTGGCAGATATAGATCAGGAAGGTGGGTGGGGGTCAAGGCCAAGAACACTAAGGCAGAACCTCCAGGTCAGGGCTAAGCCAGGATTCAAGATCAGTGAGCCAGGTACCAGGAAGTACATACGGTCTAATGACCTGTTACTGTTTATTCAACAGATGTCTTGTACTGCTAGGCCCTGGGTATACTGCACAACAGGAGCTGAACAGTAATTCATATCTTCACGGAGCTTTAAGCAAAGACCCAAGGAATAAGGAGGTGTTAGCCAGGCTTTCGTGCATTGGAGAAGGAAATGGCAACCCACTCCAGTATTCTTGCCTGGAGAATCCCAGGGATGGGGGAGCCTGGTGGGCTGCCATCTATGGGGTCACACAGAGTCGGACACAACTGAAGCAACTTAGCAGCAGCAGCCAGGTGAAAGGGGTCAGGGAAGGTATTTCAGGCAGTGGCATGTGTAAGGGTCCAGAGGAGGGAGGCCAGATTTTCTAGTACCTAGAGAATTTCAGGGTGAGAAAGAATGAGGATGGAGATGCAGAAGGAGCCAGGAGGTCCCAGGCTTATCCTTTATCCTGAAGACTGTAGAGAGAGGACTTCCCTGGTGGTCCCATGTTTAAGACTTCACCTTCCATTGCAGGGGGTGCGAGTTTGATCTCTGGTTGGGGAGACAAGATCCCACATGCCTCGAGTCCAAAAAGAAAACAACACCCCAAAACATAGAACAGAAGCAATATTTTAACAAATTCAGTAAAGACTTTAAAAATGATCCACATCAAAACAAAAAATCTCAAAAAACCCCCCAAAAGACTGGGAAGTAGTGGGAGTGTTTTAAGCAGAGGAAGGATGCCATCCGAGCAGTGATCACTCAGGACAGTGTCTGAGGGGCCAAGGAGTCCAGTCCCAAAGATCTGAGGAGTGTGCTCAGCCTGGTGCCAACTGTCATCACTTGTATTAGACAGCTGTGTGCCAGGGCTGTCCTGGGTGCTGAGGCTGCAGAGGTCAGTAAACCAGAGCCCTCGCCCCATGGAGCTGGGGGAATTCAGCCAGCAGAGAGTCAAGTTGTAGTTCTGGATGATTGGAGTAGGTGGAGGTGTAGGGAGAGTAGCATGGGAAGGCAGGAGAGGTGAGAAAGGGCCAATGGGGAGCCCAAAAAGCTTTTGCATGGGGGTTTGGCAGTTTGATTTGTGTGTTGGAGACTGCTTTGGCAACCACATGAGATACTCCACCAAAAATAACAACCATACCAGACAACATCCTTTTTAAAAAAAATTATGTATTTATTTTTGTCTGTGCTGAGTCTTCGTTGCTGCATGCAGGTCTTCTCCAGTTGTGGCAAATAGGGGCTACTCTCTGGTTGCAGCACATAGGCTCAGTTGCCCACACTTCGTTGCTCCGCAGCGTGCGGGATCTTCCTGGACCAGGGATTGAACCTGTGTCCCCTGTACTGGCAGGGAGATTCTTAACCACTGAGCTACCAGGGAAGTCTGCAGCCAATACTTTTTGAGCACTTACTATGTACCAGGTACTCTTAAGTGTTTTTGTCAACACATTTAGTCCTCACAAAAACTCTATGAGATTGTGTATTAGTTTCCAATTGCTGTTGTCATAAATTGCCACAAACTGTGGTTGAACATAGCACAGATTTGTTATCCCACCGTTCTGGAGGTCAGAAGTCCAAACATCAAGGTGTTGGCAGGACTCTGTGCCTTTTGGAAGCCAGAAGAGGGTTTCTTTCATTGTCTTGTCCAGCTTTGTGAGGCCCTTTCCTCCCTCATCCTGAAGTACATCGTTCCAGCTTCTGCTTCTGTTGTCTCATTCTCTTCTCTGACTCCCTCAAGAAAAGACCCTCATGATTACAGGGAGCCCCTGTGGACAATCCAGGATGATCTCCCAATCTTAAAGTCCATATTTTAATCACATCTACAAAATCACTTTTGCCACACGAGGTAACACATTCCCAAGATTAGGACGAGGACATCTTTGGAGGAAAGTATAGCAACCCACTTTCACTGCAGTATTCTTGACTGGAGAATCCCATGGAAAGAGGAACCTGGTGGGCTACAGTCCATGGGGTTGCAAAGAATTGGATGCAACTTAGCACACATTTCTGGAGGAACTGGTATTCAGCTTACTACACCTGGGTACTATTCTTCCCATTTTACAGACAGTAATACTGAGTCTCAGAGAGATTAAGTAACTTGTCTAAAGCCAGAGCAGTTACTGTAGAGTCCACCTGGGGCCTTGCTCTGCTCTTACTCCAGTGAGTGACATTGATAGACCCTTCTCTGGTGTCGGGCTAAGGTCTTCCCTACCAGCCCAATTTTCCAGGAGCTGTGAGGGCAGCTGCCTCTGTGTTTGGGTTCTTAGAGGCTTGTGTGCATGAGGGCCCCCATCAGTGGGCCAGCAGGTATGAACTGAGTGCCTGCTCTGTGCCAGGCCAATCCCTTGCCTTCTTGGAGTCAGGTGGGCATTATCGAATATGTGCATGTATCCTCAGTTGCTCAGGTTTGCCCGACTCTTTTTCGACCCCATGGACTATAGCCTGCCAGGCTCCTCTGTCCATGGGATTCTCCAGGCAAGAATACTGGAGTGGGTTGCCATTTCCTTCTCCAGGGGATCTTCTGGACCCATTTCCTGAATTGGCAAGCAGATTCTTTACCGCCTGAGCCACCAGGGAGCAGTGGATGAAAGCCTCTGCCTCTGCAGAGCAAGCCTTCATTCTGTCTGCAATTTATGGAGCATCAGTGTGCTTGGTGAGAGGACCAGGCATGAGGACCTATCCCCAGGAAGCCTGCAGCCTTTCCAGGAATGTGAGACAATGATGCTGGGTATGAAGTAAAAGTGTCCATGGAGGGGCAACTAAACTACACTGGGGAAATCAAAGCAGGGTTCTAGAGGAAGTGGGGGAGGGGCCCAAGTCGAGTTTTCAAGGCCATGTTGGGATAGTTGCGTGAAGCAGGTGGGGATTGGATAGAAGCAGCAGTCTATGTGGAAGGACATGCTGTAAAGCTTTAAATACTGTAGAAGATTATCTTTATGACCTCAGTGGAGGGAAGTATTTCTTAAAACCAAGGAGCACTAATTCTGATTTGTCAACGTGGATTAGTGGTGCTGATCTTGATCTTCACATAAATGGGATGAAACTGTATGTACTTTCCTGCAAAATAATATATACATATACTTTTTGACTCATCTATGTATCAGTCAGTTCAGTCCCTCAGTTGTGTCTGACCCTTTGCGACCCCATGAATCGCAGCATGCCAGGCCTCCCTGTCCATCACCAACTCCTGGAGTTTGCCCAAACTCAATCGAGTTGGTGATACCATCCAGCTATCTCATCCTCTGTCATCTCATTCTCCTCCAATCCTCAATCCCTCCCAGCATCAGGGTCTTTTCCAGTGACTCAACTCTTCGCATGAGGTGGCCAAAGTATTGGAGTTTCAGCTTCAGCATCAGTCCTTCCAATGAACACCCAGGACTGATCTCCTTTAGGATAAACTGGTTGGATCTCCTTGCAGTCCAAGGGACTCTAAAGAGTCTCCTCCAACACCACAGTTCAAAAGCATCAATTCTTTGGAGCTCAGCTTTCTTCACAGTCCAACTCTCACATCCATACATGACCACTGGAAAAACCATAGCCTTGACTAGATGGACCTTTGTTGGCAAAGTAATGTCTCTGCTTTTTAACATGCTATCTAGGTTAGTAATAACTTTTCTTCCAAGGAGTAAGCATCTTTTAATTTCACGGTTGCAGTCACCATCTGCAGTGATTTTGGAGCCCAGAAAATAAAGTCTGACACTGTTTCCACTGTTTCCACATCTATTTGCCATGAAGTGATGGGACCAGTTGCCATGATCTTCGTTTTCTGAATGTTGAGCTTTAAGCCAACTTTTTCTCTCTCGTCTTTCACTTTCATCAAGAGGCTTTTTAGTTCCTCTTCACTTTCTGCCATAAGGGTGATGTCATCTGCGTATCTGAGGTTATTGATATTTCTCCCAGCAATCTTGATTCCAGCTTGTGCTTCCTCCAGCCCAGCGTTTCTCATGATGTACTCTGTATATAAGTTAAATAAGCAGGGTGACAATATACAGCCTTGATGTACTCCTTTTCCTATTTGAAACCAGTCTGTTGTTCCATGTCCAGTTCTAACTGTTGCTTCCTGACCTGCATATAGGTTTCTCAAGAGGCAGGTCAGGTGGTCTGGTATTCCCATCTTGTTCAGAATTTTCTACAGTTTATTGTGATCCACACAGTCAAAGGCTTTGGCATAATCAATAAAGCAGAAATAGATGTTTTTCTGGAACTCTCTTGCTTTTTCCATGATCCAGCGGATGTTGGCAGTTTGATCTCTGGTTCCTCTGCCTTTTCTAAAACCAGCTTGAACATCTGGGAGTTCATGGTTCATGTATTGCTGAAGCCTGGCTTGGAGAATTTTGAACATTACTTTGCTAGTGTGTGAGAAGAGTGCAGTTGTGTGGTAGTTTGAGCATTCTTTGGCATTGCCTTTCTTTGGGATTGGAATGAAAACTGACCTTTTGCAGTCCTGTGCCCACTGCTGAGTTTTCCAAATTTGCTGGCATATTGAGTGCAGCACTTTCACAGCATCATCTTTCAGGATTTGAAATAGCTCAACTGGAATTCCATCACCTCCACTAGTTTTGTTCGTAGTGATGCTTCCTAAGGCCCACTTGACTTTGCATTCCAGGATGTCTGGCTCTAGGTGAGTGATCACACCATTGTGATTATCTGGGTCGTGAAGATCTTTTTTGTACAGTTCTGTGTATTCTTGCCACCTCTTCTTAATATCTTCTGCTTCTGTTAGGTCCATACCATTTCTGTCCTTTATCAAGCCCATCTTTGCATGAAACGTTCCTTTGGTATCTCTAATTTTCTTGAAGAGATCTCTAGTCTTTCTCACTCTATTGTTTTCCTCTATTTCTTTGCACTGATCCCTGAGGAAGGCTTTCTTATCTCCCCTTGCTATTCTTTGGAACTCTGCATTCAAATGGGAGTATCTTTCCTTTTCTCCTTTGCTTTTCACTTCTCTTCTTTTCACAGATATTTGTAAGGCCTCCTCAGACAGCCATTTTGCTTTTTTGCATTTCTTTTCCATGGGGATGGTTTTGATCCCTGTCTCCTGTACAATGTCATGAACCTCTGTCCATAGTTCATCAGGCACTCTATCTATCAGATCTAGGCCCTTAAATCTATTTCTCACTTCCACTATATAATCATAAGGGATTTGATTTAGGTCATACCTGAATGGTCTAGTGGTTTTCCCTACTTTCTTCAATTTAAGTCTGAATTTGGCAATAAGGAGTTCATGATCTGAGCCATAGTCAGCTCCTGGTCTTGTTTTTGCTGACTGTATAGAGCTTCTCCATCTTTGGCTGCAAAGAATATAATTAATCTGATTTTGGTGTTGACCATCTGGTGATATCCATGTGTAGTCTTCTCTTGTGTTGTTGGAAGAGAGTGTTTGCTATGACCAGTGCATTCTCTTGGCAAAACTCTTAGCCTTTGCCCTGCATCATTCTGTACTCCAAGGCCAAATTTGCCTGTTAACTCTAGGTGTTTCTTGACTTCTACTTTTGCATTCCAGTCCCCTATAATGAAAAGATCTTTTTTGGGTGTTAGTTCTAAAAGGTTTTGTAGGTCTTCATAGAACCATTCAACTTCAGTTTCATCAACATTACTGGTTGGGGCGTAGGCTTGGATTACTGTGATATTGAATGGTTTGCTTTGGAAACGAACAGAGATCATTCTGTTATTTTTGAGATTGCATCCAAGTACTGCATTCCGGACTCTTTGGTTGACCATGATGGCTACTCCATTTCTTCTAAGGGATTCCTGCCCATAGTAGTAGATACGATGGTCATCTGAGTTAAATTCATCCATTGCAGTCCATTTTAGTTCGCTGATTCCTAGAATGTCGATGTTCACTCTTGCCATCTCTTGTTTGACCACTTCCAATTTGCCTTGATTCATGGACCTGACATTCCAGGTTCCTATGCAATATTGCTCTTTACAGCATCGGACCTTGCTTCTATCACCAGTCACATCCACAGCTGGGTATTGTTTTTGCTTTGGCTCCATCCCTTCATTCTTTCTGGAGTTATTTCTCTACTGATCTCCAGTAGCATATTGGGCACCTACCAACCTGGGGAGTTCCTCTTTCAGTATCCTATCATTTTGCCTTTTCATACTGTTCATGGGGTTCTCAAGGCAAGAATACTGAGGTGGTTTGCCATTCCCTTCTCCAGTGGACCACATTCTGTCAGACCTCTCCACCATCACCCATCCGTCTTGGGTGGCCCCACACGGCATGGCTTAGGTTCACTGAGTTAGAGAAGGCTGTGGTCCGTGTAATCAAATTGGCTAGTTTTCTGTGATTATGGTTTCAGTGTGTCTAGACACACACTGAAACCATAATCACAGAAAATGCGTCTGTATATGTATCAATAATTTATTCCTTATTGCTAAGCAGCTTTCCATATGTAAAAGTTAAAGTGTTAGTTGCTCTGTCTTGTCCAACTCTTTGTGACCCATGGACTGTAGCCCACCAGGCTCCTCTGTCCATAGAATTTACCAGGAAAGAATATTGAGTGGATTGCCATTGCCTTCTCCAGGGGATCTTCCCGACCTGGGGATTGAACCTGGGTCACCTGCATTGTAGGCAGTTTGTTTACCATCTGAACCACCAGGGAAGCCCAGCTTTCCATTTAATAATATCATCATTTATTCACCCATCTCTTGTTGATCGACATTTGGGTCATTTCCAATTTTTGATTTTCCTTAAGTTTTTAAGATGTGTCGTTCAGTTAGACATTTATGGGAGGAAATTTTCATTAACATGCTAGGTTATGTAAGGAGTTGGGCAAAGTATGGCCAGAATTATAAGCTTTTATTCTCCAGAAACAAAGACATTGACAATATGTTTGATGTCAACTAATTTGGAAATAAGATGGCACATTTGGAAACACAGAAGACAACTGGACAACAGAGTAGTAGCTCCCTTAATGAAACAGGTTGGGTAATGTTGTGGTTAACACTGTGGCCTTTATGTTTGGGCAGTTCTGCAGACAGAGCCTGGTCTTGCTGCTAACTATAATTTTGGCATGTGACTTAATTCTTCTGGGCTGCTTTTCTCTTTTATGTGTTAGGAATATAGTGCCTACCTTGCAGAAATAAAAGAATTCAATAGAATGATATCTGTAAAGGACCTGATTTAGTGCCTTGTGCAAAGTGCATGCTCAGTAATCACTGTTCATTAGTGATAATACAGACTTTCCAGGTGGCGCTGGTGGTAAACAACTTGCCTGCCAGTGCATGAGACATAAGACATGTGGGTTTGATTCCTGGGTCAAGAAGATCCCCTGGAGGAGGGCACAGCAACCCACTCCAGTGTTCCTGCCTGTAGAATCCCATGAACAGAGGAACCTGGCAGGCTATGGTCCATGGGGTTGCAAAGAGTCAGACATGGCTGAAGTGACTTAGCGTAGCACAGCGATAATACAATCATTGGTAAATCTCACCAGCGAGCAACTCAGAGAAGGGCACATATTAGGGCTGGGACTTGCTGAATTGAAGCAGAACTCTCCAAGTGATTAAAAAGTTTGAGAAAGACAAGGGACTTGTTACCCCTTCCCTCTTCATTGCCCTAACTTGAGGTTGAAGGGCAGAGGGTCGGGTGTGTTCTTTGGGGCTAGCACAGCCCTGGGTAATGTGTGTGGGCAGTTGCTTTACCCCTGACATTCACAGTTATTTCACAAATCATGGGATTTTTCTTTGGGATAATATTACATAACTTTGCTACAAAACATCTCGTCCCATCAAATAACACATTGGGATGACATTTCAGTGGTTTTGTGGGACACTTATGCTAATGTTATTTTGCTATTGAAGTGACACACCTTAGAGATATTACAGAAAACAATATTTTTTAAAAATCTGTTAAATATTGTCAAGAAGAACATAAGGATGACCAGAATGAATTGAAAAAAAAAACTAAACCTGCAGTAAAGGAAATCACTGTTTATTTTCTGTAGAAGTGTGTTTAAAAGAATAGACTGTTGAGTAGGACACATGAGCTAGTTATCTACTGCTGTGGGACAAATTACCCCAAACATAGTGGCCTCAAACAAAAATGTCTACTGTCTCATGGTGTCTGTGGGTCAGGAATCGAGCATGACTGGATGGGTGTTTCTGCCTCAGGGTCTCAATGGTGCGGCAGTGTGGACCAGGGCTGCAGTCTCATCTGAAAGCCCGAGGAGGCCAGGATCCCCACTCAGGCTCACTTATGTGGTCGGCAGCAGGATTCAGGTCTTCATGGGCTGTTGGTTAGATACCCTTACTTCCTATCCCCATGGGCTGCTCTGTTGGTTGGATCACTTCCATCTGATAGGGAGCAAAAGAGGGTGAGAAAGGGTCAGTGCAGGCTTTTTGTCACCTCAGCTCATCTCCCGTCACTTTTGCCATATTCTGTTGATTAGAAGCATGTCTTCTGTAGATCCAGCCCTCAGGGAGGGGCTTTCAGCAGTGCAGTACTGGGAAGGGGGATCCTTAGAGTCATTTTCAAGGCAGCTGCCTGCAGTCTGGCCCCAGTGATTGATGTCCCTCCCACCTGCAGAGCACTCCCACCCCCTCCCAGGATCCCCAGTCATCTTGTCCCATTATAGCATTAGCTCAGAGTCCAGAATCTTGTCATCTAAACCAGGCCTAGGTGGGGATGAGGCTTTAGGGACTAAAAACACAGCTTAAAGTTACCACTCTGTTAACTATCTACATAGCATTTACATTGTACTTACAACTACTTACACAGACTTTTATACTAGCACTGAAGCATTTTTACATAAGGGACTTAAGCATCGTGGGATTTCAGTATCTGTGGGGATCCTAGGAGCAACCCAGGATGACTGTGGTTTAGACAAGGTCCTGTGGGAAGAACTGGGTTAACCTCGTGATTAGACCTGTTCTTTCATGACTGTAAACCTGTCCAGTTCGTGAAGTTGTGAAGGGGGCCTGTGAGCACATTGTTCACTCCGCCTGCTTTAGGCTTAGCAGGATGTCCTTCTGTTCTGTCCTGTGACCAGCATGGAAACTAGTCCCTGTACCTCCTCAGCTGTTTCCCTATCTGTATCAGGTGTAAACAAAGGTGCTGGGTTAGAGGGTATCGGAGGCCCTTTGTGCTGTACACCATCAGGTGCAGGATCAGAGCTGAGCTTACCCCACTGTGTCCCCCAGCATGTAGCTGGACTGGGTTCAGTAAATAATGGTCGAGAGGTACCCACAGTGAAGTGCACCTCCAGCTGTGATGTGGCGTGCTGCATCCCTGCCCGGCCTCTCCCCCTAACCCACCTCCTTCTGGTCCCTCTTGGCAGGCCAAGTGCAGGAACATGGAGCATGCACTGCGGGAGAAAGCCAAGGCCTTCTGGGCAATGCAGCGCTCCTATGAGGCCATTGCCAAGCACAATCAGGTGAGTGAACACTGGGGCTGAGGGTGCAGATGGGCACACCTGGACTACCGTGGGGTAGAGGTGCGGGTGGTCTGGCCCTGGCCATGGCTGCTGCTACAAGGTCAGCCTTCACCAGCCCTGCTGGCGAGCACAGCTGTGCCCTTGGGTGCTGATTGTGACGTCATGGCATCTTTAAACACCTGGGCATGGCCACGCCAGCGACCACCAAGCGGCTTCCGCAGCCTCCTGTGTCTGTGAACTCAGACTGATGACAGGTGTCATGCTGCACCACCCGCTGGGGTTCTCAAACCAGCGACACCCCCATTCTCACACCTCACATCCACCGTCTCCAGAATGCACCTGTCCATTGATCGCCCTCTCCACTCCCGGCACCTGTTCCAGGTCCCCATCGCCTCTGCCTGCCCTCCTATCTGGGCCCCATGCTTTCGCTCTTGTATGCAGTCCACACTCCTTGCAGTGGACTGATCTTTTAAATAAAATAGATGGGTTGTGTCACTCTTCTGCTTAAAACTGTCTAGTTCAAGCTCCTCACCATGGCCTCAAGGGTCCTCATCCAGCCCCTATGCCCCCCAGCTCCATCTCCCCCCGAGCTTGGCCAGTGCCGTCTGTGGAATGCACTGGGGATAGCTGGGTTGTGTTCGTATGTCCAAGTGACAGCCCCTGTCTGTCCATCCCAGCTGCTGTAGAATTCTCGTGTAATCAGTTGTGGAGAGTCCAGGATTCTGGCTTGATTAATGCTTTTCCTCTCAATTCAGTCCATCCTGGTGGATGAGAGGTGAAAGTTTGTGTCTTCCCCTTTAATGAGAGGCTCTGGCCAGTGTGAGGCTGGCTGGAGCTGACTTTGCACTGGCTGGCTTTTCCTGTCCACTCTATTTTTTATCCCCCTGTGTGATAAGAATCCTCCCAAATTTCACTCTCTCCCACTGTACATTGTCAGTCTTTTTACCTGATATTTCAACTATGCCGTCTCTCCTCCTATGCTTTTCTTTGGTTATTAAAGTAAGTTATTAAAGTAAGTGTGCTTCCTTTCATAAGAATAACAGCTATCTGTATTTTTTCTGTGAATGTTCACATTCTTTTTCTTGGGATGTTTGTCTTTTCTTCTTGTAGAGACTTAAGAGCACTTTGTATATGAAGAATAGCAATCTCATATATGTTGGAAATATTTTTCCTAGTTTGCCTTTTTTCAGTAAATTGTGCATGCGTGCCCAGTCATGTCCAACTCTTCGTGACCCCATGGACTTTAGCCCTCCAGGCTCCCCTGTCAGTGGGATTTTCCAGGCAAGAATACTGGTGTAGGGTTCCATTTCCTCCTTTGGGGATATTCCTGACCTAGGGATTAAACCCTTGTCTCCTGCATTGGCAGGCAGATTCTTTACCACTTTGTCATCTGGGAAGCCCTTTCAATAAATCATTTCCCTCCCTTTCAGTGAATCACTTTGTCATATTAGCATGTTATTGATTCAGTTTCAAAATAAATACTTTCTACTACTTTTTTGGGTAAGCATCTATCAGATCTATCAAATTTGAAGTCCTAATATTGGAAGGTGAGTGATTTTTAAAAATCGTTGTTGTTTGCAACAGTTCGCTTCTGTGATTCAGAGTTTCCCTCACTATCGTACAACCTATGCAAGTACAAAATATTATTGAGGAATTTATAGAATTACAGTTGTCCTCTATAAGCACTGATTTTGTTTTATTCATTTATCTAAACAATCTCATTATGCTCTTTGACTTTTTTATTTAAAACATTTCTTTTTTTAAAAAACTTTTGGCCGCACTCTGGGGTCTTCCTTTTGGAGGACCAGCTTAGTTGCCCCAAGCCATATGGGATCTATGTCCCATGGACTGAAAGGGGGATTTTCAACCACTGGACCACCAGGGAAGTCCCTATGCCGTTTGACTTACTTTAAACTTAAAAATATGTGCTAAGAAAGCTGCATCTCTATTTTATCTTCGGAGGTTCTGCGCATGATTTCTTTCCTTAAAAAATGGAGTTCCTTTGCTAAACATCTGGGGGCCACCTGCTGGGTGATGGCTGAGGCTCCGCCCCTCCTCTGTCCCACCCGGCCCCACCCTGTGCTGCAGGTGGAGGCCACCTGGCTGGAAGCACAGATCCGCCGGGAATTTGACAAGCTCCGCGAGTTCCTGCGTGTGGAGGAGCAGGCCATCCTGGATGCCATGGCCAATGAGGCAAGGCAGAAGCAGCACCTGGCGGAGGAGAAGATGAAGCGGCTGACGGAGGACACGGAGGCCTTGGCCCACGAGATTGAGCGGCTGCAGATGGAAATGAAGGAGGATGACGTTTCCTTTCTCATGGTGAGGAGTGCAGCGTCCAGATCTAGTGCCAGGGGCCAGATGTCAGAGGCCAGTGGGGACCCTGAGATCAGCAGCCCTGGCTATATTGTTTTTAAAATATCTGTTTATTTATTAAAGTATTTATTTTTGGGGTGGTATTGCCATCTTAACAATATTATTAATAATTTAATTATAGCAATATTAACCTTAATATTATTATTAATTTAATAATATTAAACTTCTAATCCGTCAGCATGGGATGTATGCCTCCTTTTAAGGTCAGAGGTTTATATGTTTTCTTTGTGTCTACATTTGTGTATCTGGTTTTTTTTTTTTTTTTTTTCCAGAAACACAAGAGCCGAAAACGCCGGTAAGTTGCCAAGTCTGGTAGGGGGAGGGGAAGCGTAGGCAGAAATACCAGGGGGTGCAACCTCAGGTGGCTGCCGGGCCAGGCAGGTGGTGAGGCCAGCTGGTGCAGTACAGAGGCAGCAGTGGGACCAGCCAAGTGGAGAGCCCTCTTTCAAGACACCGACCTCCAGTTTGCAGTGGTGCAGTGTTGTCTTCCTGAGGGTGGAGTGTGACCATCTACTATGTGGGGAGAGATCCAGCATGGTGCTCGTAGTTCTCTGACGGTCAGCCCAACATTTAACCTTGTTTCTTGGTCAGCTCCCCCACCGAGAGTCTCAGGACATACTAGTTTGTGTTGATGGTTGTTGGGGTCACAGAGATGAATATGGAATAATTGTGTCCCAGTCAGAGCTGTACAAAGATGGAAGAGAATGCTTTGGGTGGTAGTGAGTTCCCTGTCACTGGAGGTGTTCAAGCAAAGGCCAGTGACACTTTTAACATGTGGGACTAGAGGGCCCCTAAGGTGCCTTCAGACTCAGACATCGTATGAGCTGATGTGTATGTATCATTTCTGCTCACATGAAATTAAACCATGTCTCAGAACCTCCTGTTTATATTTATTCCAGCGAGGGCAGGAAGGGCTCTAGTACTGAGTCCTGAAGGGTATAAGCCGCCCAATTGGTTCCTACTTCATCTCCCAACAGAGCCCAGTGTAGGTTTGCCTTCAGTAAGGCAGCCAGGAAATGCAGGCCTGAGGCAAGGGATCCTGTTTCCAACTGACTGAGCTAGGCCCAGAACGCCTGGCCCTGGCCCTGCTCCCTAAAGCCCACTTCTCCTTTCCCAGCCTCTTCTGCACGATGGAGCCAGAGCCCATCCAGCCTGGCATGCTCATTGATGTCTGCAAGTACCTGGACTCCCTGAAGTACCGCGTTTGGAGGAAGATGGTTATGTGTGTCGAATCTGGTGAGTGGGGGCCCCAGGCAGGTGTAAGATGCCGGGGGAGGTCGTGCTGGGCAGAAGGCCAGCTGAACGAACTCCTTCCCGCTTCCCGCCCCATAAGATCTCCTCCTCCCTGCACTGGTCACCTTTCCAGCCTCTTTCACACAGGTCCCTGTGCCCTGCTCCACTCCATGTCCTGCTGCTCAAACCATTCCTGACAGAGCACCTTCCTCTTTTGGGTCCTGACACTTGGCCACCTCTCCAGAAAGAGCAACTGACTTCCCTTTCTATCCATATTGTATATATAATGAAACAGAAGAGCTCCTCAGTTTAGGGCAGCCTCTCCCAAGGTGATGCTAGCCCATGCAAGTCACTGTGGACTGAATGTGTCCCCAACCAAATTTGTATGTTGAAGGCCTAACCTCTGTGTGATGGAATTTGAAAGCAGGGCCTTTGAGAGGTGATCATAGTTAGAAGAGGTCATGTGGATGGGGCCCTCTGATGATCAGATTAGTGTCCTTTTAAGAAGAGACACCAGAGAGCTAGCTTCTTTTCTCTCTCGCCCTCTGCCTTATGAGGACACAGTAAGAAGGCAGCCATCTGTAAACCAAAAAGAGGGCCCTCACCAGAATGTAAGCATGCTGGATCCCTGGTCTCAGAATTCCAGAAGCAGAACCATGAGAAATACTGTCCTGTTGTTTAAGCCACCCCATCTCTGATAGTTTTGCAGTAGCATCCCAGACTGAGACGTGATTTTATGGGGGGAAATGTCAGTGACCAGGGGCATGTCACATGCTTTTCTAAGGTGATACAGGCATCTCGTGAGGTTCACTGGCTTCCTGTGCCTATCCTCACAAAAGGCTGAAGTCTGGATGCTTTAAAATGACAGAATTTTATTCTCATGGTTCCAGAGGGTAGAAGTCTAAAGCCAAGGTGTCCGCAGGGCCACACTGCCTCTGAAACCTGTAGGGGAGGATCCTTCTTCGCATCTTCCTAAATTTTGGTATTTTCTGGTGAGCTCGGTGCAGGCAGTTGCAGCACTCTGACCTGTGCCTCCATCATCAGAGGGCTTTTCCCCTCATGTAATTGGTTTTCTCCTTTTTAATAAGGACAACAGTTATATTGGATCAAGAGCCCCCTCTCTTCCCATCTGATCTCATCTTAAATTGTTAACATCTGCAAGAACCTCATTCTCACATAAGGTCACTTCCTGAGGTGCTGGGGTTAAGACTTCAACATAGCTTTTTTTCTAGGGCACATTTTTTTTTCTTGAACTTTATTTTGTATTGGGGTGTAGCTGATTAACAATGTGAGAGTTTCAGGTGAACAGTGAAGGGACTCAGCCATACATATACATGTATCCATTCTCCCCCAAATGCCCCTCCCATCCAGGCTGTGCAGGGCACATTTCAACCCATAATGCAACCCCTAGCCCAGGGCAGCCCCCTTTGTTCACTGGGCCAGGTGGAATACAGTGGGTCAGTTTAGGGGGACCCGAGGCCACAGGCTGGTCTGATTTCCCCACTCTCTTCCCTCTGCACCCAGTGCCTTTCAGCCTTGATCCCAACACCGCGGCTGGCTGGCTCTCCGTGTCCGACGACCTCACCAGCGTCACCAACCACGGCTACCGGGTGCAGGTGGAGAACCCGGAGCGCTTCTCATCGGCGCCCTGCCTGCTGGGCTCCTGCATCCTGTCGCAGGGCTCACACGCCTGGGAGGTGGACCTGGGGGCACTGGCCAGCTGGCGCGTGGGGGTGGTGCGGACGCGCCAGGATGCAGGCACCGAGGGCCACGCGCACAGCTGCTACCATGACGCGCGCTCGGGTTTCTGGTATGTGGGCCGCACGCAGGGTGTGGACGGCGACCACTGCGTGGCCTCGGACCCCGCCACGTCGCCCCTGGTCCCCGCCACCCCGCGCCGCCTGCGCGTGGAGCTGGAGTGCGAGGAAGGCGAGCTGTCCTTCTATGACGCTGAGCGCCACTGCCACCTGTACACCTTCCACGCCCGCTTCGGGGAGGTGCGGCCTTACTTCTACCTGGGCGGCTCGCGGGGTGATGGGCCCCCAGAACCACTGCGCATTTGCCCACTGCGCATCACCATCAAGGAGGAGCTGGACGGCTGAGGACCCTCAGGCCTGCGGGACTCCGCTTGCATCCAGCAGTCAGTCCCATTTCCTTCCTGTCCCTTGCCAAAGCCACGCTTGCCTTGGTACCTCTCTACCGCCTGCCTTCTTACCAGGATCTTCCCACTGACCTACCCTGTCATCTTCTGTGGCTCCAGGCCACGGGCCTCTCCCTCCTTTTTTTGGTCCCTTCTCTCCCCTCCTTTGAAAGTCAGCTAGGAGACATCAGGCTTTTCCCAAAGTTGTGGCATCCTCTGGATGTGAATTTCCTGGTCCAGATTCTAAGATTTCTGGGGATAATGTTTGTTTCTAAAGTGGGTCTGTTTAAAAAAATGTAGGTTTTTTAAAAAGTCATTTTTCAAGTGTTGTGAGGCCAGCAGATGGGAAGGGACTGCTGTGAAAAGAGTTTGTTACTTACAGTTCCTGGGAGAAGGGGTGCTGCGGTGGAGGTGGCCTTGGGGGGGCACCAGGGGAAGCACCAGAGTCCTTGGGAGGCAAGGGGTGTGCTTTTCATGGAAAGGAACAGAGGAGGCAGGGTACTGGGTGAGTGGGTTTATGATCGGCAAGTCTGAGTACTTTTCACAGGTTCTGGGGCATAGTGGCTGCCCCTAGTTGTCCTGAAACTTTGTGGGTTGATTGTGCATGTGTGCGTGCTCAGTCATGTCCTGCTCTTTGTGACTCTGTGGGCTGTACCCACCAGACTCCTCTGTCCATGCAGTTTTTCATTCAAGAATCCTGGAGTGGGTTACCGTTTCCTATTCCATGAAATCTTCCTGATGCAGGGACGGAACTGCATCTCCTGCGTTGGCAGGTGGCTTCTTTACTGCTGAGCCGCCTGGGAAGCCTGTGGGTTGATTAGCACAGGGGATTATTGGCTTGGAGTGGATCCCCGTGAGAGCCTGGCACAGGAGGTGGTTGGGGGCTCGTTTTGCATGTAAAAGATTGACTGCATTCAAAAGGCACACTCACAGGGGAGTTGTTTGTTGTCTGCAGGAACTTGCTGGCCAGAGTGGCCCCAGGAGCCAGAGTGTCAGGAATTCAGAAAAGAAGAAAATATGGTTATTCTAGCACCATTGCCATGGCTTTGGGCAGGACCCATGCCCTGGCTTGTCTGTCACTTTATACTGGTATTTAAAGCTGCTCTGTGGGCCTCGGTGGAGCCCTTCAGGGTGGGGGTGGGGACAAGGCTACCCACCCAGTTGGCTCTAACTTATAGATTAAGACTTCTTGCACAATTTCCTCTGAACAGAGTTTCCAGAGCACTTTAAAAAACATAATTTAAATAGCATGGTTTTCACTTTCCTCATCTGCAAATGAGATGGTAGATCTGGAAGGTGATGGATGCGCTGCAGTTGTGTGGAGGACCTTTCTGTGGTTCCTCTTGCAGAGGTACAGAAGGAGGAGAAGAGGGGCCCTTTGTGTTAGGCGGGAAGGGAGGCGACTCTGTCCAGGGAGGGGGGTTGGTGTCAGGAATGAGGAGGAGGGGGCTCCAGGGCTCCGGTCTTTGCTGACAGCCTGCTCATTCTTGTTGTGCTGCCTTTTACATCTTCATCCTGATTTCTTCTCCCTCTGCTGTGACTCTAGACTCCTGTCTCACCTTTTCGTCTTCACATGCCTGTGGAGAGTTTTTAATTGTCACCTCCTCACTTGTATCCTGGAACAGAGAATGTCTCCCTGTAGGAGCAGTGTTTTAATGGAGGTGTTTTTACCAAAGACTCACACACTTTCTCCTGCTTGTGTCTCCTGGTTCACTGAAATGGACATTTTAAACAGAAATGATGATTCAAAACTAAAAATTGGTTATAAGTGTGATGTGTCCATCATTGGTGGCCAGGGGAGGGAGGTGGTAGCATATACCACTGAGTCAAGGGGACCAGGTGCAGGAGAGGGGTGAGGATGTTGGCAAAGGGGTGGATGTGAGCTGAGTGGCCCCTCTCAAGATGCTCAGATTCAGCAAAGCTCAAGGCACTTTGGACCCAACACATCTGAGTCCAGTGTGCACTTTCTACCATAAAGTATTTATCCAGCCTGTTAAACGCAAATCACTACCTAATAAATCTTGACCTGAAACTATTTTGTTAGTTGTAAACTTTTAAAAATGTTTTTCCTTTCCATCTTAGGTGTTGGAAGGGCTTTGTTTTGTTTTTACAGGATATTGTGGATTGCCTAGGCCCCTTTTTACTAAAATAAAGTGTTTGAGCCAAAGTATACTTTTTTTTTTTGACATTTTCCTTTCAGTGTTCTCATAAGCAAAAAGTTTCATTCACTTTATAGCATGTATTCAGTGTTTTTGTTTTTATCATGGATAATCTATTATATGGATATATACTGCATTTTACTTACCAACTCTTCAGTTGGTGAAAACATTTTGATTGTTTTCACTTTTTGCCATTATGAATGATGCTGCTGTAAACATTTGTGTGCAAGATTTTGTGTGGACATATGTTTTTTGTTTTCTTGGATAGGTAACTAGGTACAGACTTGCTGGATCATGTCCTGACTCTTGTTTAACCTTTTGAGGGACTGCCAGGCCATTTTCCAGTATGGCCGCACCTTTGTATAGTCTTATAATGTAGGGAGGTTCCAGTTGGTCCCTATCCTCGTTAGCACTTGTTACTGTCCATCTTTTAACTTGGGCATCCTAGTAGATGTGAGGTCGTATCTCATTGTAGTTTTGACTTGGATTTCCCTAATGACTCATGGTATGGAGCCTCTTTTCAGGTGCTTATTGTCCATTTGTTTACCTTCTTAGGAGAACTGACTTCAGATCCTTTGCCCATTTTAAAATCTTTTTTTTGTTGTTATTGTTTTTACTATCCAGTTGCGAGAGTTCTTCATACATTCTAGATACAAGTCCCTCATCAAGTGCATGATTGCCAAACATTTCCTACCACTCTGTGGTTGTATTTTCACTTTCTGGAAGGTGTCCTTTGAAGAACAGAAGTTTTCATTTTGGGGTCTGGTTTATTTTTCTTTTTGTTATTTGTGTATCCTGAAACTTTTACCTTTGACACTGCCCTTAAGCCAGTTCTAGGTCTTGGCTCAGGCATGGGCAGCCATCTCAGCATGGGTAGCCATTCTATTGACAAGGAGCCCATTCCTTCTTCCCTTGAGCCCTCCTATCCACATGATATGATGATTGAGTGTGTGCATGGGAGCCCAGGTAAGCTGTACCCAGAAGTTTTATAAGCTGGCGGCATCTTTAGTAAAGAGAAAGCAGCCGGAACCAGAAATCCGAATTCCTACACCCAAGTCCCAACCGTATGATTTATGAGCTACTGAGTCTTCAAGCCTCTGCTCCCTCATCTAAATGAGGATTTGAGGTACCTACCTCAGTTGTTGTAGAGATTAAATGAGGGGATTTGGGGAGTACAAATGCTTTGTATTATGTCCTAAACATACTATAGACTGAATGCATGTTGGCTAGTTCTTCAAAAAGTGGAAGATTTTGAATGTTGACATGGTTCATGTTAAGGAAAAACCCCAAAGGAAATTGAGAAATGAACATTGGAAGTGCTTAAATTTTTTGAGACTGGAAGGTTATAGACATAAAACTTATGTTTATTAAAAACAATGTGGGAAAATGGTTATGTTGTAATGACTGAGAAGAGTAGGATTTATACATATAGACATGCAACACACAATTTGTCTCTAATTTGTGTGTGTTGTTGATGAGATCACCCACTTATGTGGCTGTAAATTCAAACGGTACAAAAGAACAGCCTTTCCCACTTCTGCCCAGACACTCAGCCCCCCTCTTTGTGGACAGTCATATTACCGTGAAAAAAATCCTTCCAGAGGGATTTCATGTACAGCAGTATTCTGCTGTGAGTATATTCTGGTTCCTCCGATACACTATAATTTAAAAGCAGATACTTGGGGGCTCCCCTGGTGGCTCAGTGGTACAGAATCCTCCTGCCAGTGCAAGGAGACATGGGTTCTATCCCTGGTCCAGGAAGATCCCACATGCCATGGGGCAACTAAGCCTGTGCGCCACAACAACTGAATCTATACCCCTAGAGCCTGTGCTCTGCAACGAGAAGCCATCACAATGAGAAACCTGTGCACCGCAACTAGACAGTAGCCAGTGCTCACAGCAACTAGAGAAAAGCCTGCGCAGCAGCGAAGACCCAGCACTACCAAAAATAATAAAAGCAGATATTCGAGGTCTGTATCTCTAAGCAACCCAACAAAAGGAGACAACTCAAAGGATGTTATTAAGATAATCTCCTCCCCTTTAAGAGGAGGTTTGTCATGGATGTTTTCATGTAGTCAGTTCAACTGGTGCATTCAGCTTCTTGTTTATTTCACCGTAAGGTTTTAAAACGGGGAAAAAACAAAGTGGAATTTTAGCTACTCATGACATAGAAGACAAACCTTACACTTGAGACCTCAACATACGTTTTAAAAATCTCAATCCTTACCAAAGTATCTAGTGACCTACATAGCTAGTGTGTTAGTGGGGGATGAATGACCCAGGTTAAAAGTCTGCCTCAGCTACTGTGTGACCTTGGGAGAGTTACCTAACTTCTCAGCGCCTTAGTTTCATTATGTGAAAAACGGAGATCTTAAGATGAGTGGAGATAATAACCTACCTCATAAGGTGGTCGTGAGATTAAGTGAGCAAATGTATAAAACAGGACAAAATCTGACATGTACTTGGCAGTTGAGAGTTCACTGTTGTTTTACTTGGCTGTGCTACTCTGGTACTTCAGATAAAGCCATTCAATTTCTCATCAGTTAACAGGGAAATGAAGGCATGCGCATGATTTTTTCAAGGTCTTTTCCAGTTCTAATGTCCTTTGATTCACAATTTGCGTCACTAGCAAAGGCTGGTATCCTGCACACAGTAGGCGCTGCTGATTCCAGGTGCTGCAGCTGACCAGCTTTCAAGAACCTGAGTGTGGTTTGGTACCAGCAGCCTTGTTTCCTCATGTGTTGAGTCTGGAGAAAAAACTAAATAGTCATCATGTTTGAAGGATGGCAAGGTTGTTCCAGAGAGGAGCAAGTCTTGGGAAATTGTTCCTAAGATTAGTAATCAATCATGCACAATAAAATTGGACAGTCCTGTTTCACAGATGGTTCATGTGCTTGTATGTGCAAGATTAAAGATGTCAAATATTGACTCGAGTGCACTGTGAATATGATCTTTGTGGCCTCAGAGCTGCTGGATTGGGCAAAAGATGACTGATTGTTCGTGGTGGGGACTATAGTAGGTCCCTTCAATTTTCAAAAAGAAAATGCATCTTCTTACAAGGTTCTATGCCTCCTATTCCTTCCCCAGCCACGCCTGGAGGACCCAGCAAGACAGATCACTGGCTATTAAAGCCTGATTCCCTAGCACATGGGAAGTGCTCCTGTGGGTGCCATCAGTCCCTGTTTGTGGGTGTTGCTTGGGTGGGTTTCTTTCTCTAGGGAACAGGCTGAGGATGGGAAATTCAGGTTTCTATGGATACTGGGCTAGTTGGGATTTGTGTCATGTATTTCAGAGACAGTCTAGGAACAACGTGGGCTCAGGAGGAACATAGAGGCACGTGGAAACAGTTGGAGGGCATGGGTAGGCAAGCTCCATTTCAGCCCTTCTCCGGGGACGCGGATCTGAGATCCCCACCCTTTGGAGAGGCTGCAACTTGGAGCATGAGGATCCAGGGAGGTGGTGTGCGAAACGCACCCCCTACAGGATGTGGCAGGTACTGAGAGCTCTACAAAAGTTAATACCCTTTTGCTTCCCTTTTTATCTCAGCAATTCCCTCTCTAGGGGGTCTTCCCTACCCAGGGATCGAACCCCAGGTCTCCTGCATTGCAGACAGATTCTTTACTGACGAGCCACCAGGGTAGCCCCATTGACTAAAGAGTCCATCAATAAAAAGGTTTAGTATGTGAATTCTCCCTTGTTTATTTATAAAGCATTCCACCATGCCCCCACTTCTCCATTATCTTATTTTAAATTTTTATTGTAAAATACACATAAAATTACCATCTCATTTACTTTTAAGTGTACAGTTTGATAGTGTTAAGTATATTCACATTGTGGTGTTTCCTTCCTTATCTTAACCCCAATGTTAACTACAGTTACATTTTTCCATGTCCTTTCAGAAAATGATATTGTGCCCTCTTGTTTTAATCCCCACTCTCCCTTGACCACCCTGCGAGATAGATTCACCAGGTCAAGAGACTGGTCTATACTCATGTGACTAACTGGCAGCAGATCCAGACCTCAACCCCAGGTCCCCTGAAGTTAGCATCTCCAAATCCAAAAACACCTTCTGGGGTCCCCAACATCAAATGTGGCATCATGGAGGCAGTTCTGTTTGTGAGGCCTGAACTGAAGGATGAGGTGTAGGGATAAAGAGGAGAAATAGGCATTAGATATACTGGAGGAGGTAAGAGGGTCAGGAAAGGTCCTGGAGGAATGTCCTACATGAGGAAAATCAGGAGTCTGATGGCTGCCAGTTTCCTAGCTTGAGTGATGATCCAGTCTCTGAGCAGTGGACCATAGGAGAACAGGTGAGTTCAGTGTTGTGTAGGGGACATCGGGTGGAATTACAGAGCTCTATAGCCCAGGATTCGAACAGCGTGTGGAATTCCAGAGGAGCTCTATAGCCCAGGATTCGAACAGGATGGGAAATAGGAGTTGTTGGCAGAGTTGTCTTGTTGAGACTACTGGAGTCTGAGCTCTTGTGTAGAGAGTATCTGGAATAAAAGGAGCAGAGACAGGGTCCTGGGGGCACTGACACGTTGGAGGGGGGCTGAGGATTCCAGGTCAGAGACATGAGGGAACAGAGAAGCAGAAGCAGGGCAAGGTGGTATGGCCGAAGCAAATTGAACATGTAAAAGGTAGAACAGAGGAAACCACAACATTAAAAGACCCAGAAAGTCAGGTAAAGGGAAGATGAAAAAGAATTCATTGATTCCAGTTTACCTGCAGCCCCTGGCACAGCTTCTCCCAATATCAGGGAAAACAGAAAAGATGAAAATGTACAGTATCCACAAGAAGCAATGGGTGACCAGTCTGTTGGCAGAAATTAGGAGGGATGATCCCAAATTATAAAGCAGACGAGCTTGAGTTTTAGCTCCCACCCAAACTTTGCTTCTTGAAATGTCCACTCAGGAGACATCAAAAGCTACTTTATCCTCCCCTATCTCTATCTGTACTGTGTGAACCAGATGTTACAAAGGTTCTGCCATTGGGCTTTGGGGCTCTAATGGGGTGGAAAGGACAAAGTGGAATTTAAAAGAATATTTCATACTCATAAAAGCGTCAAAGTATATAAGGTGTTAGGCATACGTTACAAATTTGCTGCTATAATATCTGCCTATAAACCCAAGAAAATCAACTGAAAGCAGAACTAATAAGAGATTTGGTAAAGTGAATCCAAATGACAGTTTATAAAAAACAAAATTTTATGCCAGTAATATCCAGCTGGAAAATGCGATAGAAATAAGATTCCAATCACAAAATCAACCAAAATATAGAACTACTTTGAACTGAATTTTAAAACAGAATTAGAAACTTTAATGAAAAAAAATTTTTTTTAATTAGACTGACCAGTCATAAATCAAAATAACTAAGGTTTGGCTTCAAAACTGAAGTGATTCAAATTTAATTTGGAATAAGTAGAAAGGAAGCTTAACCAGAATATTCGTGGCAAAAAGTCTTTAAGATAATCCTATCCCTAAGATTGCATCTGGAAGAAAACTAATGATATTGGGTCCAGAAATTATGTACAAAAGACCCCTCGTTCAACACAGATTTAAAGTAGGGAACAGTTGGAAATCATCTAAATATGTAAGAATAGGGGTATAGTTAAATTATTCTGTTTGCTGGAAAACTGTGATGCCACTAAAACAAAATCAAACCACTAAGAATATTTAAAGACATGAGGAAATGCTTACATGAGACAAGCCAAAGAGGAGAGAGGACAAAGTATTTATAATCAGTGCCATTCCAAATTTAGTGCAAATTCCAAATCAGTGCAAATCTATCATCTTTCTAAAGTGACTGATATTGTTAACCATGGCTATCTCTGGATGGTGTTCACCCTTAACTTCTGTTTTCCTCCTGTTTTTTTTTTTTTTTTTTTTAACGAGAAAGCATTACCTTAAAACTCAGAAAAATGTAACATTATGAAAAGCAGAGCCTGTTACAGGTGGCTGTAAAATGATGCCGGGTTTTATTTTCAGAACTGTGAGGCTAGGAGGGCAATGCCTGAACTGATGAGGGACAGGAATCATCCGACGCTGACTCGGTCCCCACAGAGAGGATGAGTGACAGTATGAGGACAAACGGAAGCAGTCACATTGACTTGTGAACCTTCGATTGCTTTCAGCCGTCTGCTGAAAAAGCAAGCAGCAGAGGTGTCCGGGGGAAAAAAAGTGGTGAAGCTCTGGATAGAATGGCTGGGGGAGGAAGCCAGAGCCCTTCAAAGAGCTGCCGCACAAGGGACAGCACCGCAGACTCAGAGACCCTAGGCTGGCCCATGTCTAAGCCCAGCCTCAGGGCGAGGAGGCGTCTAGATCCCCAGGTCTGGTCCACAGCATTCAGCCGCCCACATCTCAGGTGGAAACGTCAGTTCACTAGCTGGTCCAGAAGTCTCTTTAAGGCATCCGGGTCTTAGGGACACTTTACAGGCAGGGATGCTACTATTGGTTCCTGCTCCCGGCATGATGTCACCATCAGCCAATCTGAAGTCAGCATTTCCTCCTAGGCAAAGGAATTAATTACGAATTAATTAACTCTTCCTAAGCCATAGAGGCAAGCAAAAGCAGTGCCCGTCATCTTTTCTGGTTTCTCTTTGCCAGCAGAGTAAGGAGATGGAGTTGGAATAAACTGGATAAGAGCAGATGCTAGGTTTTGTAGATACGTGCTGTGCTTAGTCTCTCAGTCGTGTCCGACTCTGCGACCCCATGGACTGTAGCCCGCCAGGCTCCTCTGTCCATGGGGATTTTCCAGGAGAGAATACTGGAGCGGTTTGCCATATCCTTCTCCAGGGGATCTTCCCAACCCAGGGATCAAACCCAGGTCTCCCGCACTGCAGGCGGATTTTTTTTACCGTCTGAGCCACCAGGGAAACCTTTTGTAGATGTAGGCATAGATACCATTTTTTAAGGTGTAAAAGTAATATATATTCACTGAAAAAATTGTGAAAAGAATTACTTGAATTCCACCACCTAGAGTTAACAATAATAAGCATTTCGATGCAGGTCCTTTCTACATTTTAAAACTCAGAATTGTGGGATTTTTATGGAAATTAACTCCCACTATAATTTTTGTAACATTTTAAATTTATTTGCTGTGAAGAATTAATGATCTTCAAATGAATAGTACTTAATGGCTGCAAAACTTTTCAACTAAATGGACATTCCATAAGTATCCCATTAAGTATTGTATGGGCATATCATAATTTATTTTAAAAGTGCCCTGATCACAACCAAAAATAATACTGTCACAAACACTACTGTATATACTTTGTATATTTTGTTATTGTTCAGCAGCTAAATCGTGTTCAACAACTTGTGACCCCATGGACTGCAGCACACCCAGCTTCCCTATCCTTCACTATCTCCCAGAGTTTGCTCAAATTCATGTCCACTGATATACATTGTCCAATTAATTCCTTAAGATAAATCCCTAAGAGTGAAATTCTCGTGTCAAAGATTAAAATGTGTGTTCCCAGACTGCTCTCCAGAAATGTCGCCAACAGTCTACAAGAGTGTTCAATTTTTCACATCCTAAACAAACCAGTACAAAATGATAGATAGCTCATGAAGCTTTTTCAAAACTAATCTTCTTTATTACTGGTGATATTGACCATGTTTTCATTTATTCAGTGCCCTCTTATATTTCTTTTTTGTGTTCTTTGTCTTTGCCCACTTTTATATCAGGATGTTTGCTTTTTTTTTTCTGACCCATGTACAAGACCTTTAATTCAACTTGACAATATTTTCTTGAGTGTTTTTTTCATAGGTACATTAGTGGGTATACATAGGCACACGGTTGCCTTGTAATGTACTATGTTTGTCAAGCTTTTGTTTCAGGGTTCAACCCTTTTCGTAGTGCAGTTGAACAACTCTCTTGTTTTTTTCTGTGCCATGAAATAGTTTCTGTAGTGTGTTTCTGGAAAGTTTAAAGAATCAGAGTCATTTTTGAAGAAATTCTTTGAATACTTTCAAAATATCTTACATAATTATTAGTCAACCAGGTGGCACTAGTGGTAAAGAACCTGCCTGCTAATGCAGGAGGTGTAAGAGACGCAGTTTCAATCTCTGGGTTGGGAAGATCCCCTGGAAGAGGGCATGGTAGCAAACTCCAGTATTCTTGCCTGGAGAATCCCATGGACAGAGGAGTCTGGCTGGCTACAGTCCATGGAGTCGCAAAGAGTCAGACATGACCGAAGCAACTTAGCACAACATGGCACATCTTTGGCCAACTAACCGGGTCTTGAAAGGTGGTCCACATGTAGCATGAGTCTGTGTATGGCAGGAATGGAGGGCAGGAGGGGAGAATATTTCCCATGGAAGACTCAGGGACCCACAGAGAGGTCTGGACTCTTTTCTGTAGGTTCTGGGGAGCCATTGGTGATTGTAAAGGAGGGTCAAGGTATGATCAAGAGCAGGTTTCCCCTCTTTCTCTTTCCCCTGGTCCCCAGCCCAGTGAGATTGTTCTCCCTATAGGAAAGGATGACAATAATGACCTGACTTCCAAAGCTATGGTGCTCATTACTTAGAGAACTGCAGCTACTCAGGGTCCCTGAAGGACCTGCCCCATGAAGTTGCTGGGAGAACTGAGGGCATCACTGGAGTCTCAGAGCCTCACAGTCAGGATGATGTCATGCTCACTGTGACCTGAGACCTCCTTCCCCCACGGACAGCTCTCACTGGGCTTGTTACTAGCAGGCCTCTCCCCAGGTGCAGAGAGCATGCCCGTCGGCTGAGGAAGGTCACAGATGGTGAATTGAGAGTCAGGCAGAGATAAATGCCCAGAGATGACTTGGGATGTTTTCTGAACATTAGACAGTAATTTTTCAGATTCTTTTCCCATATAAATCATTATAGAATATTGAGTAGAGTTCCCTGTGTTATACAATAGGTCCTTGTTGATTACCTACTTTAAATATAGTAATGTATATATGTTAATCTCAAGCTCCTAATTTATCCCTCCCCTCTGTGTTTCCCCTTTGGTAACCATAAGTTTCTTTTCTACTTCTGTGACTCTGTTTCTGTTTTGTAAATAAATTCATTTGTATATACTTTTTTAGATTCTCATGTAAGTGATATGGTATTTGTTTGCCGTCTATGGGGTTGCACAGAGTCGGACACGACTGAAGCGATGCAGCAGCAGCGGTTTTTTGAAAAATCAACTTTATTGACATATAAGTTACCAACAATAAAATAAACTTGTACTAAATTTGATGAGCTTTGACAAACATTTAATCTCATGCAATCACTACCACAGTCAAGATAGGGAAGATTTCCATCACCCCAAAGTTTTTTGAAAAACTTTTTTTTAGAAAAAAACTTTTCAAAGTTTTTTGAAAAACTTTTCTTTAGATTCTCATGTAAGTAATATGGTATTTGTTTGCCGTCTATGGGGTCGCACAGAGTCGGACACGACTGAAGCGACGCAGCAGCAGCGGTTTTTTGAAAAATCAACTTTATGGATATATAAGTTACCAACAATAAATAAACTTGTACTAAATTTGATTTAAAGTTCTCCTGGGCCCCTCCCCAGAGAGTCCTCACACCCCAACCCAGCTCTGCATACCCTCTAGTCTGCCTTCTATCCCTTCAGATGAGACTAGTCTTTCCTGGAGTTTCATATAATTGAAGTAACATGTGATTGTTCAAGAAAGAAACCTGTGTGGATAAGAAAAAGCCAGTTTCTTTCTGAAAAATAAGAAAATCATTTAAAAATGTGAATCATTTCCTTCTGAGGAGCAAACCAATATTCATTCTTTCTAGAGGGCAAACACACAGAAGTGTAACCTTTTGACTGCAGATTCCAACTAGCTCCACATCTCTATGCCTCCTCCTGCTGTGCCCTTCCTTCAATTTATCTGTTGCCGTTTTCCTTCGATGTCTTATTTATTTTACTACAGTATGAAAATGCTATTGGCATTCCGCTTATGGCTGTTTCTAATTTCCTTGGATTTGGGGACATAAATAGATTTTTCATGGGCTAATATGTCTTCAAGAGTGCTTGAATTTGGCCTGTTCATCAATCTAAAATGGGTTTGAAGCCTTTGGACAGAATGAGGCAGATGCTAACCTACATGGTGAATGAGAGTCTCCAGGGCTTTTTGTCATTGTGGCAGGACTATGTGTATTTCTTCCTATTCAGCTCTTACCCTATTCCTCATCCCTATAGTACCTTAAAGGTTTCCCAGGTGGTGTAGTGGTAAAGAATCCACCTGCCAGTGCAGGAGATGCAAGAGATATGGGTTCGATCCCTGGATCAGGAAGATCCCCTGGAGGATGAAATTGCAGCCCACTCCAGTATTCTTGCCTGGAGAATCCCATGGACAAACGGTCACAGGGTCATGAAGAGTCTGTCACCACTGAAGCGAATTAGCCACTGTTCTCTTACCCTCCTGAGTGGAGCAAGGAGGGAACATATCAGGATGATCCCAGAGGTAATACTAGCTTCCTGATTCTATCTACGTGCAGAAACATGCAGCAAGCAGACCTGGGCAGCTGGGCTACCTGTGACCTTGACTGAGGGGCAGGTGGTCCCCTCATCTCCCAGGCCCCAAGCCATCTGACACACTGTGTTTGAAGCATCACTTCTTTTCAGTTATCCTTTTTAAATACTGATTGATTTATTTGACTGTGCCGGGTCTTAGTCGTAGCACATGGGATCTTTGATCTTTGTTGCAGGATGTCTAGTTGTGGCATGTGAACTCCTTGTTGCAGCATGTGGGATCTCATTCCCTGACGAGGGATAGAACCCAGGCTGGATACAACCTTCATTGGGAGCTTGGAGTCTTAGCTGCTGGACCACCAGGGAAGTCCCTGAAGCCTCCCTTCGTAGCTCCCTGCTATGATACCAGTCAGAGGAGGCATCTTTCTAGGGATTCTACCCTTGCTTCCCCCAGGAATTCTGCACTGGGGATGGAGCTGGCTCTAGTGCTAGCGGCCAAACTATGCAGAAAGGCAAATACTCTTCTCATCCTCCGCATTTCTCTTTTATACCTGTCCTGATTCGAGCATTTTGCTACTGGCAGTTAGCTATTGTTCAAGGACATTTTTGCAGTGAATGCAATATGTATGGGATATCTGCTCCACTCTCCACGATGCCCCACTCTGAGAACAGAACCCTTACTCCCTGCAGATTCACGGAATGAAACCCAGCCCCTGGCCCAAATCCTTGACCTCAGACACACACACCTCAGTGAAACTGGGCCAGGTGGATTCTTTTCCCTAGACATTTGAAATGGGGATTGAAAGGCAGCTAGTCTGTCTCTCTGTCACCCCAAGAACACGAGATGGCCAGGGCTCACAAAGCAGAGGGACTCTGTCATGGAGATGGAAGGAAATAGCCATGTAGATGAATGTACATGTGGACACGCGTGACCACTTGATGACAGAGGTGGGAAGGGCATCAACATCCAGAAAGAAGGAGAGAGGCCGAGAGACAGAGGGAGACGGAGAGAGAAACTGGCTGTCCAGATTCAGTCGGTTTCCCAGTTCCTAGTTCCAGCCCAGCTGTTCTTTTGTGTTAGTTTTTCTGTGATAGCCTGGTAAACTTGAATGAACTTCCTGTTTTTGCCTAAGGTAATTTGGAGAAATTTCCTGTTAATTTGCAGCCAAAAAACTCTAAATAAGAGGCAACCTGGTACCAGAAAATGAAGCTGCACATAACCACAGAAATGGCCCATTTCAGAATTTGGGAATAATAAGGATTCTGATGTCTTGGGATATGGAGGAGTGTTGTTGTTCAGTTGCTAAGCCATGTCCGACTCTTTGCGACCCCGTGGCCTGCAGCATGCTTGGAGGAATGTTGGTGCAATTGAGACTAAAGCAGCCAGGGAAATTAGTGTCGGTGGTTTTGGGGGACTTGGATGACTTTCCTTGAGGCTGAAGCTTTAGGAGGCTCCAGGGCCAACTTGAAGTACGCAGGTGATTCCTTGGGACTCCAGTATGGTGTATGGGAGACATGCACCTGTATGAGGCTTAAGGGGAATGAAGGAGAGCAGGTCAGTTATGCAACTCTGCTCCTGGAAGTCCTTTCTGCCTATAGTATGGGAGCTGAGACCACTTCCAGTCCAGTTTTGAAATTCATCATAGGATTTACTGAACTGCAGCACTTACACTGTGTGGCAACAGGCATCAAAAACTAAATCTGGTGAACCAATTATGAAACAGTGACGGTAGCAGTTAGAAAGAGGACATCTGGGGAATCTTGATCCATCAACACTTCTTCCAAGTGTCTGCTCTGCCCTCTTGCTGGAGAGAGGTACTGACACCCTGTGAAACCCACCATTGGACAGATGCAGGGTGCTCTATTCAGCTAATGAGGTGAAGCAGGCTCTCCATTGCCCTCTGCACCCAAAGGTGAAACCCATTAAACACAGAACTGGGCACAGCCTTCTGAGAAACTGAAGCCTCCCAGGCATGGCCCACCTCTGGCTGCCTAGTTGTGCAAGATGTCTAGGAAAGGTGTCCAGCAAGTTGAATCTCTAACTTAAGCCCAAGTTGAATCTCTAACTTAACAAAGCCTTAGATGAGGTTTGAGAGAGGTGGGAGGTTTGGGGAGCGTCCTGAAGGCAGCTGTGAGTTGGCTCTGCAGTAGAAACACCGCTGTGACAGGCAAGATCCCTTTGGGGACAGGACACGCTCCTCTGTGCCTTAGGGCTGTAACTATGTGTTGCTGGTGAGTCACTGAGCAGGATGCCTTGGGGCCCCTGGCATCTGAACAATCAATCATCTGTGCTGCTGCTTCTTTCCACACTTCCAATCAAAGGGAGGATGCAGGAGTTTCCTGGCAGTCTGGGATTCCAGTGCAGGGGCTGTGAGTCTCATCCCTGGCTGGAGAACTAAGATCCCACTTGCTGTGCTGTGCAGCCAAAAAGAGAAAAGGAAAAAATAAAAACGCAAGAGGATGCAAAGCCCATTCCCACACATTAGACAGTCATGTTTCTACCCTTCGAAGAGGCAAAATGAATGAGGTGCCCACGGCGCAGCCAGGCAACACATGGGGATTTAAGGAGTGGCCATAGGTGCCTGTCTGGTCCCAGTACCATTGCCCCAGTACAGCGCGGCGTCATGCAGAGTGAAGCCACAGATCTGTGCATTGTTAGCCCAAGTCCCCTGGACCAATGTTCAGCAACTGCATTTTGATGGATTGGTCACAGTCATTTATCCCAACCCCAGCAGACCCAGCAGGTCCTGGGCTATCCTCTGCCCGCACATCTTTCTCAGCGAAACTCAGGGCAATGCTGGAGGTGTGAGAAACACGTAGCCCACTGCCCTACTTTCCATCTCTTCCCTGGTCACCACCCAGCCCTCTGAACCTCCCAGGTTTGACCTTGCCCCTCTTTCTCCTCACTATTTATCCTCTGGACTTGAGGCTTGACCCATTTTCTTACAAAACTCCAGACCATGTTTTTCTCTTTAGTCTACCACTGTGTTGCCCTATGCCACCTCAAGGAAGCAGCCCTGGTGAGACAGGAAAGGGGCAGGGCACAACATTTAAAAGAATGATGTAGCTTGAGGACCCTACATAAATGGATTAGAACCACCTAAGTCCAAGATGGCAGACAAGTCAACTTCACACATTATAACACATCAGCAAGCTAAATGACACATCCACAGACACCATGAACAT
Organism: Oryx dammah; assembly: GCF_014754425.2. NCBI lineage: Eukaryota > Metazoa > Chordata > Mammalia > Artiodactyla > Bovidae > Oryx > Oryx dammah. Next base: position 72,978,578 of record NW_024070185.1, on the reverse strand, counting down.
GAAGGTCAAAAGTGGACATGACCCAATTCCTGCAAATCCCCACCCCTTCCCTAAAATAGCTGTTACACCCCACCCTTCCCACTCATTAGACTATGAAATTGCCCACTCCTGTAAAAACTGACAACCCCATACCCTGGTGACTCTCTGGCCTTCCAAGATGGCCCACACTCTGTCTGTGGAGTGTGTTTCCCCCAGATAAACCTTTCTCTTTACCATGGCTCGCTCTTGAATTCTTCCCTGTGCAAAGCGAAGACCCACCCTTGGCAGTGGTCCCAGGCTCTCAGATGCGGCCTGGGATGTGACCATCTTCTCATGCCCCACGCTCTTTCCTGCAACACTGGGACTCTCCCTTCCAGCAAGGCTCCGGGGGGAGGGTCGGTTCTGCCCACCTCCCTCTTCCCAATATTATTTTCCCTCCCCCTTACCAGCTAGGCTGTCTGCAAGTTACCTTTCCTAGCTGACTCTGCTTCCTTTATAAATGGGGTCCCTTTTGAGTGGGTCCCTTTCTCACAAGGCTGACGTGAGATTGATGGATTCCATTATACCAGGGGGTGTGATGGTAGAACGAAAGGGAAATTCTTGTTTAAATGGGCACAAATTTTCAATTTCTGGAGATGCATGGCAGCACATCATTGTAATTATACTTATATATCCCATCACGTCTTAGTACTCAAACCGTAGTTAGATAATTCTAGAAATGGGCGGCCCTTCCTTTTCCTGTCCCCGTCTTGATCTCTGCTCTCAGATCCTGATAACCTGTCCTCCACCCCCTGGTCCCACTCCCACCCTCTTATCAGTCACTCAAGGGGACTCACAGAGCGCCCCTCTTACCCAGCAGTGGAGGACCGCTCCCTGACTGCCATCACCATGGCAACTCACTGTCTTCTCCTTCCTCCCCACCCCCCATTTTCCAGTGCTGCTGGCAGATTTATGGAGTTCCAGACTTCTCAGGGCTGGGAGGGAAGAGGAAAGAGGCTGAGGGAGATGGGAGGCTCCCTTGACTGCAGAGGCAGCTGGCCACACAGCTTAGGTTGGCTTGGGTCCCTGATCCCAGCCTGGTATGCAGTGTTCCCTCTGTTGTCCCCACACATTGTGGAAACCACTTGGGGATCCCTAGGCACCCCCAATTCCCTCTGAGAAAGGGCCAGCGTGGGCCCTGAGGGTGGGGGGTTAGTGGCACATGGCAGGCATGGTAAGCGTGTGGTTCAACCAGAAGATGGGTCTCTTCTGCTCTTGCAGCATGGTGGGGTAGGGGCTGGGGGATTACCTGATTGAACCGGGGCAGCGAGCTTTGCAAATGCCAAAGGCTGTCAGGGGGCATTGGTTATTCAGCCATTCCCAATGTGATTGGCCAGAGTGGGGCAGCCTAAGGAATACTCACCCCTCCTGACATGAAGTAGGGAGTTTGGAGATATATTTCCGCATGGGACCCCCTAGAGGACAACACAGGGACAGTGGGCATGAGATGCCAACCAGTAGGTCCCAGCTGGGGAGGCAGCCTGGTGGGGGTCAGCAGCAGACCCTGAGAACTTACCTTTTCCCCAGCCCACCTGTAGAATGAACACACCCATGTCTTATACATGCGGGACCTGCAACATGCAGATAAACTCTCACTGGTGCTCTTGTAGTCAGAAGAAATCATTTCAAGGCATGAGCTGAATTTAAGGTAACTTAAAATATTTTTAAAAATTTATTTATTCATTTTGGCTGTTCTAGGTCTTTGCGGTTGCATAGGCTTTTCTCTAGTTGCAGAGAGCTTGGACTACTCTACTCTTTAGTTGCGGTGTGCGGGCTTCTCATTGCGGTGAATTCTCTTGTTGCAGAGCACGGGCTCTAGGGTGCATGGGCTTCCGTACTTGCAGCATGGGGCTCAGTAGTTGCGGTTCCCAGGCTCTAGAGCATACACTCAGTCACTGTGGCACACGGGCTTAGTAGCTCCACAGCATGTGGGATCTTCCAGGATCAAGGATCGAACCCATGTCTCTGGAATTGAGAGGTGGATTCTTTACCATTGAGCCAACAGGGACACCCTCAAGGTAACCTTCTGTCATGATGTGTATTCTTAGTCAGCAGGGCTGTGGTGGTGGCAGGTGAGAGCCCATGAAAATGATGGTGGTTGAACAACCCCTCCTCTGAAAGGTTTCCCAAACGTGGTGGAATTGAGACCCAGGCTACAACCTGGATGAACCTTGAGGATGTTCTGCTGAGTGAAGTAAGCCAGACACAGAAGGACAAATACTGTATGATTCAACCTACATGAGGTAATAGATGAGGTAATGAATTTACTAGAATAGGTGAATTCATTGAGACAAAAAATAGATTCGAGGTTATGGGAGGTTGTGGTGGGGAGAGGGAGTTAGTGTCTCATGGAGGCAGCGTTTCAGCTCAGGAAGGTGAAAAGGATCTAAAGATAGGGGATGATGGTAACATAGCCTTGTGAATGTACTTAATGCCACTGAACGGTGCATGTAAAAATGGTCAAAATGGTAAATTTTAGGTTATGTGCATTTTACCACAGTAGCAGAAATCACCTCCCCCGCCCAAAAGGGGGTGGTGAGGTGAGGCTGGGTGGAGGATTGCTCTGTCCCGGCCATGGGCCGTGGGGGTGCAGGGCTCATCTGAGGCTTTGATGTAGAGCAGTGTTCTATGCCCCTAACTGCCTCACTCTTCCGCCTCCAGCCGCCTGTGGTGTTGAGAAGGCTGTGTCCCAGCGCCCTGCCCCTGATTGCTGAAGCCACTGTGGATGCCCCGTCACCTCCCCGTGGGGTTCCACCTCATTTGGGAAACCCCAGGGTGGTGACCACCCTCAGCGTCAGTCATGTCTCCCTCCCTCTGGAAGGCACAGGTATGTGAGGTGGACTGGGAGGACCCACCAGGGCTGGCCAGCTGGCTACAGCGAATGTGTGGCCCACGTGCCAGCCAGCTGGCAAGAAGGTGGCTCTGCTCTCCTAGGACCCCCATGTCGCTCCCACACCAGCTCCAGGGCTTGGGGTGCTGGCAGCCCCTCCTTGCCTTCTGACTCACTGTTCAAACCCACCAGCCCTTCTGAAAGAGCTGGAAACAGGCACAAAGCCCTCCAGGGAGCTATTTTTAGGGTTCATCTGTTCCTTTTGATTTCTCCTCTAGATTCTATATTCTCCCACCCCCAGATCAGAAAAAGCTAAAGATTCTGGACACCGTTCATCAGTCCCTCTGTCCAGGTGCTCTTTCTTTGCTGGGCAGCTCAGTTTGCAAGCTGGGCCCTCACCTCCACCTTCCCGTACCACTCCTTCTCTCTTTCTTCTTCCCCAACCTCACCCTCTGGTTCCCCAGCTCCAGAGGCAGTGCAGAAGGCAAGCTATTTGTCTGACATCATCTTCTACTCCCTGGTCTGCTAAGAGTTACTCACTCAGGCAATCCCTGTTCAGCCAGAGGAGACTGTCCAATTGCCAAGCAACCCACTGTTGGCCAATCACAGAGCTCAGAGGTGATGTCATGGTGAGAGCTGAGCAGTGGTGCTGATGTGGAGAGAAGCCCAGGGTACCACTAATTGAGGGAGTGAAGAAGGCAGCAGCTCGCATCTAACTGGACTGCAGGTAAGTAGAAATGGAAGGCAAATTATTTGGGGCTTTTCATACAAAAGAAAAGAAAAACAGCAGCTGTAGAGAGGAGAAGCGAGGAGTCTGGTATCTATTGTGTTGCCTTTTGGTTTCACTCAGTTCAACTTTGCCAAATCCTGGGGGCAATGGGGTGAGGCGAAAAGGATGGTGCCTGGCAGAGGGGCGAGGGTGGGCTCCAGGAGTCTCTTCTATTCTGGACCTCAGGGGACAGAGGATGGGTGGGAATCGCCAGAGCTTCTTACAGATCAGCCATCCACAATGAGTTCTTTCTGCATAAAAATGTTTTGTTGCTGAGGGAGAAGGGTTTTATTCAGAGTCTGGCTTTCTCTGGATCATCTCTGGCCCCACAGAGCCCTCACAAACTGAAAGCAGACTGTGATTTACATTTCCTTTCTCAGCCACAGCTATTCTGTCTCCCTTGCCCATTGGCAGCCTCCTTTGCTTTCTCCTCAGTCTGTACTGGGTTGCTTTTTTCTCTTGGTTCCAATAATACAATGAGCTCACCATCTCTTCTTGCCCCGCCCCGCCCCTGAGGTCAACCTGGTCCTACCTCGGCAGGGACAGATGGCTGTGAGGCTGCAATCTGTGGGAACCCACACCTGCCACACCCTGTTCTCTGCCTGTGGCCCAAACCAGGGCGCGACACCTCCCCAGCCCCAGTGCTCAGCCCACTGCCTTCACCAGTTTAGGCATTGTCCCCGCCTCATCCCGGGGACACAGGGTTTTGACAGCCAGCGGCCAGCTGTGTCCCTGCATGGCATGCTGCCTTTGTTTTATTCCTCTTGGAAGGCATGGTCAGTTGTGGGGGAGTCTCAGTGTCCTGAAAAGGGCAGGACCCCCTAGGGCAGCACAGAAATATACCAATAGCACCTGTCCAAATGTGTGGAGAAGGGACCCCAGAGGCTAGAATAGTGGTGGTGGGGGAGAGGCGGCAAGCAGTGACCTGTGGGGTGGGTGGGAGGTTGAGGGTGGATGTGGGGGAATCTCGTCTCCACCAAGGCTGAAGCTCCCTCAAGAGGGCGGAAGCCTCTCCCACAGGCAGGAGTCAGGGTGCCAGAGGGGGATGAGATCATCCTTCAGACTAGGGGATAATCCTAGTGCTGGAGCTAGCAGAGAGGAAAGGTCTGATCGGCAGCTCCATGGCACGGAGGTAGAGTCGCCCAGAGACCCTGCCCCACCCTTCAGGGCCAGCCAGACCTGCATTGCCTCGGCTCTCCCATGCCCCTATCTTGCCACTGGGAAGACTTGTCATTTTCCCTGAAGCCCACTTATCATCAATAGGGCTGGAGCACCTGTCAGCAAGTCCCAGCCCATTTGGGATCCCTGGCTCCTCCCAGGCTGCTCAGGGAACAGGCTTGAAATGGGTAAGAATCCTTAACTGCTGGAGGATCTGCCACAGAGCAAAGTAGAGAGTGAGTCCCCCATCACTGGAGGCATCCAAGCCAAAGTCGGATGACCACCCAGCAGGGTAGCTATAGAGATTTCTGCACTGTCTTGGAGATTGGTCTGGATCAGTGTTTTTCAAACTGCAGATTGAGACCTGTTTGTGAATTTTGAAATCAATTTTGTGGGTTGGACTTGTTATTTTCTTTTTTTAGATAAAATGGGATAAAACAGAGTAGGAAAAAGTAAAAATACATCCCATACAGTAGTGCTTTCTTTTCTTTTTTTTTTTTCAGTAGTGTTTTCTATACCAGTTTTAGTTGCATATTCTCAGTTATGTTAAATATAAATATATTAAGTTTATAAATATATTTAATAACATTCATAAGTAAATATGAATATACTTATGTTTTATTTCAGTTATATATATGTATATGTGTATACATAGATATACATATACATAGATATATACATATGTGTGTATATATATGTAAATACATATACATATATATGTCAGTATCATGGCATATACATATTGGATCATGATATAAAATGTGGTTCTTTATTGTGGATTCCAGTAAGAAAAAGGATTGAGAAAAACTGGCCTAAATAACCTCTTACCACTTTTTCTAACTATAAGATGGTAAACCTGTAGATAACTCTTACTAGACTACGAAGTTCATTTAAAATTTAAAAAAATTCTTGATTGTGGTAAAATACACATAATATGAAATTTACCATTTTAGCCATTTTTAAGTGTTCAGCCAGTGATATGAAATACTTTCACACTGTTGTGTAACCATCACCACCATCTCCAGAACTTTTTTAATTTTCCCAAACTGAAGCCATCCTCACTAAACAATAACTCCCCATTCATTCCACCCCACCCCTGGCAGCTCCCCTTGTACTTTCATTATTGTGACTCTGAGTACTCTAGGTCCCCCATCAAAGTGGAATCCTACAGTAGTTATCTTTTTATGACTGGTTCATTTCACTTAGCAGAATGTCTTCAAGGTTCATCCCTGTTGTGGACTGTGAGCTTCCTACAAGAAGAACTGATTCATTAGTGCCCCAGGTACAAAATAAGTGCCCAAACTCCAAGTGTTGTTTTAAGTGGAAAACTATATCTCTTTAGGGAGAGACAATTCTAAATGACCCATCAAAGACAGAGAAGTCTGGTGTAAGATGGTCCCCTCTGAGCAGACTATGGAATAGATACTATGCTGATGGGTAGTGGGAGTGTCTTTTATTTCTGGCTTCATATCTAGATTTTACTGTGGCTCAATCATAGACATTCTAGGGGCAAGTGAGGTTAGCTGTCTTCTCTTGTCCAACTAGGTCGTTTTAACCACACTTTCCCTGTGGGACAGATGCGAGCTTACTGGCAAGATTTAAAATAGAGCAATAAAGACATAAGCTGAGATCCAGTGAGCGAGGTCCTGGAACAGAAAAGAGAGAAAATGGCAAAGAAGGAGCATAAGGGAGAGCTAGAGAGAAAGTGCCTACATGAAACCAACCATATAGAATGGGAAAATTCAGATCTTTGGGGTTCTTGGTTTTAAATCATTGAATATTTTTTTAAAAATCAAGATCAGAAATAAAGGCTTCATTTTTCCTGAATTCCTAAGATCTTCTCTCCAGATCCCCTTGATATTTTTATATTATTTCCCGCTTACCTGGAGACTATCGTTTGGAGATACAGAGATAAAGAGTTCCCAGAGCTTTTGAAATCCTGAGTAGGTGGACATTTTGGAGGGTGGGGTGGGGAGCAGAAGAGAAATTTGGAAGAAAATTCTAAAACATGCCATGTGCCTGTAGGGAACCAAACTTTTATAATGCCCTGTAGGGAACCAAACTCTCTCCCTTCCCATCTCACCTCCCCCCTTTTTTGGCTTGGGAAATAAACATGCATCATATATAACTTAATTTGCTTTTAAAATTAGAATTTGCTGTATTTAGAGATGTGGTAGTCTTGGAAAAAGGTTACTTTTTATCCTTTTCTTTGGGGGAAGAGTGAGAACCCCCCCCCCAAAAAAAATCTTCCTTGACATTTAAAAAAGCATTTTTGAGATTTGTACATTTTCAGTCCCACGAGGAAGACAGGGAGACACACAGATAGAGGTATTGGGTTGGCCAAAAAGTTTGTGTGGATTTTTCCATCACATCTGGCTAAAAATCCAAATAAACATTTTGGCCAACACAATACACCATACCTGCATCCCAATACACACCGATTCTGCTTCCCCAGTAGAACTCACTGGTTTTTTCTATCATTGCAGACTGATCGTTGTGTGTCCACTCTTTTAGGGTCCTACTTTTAGTGGTGGGTGGTGGGCTTCTGCCAGACTGAACAGATCAGAAGGGGCAGGAATCTGGGGGTGGTGGCCTAATTTATGACAGGGCACAGGTGACCTGAGAGCTCAGAGAACAAAGTAGTGAGTGTGAATCCTGAGAAAGGAGCTAAGCACAGACTCTGTGTTGATAGACCCAGCGGGGTGGGCAGAGTGCAGCGTTCCAGTGGGTCATTTGGGTATGGGGGCCCAGAAATCCAGACCAGGTAGAGAGCATCGTCCAGACTGAGTGTGTGTGAACAGGTGGACCGACTATCTGCTGACTTCACGAACCAACTGGTCTGTTGATCCCACAGTAGGTCTGTCTATTTCCTACACCTGCCGCCAAACCAGATAGGCAAGGACTCAAGGATTCCATGAAGCCCTCCTGGAAAAGAATTACTCCAGCATAGTCTAGATAATCAAAGAGTTTTATCACATTAAAGGACTCAAGTACAAAAAAGATGGGGTATTGATAATGATCACCAAGAAAGAAAATGCTAGAATTTAGAGTCATTGCCTAAGTATAATCAATATGCTCAGAAAGGTGAATGCAAATGTTAAACATCTGGAGCCAGGGAATATATATATATAATTCATCATCGTATTTCTCCTTAGTACCTTGCCTTGTGCTTATAGTAAATATTTCTCCAAAAGTATTTGTTGAATGAATAATGTAAGAAAGAAATCAATAATGATACTCTAGAACTGAAAATCCAAGTCACTATGACAAAATTCAAGTTTGTAGGGAAAGGAGGTAAAAGTGTGCTAAAGCTCTTATCTCTTAAAGAAAACCATTAAATACTGTTCTATTCTTCATGTAATGAAATTACATGCATTCCTCACTTTAGTGCCCTTCACAGATATTGCAGTTTTTACAGACTGAAGGTTTGTGGCGACCCTATGTTGTCAGATGATGGATAACCATCATTTTTTAACAATAAAGTATCTTTTAGACAAAATGCTATTGCACATTTAGTAGACTCTAGTATAGATAAACATACTTTTATACCTACCAGGAAACCAAAAAATTCATCTGACTTGTTTTATTGCAACATTTGCTTTACTGTGGTGGCCTTCAATGGATCCCGCTATGTCTCCAAGGTCTGCCTGTAGACACAAATGATTTTAACTTCAAGATAAAATCAAGATGTAAAACTTACAAAGCATTGGAGAAGAATGAAAGAACAAAGAAACCAGAGTAATATTGCAAAAGAGAAGAGTCTCCCTCTCATGTAGCTAGATGTGGGGCCAGAAACCAGGCTCTGCCCCTCCTACTCAGTCTTGGGAACAACACTGGACCTCTTGGGTCCTCTGTCTTCTCATCTGAACATAGATGTGAACCAGAAGCCCTGTAAGATCTCCATGGCTCCTCCCATTTATGGGCACAGAACTTGACTCCTGGAAGTGTTCCCAAATCTGTTGCTTGTTCTCTGCTGACAGTGAAAATGATTTAATTGATTGCACTTGGTAGGTCATGTGTGTGCATTTTAACAGGGACTTTTTGAGGCAATGCCTAATGCAAGAGAGGGCTCAGTGTTGAGACTAGGGTACTTGTGGCTGGGAGGGAGAGTCGGGACAGGCAAGCTCTTGTGCGCCCTTCAAACACATGCTGCAGGCAATCATTCATCTTCCTTACATTTACGCTTGGCCTTGAGTCTCAGGAAGTACCATGGAACTGTGATGTTGGGCTGACCAAAAAGTTCATTCTACGCTGTCCGTAACGTCTTATGGGAAAATCTGAATGAAACTTTTGGCCAACCCAATATAAGAAGACTTTGATAAATCCCATCTTTATGGGATCCCATAAATCCCATCTTTATGATTTTCGACTTATATGACTTTAGGCAAATCAAGTCACCTTCCCGAACTGATCGTCTGTTAAGTGGTTTAATAGCACCTATTAGATAGAATTTAGAGAGAATGAAAGGATAAAAGTGATGATAACGATGTAAAAATAATAGACATAAACAGAAACTAGAAGGAAATACCAATAGCAAAGAGTAGCAAAATGCCAGAGATTCGTTTCCTTTTCTCTGTCACATAGATGTTCTGAAATGTATTAATATGTTTGTAATTAAAACATTATCAGTAAAAGGAATATATATATACACATACACACACACATGAAAGTGCCTGGCAAGCTGTAAAGCACTATGAAACATTCCTATTGTGACTAGGGGTAAGATTACAGGGACTTTCTCTATGTGCTGATGCTTCCAAAGGCTTTGACCCCAGGATGTGACACAGAGTTGGGTCCCAGTTCCTTGTTCTCCATCCAGCAACCCTTCACAGAAGCCCATGCCCCAGACTTGTGTGTGTGTGTGTGTTTCTATGCTTTAAAAAAATTTTTATTGGATTATATTTGCTTTACAATGTTTTGTTAGTTTCTGCTGTATAGCAAACTGAGTCAGCTATAGGTGTATACATATATCCCCTCTCTTTTTGATTTCCTTCCCATTCAGGTCACCATAGAACATTGGGTAGAGTTCCCTGAGTATACAGCAGGTTCTCATTAGTTATCTATTTTATACATAGTACCATGAGTGTATATGTGTCAACTCCTCCATGTACCTGATTCATACTTCTAGTATGTTGATTCTCCTGTATCTATTGAATGGAAAATAAAACTCGCCCCCAAAGCACCATCACTGTGGATTATTTGGGGCTGTCTGTTTTCCAGACTTCATTTTCCTCCTCTGGCTTGCCAACAACAAGCAGGGGCCCCTCAGACTTAGGCCATCAGAGCTCTGCATTTGCCAGCAGGTGATGGCTCCTTATTTCCTAGAAGCACTGTTTCTAGGAAATGAAGCTGCATTTCTCAGCCTGCTAGGGACAGTCTGGAGGTTATTCTTGGCCAGGGCTCCCACCATTTCTTCCCCTTGGAGCCTCAGAAGCAGACCTAAGCAGGTGCTGATCAGACACTCACCAGTTCCCCAAATCACTTAAAATCACAGGTTGCACATACATGGACAGGCAGGGCCCACTGAACCACACCAAGGTCTTGAGCATCCAGAGATTTTGGTATCCACAGGTATCCTGGAACAGATTCCCCCGTGGATCTGGGGGAATGACTATATTCTGCTTTGTCTAGTGTCTCTCTGCAAGTCTCAACCATCCGTTCCTGGCCCATAGCCTAATACCTACTCTTTCTGCCTTTATGACATGGTCCTTATTACTGCCAGAGACTTGCCCAAGGCTAGCAGAAACTTCCAAGACTCTAAATTCACACCCAGGGGACCCATTCATTTTTTTCCTTATTGAAAACCCTTGTGGTTATTTTAGGACCTGGCTGAGGGCTTGGCACAGAATTAAATATTCAACAAATATTGTGGAAAGAATGAAAACCACAATCATGAAAAAATAATTTATCTCTTCTTTTAAAGAAAACCCAAATGAGACACATGACTGCCGATCAGAACCTTTGGATCAACATGAAATAACCAGGTTTACTGAATGGACATGATATGATTCCATGACATTTAGGCAGCTCGTGCAGTGTATTTCAGGTTAATGTTATAATTTCAACAGGACTTTAAAAAATACTGGTAATTGGCACAAATCAAAAGAGCCAGCTTCCTCTACTGCTTGTGGTTAAAGGAACTGGGTCAGAACTCAGAGCTTCCACAGCATGATTCTATGAGTTCTTTTACTTGTCTCTGAACACTCTTGCCAGGGACCACTCATTCAAACCATTTGGATGCACATTAGCTTTTTTCCTCTGGAAAATAGTCTACAGGGGATTTGACACATTTTGATGGCATTTTCTGGGCAAAGCTTGCAGTGACAAATAAAATGCTTGTTTACTCGGGTCATATGGATGGTCAGGGATGCCTCCGGAGGTCAGGCATGTACACAGTAAATGGCCACATGGCATCTGAGAGCTGGATGCTCTTCTCTATTGGCTCTTGGCTATTGATTAATTTATAGAAAGACTGAGGGCACGAGTCACCATTTCTCATCTTGTAAAAAAGTCCTTCAGCATCCCTATCACCATCAGTGGCCCTGGTGGACCCCCTAAGTCTCCCCCCACCACCTTATGGGATGTTCAGAGAGGGAAAAGCACTGACTCTGGAATTCAGAGGTTTGGTTCCATCTCTGCCACCAACTCAGTGTGGCGTCTAGAAACCTAGTCCCCTGGGAGGAACACATTGGCGTTATGGAAGGGACAGTCGTTGGTTGTGTGTGACCGTTGTGTACCATGAAGGACATTTAGGCTACCTGGTACCACAGGGATGCCTGTAGCACCTCCAGTCAAACAATCCTCCAAAAGTCACATATATTTCCCAGGAGTGAGGTTGCCCCTAGTTGAGAATCCCTTAGCTAGTGATGGCCAGTTCTTCCTTCCCTGACATTTTCATGTTCTGGGGGGAACTGAGGCTCTGATCTCTTCACTCTCATTTTTTCCTCCCACGAAGAGATCCCTCCTCTGTCAACAGCCTTGATTCTAGATCTTCATGGTCGGCTGCCCTATACTCAACCAAGATTTCCTCCTTCTGTGTCTTCTGATGACCTGGACCTCAGCTCCGTGTGATTACCGCTAACTGATTAAATTTACCAATTGTGCTAATGGTTCAATCCATCAACAAAAATGTGTAAATGCTTGCTTTTCCATACACAGACTCTTAGATGCTGGAGCTGGACTAAGAGTAGGGACCAGTTTGCAAATGGGAAAACAGTGCTGCATGGGATGCAAACAGTCCAGGGTTTAGCTCATTTAGGCAGGCCCTCATCCCTTTGTGCCTCATCTCAGCTTCTAGTCTTCTCCTAATCTTTTCCCCAAGCTGGTGCTGCCCAGATGAATCATTTTGCTCTAGCAGTATAATCTAAAGAGAGAGATGGGTTTTAGACTGAAAAGTCCAGCTTTGCCCCTTACTACCGGTAGGACTTCATGTAATTAATCTGACTCTGTTGAGCTCCAATTTCCTCATTATAAAAGGACCTCAGAAAATAAAATTGAGATAATGCCTATGATTTTTCTGGTACCAAGGAGGTGCCCAAGAAGTGGTAGCTGTTATTATTGCAATGATCCTCAGCATCACTATTTTTCCTCTTTGTTTGTATTCAAAAGATGCCAGTGGCTTCCTACTGAATAGAAGATAAAGTACCTTTCCCTGGTCTGGAGGTCTCTGATCTTCCTATTCCTATTCTAGTAACTGGTCCCAATGCATCCTGCATGCAGCCCAGAGGGCCCTCTCTATTTCACCAGTAAACCCAGTCCACACACCCAGCACACAGGCAAGTTCCAGAGCCACTGCCAGACTAGAAGCACAGCCGAAGCCACAGTGCATCAGAGCCCCACCAGCTTCTCACCTTCGCCACCTGGAGCGTGAGTCCTCTCGCCACTGGCTAAGCTTGACCGTACCTGACAGCGCAGGGGTTGGGCTGCCCAAGGAGGCCCTGCCTCTCCAACAACAAGTCTGCACCCGTCAGACTTGTATGGGAGTGAGCACCAGGGGACAGATGGGACGGGGGAGGCAGGGGCGACTGGGAGGCTGTGGTCCTGAACTCTGGCTCTGGTTCTGTGGCTATCGGCTGAGTGATTGAGACATGTTCCCATTCTGTTGTGGGCCTCTTTGAGCTTCTGTTGCTGGATATGGTCAGTTTCCTGGTCTTCCTTAGGGGGAACCCAAGGCCTGGGATTGGCCTCTGCCTTAATAGAAAACATACCAGGAGACTCTGGGAGGGCCAGAGCTGTGCCTCAGCAAGGGTTTTTGCCAGATGATGTTCTGATATCTGGTGTCTTGGATAGAATCTCCCACTGATGGGCCTGACCTCTTAGCCTTACCGCCTACCCTGGCCTCTATGGTCTTTTAAACTTCACCTGCCTCCCTGAATTCCTAGCATTCTGTCCTCCCTGACCTTGGCAATAACACCCCTTATTGCCCCTCTCTGGTAGTCCCTGGATAGGCCTGGTTGCCCCACTCCATTGCAGGTATTCTGCTGTGACTTGACAACCCAACCCACACTGTCGAGCTGTTTGACAAATTCCACAGCACTGAGACAAGCTTTCAGGGCCCAGGTCTCTAAACTAAGGCTGGTCTGTGGGCCCTTGGGTTCATGGGATGCACCCAGGAGAATGGCCTGGGCTCTTGGTGTTTAAGATGGGAGAACAGAGGATGGAGAGCTGCTTTGAAGGGCCTGAAGGTCAGGGGTAGCATAGCTAGATCTTTCTAGCTATGAGTGTCCAATCTGGGTGTCACCCACAAGAAACCTGGAGTCCTCAGGCAGCAAGGCTGAGTGCTGGGGAGGGAGTGGGACTGGCCCACCACCCACATTGATGCCACAGGTTAATTAGGGATGCAGTCAGGCTCCCTGCTGTGGCCACCACTACCCAGGGACTCAGGACCACTTTGCATTGTTGGGCCCTTCTAGAAGAATCTTCTCTCCCCCCCCACCCCACCCCCCATTATATCCTTTCTTAGAACGTTCTTTTGAGTCTTGAGTGCTATAGAAGTGATGTGACTATTGGCATGAGGATTTATAAGGGTACCATGTACCTCAGGTACACATACACAAATCATCTTTTTTTTTTTTTTTTCAATTCAGCTCCAAGACATTTGGGATCTTAGTTCCCTGAGCAGGGATCAAACCCATGATGCCTCCATTGGGAACCCAGAGTCTTAACCACTGGATCACCAGAGAAGTCCCAGAGATTATCCTGAAAACCAAATCAGACCATGTAAAAATACTGGTAGCTGAGATACAGTGAATGAATGAATCATGGATTTGAATGAATCCTGGCCCTGTTGCTTATCAAGTATATTAGATTGCTTGAGCTACTGTAACCAATGATCACAAACTTAGCAGCTGAACACAACAAAAATTCATCCTCATGCAGTTCTGGTGTCCAGAAGTTCAGAAATGGAGATGTTAACAGGGTCTTACTCTGTCCAGAGACTTAGAGGAGGGTTCCCCTGCCTCTTCCAGTTTCCAGTGCTTCAGGCCTTGCTTGGCTTGTGGCAGCATCACTCCAGCCCATCTCCACCTTTCCAAGGTCCTCTCTCTGTGCATCTCTCCCCTGCATGTTTCTTATAAGGGCACTTGTACCACTTGTACAGACAGAATGATCTCATCTTGAGATTCAACTTACTTAAATGTGCAAAGAAGTCATATTCCCAAAGCGCAAGGGTTAGGATGTGGACAGTTTAGGCTCGAGGACACCACTCAAAGCACTACACTGAATGACCTTGGTAATGTCATTTAGCCTCTCTGAGCTTCAATTCACGCCTCTTTAAGGCAGGGGTAGTAAGATCTACATCACAAGGTTATGATGAAAATTAAAGTGAAAGCACTTGTCACATAGTAGATGCTCTATAAATACACATGTTTAATGATGCAGATTTCAACCCTGTGAAACTGAGAGCTTGCAACTGCAAATCTCATGGCCATGAATACCTCTGCTCATCTTTTAAAAAAATTCTTTTGTTTTATTCACACTGCTTGGCCTGTGGGATCTTAGTTCCCCTACCGAGGATCAAATGACCCCTTGCCCCCTGCACTGAAAGCACAGAATCTTAACCACTGGACTGCTGGGGAAGTCCCCTCTGCCCATCTGACCTGTACTTGATTCCTCCTGCAATTAAAACTCCTCGCATAATATCTTTCATTGATGTATAGAGAGCACCTAGTACGTAGTCTTCATTAAATCATATCCTGAGGTTAGACTGCCTTTCCCTGAGTCCCCACGACCATGGAGGAAACAGTAGTTAGCATTCAGTCCTTCCACTGGCTATAAGAGATGAGCTTATAAGTCAGAAGACTTGGACCAGCTCTACACCAACTAGCTGTGTATCCTTAGCTAAGAATCTTAACATCTCTGAGCCCCAAGTTCTTCACCTAAAAGTGAAATAGACAATGCCTGTCTTATCAGTCCAGCCCAGCCTCCTGCAAAGATCAACTGGGATAATGTAGGCAACCAGGACTGTAATCAGTCACATGCTCCACGAGTGTAGGGTCTTAATTGTCATTTTCAGCTCAAGCCAAGGGATGTGGTCCCTGACTCTAGTTAGCCATGCTCACAAAAAAAGCCCAGCTTGGTCTCCTTCTTCCTCAGGGTGTTGTACTTACTCTGCCTCCCCTTTCCTATTTGGACCCCCACTTTTAAAAACAAGTATTTATTTATTTTTCCATAGAATTTTTTGTTTTGGCCTCACCCTGTGGCATGAGGGATCTTCACCAGAGATGGAACCTTCCCTGCCTTGCCCCCTGCAGTGGAAGCTCAGAGTCTTAACCAGCAGACCACCCTCATTTCTGATCCATTACCCAGGTTGAGGTCTGAGGCTGTGCCCTCTCCTGGCAAGGTCTCACTCCCTCTGCCAGTCGCCCCATCAAGCAGCCTGGTCATGAGTGGGAGATGGTGTGGAACAGAGCTCATGACTAGAGTGGTTGTTTCTGGGCTGCCCACATCTCTGCTCGGGGACTCACTGGTGCTGCCAGGATCAACTTGACTCCGAGGACAGAGCCCCATTGTGTTGCATCGGGAGGGGCCCTGGCAGGGACCTCTGGCTCCAAAGCACAAGGAGAACACAGAGGCCCTGAGGGGAACAGAGCCCTTCAAGTCTGGTTGACCTGGTTTCAAATCTCTGCACTTTCACTTTCTAGCTGAGTGACATTGAGCAAGTCGCACAAACCCTCTGAGCCTCCATTTCCTTGTGTGCAGATGGGGATGACAGTCCTTACCTGTAGGTGTGCGATACCTGGTAGTGAGCTTGATGTAAAAGGCTGAGGAAAGGAAACTAATATTTATGAAATGCTCCCTTTTGCTGGATGCTTTTCTCATTTTATTTGGACAACTCTGTGCAGAATTAAGATGGGGAGAACAAGGTTAGATGTGTGACATGACTAGTGACTGCTACAAGAGAGATGAAGCCTGTGTCTGACCCCACATTGGTCCAGCCTTAAAGCCTGGGTGGAGCCTCTTGTTCCCATCCACTCCTCTGCCCATCTCCAGTCAGTACGGATTCTGATTGCAGAAGGAAAACACCCCAGTAAGCAAGGAAAGGGGTTCTAAGTTTGGTTTCAGAGTCCCTTTCCCTCCTGGGGTGGCAGGCAGTGAGCTCAGGTCACCTTCTGCTGGCACAGCGACCACGGAGGATGACTGGGTTTGTCAGGGTTCTCCAGAGAGATGGACCAGTAGGCTACATACAGAAAGAGATGTATCATGAAGGACTGACTCATGCAGTTATGGAGGCTGAAAGTTCTCGCTATCAGCTGTCCGCAAGTTGGAGGCCTGGGAAGGCCGGTGGTATAATCCTGTGTGGATGAGTGCTTAGTCGCTTCAGTCATTTCTGACTCTTTGTGACCCCACGGACTATAGCCCACCAGGCTACTCTGTCCATGGGATTCTCTAGGCAAGAATACTGGAGTGGATTGCTGTGCCCTCCTCCAGGGATCTTCCCGACCCAGGGATCAAACTCACGTCTCTTATGTCTCCCGCATTGGCAGGTGGGTTCTTTACCTCTAGTGCCATAAGGAAAACCCAATCCTAGTCCAAGTCTAAAGGCCAAAGAACCAGGAGCTCCCATGCCTGAGGGCAGGAGAAGATGGATGTCCTAGCTCAAGCAAAGAAAATCCTCCCTTTCTCCACTGTTGTGTTCTACTCTGGCCCTCAATGAGTTGGGTGATGCCCACTCAAACTGGGGAGGGCCATCTTCTTTTCTCAGTCTCTTGACTCAAATGCTCACCTCTTCCAGAGACACCCTCACAGACACACCCAAGGATGTTGTTTACCAGCCATCTGGCCATCTCTCTTAGCCAAGTCAAGTTGACACAAGAACGAACCATCACAGCAACCAAGGATCGAGGGGTGCCCATGATGGTGGCTCACTGCTGGTTGTTCCTCACTCCACCAGATAGAAGGTTTCAGTAGATCCTATTGCCTCCTATCTGTCCTCCAGACACGCTCCAGTCTGTTTCCTTCCTGCCTGGTCTTGTTTCACCTCCTCCTTCACACTTTCACATCCAGCATCAATCAGCTTGGTACCCCCATAGCTTTCTCACTCTGACTCTCTCTTTTATTAAAAAAAAAAAAAGTGTTCATTTGTTTGGCTATGCTGGATACCAGCTGGAGCATGCAAGATCTTCAGTTGCATCATGTGGGATCTAATTCCCTAAGCAGAGATAGAACCCGGGCCCTTTGCACTGGGATCGCAGAAGTCTTAACCACTGGGCCACCAGGGAAGTCTCCCTCACTCTGACTCTGGCATGTGCTATTCCCCCAGAAGAATGTCCTGCTTAATTTTGACTCATCATTTAAGACTCAGTACTGGTGCTGCTAACACCAGGGGTCCTTTCTGGCTCCCTGGACTTCATGCAGAGTCTAAAGCCCCGTCTCTGTGGTCCTGCAGTAATCCCCCATGCTGATTTCCATCTCTGCATGAATCACATGATGATCACATTAATATTCAATATTTGTTTCTTTTCATAGTCTAGGATTGTCTTAAAGGGGGTCCAGCAGTGCTTAGGACAGTGGTTCTGGAGATGAGCAAGAGAAGGTGAGGGGGCAACTGAAGAGGTTAATTTGTTGGGTTTTTCTTTAGGTTTTCTAAAAGAAATGTATTTCATTTTATTATGACATCATAGCTCTTAATATTCTTTTTTAAAAACTGGAGTATATTTGCTTTACAATGTTGTGTTGATTTCTGCTGTGCAACAAAGTGAATCAACTGTATGTATACATATATCCCCTACCTCTTGGACCTCCCCCCACCCTTGCCCACCCCCATCCCACCCCTCTAGGTCATCTCAGAGCACCAGGCTGAGCTCCCTGCATTATACAATAGGCTCCCACTATCTATCTGTTTTACACATGGTTAGTGTATATATGTCAATTCTAATCACCCAGTTCATCCCACCCCACCTCTCCCCACCTGTGGCCAAATGTCCATTCCCTACATACATGTCCGTTCCCTCCATCTGCATCTCTATTTCTGCCCTTCATTAGATTCATCTGTACCAGATGAATCTTTCTGACTTACTTCACTCTGTATGACAGACTCTAGGTCCATCAGTGTCTTTACAAATGACCCAGTATCATTCCTTTTTACAGTTGATGTTCCATTGTATACATGTACCACCCTGAAGAGGTATTTTGACATCCTCTGTCCACTGTCATATGGTCTGGACAGGAAGGTCCAGGGTGAGTGTAGGAGAAATTCAGGGCACAGAGTTATTTTGTGAATATGTCCAAGGTGATTCTGACTTAGGGTTGGTCTCTCACCTCAGCCTTTGCCTTGGACCAGGCCACTGAGCTGCACAAGGAGACAGATGAATATCTACTGATACATTCAGTTTGGGGAAACCCGTGTTTGAGGCTCGAGGGGTCTTGAGATTGGGAAGTCAATGATGAAACTCTTATTGTGCTTGGAAACTGAACTTGACTGGGGTGATGTGGAAGAGGTGGCTTGGTGTTTGGAGAAGGGAAATTCAGCCTGGAGGTGGGGGACAGATGATCCTGAAATTTCCTCCCTGGTTGTATAAAGACCTTCCTCGTGTGAATAACCTGTCAGCTAAAATGCTCTTATTTTTTGGATTTGTGACAGTGTCCTGAGCTGGCAGCAGACTTACCTTGACTTTCACTAGGACTCAGCTCTCATATTCCGGAAAACATGACCCTTGCTGGTAAGTACAAAAACCCACTTATGTTATGGGCACCACAACACAGGATATTTCTGTACGTACGTGTTTGTACTTACTTGTGCACAGAGAAGATACAAGGCTGACAGGAAATGCACCTAAGGGTTAAAGAGATTATCTCTAGGTGGTGGGTGGGATCCTAGCTGAGCTTTTCTTCCTTTTATCTGAGTGTGTTTTTTGTTTTCTACAATGGCTTTGTAATATTTTTGCAGTTAATCCTGCTTTCAATTTGTAAAAGGAAATGAGGGGTGAGTAGCAGCAGTGGGGTGTGGAAGGGACTGACAGAAGCATACACCAGGGCCTGGAGGAGTTGGGTTGGACTGGACTCAGCATATCAGCTCTAGGGACTTCCCTGGTGGTCCAGTGGTTAGGACTCCGTGCTTCCACTTCTGAGGGCCCAGGTTCGAGCCCTTGTTGGGGAACTAAGATCCTCTAAGCCGAGTGGTGTGGGAAAAAAAAATCAGCTCTAAACATGACCTCCTGGTTTCCAAACCCTCTCCAGACACAGAGTGACCAGATAGGGGTGGGGGTATGTGTCCAGCCTTCACGGAGGGACACCAGCCCTTTTGCCTTTGACCACTGCATTGGGATGACCAGGGAAGGCTCACAGCCTAAACTTGTCACCCAGGGAAGGACAGGATCACAGGAATGGTGGTGGCCTTCTTTGCCCACACAGAAGTACTGCCAAGTACCTTGAGAATGGAGTGTGTGTTGCCTCTATCCTAGAGTGAAAGGAATGGAATATCCTGGGCACATGGGGGAAATAGAGAGAGGTCCAGGGTGCACGCTGGCCTGAGGGCACTGGTGCTTGGGGTCCATGTTGCTGCTGTTTAGTCGCTCAGCATGTCTGACTCTTTTCGACCCCCAAGGACTGTAGCCCGCCAGGCTCCTCTGTCCATGGGATTTCCCAGGCAAGCCTACTGAAGCGGTTTGCCATTTTCTTCTCCAGGGGATTTTCCCTGACCCAGGGGTCAAACCTGCTTCTCTTGCAAGTCTCCTGCATTCTTTATCACTGAGACCTGGGAAGCCATCGGGGTCCATACCTGAGGGCATTGTTTGCATTCAGTATCACAAAGGGAGATGATGCACTGGTGAGAGGATAGGGTCCTCTGGGAGCTCTGGCAGGCTCAGGTTCTCATAGGTGGGCAGAAGCGGATCCAAATCACACACAGGGATTCTAAAGAGAGCTGCTCAGGGCGGAAAGGGCTGCGTCACCGTGCAAGGGTCTGGGCGGTCTGGGTGCCTCTGTGGAGGCTGGTGAGCCCCGGGGTCTGTGTCTGAGTCTAGGAAGGGGGTCGCCCTCTTCACCTGTCCATGTTTCCACAGCCTACAAGGAGAAGATGAAGGAGCTCCCGCTGGTGTCCTTGTTCTGCTCCTGCTTCCTGGCCGACCCCCTGAATAAGTCATCCTATAAATATGAAGGTACATGAGGGCCACCATTGGGGGACTAAGGACCGAGGCTTCCTGTAGCTTGCCTCCAGGAGCCCAGCATACCCACCCTAGTTTCCCGAGATTCCGCCCTATGTCACATTTTCTTCCCAGAGCCAGTAGAGTCACCGCAGCTGATTCTGGGGGGTCTATGTGCAAGGTGATGGTGGGGGTGGGGCTGCAACCAGGGGACCAGACAGCAGCTGAGGGTCTGAGTCAGACCCTCTCAGAGTGCCCTTGAACTCAGCTTTTGTTCACTTGTGTGACAAACAAATGTGGTGGAAGATGCAGAGGCCAAGTAGATGGAGAGTCTGCCCTCAGGGACACCTAGCCTAGAAGAGGGACAGTCATGTGTCAGTCACCAGACACCCTGGCCCATTGTCTCTGCAGTGAAGGATTAAGAATGCTCTGAGCAAGTCCAGAGGTGGGAAGGGACTTCTGTGCTTTGGCCACCCAAGGAGTTTCTGGGATGGCCGTGTTGCCTGAGCCCTGTGACAGGTCCCAGGATATGGACAAGGAATATTGATTGGCCATGTCCTGATTGAGGGGGGTTGGTGGTTGGGAAAGCCAGGTCATCTCTTAATTTCCTGGGGCTTAAAAGGAAGGTATGGGTTTGGTCTGGAAATGAGAGATGGGAATGCTTGGGTCACCTGAGATTGTTTTTTCTGTTTAGGCTGGTGTGGGAGACAGTGTAGGAGAAAAGATGAGAGCCAGCGGAGAGACAGTGCTGACTGGAGAGAAAGAAGAGAGCAGGGTAGGAGGGGGCGGGGGGAGAGGTCCTCAGGCCGAGCGTCAGATCTGTAGTGGGGTGAGGAGTCGATGGGCGGTGGGTGGTGAATGCCTCCACGTGCACCAATTTGAAAGTGAAAGTGTTAGTTGTGTTCAACTCTTTGAGACCCCACAGCTGTAGTCCATCAGGCTCCTCTGTCCATGGAATTTCCCAGGCAAGCCAGTTTGAGCAAGAGCCCAGCTAAGGGGGGACCCTTGTGGCAGAAGCAAAACAAAGGCAGTTGCTACAGCCATGATTAGAAATCCCCTGTCCTGGGGCTCCTGCTCTTAGAGCCAGAGACCCTCCAGTGGCTGTCCACTCCAGCCCCATCAGAGCCCAGCGAGCTTGGGTGCTATGTTCAGGACAGACCCAGAACCCTGGCCTTTGATCAGCCTTGGGGACCCTGGCTCTCCCTCATATGAGTGCATGCTATAGGGGGCCCCGTATGGTCTTCAAGGAGGGATGAGCAGCCCCTTTTCTGTTCTCTGCAGCAGACACAGTGGACCTGAACTGGTGTGTCATTTCCGACATGGAAGTCATCGAGCTGAATAAATGCACCTCCGGTCAGTCCTTTGAAGTCATCCTGAAGCCACCCTCCTTTGATGGGGTGCCTGAGTTCAATGCCTCCCTCCCCAGACGGCGAGACCCATCGCTGGAAGAAATCCAGAAGAAACTGGAGGCAGCTGAGGAGCGGAGGAAGGTAAGTGGCTCTCCTTATATTCCCTGTCAGGGCATGATGGGGAGGAAGTTGAATAAGACAGGTTCTGAGCTGGAGTCGAGTCACCACCAACCTCTAGATATGAAGGCAGCACCTCCAGATACCAGGAAGGGAATGAGACACTATGGAGAGAAACAAAGATGTAAAAGCCCAAGGTGTTTAGGAACTTGCTTAGGGGAAGAAGATGCTATATTACATGCCTCCAAGAAGTGACCTTATAGTGACCGGGGTCAACACTAAGGATTTAAGGAAAGGCTGGAGAATTAAGGAAAGGGGTCCTTAACTGGGGGAGAGGGAAGAAGGTCATGGCATGGTATATTTGGGTTGGTCGAAAAGCTTGTTTGGGTTTTTGGTTAGTGCTTACAACAAACCCAAAAGAATTTTTTGTCCAGCCCGACACTTTCACCCCCTTGGTGTGCCTTCCTTGCTTTCTATGGATTCTTATGATTCAACTCCAATGGCGTTTCTGTGTAAGCTTTCCTTCATCTTTGAAGCTGAAAATGATGATCACTCTTGAATTCCTATAGCACTTCATTTCTGCCTCTCAAGGCATATGTCACATGCTAGGCTGGTTTAGAGTTATTTATATATGATTAGTCTCTACTAGACTTTTTTTTTCTTTCCCAAGTTGCTAGAATAATGACTGCTACACTATATCTGATCACTTTTTTGTGAATTAACGAATGGATGGATAGATGGATGAATGATGGCAATGAGAAAAAGAGGACTGAGAGCCCAGTGGGAGAACCCAAGAAGCATCCTTGCTTCCCGCCAGCAGGCCAGGGGCCCAGGCTCAGGGAGGTGTGCACTCTGGGTGTGCAGCTCTTAAGTTATGATGATAAAATCACACCCTGGCTTGCTCACCTGCAAGGGCCTCCTTTTCACTTCATGCTCCCACAGTACCAGGAAGCAGAGCTCCTGAAGCACCTGGCAGAGAAGAGAGAACACGAGCGGGAGGTGATCCAAAAAGCCATCGAGGAAAACAACAACTTCATCAAGATGGCAAAGGAAAAACTGGCCCAGAAGATGGAATCCAATAAGGAGAACCGGGAAGCCCACCTTGCTGCCATGTTGGAACGGCTGCAAGAGAAGGTAAGAGGCCTTGGATTGGAGAGGAGACTCCTAGGACTTGCTCTTCCTTCCACGGCGAGTACAGTGGACATGCCTATCATTTCAGGGAGCAAGTAGCCTCAGGCAGGAGTGGCCACGTTTCTGTTAGGTTAGATCCTTAGAGAGTTCCAAGGGATTACTTGGGAGGTGGCAGGCAAGAACCATAAACTGAGCCAAGAACCATGAACCAATGAACCAAAAACCATGAATTCCTTGGGGGGATGAATTGCCCAGCTACACAATTGAAATTTCTCATTGTCCGAGGGAGATTAGACCACTTATCTTCCAGAGAAAGCCTGCTGAATGCTTTTGTACATTCCTGGCTTCATCCTTAAATGCCCTGATTTGATTTAATGAAAGATGCTGACTTGAGCTCTTGGCTTGAGGCCACGGGCGTGATCAGCTGAGCTGCCCACTGAGCAGGAAACATGATCCTCTCCAGACCTCTTGATGTGGGCTGAGTGAGTCACCGGTCTCTCCAATATTCTGCCTTTTGTCAATAAACCTAACGATGTCACCTGAAAAGAGAAACGTGAGAGATGGGGGTTGGTCCCGCGTGTCAGCAGAACCACAGCCCATACTGCTGAGAACACGCTGGCCTCGTTTCCTGAGTCCCGAGGCTGCCCCAGTTTCTCCTGCGGCTCCTGGGAGAGCTCCAGCTCTGTGTTTTATTTCCAGGCGCCGCCTGCCGCGCGGTGACTCCGGGGACCCGATCGGTGGCCTCATCCCATGGTGAGCAGCGTGGTCTCCGCTCCTTCCTGCCCATCCACCTAGAGTCTCAGGCCCTTGGCACAGCTACTAGAAAGATCTGGTTTCTTCACAGGGGATCTGGATGTTGTGTAGGCCTTGCAGCTGGCCAGCATGTGGCAACCCCCATCCACTCTCTTTCTCCATCCTTTGGGGGGGCAATGAGCCCTCCATAAGTATCAGATGGGAGGGAAGTGTTCTGGGTCTGATTTCAGGCTTCCTCAGTTATTGAGAGATGGGTAGGAACAAACTCTTGCAGGAAAAAGAAATCAGGGATTGGGACAGGATGTGGCCTGGGCATTCAAGATAAACCTGAGACAAATAGTGAGGATAAAGCCATGATATACAATTTGAAAGACTGCAAAACACTTTTATTTTATCATACCCTATCCTCACAATGCAATGAGCAGGATGGGCATTATCCTTATTTTACCAGTAAGAATCCATGTCAGAAGAAGGTCCAATGACTTGCCCAGCATCACATAGCCACTAAGCAATGGAGCTGGGAACAGAACCGAGTTCTTTGACTATGAGTCTAGGTGGCTCTTTCTATGCTTGTTTCAGGAAGACCAGACCACAAGCATCCTGCCAGCCTTTTGTCAGACAAGGAGTCACTTGGAGGCCAGGGAAAGGGAATCCAGGAACCTAGGGATCCGTCCAGTGAGCAGATATAGGGAATAGAGAGAGAGAGAGAGGCTGGGAAAGTCCAAGGTCTGGAGGAAGAACTGTGGGGGTGAGATAAGCCTCAAATGAGCATGATGTTAGAGCAGATGTGTGGGTGGGCCTCACTCCTCTGGGTTCTTGACCCCTCTTCACCTTTGCCCACCAGTGAAGACAGGAGGTAGGATGAGATAGCTGTGTGGTGTCTGCTCTGCTAGGCACCTATAACAATGCCTCTGCATCAGTACTTGTGTGAGTCACCAAGTGTCAGCACCAGACTTACCTGGTGTAAAGTTGAAAACTATAGGTACTTGGACCCTAACCCCAGATCCACCAATCCTGGCTCTATAGGGATGGTGCCTGAGGACCTCAGTGGGTTTTTTTAATATTAAAATTTTTTATTAGAGTATAATTGCTTTACAATGTTGTATTAATTTCTCTGTATAGCAAAATGAATCAGCTATACGAACACATACAACCTGTTCCTCTTGAGTCTTCCTCCCAGCGCCCCTCCATCTCACTCCTCTGGGTCATCACAGGGCACTGAGCTGAGTTCCCTGTGTCATGCAGCAGCTTCTCACTAGCCATTTTACACATGGTAGTGCACATAAGTCAATGCTACTCTCCCAGTTCACTCCGCCCTCCACTCCACACTCCCCTGTGTCCATGTAGGGCCTCAGTTTAATAAGCTTCCAAGATCATGCTGATATGTGGCAAGGTTGAGAACCACTGCCCTAGATGTACCATTCCCCATGCTTTCTCCAGGGCCATGGAAATTTCTAGGGTCTCTCCAGGGACAGATCTGTAGTCTAAGATACCTCCTGGGATCTTGGGCTGCCTCAGTGGGTCTCCCCCAGGCTGATTCATACCTGGATGTGAATGGATAGAAGGCTCTGGCAGAGATACACCTTACTAAGCACCTATTATGTGCATGGTGCAAGTTGAGGAACTGGGAGATACTAATACAAAGAGGAAAAGGCATGCTCCCTGCCCACAAGCAGGACCCAGATGTCTTCACCATGATCAGGGATAGAAAGTAGACCATGAAAAGCCCTAGAGGTGAACCCCAAAATCACAGAATTCTAGAGGTAAAAGAGCTTCCTTTCCATTTGTTGTTTAGTGGCTAAGTCACGTCTGATTCTTTGTGACCCCACAGACAGTAGCCTGCCAGGCTCCTCTGTGGAATTTTCCAGGCAAGAATACTGGTAGCCATTTCTTCCTCCAGGCGGATCTTCCCAACCCAGGGATTGAAACCAGGTCTCCTGCTTTGCAGGTGGATTCTTTACCACTGAGCCACAGTGATGTCTGTGGCCCTCCCTGAGCCTGATGAGTGAAGTGAGTTGGTCAAGGTCACACAGCTGATGGGCCTTTGAAGTCAGAGCCCATTGTTTGGTTTGATGATACTCAGAAGCAAAGGGAGCTTCCCTGATGGTTCAGACAGTAAAGAATCTGCCTGCAATGCAGGAGACCAGGGTTTAGTCCCTGGGTCGGGAAGAGCCCCTGGAGAAGGGAATGGCAACCCACTCCAGTATTCCTGCCTGAGAATTCATGGACAGAGGAGCCTGGCAGGGAAACAAAGAGCTGGACACCACTGAATGACTAACACTCACTTTCAAGAAACAAAGGAAGATTCTCTATCACACTTTGTGGAACTGGACATTTTCCAAAATCCTTTATTTGATTTATGCTTTACAAGCCCTCGTCTTTCATCCAGGGGCTTAAGACAACCTTCACTAAAGAGGTGGATTGGAAACACAAGGGCAGTCCAGTTGCCTGTGTGTAGGGGCCACCTGCAGTGAGTTCTCCTGAGCTACTCCTGGCATTAGGTCAAGCAGTGTAATCAGCCCCCAGATGGCCAGGTGAGGGTGGCAGAGGCTGATGGTCCCTGCCAGGTGGGTCCCCCAGGGAAGCTGTTCCCAGGTAACGAGCATCCTGGGGCCAGAGGCACCAGCAAGCTTGCTCACCTGTCTCCTGCCAGGCCCACCTGCCTCATCTGGTCCCTTCTCAAAATGCCTTTGCAGACCCTGCGTGTCTCTTCCTGTGGTGGCCAGTGGTGACCACACTGTTTGCTTCGGCCCTCCAGCCCCTCGGTCTCTCTTTATCCCAGGGTAGTTGGTGTGACCCAACCTTTTCTCTCCCTTCCCTCCCAGGACAAGCACGCGGAGGAGGTGCGGAAAAACAAGGAGCTGAAGGAAGAGGCCTCGAGGTAAAGCCCAGAGGCAAAGAAGTTTCCAGAACGGCCAGACAGCTCCAGCAGCTCCGCAGTTCCGGAGGCAGCCTGGCCCATCGCTGGCTGCTCTCCCAGCACTGGGGTTTGGGGGGAGGGGGGTGGCCAGGGGCGTTTCCTCTGCTTTTGGTGTTTGTACATGTAAAGAATTGACCAGTGAAGCCATCCTATTTGTTTCAGGGGAACAATGATGGGGTGGGAGAGGGGAGAGAAGGAGAGAGGTGGGGAAAGAGAGATGGAGAAGGACTCGTGGACATTGCAACCCAGCCCAGGTCAAATCCTAGGCTTTTCTTCACAGTGAGCATCCGGGCACCGCCTTGAAGGAAGTTAACAACAGGCGGTAGAATTCCCAGCAAAGGGCAGAGTCCTGGGTGGAATGAGGGCTGCAGGGCGTGGCAGAAGACGCCAGCAGCAAGTGGGGGTCCCTGTGACGGGGGGATGAGGTGTGACTGTGTGTGTGTGTTAACCATTATCTTTTGATCATCATGACCAACAATGAAACATTTCCTCCAAGTCTCCAGTTCTTTATTTCCTGAATTTGTCCTTTGTGTAATTTATAGAATGTACTTGAATTTGGTTTCCCCCGATCAGGGGCCAGGTGACTCCTTATTTCTTAGTTTGACCATTAGGGCATCTGAAGTGCTGGGTTAGGATGGTTGAGACATGCCATTCTTTGGCATTGTTTGATTTTTCTTCTTCATTTTAACCCGCCACTCCCCTCGCCTCTCCTGGGCTGCTGTATTGAGTTGTATTGAGTCCACTGAATTGATAAAATTAATATTCCTTTGCATGGATTGACATTCTAATGTGGTCTTCAAGAAGAAAGAGGGCTTCCCTGGTGGCTCAAATGATAAAGAATCCTCCTGCAATGCAGGAGACCTGGGTTCGATCCCTGGATTGGGAAGATCCCCTGGAGAAGGGAATGGCTACCCACTTCAGTATTCTTGCCTGGAGAATTCCATGGACAGAGGAGTCTGGTGGGCTACAGTGCAAGGAATTGAAAGGGTAGGACACAACTGAGTGAATGAAGGAACGAGGAAGTCTGCCTCACGTGAAGGGTATGAGATGCTGCTGCTGCTGCTGCTAAGTCGCGTCAGTCGTGTCCGACTCTGTGTGACCCCATAGACGGCAGCCCACCAGGCTCCCCTGTCCCTGGGATTCTCCAGGCAAGAGTACTGGAGTGGGTTGCCATTTCCTTCTCCGATGCATGAAAGTGAAAAGTGAAAGTGAAGTTGCTCAGTCGTGTCTGACTTTTTGCAACCCCATGGACTGCAGCCCACCAGGCTCCTCCATCCATGGGATTTTCCAGGCAAAAGTACTGGAGTGGGGTGCCACGGATAGTGAGCAAGTGAGGAAATAAAATTTGTTAGTGGAAAGCAGAGAGGATTGTTTCATGATCCAGAACACGGAACCACAGCTGGGAAAGGAGTCTCCCTACTTTTCTCCCTGCAAACAGAGGGGGTGGGGACAGCCTGTATGTGAACAGGGTCCCAGGGCACCTTGCCACCCTGCCCTTCCCACTGTCTTATACAACTCTGTAAATAAATCCTTTTTCTTCCCACTAGTGGCACTGTAATTTAGATTCATTTAGAATAGGATAACAGGAGGGATCAGAGATGTCATTTTGTAATTGTGTGGCAAGAATTTTGATTAATACATGGAGCAGACACAACTCTTCCTTTGAGCGGGTGGAGACAAGGATGATAGATTTACACCAAGAGTATGTCCACACCACACTCAACTTCTGAGTGTAAGTGACAAACCTGCTTATGATTATCTAAGCCCAGAACTCAGTGTTACATATAAGCACAAACTCCCTCCCACCCCACCGTGGTGGCTTTTGCAGGAATGCAGTCTCTCTGCTGTGCTGGTCTTAGGTCTTTAGCCCTTGATCTATCTTATTTCTCTGTGCTCTCTCCTTGGCTCTTGAGTCCTATTCTTCTCCATTTACTCTGTCCTTGGACTTAATTCTTTTCTCCTGCTCAGCACCTTCTCACAGACAAGAGGTTAACTTGAATCCACTCTGACAAAACTTAAAAGCAAGCTTTGAAAAAAAATCACACTTGTTTCAAGTAAATTATTGGCATGCCAGAACAAAGTCCAAACTGAGCCCAATAATGTAAAATTAAAAATATCTGGTATCTAGTAAAAATCTACAAGGCATACAAAGAAGAAGGAAAATATTGCAAATAATCAGGAGAAAAATCTATGGAGGCAAATATAGAAAGGAAAACTTTGATGGAGTTAATAGATAAAGATTTTAAAATAGCCACTAAAATCTGTTTCATATGTATAAGGAAGTATTAGAAAACAAGAAAGAAATGGAAGATATATACAAAAAGACCCACTGGAAGTTCTAGAATAAAAAATATAATATTTGAAAAAATTGCACATATACACTGGATGGGATTAGTGGCTGGTTAGCCAAAAGAAAGCTTGAAGACAAAACCACAGAGATTATTAAAGCTAATTGCAGAGTGAAAAGTACTTAAGAAATGAGGAGGGTAGCAGTGATCTGAGGAATAAGAAAAAAAATGTTTCAGCATATGTAAAATTTGAAGAGAGGAGAGTACAAGGGAGATGAAGGAGCAAAAAATTATTTTAAGAAATAATGGCTAGCATATTTGAAATTTCATAAAATGTATAAATTGGAGAAGGAAATGGCAACCCACTCCAGTATTCTTGCCTGAAGAATCCCATGAACAGAAGAGCCTGGTGGGCTACAGTCTGTAGGGTTGCAAAGAGTCAGATATGGCTGAAGCTACTTAGCAGCAAAATGCATAAATATCAGATTTTTTAAATCTCAACAAACCTCAAGAAGAATGAACAGAGAAACAACAGCAAGATACACCCCAACCAAATCGTTGAAAAACAGTGATAAAGAGAAAAATTTTCTCCTCCTCCCCGCAGTTTTTTGAGATATATTCAACCTACAGGACTGTATAAATTTAAGATGTTCAGCATCATGACTTGAATTACATATATTGTGAAATGATTATCACTTCATGTTTAGTCAACATTTATCATCTCATATAGAAATGCAAAACTTTTTCATAGTGATGAGAGCTCATAAGATTTGCTCTCTAAACAACATTTAAGTATACCATGTTGATAATTACATTACCCTAACCCTAATGCATTTCCCTAGTAACTCAGTTAGTAAAGAATCTGAGTTCTTTACCTGGTTCAATCCCTGGGTCAGGAAGATATCCTGGAGAAGGAAAAGGCAACCCACTCCAGTACTCTTGACTGGAGAATTCCATGAAAAGAGAAGCTGGACAGGCTACATTCCATGGGATCACAAAGAATTGGACAGGACAGTGTGACTTTCATTTTTTCTTTTCTTTTCACCATAACCTTTAATTATATAAACATTCCAATTACAAAGTATAGACTGCTACATCAAATATAAAAGCAAAGTCCAAGCTATTTGCTACATACAGTGGGTTCACTTTCAATATAAATATGAAGATAGGTTAAAAGTAAAAATAATAAATAAAGATATGTCATGTAAGCACCACTCAAAAGAAAGCTGGGGTGAATACAGTCATATCAGACTAAGTAAGATTTCAGAACAAAGATTATTACTAGGAATAAAAAGGGACAATATAAAATAAAGGAGGGAATTTATCAAGAGAAAACAATTGTAAATGCTTGTGCATCTAATAACAGAGCTTCAAACTACATTGGGAAAAGCCTGATAAAAATGAAAACAGAAATAGTTGACAAGCTTGACCAACTAGAACATTATCTCCAACAACAGTGGAGTATGTATTCTTTTTCAAGTACACATGGAATTCATCAAAATGGACTAAATTCTCGGTCATAAAGCAAGTGTCAAAAAGTTCAAGAGAATGGGAATCATATGAAATAAATTTTCTGACTCTAGGGAATTAAAGCAGAAATTAGTAACAGGAAGATCTCTGGAAAACCTCCAAATATTTAAGAATTAAACAACACACTCTAAATAACCCATGAGTAGAGGCATAAATCATGCATAAAATTAGCATAAAAAAAGTGAAAGTCATTCAGTCATGTCTGATTCTTTGCATAGTCCATGGAATTCTCCAGACCAGAATACTGGAGTGGGTAGCCTATCCCTTCTTCAGAGGATCTTCCCAAACCACACTTTGTGGGCAGATTCTTTACCAACTGAGCCACAGGGAAGCCCAAGAACACTGGGGTGGGTAGACTATATCCCTTCTCCCGTGGAACTTCCTGACCCAGCGATTGAACTCAGGTCCCCCTCATTGCAGGTGGATTCTTTTTGTGCCCTCCAAGAGTCTCTGTTTTCCCTAGTCCTGTGGAAGTTCTGTAAGTCTTGCTGGACTTTACAGTTGGATTCTCTGGGGATCCCTGTCCCTTTGCTGGATACCCAGGCTGGGGAGCCTGACATGGGGCCTAGAACCTTCACAATAGTGCAAGAACTTCTTTGGTATTATTGTTCTCCAGTTAGTGAATTGTCCACCCAGCGAGTATAGAATTTGAGCTGAACTACCAGGGAAGCCCCAGAAATTAGCATACTTTGAACTAAATGAAAAAAAGCACAATACCTCAAAAATTTTAGGAAACAGCTAAAGAAATGCTTAAAGAGAAAATTTTATATTTTAAATGCTAATATTAGAAAAGAAGGAAGATTTCAAATCAACAAGGTTTCACCTTAAGAATTTAGAAAAGCAAGAGCCAATATATCCAAAATAGCCAGAAGGAAAACATAAAGATAAGAGCAGAAACCAGTGAAATTAGAAACAGAAAGACATAGAGGGTAAATAGGAACATGAAAAATGCTTAACATTGCTAATTACTAGAGGAGTAATTGTGCAAATGAAAGCTACAATGAGGTTTTAATATCACCTCACACCAGTCAGAATGGCCCCATTAAAAAGTCTACAAATAATATTTTGGTTAGCTTTCTGTGATTGTGGTATTCCTTCTGGAGGTTGCAGGATTGTATTCTTGCTTCTTCTGTCTGCCCTCTGGTGGATGAGGATAAGAGGCTTTTGCAGGCTTCCTGATGTGAGAGACTGGCTGTAGGGAAATCTGGGTCTTGCTCTGGTGGGCAGGGCTGTGCTCAGTACATCTTTAGTACAATTGCTGATGGGTGGGACTGCACTACCTCTTTGTTAGTTCTTTGTCCTTAGGCAACCCAGTCTTAGAGTCTACAGGCTCTATGAGACATCTAAGAGGACTTATGCCAAGATGTATCTCCCAGCACTGCTGCTTCCAGTGACTCTGTCCCTGCCAAGGGCCCCTGCCAACCTATGCCTCTGCAGGAGACGCTCCAACACTAGCAGGTAGGTCTGGCTCAGTCTCCTGGGGGGGTCACTGCTTCTTACTCCTGGGTCCTGGTATGCACAAGATTTTGTTTGTGCCCTCCAAGAGTCTCTGTTTTCCCTAGTCCTGTGGAAGTTCTGTAAGTCTTGCTGGACTTTACAGTCAGATTCTCTGGGGATCCCTGTCCCTTTGCTGGATACCCAGGCTGGGGAGCCTGATGTGGGGCCTAGAACCTTCACAATAGTGCAAGAACTTCTTTGGTATTATTGTTCTCCAGTTAGTGAGTTGTCCACCCAGCGAGTATAGAATTTGACTTTATCATGATGTGCTTAGTTGCTCAGTCATGTCCAACTCTTTGAGAGCCCAGGGACTGCAGCCTGCCAGACTCCTCTGTCCATGGGGGTTCTCCAGGAAAGAATACTGGACTGGGTTGCCATATTGCTTCCCTCCTAACATCTCGTTGTGGCTTCTCCATTGTGCTTGGACACGGGGTATCTTTTTCTGGTGGGTTCCAGTATCTTTCTGTCAATGGTTGTTCAATAGTTAGTTGTGATTTTGGTGCTCTGGAAGGAAAAGATGTGTGCGTGTCCTACTCTGCCATCTTGAACCAATCCTCAGGCCTCAAAAAGTCTACAAATAATAAATGTTGGAGAGGGAGTGGAGAAAAAGAACCATTCTACGTTGTTGTTGGGAATGTAAATTGGTGTAGCCACTATGGAGAACAGTATGGAGATTCCTTAAAAAGCTAAAAATAGAGTTATCATATGATTCTGCCTTCCTACTCCTGGGCATATACCTGGACAAAACTGTTACAGAAGCCACAGGAGATGCGAGTTCTATCCCTTGGTCAGGAAGATCCCCTGGAGGAGGGCATGGCAACCCACTCCAGTGTTTTTGTCTGGAGAATCCCACAGACAGAGAAGTCTGGCAGGCTACAGTCCATGGGGCCACAAAGAGTCAGACAAAATGAAAGCGACTTAACATGCATGCACATTGTGTGATGCAGAGTAAGGCTTCTCACACTGGGCACATGGCATCTGGGGATATACAAAACTGCAAGACAAAAATTTCACGTCTTCCTAGAAGATCATCTTTATTGAAAAGTTGAGGGGAAACATTGTTATGATAAATACGAAAAGCAACTACAAAACAAAAATGCACCTCAATATTTTTATTGTAGTAAAAACACAAAAGGTAAGACGAACCATCCTAACCATTTTTAAGTGTATCAGTTCAGTTCAGTTCAGTTCAGTCGCTCAGTCGTGTCCGACTCTTTGCGACCCCATGAATCGCAGCACGCCAGGCCTCTCTGTCCATCACCAACTCCCGGAGTTCACTCAAACTCACGTCCATCGAGTTGGTGATGCCATCCAGCCATCTCATCCTCTGTCGTCCCCTTCTCCTCCTGCCCCCAATCCCTCCCAGCATCAGAGTCTTTTCCAATGAGTCAACTCTTCGCATGAGGTGGCCAAAGTACTGGAGTTTCAGCTTTGGCATCATTCCTTCCAAAGAAATCCCAGGGCTGATCTCCTGCAGAATGGACTGGTTGGATCTCCTTGCAGTCCGAGGGACTCTCAAGAGTCTTCTCCAACATCACAGTTCAAAAGCGTCAATTCTTCAGCACTCAGCCTTCTTCACAGTCCAACTCTCACATTCATACATGACCACTGGAAAAACCATAGCCTTGGCTAAACGGACCTTTGTTGACAAAGTAATGTCTCTGCTTTTCAATATGCTATCTAGGTTGCTCATAACTTTTCTTCCAAGGAGTAAGCGTCTTTTAATTTCATGGCTGCAATCACCATCTGCAGTGATTTGGGGACCCAAAAAAATGAAGTCTGACACTGTTTCCACTGTTTCCCTCTCTATTTCCCATGAAGTGATGGGACCGGATGCCATGATCTTCGTTTTCTGAATGTTGAGCTTTAAACCAACTTTTTCACTCTCCTCTCACTTTCATCAAGAGGCTTTTTAGCTCCTCTTCACTTTCTACCATAAGGGTGGTGTCATCTGCATATCTGAGGTTATTGATATTTCTCCCGGCAATCCTGATTCCAGCTTATGCTTCTTCCAGCCCAGAGTTTCTCATCATGTAATCTGCATATAAGTTAAATAAGCAGGGTGACAATATACAGCCTTGACATACTCCTTTTCCTATTTGGAACCAGTCTGTGGTTCCATGTCCAGTTAGTTCCTTATATTCACCTTGTTGTGAAACAGATTTATGAAGAATCTAAGCTACTCCATTTTGTAAGGTTCCGAGAAAAGAGCCTTTGGAAATCCAAGAGCCTTTGGAAATCCCCTGACCTCACCCCACCACCTGCGAACCAATCAGAACCCTTGGCCAGCCCGGGAAATTCGAATCAAGCCCAGGAAACGAGAACCAATCAGAACTCAACACCTAACCCTTCACCAGAAGGTGACCAATCAGACCCAGAGACTCCCGTTTTTTGAATTTATCGTGAGATAATACCCTATATAAGCAATGTAACCCTGAGCTCAGGGCTCCTCCCTATAGCTGCTGCGATGGTATCGGTGGGAGCTCCAGCTCGAGCTTGGTAATAAAAACTCTCTTGCTTTTGCATCGGATATCGGCTCCCTGGTGGTCATTGGGAGATTTCGCGACTTGGGCGTAACAATTTACAGAACTGTTCATCTTGCAGAACAAAAAACTCTGTACCTTTTAAGCAACAATTTCCCTCCCCCCCCCCCGCCTCCAGCCCCTCCCTGGTAACCACAATCTACTTTATATTTCTATGCATTTGACTACTTTAGATACCTTACATAAATGTAATCAGACAGTATTTGTTTTTTGTAACTGGCTTATTTCCCTTAGCATGATGTCCTTAAGGTTTCTCCATGTTGTGGTTTGTGCCAAGATTTCCTTCCTTTTTAAAGCTGAATAATATTCTATTGTATATATTTTGCTTAGGCTTCCCTGCTGGCTCAGTGGTAAAGAACCCTCCCAGCAATGCAGGAGACTCGGGTTTGATCCCTGGGTAGAGAAGATCCCTTGAAGGAGGAAATAGCAACCCACTCCAGTATTTTTGCCTGGGAAGTCCCATGAACAGAGGAGCCTGGTGGGCTACAGTCCATGGGGGTCACAAAGTGTCAGATATGACTTAGAGACTGAGCACAAGCATGATATTCTGTTTATCCTTTCAGTCATTGGT
The DNA here is from genome assembly GCF_014754425.2 of Oryx dammah. NCBI lineage: Eukaryota > Metazoa > Chordata > Mammalia > Artiodactyla > Bovidae > Oryx > Oryx dammah. The sequence goes on along the minus strand of NW_024070185.1, from coordinate 72,943,523 downwards.
GTACACTTGTGTCCCTTCCACCATTTGGCTAATGAGAATAATGCTGACATGAGTATGAATGTACACATATCTCTTCAAGGCTCTTCCTTCAGTTGTTTGGGATGTATGTCCAGAAATGGGGTTGTGGCTCATATGGTAATTCTATTTTTAATTTTTGGAAGAACTATCATACTCCATATGCTGGGCTGTGCTTAGTTGCTCAGTTGTGTCTGACTTTTGCAACCCCATGGACTGTAGCCTACCAGGCTCCTCTGCCCATGGGGAATCTCCAGGCAAGAATACTGGAGTGGGTTGCCACGCCCTCCTCCAGGGGAATCTTCCCAACCCAGGGATCTTACTCAGGTCTCCCGCTGCAGGCAGATTCTTTACTGACTGAGCCACCAGGGGAGACCAAGAACACTGGAGTGGGTAACCTATCCCTTCTTCAGAGGATCTTCCTGATCAAGGAATCAAACCGGGGTCTCCTGCATTGCAGGCGGATTCTTTACCAGCTGAGCTACTAGGGAAGCCCACTCTTTTTCATAGCAGTTGCAAAAGTTTTCATAGATTTTTGAGGAAAAAACAAAAGCTTCTAGGATTTCACTTGTTTCTAAATGGCAAGCTCTGTCTACACTCCACACACCCCAAGGATCAGCTTGCTCACTTTTCTAACATTATGCTCATTTTGGTGGAAAAGTTTGGGAAGTCTTGATGTAGGTTGAAAATAACCTTCTAAAGGTTGAAAATAACCTTTAGAATCATTGCAATCTGGATTTATGAATATTGGATCTACTGTTACCTCTGTGACTCTTGATAAGTGACTAAACCTTTTGAAGTTTCAGTTATCTATCTCAAAAATAACTGATTAGTCACTACTAAAGCTAAAATGCATAGTACTGTGCCTGGCACACAGCTAACGCTCAGTGAATAGTAGTTAGTGATATTCCATGACTGTTCTCCTCTGCAACGAGATTAAATTTACTTCCTCTTCCTCATGATAATGTTATTGTAATCTTCTTCATGATAGATGTTTAAAAATATCTAACATGTCTGCCCTTATCCTCTGGTAAACTTTCCACATTTATCTCCAGTAATTACTTGCATATAATGTTTGCTTTCTATAGAGACTTTCAAGTTGCCCCATATCTCCCTTAAGTGTGATGTTCTACTTTTGTGAATCCAAATAGGTTTGGCCATTTTAGCAAACCATTCGGTGATACATAACATGACGATAAAAAACGTCTATTGTTTTTGTTCTTGTTTGTTGTTCAGTCGTGTCCAACTCTTTAGGACCCTGTGGACTGTAGCCCACCGTCTCCTTTGTCCATGGGATTTCCCAGTCAAAGAATACTGGAGTGGGTTGCCAATTCTTTCTCCAGGGGATCTTCCCAGACCAGGGATTGAACCCGCATCTCCTGCGTTGCAGGCAGATTCTTTACCACTGAGCCACAGGGAATCCAAATGTCCATACCCACTGATTTACTTACTTTCTAGAAATCTAAAGAAATCTGAAATACAAAGTTTATGGACAAAATGCTTATGAGAATATTAAAGATAATATTAAAATGCTGCTCATGTTACTGTCTGGCAATAGGGAAATAATCTTGAAAGTATGGGACAATTATACAGGGAATGTTTGTAAAAATTTTTAATGTTATAGGGAGCTTGACTCGGCAGCCATGTGAAAAAAATGATATAATTTAAGTGGAAAAAGCAGGGCATCAAATTATATATAATTTAGTAATTCTTAACCATATAAAATTACACAGGCGGTATATGCTAATTTATGTATTTAGCTTTTCATTCTGTTGAGATCCTGTTGTAATTTAGATAAGGGCAATGTTCTGAAGATACAAATAGAAACAATAAAGATTCTTTTTCTGGAATGTCCTGTAGTCTAGTTGAGTTATATAGATTTTCAAAGTATTGTGATAAGTCATATAATGAAAGTAGATGTTTTATGGGAAAGCCTGACTGTTCAGTGGAGTGGGAGGAGGTGAGGAAGCAGAGAAGTTTACACAGGAGAGGGATGTCTGAGCTGACTTTTGGAGAATTACCAGGAGTGGGTCAGGCAGGCAGAGGATGGGAAGAAGAAGGTTTACTGTTGTTCAGTCCCTTCAGTTATATCTGATGATTTGTGACCCCATGGACTGCAGCACGCCAGGCTTCCCTGTCCATCACCAACTTCCAGAGCTTGCTCAAACTCATGTCCATTGAGTTGGTGATGCCATCCAACCACCTCATCCTCTGTTTCCCCCTTCTCCTCCTGCCCTCAGTCTTTCCTAGCATCAGGGTCTTTCCCAATGAGTTGGCTTTCTGCATCAGGTGGCCAAAGTATTGGAGCTTCAGCTTCAGCATCAGTCCTTCTATTGAATATTCAGGACTGATTTCCTTTAGGATTGACTGGTTTGATCTCCTTGCAGTCCAAGGGACTCTCAAGAATCTTCTCCACCACTACAGTTCAAAAGCATCATTTCTTCAGTGCTCAGCCTTCTTTATGGTCTAGCTCTCACATCTATACATGACTACTGGAAAAACCATAGTTTTGACTATATGGACCTTTGTTGGCAAAGTGAAGTCTCTGCTTTTTAATACACTGTCTAGGCTTTTCATAGCTTTTCTTCCAAGGAGCAAGTGTCTTTTAATTTCATGGCTGCAGAAGAGAGCAAGTGAAGAAAGCAGAGAGCCTTCCAGACTGAGAGAATAGCCTGTGCAAAGGTAAGAATGCGACATGGCATTCTGGAAGTGACTAGTAGTTCCCTATAGCAAGGATTGATAGTAATAAAGGATGTGCTGGACCCAGATTCTTCATGGACTGTAGTCTGATAGGCTCCTCAGCTCGTGAGATTCTCCAGGCCAGAATACTGGAGTGGGTTGCCATTTCCTCCTCCAGTGGATCTTGCCTGACCAAAGGATCAAATCCATGTCTCCTGTGTTTCCTGCAATGGCAGGCGGAATCTATCACTAGCATCACCCGGAAAGCCCAGAGAGGAAAGAACTATGGCCCAAGCAGGGAGCCTGCAGGGGAATGTTCAGGAGATCATGCAGGCTGAGAGCCTGAACTGAGTATGTGATGGTAAAGCATTAGAGGGAAGGGTTGAAACAGGAAGAATCAATGGCATTAGTGACTTAATAAAGAGATTTCTAGGTTTCTAGCTGCTTGAGCAGGTGGGCAGATGGTGTTGCTACCATTAAGACGAGAAAAGAATATGGGAGAACAGGGAAGGTTACAAGGGAAGCATTCAGTTTGGGGGATGGTTAATTTAAGATTTGATTTCTTTAAATAATATAACCAAACTGATTTCTTGATTACAATTAAGTTACATAACTTGCTTATGAGTTGCTTTTCATTAAACAGCATTAGGGAGTAAGTAATGGGGCTCTGTGTTCAACAACCAAGGCTGGAGTGAATAGTCCTGCTAAGTGTAGAAATAGGCAATCTCGGAAGCAGTGACTACAATAATATCCTAACACCTGATGGAGATCAATTTAAGTTACAGCTATAAACACATACAAAAATTTATGCTTGAATATAGAGTAACTAATTAATGCTAAATGTATTGGACATTAACTTGTCATGAGCATAACTTCAAATTATCATAAGTCATTTCAGTTTCAGGGAATCTGTTTCATGAATATGTATTTAGTTTGCATAGTAAAACTTTAGATAAAAAACTTAATCTCCCTTGTTGTTTGTTTATTCATTTTTGATCAGGAAATGGAAACAGTACTTACAACTTCTGGGAAGTGTTTTTATTTTATTAAAAAAATTTTTTATTGAAATATAGTTGTTTTACAATGTTGTGTTAGTTTCAGGTATACAATAAAGTGAATAAAATTCAGTTATATATATATGTGTGTGTGTGTGTATTTTTTTTACATTATCTTCCATTATAAGTTGTTGTAAAAGATTGAGTATAGTTTCTGGTGCTATACAGTAGGTCCTTGTTGGTTATTTATTTTATATATAGTAGTGTGTATATTTTAAGCCCAAACTCCTGATTTATCCCTCTCCCCTCTCCCCTTTTGTAACCAAAATTTTGTTTTCTATGTCCGTGAGTGCATTTCTGTATTGTAAATAAGTTCATTTGTACAGGAAATGTTTTCATTTGAAGGAGTGTGTTCTTTTTCCCTTTCCTATCTCTTGCCCTCCCCGTCTCTTGCTGGATTGAATCTGGGTGTGATATCTGGAACTGGAGGAGCCATTTGGATCCTAAGGTATGCACGGGAATATAACAGGGTCACAGAAGCCTGGATCCCTAACACCAAAACTTACTTCAGATGCATAAAAGAGAAATAAACACCATTTTAAAAAGAGATGCAGACACAGAGAACAGATCTGTGGATACAATAGGGGAAGGAGAGGGTGAAGTGAAATGAGAGAAGAGCATAGACATTTATATACTACCATGTGTAAAATAGATAGCTTGTGGGAACCCACTGTATAGAACAGGGAGCTCAGCTGGGTGCTGTGATGACCTAGAGTGTGGGATGTGGGGTGGGTGGGAGGGAGGTCCCGAGGGAGGGGATATATGTATACATATAGCTGATTTACTTCATTGCACAGCAGAAACTAACACAACATTGTAAAGCAACTATAATCCAATTAAAAAACAAAAATTTTATTTAAAAATTATAATTGAATCTGGTCATATTAGATTTAATTTCTGTATTTATTAGTAAAATTTATATCAATTTTTTTTCCTAGCCACTTCCTGCATTTGTGCTAATACACTGAAAGCACTGGAGTGATAGATATGAATAAAACGACCCCAGAGCTTGTATTCTATTAAGGAAGAATCATACAGCACCAATCAAAACAACAAGTGATAGGTTCTATTGTTATGTGCCGGGGGCCCATAAGAGGAACTCCTTAGCCCAGGCTGAGTAAGCGTGAGTTTGAACTGAATCCTCTGCATAAGGAGGGGTGTGGAGAGAGGGTATTTCAGGGATTATACAGTATGAGGAAAGGAAATGGCACATACAACTCTTAGATAGTATTTTTTGAAAGTATTTTAGGAACAGTAAATTATCCAGGGGCTTCCCAGATGGCTCAGCGGTAAAGAATCTGCTTGTCAAGCAGGAGACATGGGTTCAATCCCTGGGTCAGGAAGATCCCCTGGAGGAAGAAATGGCAACCCACTCCAGTATTCTTGCCTGGAAAATCCCATGGACAGAGGAGTCTGGCGGGCTATAGTCCATGGGGCTGCAAAGAGTCAAACACGGCTAAGCAACTAAAACAACAAATTATTCACAGTGACCAGAACCCCATATACAATGGGGTTGCCAGAAGATAACCCTAGCATGATTGTGTCATTGAAAAGGGTTCTGATTTTCAAACAAATCTGGACTTAATCTACAGGCAATTAAGAGCCCTCAAGTGATCTACAATGAAAATAAATCTCTTTACAGACTGCCATGGCAATGATCATACGGAACATCAGTTTGTTGTCAACCAAATGGAGAAGGAACTCCCCATGGAAATACAATATAATTACAATTTTCTTCCAAGGGATTCAAATAACTTTGGGGGCAAGAGGTGGGAGTTGGAGGAAGGAAAGAAGGAAGTGAGGGAAGGGGACACACACACACACAGAGACAGTAAAAGAGCAAGATAGAGAAAGAAGAAATGAGACAAGAGTGTGTGCATGAGTATGTCTGCACTTTTGCTAGAGGCTACAGACGGTAGACAGCGGAGGGGAGAAAGCCTGAAGACTTGTAACAGAAAAGCTTTCAAAGGAATGGAAAGAAGAATCGAGATGAATTTTGAAAAGTTTAATTGAAACCATGGAACATTCCTGCCTCAGGGAAGGAGAAAACAATCTCTAAATTTATCTGTAATGAGATCTTCACACTTTCTTCCTCGATCTATTTTTGTGGTATCTCTACAGGCTAATGGTAATAGATGTTAAATGTCTTTTCTGATGGAGTTTCCAGAAGTGGTAATATATGATATTTATTTGATTTCAGATTTATTCTTTATAAAACTGAATATTTATATGTATTCTCATGCTAAGTCATGTTCGAGTCTTTGCAATGCTATGGATTGTAGCCCGCCAGGCTCCTCTGCTCCTGGGATTCTCCTGGCAAGAATACTGAAGTGTGCTGCCATTTCCTCCTCCAGAGGATTTTCCTGACCCAGGGATTGAACCCATGTTTTTTGTCTCCTGCATTGGCAGGTGGGTTCTTTACCACTAACACCGCCTAGGAAGTCCTATAAAACCGAGGGAAATGTTAAATCTTTTTAAAATTATATTTTGTACAGGGGACAAGAGAAAAAATAATACATTGCTCCTACAATGTGCCTTTTATCTCGTGGCACTTAGCTTGTGTTATGTCATTTAGTTTCATCACAACTCTAACCCTATCAGAGAGGCATTGCATTCATTTTACAGAGGGAGATGAGCATCTCAGAGACTGAGGATAATGTCCATATTGTTCTTGAAGGAGAGAACCAGGATTTGAATTCTGCTCAGCTTGACAACAGAACCTGTATTCTTTCTAAAACACTGAGAATATTCTGACTTTGTCTTTTCTTGGCTAAGAGAACCTGGGCAAGTGGTACAGCCTCAATGAGGCGAATTGAATTCCCAAAGGAGAGGCTTCTGGGAACCTTGAAATGAGGCACACAGTTACTGTCGGCTAAATTTCTCATGGGAAACAAATATAGCATATATATATATTTTTTCTTTTTAGCAGTTTTACTTGAAGCCCTTGAATTTATGCAAAGAAAAGTCTTCTGAAGCCACTTGAAATGCTCTGAACTCAGCAAGGAAGGAGGAGTAACTGAGAAATTCTAAGGAGCTTTAGGTCACCAAATCTCTTTATATATAAACCATACGATTCCTTGCAAGGTCAGGAGGGTCCATATGGGAAGCTTTAAGAACATGGGAATGTCTAATGACTGGGCTATTTCAGTCGTGTTGTGTCACACAGGATATTAATCTGCTTTCTTTATCTTCTAAAATTCAGCGAAAGTATTTGCACAGTCATGGCAATGTGCATTTAAGCTTTCTTACTTCTTTTTCTCCGTGGTTGTTTTATGGAACTGTCATGTACATAGAGACAAAATAGAGTATTATGAGTATAAGGCTCTGTGGTTGGATGATGAGACCCTGAAGCAGGAATAAGAAACAGAATTCCAGTGGTTAAGGCTGCGCTCCCAGTGCAGGGGGCAAGCGTTCATCCCTGGTCCTGGAAACTAAGATCCCGAATGCCATGTGGTGCAGCCAAAAAAGAAAAGAAAAGAAAAGAAAAAAATGGGGTATCTCGTATTGCCCTATAGTCCAGAATTCAAGAGTTCGCAAATTCTGGCATTTATCTCCCACGTCAAACTTCTTATACTCCTTCCAGCAAAGCTCTTTTGTCTACCAGTGTGTTGTCCTTCATGTGCTGTATGTTCTTCTCTGGGCCTTCTCGTCATCAACTCATCTAAGCCCTGCTCTTTTTTCATTGAACAGCTCCAATCTGACCTCTGTCAGGAAGGCTTTGTGGTTCTTAAAGCCCGCCCTGCTCCACTAGGCAGGAAGGGGTCCTTGGGGCTCCTCTGATATAGGGGACAACTGCTCCAGGGGAAAAAAAGGCAAGAACAGCCACCTGGGAACCTTGGGGTGCAGTCAAACCAAAGATTTACTGGAGAAAGCTGCTTCTTTAAGCAGCAGCTTCACCAAAACAAGCGTAGGAAACTGCACAGGGATCATTTTGCCTCCTGGGTCCCCCATGGATTTTTCTCTTCCATCATCTAAGGCTGCTGAATCACTGAGTAGTAATGTAGACTGTTGTCAATCTGCTTTTTAGCTTATGCTCTGATATGGACTCTACATAAACTAGTTGTTTAGTCGCTCAGTCATGTTCGACTCTTTGAGACTCCATGGACGTGCCAGGCTTCCCTGTCCTTCATCTCCCAAAGTTGGCTCAAACTCACGTCCATTGGATTAGTGATGCCATCCAACCATCTCATCTTCTGTCATCCCCTTGAGCACAAAGAGAATCTACTGACTCCACCCGATAGAACTGTCCTTATTCAAGGATGTGTAACAGGGAAAAACCAATCAGACTGTGATAAAGGATGAAAGTACAAAATAAAGCTTTCACAGCACTCAAGTTATATAGGAATACTTGGTATTTTTTGAGAAATATTTACTATCATGGAACAGAGAAGAGTTTTTAAACTCTATATTTTGTATAGGAGTACAGCAGATCAACAATGTTGTAATAGTTTCAGGTGGACAGTGAAGGAATCCAGCTGTATATATACATGCATCCATTCCCCCCCAGACTCCCCTCCCATCCAGGCTGCCACAAAACATCGAGCAGAGTTCCATGTGCTATTCAGTAAGTCCTCATCGGTTATGCATTCTAAAAATAGCAGGGGATACGGAAAATTTTAAATTGCAACTGCTGGGGGGGGGGATGTGGGAGGAATTGGAAGATTAGGATCAATGCATATATACTCTGTGGAAAATAGATGACTAATGAGAACATATTCTATAGTAGAGGGAACTCCACTTAATCCACTGTAGTGACTTGAATGGGAGAAGGCGATGGCACCCCACTCCAGTACTCGTGCCTGGAAAATCCCGTGGATGGAGGAGCCTGGTGGGCCGCAGTCCATGGGGTCGCCGGGAGTCAGACACGACTTCACTTTCACTTTCATGCACTGGAGAAGGAAATGGCAACCCAATCCAGTGTTCTTGCCTGGAGAATCCCAGGGACGGGGGAGCCTCGTGGGCTGCCGTCTGTGGGGTCTCACAGAGTCGGACACAACTGAATCGACTTAGCAGCAGCACCAGCACCAGTAACTTGAATGAGAAGAAAGTTCAAAAGGGAGGGGTTAGGCTCCCCTGCTAGCTCAGTGGTAAAGAATCTGCCTGCCAATGCAGGAGACGTGGTGGGTTCGAGCTCTGGGTCTGGAAGACCCCTTGGAGAAGGAAATGGCAACCCACTCCAGTATTCTTGCCTGGAGAATCCCATGGACAGAGGAGCCTGACGAGATACAATCCATGGGGTCACAAAAGAGTAGCGTGATAGTGACTAAACAACAACATATATGTGTGGACGGATGATTCATTCTGCTGCACAGCAGAAACTAACACAACATTGTAAAGGAATTATACCCCAATAAAAATTTATTAGAAAATAAATAGCCCCTGCTATTTATTCATGAAATTCAAGAAGTTTGGCCCAAATTACAAGTAAAAGATGATAAGAAAACACATTAATATGAAATAGACTGAGAAGAAAGAGGAAGAAATATGGAGATGCATACAATATTGGGAGCTATTGAAGGAAAATAAAAATGTACACCAGAATTAAGACACAAAATAGTAAAATAAACTAATAAATCACTCACCATAAACAGATGATTTAAGCCAAGTATAAAATGAGCTTAAAGATTTCTCCTAAAATGCTGAGGGGAAAAAGAGAAGTAAAAAATTTACAGCGAACAACAAATGAATAAAAAGTACACTGTTAGCATTGGGTTAACCATTCATTTTAAAGGGAATATTTGTTCACTTATTTACACATTATTTATTGACAATGGCGAATGCAGTTACAGTAGATCTCAGGAAAGAATCTATGGGGAAACTTATTTTCAAGAAATTAACTTGACTGAACTTGATTCTACTTTCACATTCTAATTCCTACTTTCCTATTATGTTTTGAGAGTGTGCCACTGGGTTTGGACCTTCCTTATTCACTGACATAAGAATGGGAGTTTATAAATGTGCAAATTCTGTATAATCACAATTCATTTCTTTCTGGAAATCGGGAGGGCTTATGCAGTTGTTCTGATTATCAGGCATTGCACCTCAGTGGGCAGGAGTGTGCAGGAAAGAGTGGCAGCCACCAGGTGGTGCTCTTGGTTCTTGCTGATTTCATTCTGGGAGTTTCAGCAGTAGTTCTGCAAAAACACAAGACTTGCCCAAGACAGGTTGCTACACCAGAGCTCACAGAATTGGTAATTAGGAGTAGGGTTGCTATGGTGATGGCAGGGGGCATCCTGGGATGTTTATGGCTTTGTAGGAGCCAGTGCCTATAAGCCATCAGATTGCTTCCTTTGATGATAATGGCTGGTGTAGCAAGGTCATGAAAATCCTTTCAGATTTTGCACGTTGCAATGGTTGCTGTTCTTCCAATGTTCTTCTTGATTCGTGGGTTATAACTGGGGTAATGAGAGTGACAGAATGTACTTGTTTTAATATGTTTATCTTCTACCATATTGTACTTTTGGCATTTTTCCATATTTGGTTTTCCTCATCCCTAGCATTTCTCAATTTCTTTTTTTTCATACTCTATGAAGAAAAACTGGATGGTCTAACAGGTTCGAGCAAGACTGCATGTTAATTGCTCTTGAAGATTCAAAATATCCACCAGTATATTAAAATCAATGCAAAGTCCTGTTTTATGTTAAAAAGATCGTGTGACAATTGAACCTGTTTTAGTGGAATATTCATTAACACTTAGGGATTCTTCCCTCATTTTGTCCCTAACATGTTAACGAATGTTCCATTAAAATGGGTTCAGTTGTAGTAATTTATTATGTTTACATGGGTCTCCCCAGGCTTACTGTCTAATCGAGGTTCAATAAATGTTTATTGTTGTTATAGGCTCCTAAGAAATATTTTTTAGTTGAACTATCTCTCTGTGGATACTATCGGTTGCAATTAAAAAAATATATTTATTTATTTATTTATGTCCAGTCTTAGTTGCAGCAGACAGGATCTTTGTTGAGGCACTTGGGATGCGCTAGCTGTGGAGTTCAGGCTTAGTTGCTCCATGGCATGTTGGACCTTAGTTCCGGGACCAGGAATTGAATCTGTGTCCTCTGCACTGCAAGGCAGATTCTTAACTAATAAACCACTGGGAAAGTCCCACAATTAGTGTTTATAAACAATCTTTAGCCATAAGTTTTAGTGGGATTCCAACAGCAAGATATAGCAACACCATTAGTGATAAGTCATTTATAACTTAGTGGGTTGCCATTTCCTTCTCCAACCAAATTATCACCACGTCCTCATGAAAGGACAAAAGAATGAAGTGTTTTTGCCTCTACTCAACATTTATTTTTTGTCTTATTGCATATTCTCAGTGTTTCAAGATCATTATGTTGCTAGCAATTTTTCCAAGAGACACCATTTCCCCTGTGAATAATTTTCTGCGATTGATCATAAAACATAACCCATAAAAAAACTCACAAAAATGCAAAAACACTGAGCATTTGCTCATACGTCTTTTGTTTCCCCAGGGAGCCATCCTTACTAACATTTTATTGCGTGCATGACCTTATGTCTCTTGCCTTTTTTGGAAGTGTTATGCATGTCTGAAACCCTACTAGCATAAAAAGAACAATAACCATGAGGGCATAAAGGGGATGCTATTTGTTGAAACCTGTATCAGGACTCCAAGCAGAAGGCTCCCTGAATCCTTTCCTTTGAGTAAATCTAGGCCGCATCCATTGAGGTGGGTTCTTCTACAAAGAGTATAGCCTCTTCTTTCTGAATTTAAACAGATCAAGGCTCTATAACCTTTTTCTGTTCCTACAAGTTGTGCAAGATTGGGGAGAGGGGTACCTCTGAGTCTTTGTCTTATTATCTCTGAAATGGGGGTAATAAACCCCAGAAAATGAGTTACTTTGAGAATCAAATGTGATAATGGACGTGATGAAACAGCAGAGTCTGTCATATAGGTAGGCACTCTGTTGAGGTCACTTCTCTTGTTACCTTCTTACTTTTTCCCTTTCTTGGCCCTAGAAACAAAAAAATCATTGAATCTAAGGACATGGGATGGAGCTAGAGTAATGGCAGAGACATAATTATACTCTGAATGTTTGTGTCTCACCAAAATTTCTGTGTTGAAATCTAATGCCCAAGGTGACAGCATTAGGAGGTGAGACCTTGCAAGATGGTTAGGTCATGGGGGCAGAGATCTCATAAATGGGATCTGTTGCTGTTTAGTCGCTAAGTTGTGTCTGACTCTTTGCAACCCCATGGACTGTGTAACTCCACCAGACTCCTCTGTCCATGGGATTTTCCAGACCAGAATACTGGAGTGGGTTGCCATTTCCTTCTCCAAGGGATCTACCCAACACAGGGATCGAACCCAGGTCTTCCACATTGGAAGGCAGATTCTTCACCACTGAGCCATCAGGGAAGGCTCTTCATAAGACTACAGTGAACATTAATCATATAAAGTATACAAAGCTCCTGGCACATTTTTGGGAGACAGTATTCCAGGAATGTTAGTTCTCTAACATCCTTCCGTTCTTCCTTCCTTCCTTCTTTCTACTTTTCCCCCCTCTCTTTCTCTATCTCTACTTCTCTTTTCCTTCCTTCCTTATTTTCCTCCCTCTGAGTATAAATAAGTCTTTTATGCATATCTCTGAAAAGTATGCTTTACTTACTGCCTTTCTAATGTCTCAGCAGAAGAGAGAGGGGAGAAGGGAAGAAATCAGAAAAGATTTTCTGTCAGAGAAAGACAAAATAATTGCCCTAAATAGCATTGGGGGAGTGCAAGTCTTTCTCCTGTGTTCCACCCTACCTCTTGGTTTGAGGGCTGGTAGTGTCCTGGTGGGCAATGTGTGAGTGTGTGTATGAGACAGGGATACATCTGAGGCTTTGAGTTAGGAGTTGATGCTCTCAGAGGGGAAAATTATGACTCAAAGATTTCTCCCAGTTGGTATTGCTCCCTTATTCTTCTTGAGTCCATTCCCCTTTTTGGATTGTTTCCCTTTGTAATTATTCTCTAATTTGACTGATACAAGATGACTTGGTATCTCCTGTCACTTTTAAGAAGGCCACACCCCACGTTCCCCTGCATCTCTCAGAAAACAAGGCAGTAAACAAGGTGGTACCCAGAGGAAAGAAGACAGGTCTATTCAGAACGGAATATTAATTAGGTGAAAATGAATTCTCCCCAGTCTGTGAGGAGTATACTTTCCTGAGCTCATACAGAGCCAGGAATCATTCAAGTTCCCTTGAGATGCGGTGGATGGACCCGGCTGAATTCACAGAGCATTTCAGGGAGACTCCAAGAGGGTCACAGGTCACATGGGCATTTTATCTCATCTGAATGTCTCAAGCATACACCACAAGCTTAACCTATTACAAACCAAACACTCAGTTCCCTCCTAATCTTCTGAAAGTCCCAGTTTTCCCCAATCTCCCTCATCTCAGTGAGTAAAAAGAAATATCCTCAATTAGAGTCTCAAAGTGGGTGACCCTCTGAATCCTCTCATGCCCTCAGCACCCACATCAGCAGGTTCTCTAGTTTGTATCTCCCAGATGGATATCTTTAATTCCTTCCATTTTCTTTATTTCCACTGCCAACCATCTCCTGTCTCACATGTAACCAACCCAGCTATCACTTCCCAGTTAAACTACTGCAACCAGTTTTTCTGACCTGCTTCCAATTCATTCTTCATATATTAACTATGTGTGTGTGTTAGTCACTTAGTCATGTCCGACTCTTTGCGACCCCACGAACTATAGCCTGCTAGGCTTCTCTGTCCATGGAATTCTCCAGGCAAGAATACTGGAGCCAGGCTTCTCTGTCCATGGAATTCTCCAGGCAAGAATACTGGAGTGGATTGCAATTCCCTCCTCCAGAGGATCTTCCTGACCCAGGGATTGAACCCTGGTCTCCTGCATCACAGGTAGATTCTTTACCACTTGAGCTACATGGAAGTTGTATATTAGCTATAGAACCTTTTAAAAACCTTAAATCATATCATGCCATCCTCTTAAGTTTAAACTTCTTAGTAGCTCCCTATTGAACTTGGAAAGGGTGTCCCTGGTGGTTCAGTGGTAAATGGTAAAGAATCTGCCTGCTAATGCAGGAGATGCAGGGTCCATCCCTGGGCTGGGAAGATCCCCTGGAGAAGGAAATGGCAACCCACTCCAGTATTCTTGCCTGGAGAATTCCATGGACAGAGGAGTCTGGGGAGGCTCCAGTCCATGAGGTCTCAAAAGTCAGTGAGTCAGTTCAATCACTCAGTCATGTCTGACTCTTTGCGACCCCATGGACTGCAGCACATCAGACTTCCCTGTCCATCACCAACTTCCAGAGTCTACTCAAACTCATGTCCATTCCGTCAGTGATGCCATCCAACCATCTCATCCTCTGTTGTCCCCTTCTCCTCCCACCTTCAATCTTTCCCAGCATCAGGGTTTTTTCCAATGACTTGCTTCTTTGCATCAGGTGGCCAAAGTATTGGAGTTTCAGCATCAGCATCAGTTTTTCCAATGAATGTTCAGGACTGATGTCCTTTAGGATTGACTAGTTGGATCTCCTTGCAGTCCAAGGGACTGTCAAGAGTCTTCTCCAACACCACAGTTCAAAAGCATCAGTTCTTTGGCACTCAGCTTTCTTTATGGTCTAGCTCTCACATCCATACATGAAGACTGGAAAAACCATAGCTTTGATTAGATGGAACTTTGTCGGCATAGTAGTCTCTCTGCTTTTTAATATGCTGTCTAGGTTGATCATAACTTTTTTTCCAAGGAGTAAGTGTCTTTTAATTTCATGGCTACAATCACCATTGGCAGTGGTTTTGGAGCCCCCCCCAAATAAAGCCTGTCACTGTTTCCATTGTTTCCCCATCTATTTCCCATGAAGTGATGGGACTGGATGCCATGATCTTAGTTTTCTGAATGTTGAGCTTTAAGCCAACTTTTTCGCTTTTCTCTTTAATCTTCATCAAGAGCCTTTTTAGTTCCCCTTTGCTTTCTGCCATAAAGATGGTGTCATCTGCATATTAGAGGATATTGATTTTTCTCCCGGCAATCTTGATTCCAGCTCGTGCTTCTTCCAGCCGGGCATTTCTCATGATATACTCTGTATATAAGTTAAATAAGCAGGGTGACAATATACAGCCTTGATGTACTCCTTTCCCTATTTGGAACCAGTCTGTTGTTCCATGTCCAGTTCTAAATGTTGCTTCTTAACCTGCATACAGATTTCTCAGGAGGCAGTTCAGGTGGTCTGGTATTCCCATCTCTTGAAGAATTTCCATAGTTTGTTGTGATCCAGACAGTCATAGGCTTTGACGTAGTCAGTAAAGCAGAAGTAGATGTTTTTCTGAAACTCTCTTGCTTTTTTGATGATCCAATGGATATTGGAAATTTGATCTCTGGTTCCTCTGCTTTTTCTAAATCCAGCTTGAACATCTGGAAGTTCAGGTCCCAACGGGTCCCATCACTTCATCATAAATAGATGGAGAAACAATGGAAACAGTGAGAGACTCTCTTTTCTTGGGCTTCAAAACCACTGCCAATGGTGACTGCAGCCATGAAATTAAAAGACGCTTGCTCCTGGGAAGAAAAGTTATGACCAGGCTAGACAGCATATTAAAAAGCAGATAGATTACTTTGCCGACAAAGGTCTGTCTAGTCAAAGCTATGGTTTTTCCAGTAGTCATGTATGGATGTGAGAGCTAGACCATAAAGAAAGCGGAGCGCTGAAGAATTGATGCTTTTGAACTGTAGTGTTGGAAAAGACTCTTGAGAGTCTCTTGGATAGCAAGGAGATCTAATCAGTCCATCCTAAAGGAAATCAGTTCTGAATATTCTTGGAAGGACTGATGCTGACGCTGAAGCTTCATTACTTTGGCCACCTGATGGGAAGAACTGACTCATTGGAAAAGACCCTGATGCTGGGAAATATTGAAGGCAGGAGGAGAAGGGAATGACAGAGGACAGGATGGTTGGATGGCATCACCAACTCAATGGCCATGAATTTTAGCAAGCTCTGGAAGTTGATGATAGACAGGGAAGCCTGGTATACTGCAATCCATGGGGTTGCAAAGAGTCAGACAGGACTGAGCGACTGAACTGAACTGAACTGAGCTTTTCTTAATTAAGTTACACTTGCTCTTAATATTGTGAGACTATTTTATGTTTGAAATCACTATGGAAATACCTTTTCTAATTTGATATGTTTATTTTTATTTTATTGTTTTTATGATGCATGAATATTTTGCATTTTTTTTAGTTAAATCAGTTATATTTTTCTTCAAGGGCTTTGACTTTGGCTTAAATGTTCAGAAAGTTTTTCCCTACCACAAACTTGTGTTAACATTTATCTGTTTTTTCTTCTGATTTTTTTGGATTTTATTCTGTGCCCTCCATTTAACTACTCCATCTGGAATATATTTGGATATATGGATTGAGGTAAGGTTCTAATTTTAAATCATTTCCAGCCAGTTGTTTTAATACTATTTTTGAATAATCCATTCCTTCCATATTGAATGTTCTGAAATGTCTTTAACATATGATGCATTCTTGTTCTTACATATTGCTGTTCTGGGATTTCCTTTTCTGTTCCGTCAATCGATATTTTTATCCTTTATTCCAATACTATTTTCATAGGTGTTAATTTTATGCTTTAAAATAAAATAAGCCTACTAAAATAATTTTTCTTTTGGTTCAAATTATGGCCAATCCATGAAATTCTTCCTCCAAGGGGAGAAAAAAAAAACTTTAGAAGCAATTTTCCAGTTCCTAAAAATTATATTGGAGATTTTATTGAAATTTGATAAAATGTATAGTCCACATTTGGGAGAAGAGGATTCTTTTTCCCTTTAATAATTTATTTACTGATTGACTTCTGGCTCTGCTGGGTCTTCACTGCTGCTGGCTTTTCTCTAGTCGTGGTGAACGGAGGCTGCTGTCTAGATGGGGTACCCCCGGCTTCTCACTGCAGCGGCTTCTCACTGCGGAACACAGACTCTAGGTCACGTGGCCTCCAGTAACTGCAGCACCCAGGCTCTAGAGCACAGGCTCAATAGTTGTGGTGCACGGGCCTAGTTGCTCTGTGGCATGTGAGAGCTTCCCATATCAGGGACAGAACCTGGATCTCTTGCACTTGCAGGCGGATTCTTTACCGCTAGCCACCAGGGAAGCCCGAGAAATGAATTCATTATTCATTAAATATTTTTGTCTAGGAATAGAATGGCTTTCATTTTCTTCAATTATGCAAGTCACTTTTATGTCCCTTAGCAAAGTTTTATAGTCTTCTTCAAATAGGTTTATAAACATACAGTTAATGTAGTGCTTGCATGTATGCATGCTAAGTTGCTGCAGGCGTGTCTGACTCTTTGCAACCTTATAGACTGTAGGCCACCAGGCTTCTCTGTCCATGGGATTCTCCAGGCAAGAATACTGGAGTGGGTTGCCATGCCCTCCTCCAGGGAATCTTTCTGACCCAATGATCGAACCCGTGTCTCTTGTGTCTCCTGTACTGGCAGGAGGGTTCTTTATCCTACTAGTGCCCCCTGGGAAGCCCAATGTAGTGCTTCAGTTCAGTTCAGTTCAGTCGCTCAGTTGTGTCCGACTCTTTGCGACCCCATGAATCACAGCACACCAGGCCTCCCTGTCCATCACCAACTCCCGGAATTCACTCAGACTCACGTCCATTGAGTCAGTGATGCCATCCAGCCATCTCATCCTCTGTCGTCCCCTTCTCCTCCTGCTCCCAATCCCGTGCCCCCCCCCCCCCCCCCCGCCAGTATCAAAGTCTTTTCCAATGAGTCAACTCTTCTCATGAGGTGGCCAAAGTACTGGAGTTTCAGCTTTAGCATCATTCCTTCCAAAGAAATCCCAGGGCTGATCTCCTTCAGAATGGACTGGTTGGATCTCCTTGCGGTCCAAGGGACTCTCAAGAGTCTTCTCCAACACCACAGTTCAAAAGCATCAATTCTTCGGCACTCAGCCTTCTTCACAGTCCAACTCTCACATCCATACATGACTACTGGAAAAACCATAGCTTTGACTAGACGGACCTTAGCCAGCAAAGTAATGTCTCTGCTTTTGAATATGCTGTCTAGGTTGGTCATAACTTTTCTTCCAAGGAGTACGTGTCTGTTAATTTCATGGCTGCAATCACCATCTGCAGTGATTTTGGAGCCCCCCAAAATAAAGTCTGACACTGTTTCCACTGTTTCTCCATCTATTTCCCATGGAGTGATGGGACTGGATGCCATGATCAGCGTTACTGGTTGGGGCATAGGCTTGGATTACTGTGATATTGAATGGTTTGCCTTGGAAACGAACAGAGATCATTCTGTCGTTGTTGAGATTGCATCCAAGTACTGCATTTCAGACTCCTGTTGACCTTGTTGGCTACTCCATTTCTTCTGAGGGATTCCTGCCCGCAGTAGTAGATATAATGGTCATCTGAGTTAAATTCACCCATTCCAGTCCATTTTAGTTAACTGATTCCTAGAATGTCGACGTTCACTCTTGCCATCTCCTGTTTGACCACTTCCAATTTGCCTTGATTCATGGACCTGACATTCCAGGTTCCTATGCAATATTGCTCTTTACAGCAATGTAGTGCTTAGTATTTTATATTTTATGTTAGCTATTATTTTCTAGCTTATTGCTAATGCTTTGGGAAAAAAAATCTTTGTATGTTTATTTTGTGATTGAATGTATAAACTTTCAGTAATTCTTAAGCATGTTTAGTTAATTTGGTTATGGAGGTGGATGTTTCCAGTTTACAATCTTATTATTTGCAAACACAGTGGACCCTTAGTATCCCAGGTTCCATATCTGTGGATTCAACCAAATTTGTTTGGACTTCAAATCTGTGGATTCAACCAAATTTGTTTGGACTTCAAATCTGTGGATTCAACCAAATTTGTTTGGACTTCAAATCTGTGGATTTGAAGTCCAAACAAATACCAAGTAGAACCCTTAGATATGGAAGGCTGGTGACTGTATTATGCCATTTTATATAAAGGACTTGAGCATCCATGAATTTTATATCCATGTGGGTTCTGGAAACAACTCCTCACGAGTACCTAAGGATGACTGTAATGATTATTTTTCCCTGCTCTGACGTTTATACATCATATTCTTTTTCCCGTACATTGCACTAGCTAGAACCTTCAGAAAAATACTTACCAAGAGTAATTATAATGGACATTCTAGCCTTGATCCAGACTACACTAGGACTTTTTCCAGTTTTTCAACATTAAGTGCAATAGTGGTTATATGATTAAGAAATATATAGGTATATTCATCATATTTAAGGAAACACCCACATTCTAGGTCACTGAAAGTTTAAAAAAATCAAAACAGATGTTCAGTATTATCAAATGTCTACAAGAGTTGTGTTTCTCAGGTGTGCTGCTTGGAAGCTAAGATGTACAGGTAATTGGCTGATGGATCAGTTGGTATGTTCTGAATCTACTCGTGTTCCACTGAAACCATGCTTCCCACCAGCTGCTCCCAGCCAGTGACTGAGGCAGCTGAGATACTGAGATGCACGGATCTCTTCTGGTGGGTACCCTTCCTTCCCTTGACATTTTCCCCATCAACCTTGCCCAGAATTTCTTAGAATTCAACTGCAGTTTAAGGCTCATTCTACCCCAACTTCTTTCCTTTCCTCTCTTCCTCAAGGGTCAGCCCTGCCTCCTGGCCTGATGCCTTTCCTAACATTCTAAAATTCCCTCCCCATTGGCCTCTACAGGTGTATTTCCCTGACAAATCTCTTGTTTCTCCAATCCCATCTGCTATACCGTTGGGCCACAGAAAGAATTAAGTAAGATAAGGAAGGAAAAGGACGATAGAAAGCCTTCAGTAAATGTTAGCATACAAAAACGAAGTATTACATTCTATCACAGTGTTTAACTCTCCTTTATGGATACATCCCTTTTCTTCTTCTTCAGTTATACATTTGTGGATTTTTTTTGTTTTTTGCTTTTTTCTCTTGAGTGAACTTGCTAGAAATTTGTCCATATTGTTCTCTTTTTCACAGAATCAGCCCTTGGATTTATTTATGTATTTATTGATTTGAACATTAATTTAATAATTTTTATCTTTGTATTTATCAACTTCATCTTGCTTTATCCCAAGTTTGTTGTGTATTCCACTTTATAACTTCCTGAATTGACTTTTTAGTTCTTTTGCGTTCATTCCTTCTTGTTTAGTAATGACACTGTTTAAAACATTTAGTTTTCCTAACGAGTATGTTTTTGGTGGGACTGCATTGGTTTTGATGTGTCATCATCTCATTGCTGCGTTTTGTAAATAAATAATTGGTAATTGTAGTTTTGATGTACTCTTTGATTACTATCAGTAATTATTTTCTCTGCTAAGTTGCTTCAGTCCTCTCTGACTCAGCGACCCCACCCCATGTAGCCCTCAAGGCTCCTCTCTCCAGGAAAGCATACTGGAGCAGGTTGCCATTTCCTTCTCCAGGGGAGTCTTCTTGACCCAGGGATTGAATCTGGATCTCCTGCATTGCGGGTGGATTCTTTACTATCTGAGTCATCAAGGAGGCCCCAATTATTTTGAGATGATATTTTTATTTATATGTTAGTTATTAGTTTTTTTTTATTATATTTCACTAATACCTTCTGTACAAACTTCACTTATGAATTTATTAAAATTACTTTGTGACGTGTACACCCATGGCAGATTCATGTTGATATATGGCAAAACCAATACAGTATTATAAAGTAAAATAAAAAAATAAATAAAATAAATAAAGAAAAAAGAAAAAAATTACTTTGTGGCCTAATGTATGACCAGTTAATATAAACATTCATGAATTTTAAACCAATACTAAAGCAGATGACCCATGGCAGTGTCTGGTGATAAAAAGCACAGAATTTAGCATGAAACAGAAGTGGGTTTAAGTCCTGGCTGTCCTTTATTAGCTATGTAACCTTAGATGTGCTATTTAATATTTCTGAAATTTAATTTCCTGTACTGAATATGGAGGTAATTGTAATATTCCCTTCACAAAGATGCTGTGAAGATCAAATGTAATTGAGTGATCATTTTATACTGTTGACAGTTGTACCTTTTGGCTGCAATAGTGCAGTTTTTACAAGATTATCTTTTGTTCTTTGTTGGGCAACATGGTGACAAAACTTGAGAATGGAAATAGCTTGTAGATGAATTTTTTTTTGGTCTAAGGTATAGTATAATTGATGGACTGTGTGTGTGTGTGTTAAGTCGCTTCAGTTGTATCTGACTCTGTGCCACTCTATGGACTGTAGCCCGCCAGGCTCCTCTATCCATGGGATTCTCCAGGCAAGAATACTGGAGTGGGTTGCCATGCCCCCCTCCAGGGGATCTTCCCAACCCAGGGATCAAACCTGCGTCTCCTGCATTGCAAGTGGATTCTTTATAGTTGAGCCACCAGGGAAGCCCTCTCACAGTTGACTCCTTGCTAAAACAGCAGCTTTTAAATGCTCTCACTACACACACACATGCATATAATGGTAATTATGTAAGTTGATGAAGGTGCTCACTAGCTTTTTTTTCTTTAAAACTATATGTTTACATACATACACACTGCAGAAATAGTATTTAGTGATCTCAGCCTTAATCAATGGAGTGTGCCCATTGATTACAGGCTGTCAATTGTGTTAAGCTTTTGCATGGACAAATCTAGAAAATATGTAATTTTGAAATAAAAAATTCAAACGTTTATACTAATATTTCCTATTTGGATATTAATAAAATTTCACAAAATATGCGTGCATCAAATCATCACATTGTGTACAGACTTATGCATTATTATATGTTACTTATATCTCAATAAAGCTAAGACAAAAAATGATTAGCATATCCAAAATTGGAATACTATGCAAAAGATGACTTCCATACAAGGATATAAAATGACCTCCAGGGTTCTATTTCTGCTAAAAAGAAGCAGGAATTCCCTGGTGGCCCAGTGGCTAAGACTCCATGCTCCCAATACAGGGGGCCTGGGTTCAATCTCTGGTGAGGGACCTAGATCCCACATGCTGCAACCAAGAACTGGCACAACCAAATAAATAAATAATAAGTAGAATAAATATGTGAAAGAAGAAGGAAAAAAGAATATAGGGATTCTGGAATAATAGTTATACCCAGATACAGAGAAGGACAGACATTCTTGAGCCTGGAATGTTTCATTATGTTCAAAAGTATGGTAGATGGTTCATTATGCTGGCTAGTAAGAGTGTTTAAATATAAAAGACTACTAAAAACACAGGTTCAAAAAATACAGGGGCCAAAAAAAGAGGTTCTCATTGATCAAAGATGGGCACCTTGAAATATTAAAAATGATATTGAATGTTATTGGTTGAAAACATTGACTATATAAAAACCCTGGAGTTCATAATTTTTAAAACATCATTGGATACCACTGGAGTAACTGGAGCAAAACCAACTTACAGCAAAAACTGGAAATTGAAAAGAAAGAATTAGACATTTAGTCTGTCTTTCTTCATGAGCTGTATTTCAAGGTTATCAGAAAGCCTTGAAACTCTAAAAAGTTTTATTTAAATGAAGAATTCTAGTTAAAACTGTGGAAGAAATGATGAAATTGTAATATCTATCTTGCAACTGTTAATGATCCTCAGTAGACTAAATATTAGCCTAGCTGAAAATTTGATGGGGAGATTCATAATGGGGAAAAGGGAAGAATCAGACTGTAATCTTCTGAATTCATTCATCAGATGCCTACTAACTATGGGGCATCTAGATACTAGCTCATAGTAACTGTGAAGAAGTATTCTTGCAAAAAAAAAAAAAAGTTGAAACTAATTCTAATCAAACTTATAGATTTAACTCTCATTTGCAGGGAAATATAAAGAAACAGGCTAAGACCCCAAGGAGGCAAATTCAGGGTGTAAGATATTTTTATAGTTGGGTGACTTGGTTTCTGCAACATGTAAATGACTGGCATGGAAAAAAGCAGGGGAGGAAAATTCTCACTTAACAGAGATTTAAGACATAACTACCAAATATAATGAGTGGATTGTATTTGGATTCTGGTTTGACCCAGTCAAATGTAAAATCAAATTTTGGGGGGCAGTTGGAATATTTTTTATGAAAGGGTGTTATGTGAAACCCTGAGAGTGAAAAAGCTGGCTTCAAACTGAACATTCAAAAAACAAAGATCATGGCATCTGGTTCCATCACTTCGTGGCAAATAGTAGGGGAAACAATGGAAACAATGAAAAACTATTTTCTTTGCCTCCAAAATCACCCTGGATAGTGACTACAGCCATGAAATTAAAAGACACGTGCTCCTTGAAAGAAAATCTATGACAAACCTAGACAGTGTATTAAAAAGCAGAGATGTTACTTTGCCGATAAAGGTCCATCTAGTCAAAGCTATGGTTTTTCCATTAGTCATGTATGGATATGAGAGTTGGACCATGAAGAAGGCTGAGTGCCAGAGAATTGATGCTTTTGAACTGTGGTATTGGAGAAGACTCTTGAGTCCCTTGGACAAAAAAGAGATCAAATCAGTCAATCCTATAGGAAATCAACCCTGAATATTCACTGGAAGGACTGATGCTGATGCTGAAGCTCCAATACTTTGGCCACCTGATGGGAAGAACTGACTCATCGGAAAAGACCCTGATGCTGGAAAAGATTGAAGGCAGGAGGAGAAGGGGATGACAGAGTACAAGATGGTTGCGTGGCATCACCGACTCAGTGGACATAGTTTGAGTAAGCTGCGGAAGATGATGAAGGACAGGGAAGGCTGATATGCAGCAGTCCATGGGGCCGCAAAGAGTCGGACATGACTGAGTGATTGAACAACAAATTATGTGAAACAAAAGAATGATTGTTAATTTTTACTGGGTGCGATAACAGCACCATGGTTTCATAATTATATTGTTAGAGATACTTTTGAATCACGTATGATAAGACCCAGATGCTGGGAAAGATGGAAGGCATAGTGACGGAACAACAACAGAACACATGGTAAAATAGCATGGTGTGAGGGCTTTACCTTAAAAGACTTTAGCGTTTGGAAAAAAAGAAGAAGTAATAGGTGAACCAAGTATGGCAAAATCAGAATAATTGTTGAGCCCAGTAAATGATATTTGGAATTTCCTGATATTGTTTTCTAAACTTCTAAGTATGTTTTAAAAATACATAATATAATTCTAAAACTAAAATTACTTGGAAAATAAAATATTAACATGCCTTTTGGGGAAAGCATTGAAGAGACATTTGAAAACTATCTTGAGATATTGGTCTACAGACAAAGGAAAAACATTAAAAACAGACTCATTTATATGCAGTTTCTCTGAGACTGATTACTCATTGAATGGTAAAGGTAGCACCATATTGGTTGACCTTGGACCTTGGTCTTTATATTAATAAGAAATACAGTGAATATAATTTGCATGCTCTAGTTCCTGGGGAGGGGGCTCAAGGTTTCTCTCTAGTTCATTCCATTCCCAGGAGGGTTTTTGATTCTGCCAGTCAAGAGTCTGGGGCTGCCATAGTCTTGGGTGTGTTTTCTGCAAGAAAAGTCAAGAGGTTAAAGGTTCTTGTTTCATATGGTTAAGTAATAGGATAGTCTGGGACATTTTTCTTCATGGGGGGAGGTATTTCACCTTCTCCACTTAAACCACTTGGCAAACAAAGTGGGACAAAAGTGAGGAGAGTCATGGGGAGGCCTCAGATCTCCTTCAACATGTCAATGATTTTCAAAATGTGCTCCATAGAATTTTGGCCACCCCCAAATCATTTTAATGGAGTCTGTAAAATCAAAAGTATTTTCGTTTTAACACCAAGATATATTTTTTACCTTTTCCAATGTGTTGACATTTGCACAGATGATGCAAAAATAGAAGGTAAAATTCTGGTGTGTGTGCATGCTCAGTCACTCAGTTGTGTCCAGCTTTTTGCGACCCCATGAACTGTAGCCCACCAAGCTCCTCTGTCCATGCAATTTTCCAGGCAAGAATACTGGGGTGGGTTGCCATTTCCTTCTGAAAGGAATCTTCCTGACCCCGGGATTGAACACAGACCTCCTGCATTGGCAGGCGAATTCTTTAACACTGAGCCACAGGGAAGCCCCAAATTCTGGTGTTTTAGCACAAATCAAAACAGTGACACAGATATGGAGTCTTTACAACATACACTCTAGGAAAAAGAAGGCAGTTTTAATTAAGAATGTCCTTGATGAAGCAGTAAAAATTACTGATTTTATTAAAAATTTACTTTTGAATATATACCTTTTAAATACTCTGTGTGGTAAAATGGCAAATATACATAAAGCACTTCTTCTAAATACTGAGTATGATGATTGTGTTGAGAAAGGTACTTGTGCAAAGCTTTGCATCATGAGCTGACTGCTGTATTTCATGGGACATCATTTGTACTTGAAAGACTGATGGATAGACAAACTCTGATTACCCAGAGTTGGGTATTTACAGGCATTTTCCTGAAAATGAGTCACCTTGGTCACTTCAAGGAAAAGGACTGAGTGGGTTTTTGGCCAATGGCAGGCCAATAATATTTTTTCAAACGCTCAAAAAATATTAGACATTAGGAAATTAGAATTTTAGAAATGTTGCCTTCAACTTGTTAGCTGGACAATTTTCAACCTTAAAGGTATTTCTCATGAGTTAAGCAGTGATTTTTTTATACTATAATATTCATATGTCACCATTTGCAAGATGTACATACAATAGTGACCACTTTATGACATTACAAAATCATACATGAGTAAGAGGTCCATGGGAAATGTAAGAGAGGTCCATGCATTTTAAATTGTATCAATGAACAGAAAGTTTATTTACAAACTTTCAAGATCCTACTTTGCTTTAAGAAACTACAACATGTTGATCAGTATGTAGTATCAGTAATATTAATGTAGTATGTAGTATGTTATGTAGTATCAATAATATTAATAATTATCTGTAAAGATCATTAAAATATTCCTTCTGTTTCCAATTAACATCTGTCTGAGGTGAGAGGTGAGTTTTTTTTCATATGATTTAACTAAAACAACATATTGCAACAGATTGAATGCAGAAGTAAATATGGGAATTCAGCTGTTTCTAAAGAGATATTAAAGAGATTCCTAAGAATGTGAAACAATGCCATTAGTTGTCCTTGTTTTAGAAACTATAGGTGAAGTCGCTCAGTCGTGTCCGACTCTTTGTGACCCCGTGGACTGTAGCCTACCAGGCTTCTCCATCCATGGGATGACAGGTTTATTATTATTCTTTTTTAAATGAACTAAGTACTTCAGAATTTTCTCAGTTTCAGTTTCTGGTTTGATTAATATCCACGAATGGAGCTCACACAAACCTAAGCTTTTTGGTGTCATGAGTCATTTTTAAAAATACAAAGTTCTGGAGACCAAAAAGTTAGAGAAACATTGGTCTCTAGGCTACATAAATTGTGTGAGTCCAGTTTGGATCCAAAACTCTAACCAGTAATAAAATATTTCTTCATTTGTAATGTCCCCTGTATGTGTAATAAATAAGGGTGCTAATAAATGCCAATTTGGAGGCACCAAAATATTCAGTTGTCCAAAAAGTTCATTCCCGTTTTTCTGTAAGATGTTGAGGGAAAACATGAGGGACCTTTTTGGCCAACCCAACGTATTGTGACCTTTCAGGACCTCTGTTTAAGAGACATGGGTCTTAAATTCAGAAGCATCTGTTGGCCACAGGCAAATCAGAGTCAGCAATGATTATACGGGAATTTAGCTGGTGCTCAATCACTTGCTCTTTTTATAATTAGAGTTCTTGACAATTCCCTTGTGGTGCCTGAACCAAAGTACCTGAAATAAGATGTATTTGCAGTCTAAAGATGGTTCCTTCTGATGAAGAGCTGGAATTAGGGCTAAATTCAATATGTAAAATTGGATTGAAACATTTAATTCCTGTATCTAATTGTTTTAACAGAAGGAAAACTTTTGTTGCTATGAAAGTGCCTTTAAAAAGTCAGATGGCAAGTTCTGCATTTAAACTTGACCCTCTATCTTGGCTTGATGATCTGTCAAATGTTCATGAAATCCACTCTAAATCCAGAGAACGCTTCAGAAACTTCCAAAGCACAACATCCCCAGGCACTGACTAACATGCCTTTCTGTAGACTCTCACTTGTGGGGTAAAGTTTACAGAGAAGTATTTTCAGATTGTCCTGTCACTTGATAGTCCCCAAAGGAAAGTATAATGTACCTTCAGGGGGCTGGAAAAAAGCAATCATGCTTTCACTGCTTTGCAGTGGTAACCAAGACAACAGATAGAACTATTTCTCTGGGAAACAGCCAGTAGAGGGGTCTTGACTGGGGAGACTTTGGAGCTCACTGAGGGCAGTACTGCCTTTTTTTTCTTTGGCTGTGCTGTCTTCATGGCTGGGCGTGGGCATTTTCTACTTGCTGTGAGCGGAGGCTTCTCATCGCAATGCTTCCTCTTGTGGAGCACAGGCTCTAGGTATGCGGGCTTCAGTAGTTACAGTGCCTGAGCTCAGAAGTTGCAGGTTCCAGGTCCTAGAGCAAGGACTCAGAAGTTGTGGTGTATGTTCCTGGTGGCCCCAAGGCATTTGGGATCTTCCAGGGATCAAACATGTCCCCTGCATTGGCAGGTGGATTCTCAATCACGGAACCACTAGGGAAGTCCCCGGGCAGTGCTGCTTTGAGTTTACATCTCTTCTTTGCTGAGTAGTTTCCGTTTCTTACTTGTGTTAGTGCTTACTTGGAATTTCTGGAGTTTCCTAAAAACATGGGTGATGGGGTTCATTGGATTTACCCCATCATCCAGAGATGCACTTGGGTCCCTAAACACCTTGGGTGGAAGCAGGCTATGGAGTCCTCTGGCTTCCTTCAGGTACCCAGTGACAGATGGATGGGCCATTCCTGGAGATCTTGAGCTGATGAATGGGGATCCCACAGATGACTTGACCAGGCTATAAAATGATCCTGTACTCCCTTAGATTGCACATCCTGCCCCCCACCCCATGTTTGTAGCACAAGGCCTCTGTGTTGAAGGCTAAATCATCCAGATCTGGGCTAGATTGTGATGATAGAGTATTAAAGTAATAGTTAGGAACGTTCTACCCCCATGTCTGCCCTTATAGCTGTGTGTTTTTGGTCAACTCATAGAACCTCTCTGAGTATACTGTCCTCAGCTGCAAATGAGTGACTTGGGCTCACATCACTGACATCCCTTCTGGCTTGGGCATCCATGTGACTGTCTCCCAACTACAACTAGGAATGGTCCTCAGTTGAGTTCAGTTCAGTTTCTCAGTCATGTCTGACTCTGTGACCCCATAATGATCACTCACAAGCATTCACTCTCACGCCTTCTACCAATGACCCTTGTCCTAGTGTATTTTCCTATGAAGAAGGACAAGAGGTCATTCCCTCAGTCCCTGATATGGGTATCTACGTGAACAAAGTGTTGAAGTACACTAGATCAGCCAGCCTCAGATTGCCTGGGTGGAATAATAGTAGTTTGTTGCGGGTGTCTTGTGTGCCCAGAACTCTTCTAAGTATTTCAGGGGACTAATTCATCTAAGTTTCACATCAAGCCTTTGAGGTAAACACTATGTATCATCCTTATTTTGCAGATGGGAAAAATGTGGCACAGAGAAGTTAAGTAACTTGTCCAAGATTACACAGCAAACAGGAGATGGAGCTAGGAAGCAAAGGAAATAATCTAGCTTACGATCTAGGTTTCAATCACTACCACCCCAATCTCTTGTTTCCTTGCATCTCTTCCCAAGTCACCCTAGCTTTGGGTTCACGTTCAGAATCTCCTTCTCTGCCAGCTCTTGTACATGTGCCTTGTCTGAATGTTTTTCGAGATTCTCTCTCTGCCCTCCCCATATCACAGCCAATGAGTGGTGAATATCTTTCTGTCCTCACATGTAATGCACACATCATGAGTTACACAGGGCTTTTGTCACCTGGGATGGAGAAGCAGCCACTGGCCTCCTTGTATAGAGAGCTCTGACTCTATTTCCCTCCCTGATCACTGCAGCATTCAATTTTAAACGGAGGGGAGCTATCTCTTTACAATATAGAGATTTTGTCTTTTGTGTGTGATGAAAAAATTTTACAATTTCAAAGACTAACAAAGACATTGACTGTCATTCTAAGAGGCCAATAAATGAATACATTTACATTTGGTAGCTTCTGACTTTCATTATTTCATCAAATAATTTATTGTCTTAAGTTTTCTTTCTTTAAAAATTTTTTAAAATTAATTAATTTCTTTGGCAAGGTGCTGTGCAGCATGTGGGATCTTAGCTCACCAACCAGGGATTGACCTTGAGCCCCCAGCAGTGGAAACATGAAGTCTTAACCACTTGATCACCACAGAAGTCCCTTTTTCTTTTCTTAAAACATTTTTATTTTATATTGGAGCACAGCTGATTAACAATTTGTGTTAGTTTCAAGTGTACAGCAAAGTGATTCACTTTTATGTATACATGTATGTATTCTTTTTCAAATCCTTTTCTCATTTAGGTTATTACATGTTTTAACTTTCCTTATTTAACAACTGTTTTTTTCTCGTTATTATTATCGTTACATAAACATTGATGTGTTTGTTGCTGTGTGTAGTCACTAAGTCATGTCTGACTCTTTGCAACCCCATAGACTGTAGCCCACCAGGCTCCTCTGTCCATGGCCTTTCCAAGGCAAGAATCCTGGAGTGGGGTGCCATTTCCTTCTCCAGGGGGTCTTCCCAACCCAGGGATCAAAGCAGCATCCCCTACATTTCCTGCACTGGCAGGTGGATTATTAACTGTTGAACCATCAGGGAAGCCCACTACCTATTGTCAAGAGTATTGCCAATCTCTGGGGCTCAGTCGTGTCTGACTCGATGCTATCCCATGGACTGTAGCCTGCCAGGCTCTTCTTTCTGTCCCTGGGATTCTCCAGGCAAGAATCCTGCAGTGGGTTGCCATTCCTTTCCAGACCCAGCGGTTGAATCAACATCTCTTCTGTTACCTGCATTGGCAGGCAGATTCTTTACCACTAATGCCACCTGGGAAGCCAGTCTCCAGTGTGGTTGCTCAGCTGTGTCCTCCGGCATTACTCTTTTCCAGTGGTTCCCAATAGGTGGGGACATTATGTTTCCCCTCACCATGGGGGATTTAGAAATTTCCGTGGGGATTTTGTGGTTTGTCATAACAACGGAAAATGTGCTAGCAGCATTTGGAGATGAGGTGGTTGATTGTGGAGCCAGTTCTGTAATGCCCAGGAAGTCTTTTATATTTTTTTTAAATTTATTTAGACATAATCCACATACTCGACATCAGCAGTCCCTAACCATTTTGGCACAAGGAACCGGTTTCGTGGAGGCAGTTTTTCCACAGTCTGGAGTGGGGGATGGTTTTGGAATGACTCCAGTACATTACATTTATTGTGCACTTTATTTCTATTATGATGACATCAGCTCCACTTCAGATCATCCATCAGGCATTAGATCCCAGAGGTTGGGGACCCCTGACTACATTGTCTATTTAAAGTATATAAATTCACAGACTTCTATGACTCCCACCACAAGTTTAGAACATTTTTATCACCACAAAAAGATTACCTGTGCTCATCATCAGTCACTTCCCAACCACCCCATCCTCCAGCTCTGGGCAAACAACAAAGCTATTTTCTGTGTCTATCAATTTGTCTTTCTTGTACATTTCATATAAACAGAGTCATATACCATGTGGTCCTTTGTGACTGGATTATTTCCCTTCAGTTCAGTTTAGTTCAGTCGCGTCCGACTCTTCGCGACCCCATGAATCATAGCACGCCAGGCCTCCCTGTCCATCACCAACTCCCGGAGTTCACTCAAACTCATGTCCATCGAATCGGTGATGCCATCCAGCCATCTCATCCTCTGTCATCCGCTTCTCCTCCTGCCCCCAATCCCTCCCAGCATCAGAGTCCTTTCCAATGAGGCAACTCTTCTCATGAGGTGGCCAAAGTACTGGAGTTTCAGCTTCAGCATCAGTCCTTCCAATGAACACCCAGGACTCATCTCCTTTAGGATGGACTGGTTGGATCTCCTTGCAGTCCGAGGGACTCTCAAGAGTCTTCTCCAATGCCACAGTTCAAAAACATCAATTCTTCAGCACTCAGCCTTCTTCACAGTCCAACTCTCGCATCCATACATGACCACTGGAAATACCATAGCTTGACTAGATGGACCTTTGTTGGCAAAGTAATATCTCTGCTTTTGAATATGCTATCTAGGTTGGTCATAACTTTTCTTCCAAGGAGTAAGCGTCTTTTAATTTCATGGCTGCAATCACCATCTGCAGTGATTTTGGAACCCTCCCCCCAAATAAAGTCTGACACTATTTCTACTGTTTCTCCATCTATTTCCCATGAAGTGATGGGACCAGATGCCATGATCTTCGTTTTCTGAATGTTGAGCTTTAAGCCAACTTTTTCACTCTCCTCTTTCACTTTCATCAAGAGGCTTTTTAGTTCATCTTCACTTTCTGCCATAAGGGTGGTATCATCTGCATATCTGAAGATATTGATATTTCTCCCAACAATCTTGATTCCAGCTTGTGCTTCTTCTAGCCCAGCATTTCTCTTGATGTACTCTGTATATAATTAAATAAGCAGGGTGACAATATACAGCCTTGACGTACTCCTTTTCCTATTTGGAAGCAGTTTGTTGTTGCATGTCCAGTTCTAACTGTTGCTTCCTGACCTGCATATAGGTTTCTCAAGAGGCAGGTCAGGTGGTCTGGTATTCCTATCTCTTTCAGAATTTCCCAGTTTATTGTGATCCACACAGTCAAAAGCTTTGGCATAGTCAATAAAGCAGAAATAGATGTTTTTCTGGAATGTAGCATAATGTTTTCACAGTTCATCCATGTTGAAGCATATTCATTTCTCTTTATTGCAGAATAATATTTTATTGTATGTATATATATCACATTTTTCCACTGGAGAAGGAGATGGCAACCCACTCCAGCATTCTTGTCTGGAGAATCCCCATAGACAGAGGGTCCTGGTGAGATATAGTCCATGGGGTCGCAAAGAGTTGGATGCTACTGAGCAACTAAGTACAGCACAGCACATATCATATTTTTAATCCATTCTTTGACTAAGGAACTTTTGGGTAGTTTCTACCTTTTGGCTATCAGAAAGGTCATGTCTGCTATGAACATTTGTGTACAAGTTTTTGTGTGGCTACATGGTTTTACTTCTATTGGGCATATACTCAGGAGTAGAATGGCTGGGTTTTTAAACAAAATTTTATGTTTTATCTTTTGAGGAACTATTAGGATGCTTTTGTATGGCAAAACCAATACAAAATTGTAAAGTAAAATAAAAAATAAAATAAAGTGGGTCCATCATTTTACATGCCCTCCAGCAGTGCATGAGGACTCTAGTTTCCCCACATTCTAGCCAACACTTGTTATTTTCTGCCTTTTTGACTATTGCTATGACTGAGTGACTAACATACATACAAGGTTGGCGGGGGGCATCCCTAGTGGCTCAGATGAAGAATCCATCTGAAATGCAGGAGACCTGGGTTTGTTCCCTGGGTTGGAAAGATCCCCTGGAGAAGGGAATAGCAACCCACTCCAGTATTCTTGCCTGGAGAATGCCGTGGACAGAGGAGCTTAGTGGGCCACAATCCATGGGGTCGGACAAGACTAAGCAACTAATACTTCCTCTTTCATACCAGTGGGTGTAAATTAATACCTCATTGTGGGTTCTGGTTTGCATTTACCTGATGGTTAGTGTTGCTGAACTTCTTTTTATGTACTTATTGGCCATTTATATGGTACTCTTTGGAGAAGTGTCTATTATGGTCTTTTGGTCATTTGAAAAATTGACTTCTTTGTCTTTTTGTTGTTGAATTATAAGGCACCTTTATATATTTTAGAGACAAGTCCCTTTTTGAATCTATGACTTACCAAATAGTTTCTCCCATTCTGTGGGTTGTTTTTTCACTTTCCAGACAATGTCCTTTAAAGCACAAAAGTTTTTAATTTTGATGATGTGAAGGCAGTCTTTGTACAACAAATTCTCCCACCAGCATGCCAATGGCATGAGCACTGCCAAGGGTCAGACTGGAAGGCAGTTGGTTTATATTGGTCTCAAACCAACAGTCTTGATGCTTACTAAAGTCTTTAAATCCACAGAAGACTCTTCTGTCCTTTCCTCTCCCCAAATTTCACTAATATTCTATGTAAGACTGCCTCTGTTCCTTGGCAGTGAATAGTTCAGGTTTAAATGAACTGCTTTTCTCCTCTTCATATTTTATTTCTTACTAAACCTTAGATTTTGGATTGATTGGATTCATGTTTACTTGGTAAGTGTCCCAGTATGATCACATTTTAGCCTTTTCAGGACATGTAGTGTGTTTGATCACATCTGTGCAAAAGCCCATAGACATGCCAAAACGTGGTGTTTTGTGGGAATAATCAATGCAGCCTTGTTCAGCCTTGTCTATGTCAGTAGGGAGAGCAGGTAGTAAAACTGAGGTCTGAGCCGGGCAGGAGAGGAAAGCTGATGAGAAGAGACAAAGGAAAGTAAAAGAAGAGGTAGATGAAGATGGAGGAGATAAGGAAGAAGTGGGAGGCAGAGAAACAGAGGAAGAAAAAAGAGAGAAAATGCTTTCAGGCAAGGTTGGTTCTTCCTCAGTCCCCCCTCCTTTCCCACAGCTGGGGAAGGACCAGGACCCTGAGCACATCTGAGTCTGCACTTACCTCCAGCACAGCCCAAAGAGGAGACCTGGGTTTTCCCTTGGATGGGTGTCAGAAGACACACAGAATGTGGCTTTCATTCTTATCATCAGTCCTAATGTAGTGCACAAATAACTTAGACCTGAGACATTCTGCTTATAAGAGTTACCACATTGTGTGGCGTGTAGCATGACTGTCATCCTGCTGAGGTGGGAATAGAGGAGCTTGGCAGCCTACAGTCCATGGGGTTGTAAAGAATCGGACATGACTTAGTGACCGAGCATGTAGGCATGCACACACAAGGTGGAGTTGGCATGTGAGTGAGTTGGATTAACTTATATCTGAATATGAAGCTTTCTTCCCCTGTTATGTCTGTGCTTCAAGTGGGCAGTGTTAGAGTGAACTTTCGTAAATTGGAATTTAATCAGAAAAATGATACAGATGAACCTATGGGCAAAGCAGAAATACAGACACAGACATAGAGAACAAATATATGGACATCAAGAGAGTAAGGAGAGTAGGAAGAATTGGGAGATTGGGATTGACATATATACACGGCTATGTATGAAATAGATATTTAATGAGGACCTACTGTATAGCATAGAGAACTCTACTCATTGCTCTGTGGTGACAAAGAGGGGATAAAAGTATAGTTGATTCACTTTGCTGTACAGCAGAAACACAATATTGTAAAACAAGTGAAAGTGAAAGTCGCTCAGTTGTGTCCAATTCTTTGTGACCCCATGGACTATAGTCCATGGAATTCTCCAGGCCAGAATACTGGAGCGGGTAGCCTTTCCCTTCTCCAGGGGATCTTCCCAACCCAGGGATCAAAGCCAGGACTCCCACATTGCAGGTGGATTCTTTGCCAGCTGAGCCACAAGCAACTAAGTTCCAATTAAACAAAAGTCTATTATACGTGCTTAAATGGAAGGTAGGAGATAAGAAGGTGGGTGGAGTACTTCCATCTAAGCACTCACTGTGTAAACAGCACAGTCACCTTCAGATATGAACTTGGCAATACCATGGTTCACAGTTGTGTGTGTGTATAAAGCGATCATGACATGATCAAATGCAATCACGCCATAAATTAGCAATCTTCAGTCAACAGAATAAATAAATGAAAAATTTAAGACGAGGTAATGAAAAAGTTGGCTTAAAGCTCAACATTCAGAAAACAAAGATCATGGCATCTGGTCCCATCACTTCATGGGAAATAGAGGGGGAAACAGTGGAAACAGTGTCAAAGACTATTTTTTTGGGCTCCAAAATCACTGCAGATGGTGACTGCAGCTATGAAATTAAAAGACGCTTACTCCTTGGAAAAAAAGTTATGACCAACCTAGATAGTATTTTCAAAAGCAGAGACATTAGTTTGCCGACTAAGGTCCGTCTAGTCAAGGCTATGGTTTTTCCTGTGGTCATGTATGGACGTGAGAGTTGGACTGTGAGGAAGGCTGAGCACTGAAGAATTGATGCTTTTGAACTGTGGTGTTGGAGAAGACTCTTGAGAGTCCCTTGGACTGCAAGGAGATCCAACCAGTCCATTCTGAAGGAGATCAGCCCTGGGATTTCTTTGGAAGGTATGATGCTAAAGCTGAAACTCCAGTACTTTGGCCACCTCATGGGAAGAGTTGACTCATTGGAAAAGACTCTGATGCTGGGAGGGATTGGGGGCAGGAGGAGAAGGGGATGACCGAGGATGAGATGGCTGGATGGCATCACTGACTTGATGGATGTGAGTCTGAGTGAACTCCGGGAGTTGGTGATGGACAGGGAGGCCTGGCGTGCTGCTATTCACGGGGTCGCAAAGAGTCAGACACGACTGGGCGACTGAACTGAACTGATCTGAGTGAGAGAAGTGTGTTTCTCCTTAACACCTTCACCTCTGTCATGCGCTTTAAGTTCATTAATATAACGATTGCTTGACAATACGAAGTGCTCCTGACACAAGCCATCCAACACTCCTGGTGGGTTTGTCGTTATTCTTCTGAGTCTTTCTTTAGACACTTGTTCTTGTGAAATGATGATATGGAAACAGATTCAGCAACCATAATCCCCCAGGAAAAGATTCCTGGCAAAGATGCTGGCATCTCTGTTTGAAAGAAAGTAAGAATGTGGGAAGTCCATCCATGGAAATGTTCCCACAAGAGATTAGTCACTGGATATACATTTTTATATTTGGTTATGTGTAATAATATTTCCCATCGATAAAAATATATATAACTGCTTTTGGTTCTTGTAGCTGCTTTCAAGTTGTGTTTCCTACAGTGGAGTCTAATCTAGATGAAGATGTAAACACATCTGTTCAGATCTGTTTAGATGGGCCAGGATGGAAGGCTGGTGAAGTGACAGTCCGGATGCCTTCCAATCAAGCGTTGTTACTTCCATGTAAGTACTCACTGTGTAAACAGGAGAGTCACCTTCAGATATGAACTTGGCAATAATTACATGTCTAAATTATCCTCCGCAGAGGCAGTGTGAAGCAGTTTTCATCCCTTGAAGGCTGGTCTCTTCCTGGTGGCTCACATCCTTGCATCATAGCTCTGTTGATTCTACAACCGTTCATTAGTGTTCAGAACCATAGCGCCATTTAACAGAGCTGCTTAGAAATCAATCAAGAGCATTTTTCCAATTGAATGACACCTGCCTTTCCCTGGAACGTAATAAAGGTGATGGGTTAGCCTCTCATTTTCTTAGAGAACTTTTCACAAAATGGTGTCTGGATCATGGTTTTATAATTAAATACATCTTCACAGCCAGGAAGTAATGCTTCCAGTATTATTGCATAGTCCATTGATTAATTTGCTTCTTTAAGTCCAAGTGGAGGGCAGAACTCAATGGAGAGCTCAATAATTAGGATCCCTAAATTGAATACACCAAACAGCTTTTCAGTATATGGGAGATATGGACTTTGGAGCTCAGCAGTCTCAGGGTAAGAGAGGAGGTCCACAAAAATAAGCAGGACTCCCTCTGAGATTTTTTATTTTCTCATTAGTAAAATCCTTTTAATTGTTAAAAAATACAAGTGTGATTGTGTACTTATGATATGTTATACTAACAGAGGCACAAAATATGTTATTTCACTTTCATCTCTTCATAACATTATTATGTGACTCTAAGGTTTTCCCCTAGCTCTTGAGCAAATAGCACTATAGTCAGTAACTCCTGTGCCCTGGCTAACCTAATGTGTGGACCACTATTAGTAGTCCTTATTCATGCATGCCAGAGAAGGCGATGGCACCCCACTCCAGTACTCTTGCCTGGAAAATCCCATGGACAGAGGAACCTGGTAGGCTGCTGTCCATGGGGTCTCGAAGAGTCGGACACAACTGAGCAACTTCCCTTTCACTTTTCACTTTCATGCATTGGAGAAGGAAATGGCAAGCCACTCCAGTGTTCTTGCCTGGAGAATCCCAGGGACGGGGGAGCCTGGTGGGCTGCCGTCTATGGGATCACACAGAGTCGGACACGACTGAAGTGACTTAGCAGCAGCAGCAGCATGCGTGCATGCGTGTGCTCAGTCATGTCCAACTCTGCCACCCCATGGCCAGGCTCCTCTGTCCATGAAGTTTTCCAGACAAGAATACTGGAGGTGATTGCCATTTCCTTCTCCAGGGGATCTCCCTGATCCAGGGATCGAGCCCATGTCTCTTGTGTCTCCTGCACTGGCAGCGGATTCTTTACCACTGGCACCACTAGTATCCCTTACCTTGACCTGAAATACTTTTCCTACCTTCTCCCATAACCTGTTATCGTAAAATCACAGCAGAGAGGGGAGTGCTGCCGGTGATCACCACATTTATGCCCCTTTATGAGCTGATGTCCATTTACCCCAAAAATGTATCCTGGGAGATGTAATCTAATCTTTCCTAGCAGATCTTGGTTCCCACTTGCTTCTTGAAGCATCTATGTGATTTTAGTGTTTAAATAAACATTAAAAAAATATGATATGATCTCTAAATAGAAACCAAATACTTTGGTGGTCAACTGAAGAAATACTTTTAGTGTGGAAGGGAAAACTGACTTTTTTTGGACCTATGGAGGGAGAGTTGGAATGTCAGTCTTCCGTGTGACTTGAGATATGAATATGTTTCCTCTGTGGGCTACTTAAGCACTTTTCAAGGTTTTTTTTTTTTTTTAATAACCTACAAATCTACAAGTCACTTTTCGCCTTAGACTTCAGAATCTAATCCTCTAGAGCGGGTACATTTGGGTCAACTTCCTCTCATTCTCTACTTTCAATTATGCTCGTAACTGCTGATGCAGTTATTCAGTCATGTCCAACTCTTTGTGACCCCGTGGACTGTAGCCCACCAGGCTCCTCTGTCCGTGCAATTTTCCAGCCAAGGAGATTGGAGTGGGTTGCCATTTCTTTCTCCAAGGGATCTTCCCGACCCAGGGACTGAACACGCGTCTCCTGCATCTCCTGTACAGGGAGGCAGATTCTTTACCACTCTACCACCTGGGATGCTGCTCAGATAACAGATATTTATAGAATTATTCTAAATTTTTAGGAAAAATATTAACCCTTTTGCTGATGCTAACCTTTTTATGCTCTGTCCAGTCTTAACTTATCACACAAAAAAACTGTGTGTATCATTAGGATAAGGGAGCTATAAAAAGCCTGAGTTAGAGGAAACCTAACCCTTTTTTCAATCCGTTAGTATAGTGATTTACTCAGAATCCGACAGCAAAATAGAAGCAGAAGCATAGGTCTTTTTTTTTGTTGTTGGAAGATCAAAGATTTCCAGTAAAATAAAGATATGTTAAAAGTAAACTACATTCAGCCATTGCTATATTAGTTTTTAAAATCAAACTAACTTCACTATCCCATAAAGAGCATCTCATGACGGACAGGCTGGAATAAATAGCCCTGAAAAGGGCATTAAAGTCTAGAAGTAAGGGCAACGTGGAAACAGATCAGCCCTCTCCAAAACTGAAAATGACCCAAGCAGAAGGCCAGCTCTCCAGTGTGTCTGGATTAATGTAGTTTCTCAGGAGTGTTTGCCTACAGAGGAGGAGCTTCTGGTGGGCAAGCACATGTCTGGCAGGTGCTGATATCTTTCGCCCTGGGTGTGTTGGCTCAGGCAGGGATGGAATGTTGCTATTTTCTTCTTGCCTTCAGGTGACCCATACAATGGGGATGTTCACCTTCACAAAGGCTTAACAAAATCTCCTTCCAGAAGCTCTAAAGGTGCGTGTGTGTGTGTGTGTGTGTGTGTGTGTGTGTGTCGGGGTGGTGGTGGTGGAGGGGAAGTCCAGAATAACCTTTAGCCTTCTCAGAGCTCCTTTGTTGGAGGGTTGGAGCAGGGAGTAGGCTGTAAGAGGGAGAAGAGGATGGATGGCCAAGGAGGAAGGAAAGAACAGTAGAGGGGAGCATTCAGACAGGGCAGGACTGGCCAAAAAGATGCCATCAAATACCATCAAAGCCCAACTAGTTCTGATTTCTCTATTCTCTCCTTTCTCTGCCATAAATTCATCATTGCCTTGTTTTCTGAGCTGGCAATTTGGCCCCAAAGTCAAATCCATAGTCTGACAGTGAAAGGGAATATTTTTGTCTGGGCATCTTTTGGAAATAGGGGGCATATTATTGCCCTGTTTCTGACTCCTGTTCATCCTGTTTCTGCTCTCTTTTTATGCAAGATGAAGTGTGTGTAGATTATTTATGCTTTCACTACAGACGTGGACTTGGCATCAGCTAAAATGTTCCCACTGAAGAGGTCATTATAGATAGAGGTTTTTCTGGGACTTCCCTGGTGGTCCAGTGGTTAAGATTCTGGCCCCCAATTCAGGGGGTGTGGGTTCAATCCCTGGTTGGGGAACTAATCCCACATGCTTGTGGCATGCCCCACCCCCAAATTTAAATAGGCTGAAATAAGCATCACATTTTTGCATCACAGACCCATCCAGTCACTCTGTATTATAACTTGAAGTATTATTTCCCTGACAAGAATGCATGCCTGTTAGACTCTAGTGCAGCTCAGTTCAGTCACCTAGTCGTGTCCAACTCTTTGCAACCCTATGGACTGCAGCACACTAGGCTTCCCTGTCCATCACCAACTCCCATAGCTTGCTCAAACTCATGTCCATTGAATCGATGATGTCATCCAACCATCTCATCCTCTGTCGTCCCCTTCTGCTCCTGCCGTCAAGCTTTCCCAGCATTAAGGTATTTTCCAATGAGTCAATTCTTCACATCAGGTGGCCAGAGTATTGGAGCTTCAGCTTCAGCAACAATCCTTTCAATGAATATTCAGGACTAATTTCCTTTAGGATTGACTAGTTGGTCTCCTTGCAGTCCAAGGGATTCTCAAGAGTCTTCTCCAACACCACAGTTCAAAAGCATCAATTCTTCAGTGCTCAGCTTTATTTATAGTCCAACTCTCACATCCATACATGACTACTAGAAAAACCATAGCTTTGACTAGATGGACTTTTATCAGTAAAGTAATGTCTCTCCTTTTTAATATGCTATCTGGGTTGGACATAGCTTTTCCTTCAAGGTGCAAGTGTCTTTTAATTTCATGGCTGCAGTCACCATTGGCAGTGGTTTTGGAGCCCAAGAAAATAAAGTCTCTCACTGTTTCCATTGTTTCCCCATCTATTTGCCATGAAGTGATGGGAGTTTGAGTGAACTCTGGGAGATGGTGATGGACAGGGAGGCCTGGCATGCTGTGATTCATGGGGTCGCAAAGAGTCGGACATGACTGAGTGACTGAATTGAACTGAACTGAACTGATGGAACTGGGTGCCATGATCTTCATTTTTTGAATGTTGAGTTTTAAGCCAACTTTTCCACTCTCCTCTTTCACTTTCATCAAGAAGCTTTTTAGTTCCTCTTCGCTTTCTGCCATAAAGATGGGGTCATCTGCATATCTGAGGTTATTGATATTTCTCCTGGCAATCTTGATTCCAGCTCGTGCTTCATCCAGTCCGGCATTTTGCATGATGTACTCTGCATAGAAGCTAAATAACGGGGTGACAATATACAGCTTTTAGGCTGGATGTACTCCTTCCCCAATTTGAAACCAGTCTGTTGTTCCATGTCCAGTTCTAACTGTTGCTTCTTGACCTGCATACAGATTTCTCAGGAGGCAGGTAAGGTGGTCTGGTATTCCCAATTCTTGAAGAATTTTCCACAGTTTGTTGTGATCCACACAGTCAAAAGCTTTAGCTTAGTCAATGATGTTTTTCTGGATTCTCCAGATTTTTCCTTGATCCAATGGATGTTGTCAATTTGATCTCTGGTTCCTCTGCCTTTTCTAAATCCAGCTTGACATCTGGAAGTTCACAGTTCAAGTATTGCTGAAGCCTGGCTTGGAGAATTTTGAGCATTACTTTGCTAGCATGTGAGATGAGTGCAACTGTGCAGTAGTTTGAGCATTCTTTGGCACTGCCTTTCATTGGGATTGGAATGAAAATGGACATTTTCCAGTCCTGTGGCCACTGCTGAGTTTTCCAAATTTGCTGTCATATTGAGTGCAGCACTTTCACAATATCATCTTTTAGGATTTGAAATAGCCCAGCTGGAATTCCATCATCTCCACTAGCTTTGTTCGAGTGATACTTCCTAAGGTCCACTTGGCTTTGCATTCCAGGATGCAGAGATTAGATTCTAAGTCTCGTCTTAAATGATTTAAAGTTATTTAAGAGTCTTTTAAAGTTATTAAAGAACCTTAAAGTTATATTCCAAGTCCCATCTTAAATGGTTTTAGGCAACATTCAGCCAATAATTCCTTTTTATTCTATTGGTGTTATTTTCTTTTTAAGGAAAGAACAAAAAGCCCTCAAAGAATCATTTTACTCTACAAAAACAATGTGAAGGCACATAGATTTTTATCCTCTGCCATCAAGATAAATTTATCCATATCCTGAATATAAGCCATTTAAAAAGTGTGTGCTGAAGATTAGAAATGCGTGATGTAAGCAAATTGTTTTTTTTTTAAAAAATACATAGGTTCCTATTTACCAAAGTGATATTGTAGCCTGCAAGCTTCTTTCTCCATGGAATTCTCCAGGCAAGAATACTGGAGTGGGTTGCCATTCCCTTCTCCAGGGGATCTTCCCGCTCTTCTGCATTGCAGGCAGATTCTTTACAATCTAAGGTAGCAGGTAAGTCCAATATATGTACATGCTGCTGCGGCTGCTAAGTTGCTTCAGTCGTGTCTGACTCTGTTCGACCCCACAGAAGGCCTCCTACCAGGCTCCTCTGTCCCTGGGATTCTCCAGGCAAGAACACTGGAGTGGGTTGCCATTTCCTTCTCCAAAGCATGAAAGTGAAAAGTGAAAGTGAAGTCGCTCAGTCGTGTCCGACTCTTAGCAAGCCCATGGACTGCAGCCTACCAGGCTCCTCCATCCATGCAATTTTCCAGGCAAGAGTACTGGAGTGGGGTGCCATTGCCTTCTCCATATATGTACATACTCAGTCAAATAGTGGTATAATGTTTCTAATGACAAATAGCTTTTTATCACAGATTTTTAATTCCTAGAGGCAACCACTGTACATTCTTTTCTTCTCTTGCTATTTACTTTGATTATTCTACATAGATACTTATACTACTATTTCTTGACTTTTTGGTTTTGTATCTTATCCTGGTGACTTCTTACTATGGAATCCAAGGATTTAACATTCTTATTTGGTCTTACATATGTATCCTAACAGAATTTTCTCTCTTTTTTTTGGTTATATTCCTACCACATACATGCAGTCTTGGAACTATGCAAATAAATATTGTTCCCTGATGAGCCAACTAGTTTTTTATGTTTGCATTTCTGTGTCAACATTTTATTTTCCAAAGTAAATTTCCTCGATGTTTCATTTCCAGGGCTTCATTAGAATATCTTGTTGTTTGCACCTCAAAATATCTATCAATCCAGTTTTCCATACGATCAAACTAATCCCCCACCATCCCTCCTGGAAGCCACTACACTTGTTTCTAATCTGGACCAGGTTGGCACTCTTCAACCACTGCCCGGCTCTCATCTGGGGAACACCATTTACAATTCCCCTGGAAATTCCCTGTGCCCCT
Organism: Oryx dammah; assembly: GCF_014754425.2. NCBI lineage: Eukaryota > Metazoa > Chordata > Mammalia > Artiodactyla > Bovidae > Oryx > Oryx dammah. Next base: position 72,901,084 of record NW_024070185.1, on the reverse strand, counting down.
CCCCTGCACTGGATCACTTATTTTCTCTATCTCTTGTCTTATTATATAAGGCAATGTTTGCTGCTATAACAAATGTACCTCAAAAGTTATTGGTTTAAAGTAATAGAATTTATTTTGTCTAAAAGCCAAATGTAAGTGTTTAGTGAATCTTTCATTAAGGAGGACTCTTTGTTCTGCAATTCTGTTATCCTTTAAGGTCTTGATATATTTTGCTTCCAACCTGTAGGCAGAGAAAAGAGAATTGCCTGTAAGAGGTTTTGTTTCTTTGGCTCAAACCCTGTCATATACCTGCATCTAATGGCAAGGAAGGCTGAGAAATATAGTCTGTGTGTCCAGGAGAAGGAAGTGGTGGTGAAGAAGCAGTATACGAAGAGATATCACTTGAGATAATTGCCAGAATTGAAGAAAGATGTGAATCTTGAAATTGAAAATGTTTGGAATTCTCAATCCTACACAAGATGAAAATAAACCCACACTGAGACTCATTATAGTGAAAATAAAGGTCATTTTTATTAATTTTATGACTCACAGCTTCCCTTTTCTTTTTTCCACGCTGATATTTAATTTTGGTTCATGACTCAGTTGCCTATAATACATCCTTATGTGATTTTTCTTTTAAGAGTGGTATTCTTTATATAACTTGAAGTCTGAAAATGACATCTGCTATTATACACAAGTGGCCACTTGATTGAGGAAATCTTTTCTGTTCTCAAATCTATAGACCCATGGTTCTCTACAGGGGGCGAGTACCCTTCCCCTACCCCTGAGGACACCTGATAACGTTTGAAGACAGTTTGGGTTGTTGTAACTAGGGGGCAGTGTTGCTGACATTACAGTTGATAGCGGCCAGGTGTGCTGCTAAACATACCAAGGTGCCCAGGACACCCCTCCCGACTGACTCTAAAAGCCCATAGTGTTGAAGTCAAGAAACCCTTCTCTAAACATTGGCCTTAGTGCTGCCACTGTCTCATGACAATTAACAATGAGGTGTCTGAGGCCCAATCTGGCTTTAAAAAAATTGTAGGGGTGTCGATAGAACTTGTGAGACTTTAAAAAGTTTATACTTGAAATGTAACAGAACTTAATGAGGCTAAGTGTGGGCTTCCATGGCAGCTCAGCAGTTAAGAATCTCCCTGCCAGTGCAGAAGACATCGGTTTGATTCCTGGGTTGGGAAGATCTCCTGGAGGAGGAAATAGCAACCCATTTGGGTATTCTTGCCTGAAAAACTCTATGGACAGAGGAGCCTGGGGAGACTACTGTTCACATGGTTGCAAACAGCTGGACCCATCTGAGCGGCTATGCACAGCACAGCACATAGCTGATACACGTTGTACAGCAGGAACTAACACAACACTGTATAGCAATTACACTCCAATTAAAAAATATTTTTGCATCTATAAATACAAGCAACATTTGTGTATGATTTACTTTTCTATAACTGTCCAGTTTGGGATTAAAACTACCTTATCAATTATCTCATAAGATTAGTTGGATAGGTATTTATCTTTTTCTTGTATCTGAAGCAGTTTAATAGGAGATAGACTATTTATATGTTCTTTGAAGGTTTGGATAAAATAATTTATGAGCCCATCTGAGCCTGATGTCTGGTGGGTCGCTGGGTATGGAGGAGGCTTGGGCAATGATTGAATTCTTTAAATGGTTCTTGATTTACTCATGTTTCCAATCTATCATTGAGTTAATTTAAATTTTTTATGTTTCAAAAAAGATCCATTCCATCTAAACTTTAATACTTCATGGTTTACCTTTATTCTCAGTATTTCTAATTATGATCTCTTTTTCTTTCCTGGTATATTTTTTTTGTCTTTTCTCTGTTTTTCTTGACTAGTCTTGTCTATTTTATTAGTTTGCTTTTTAAAGTATTGACTTATGATTTTGGTGAATGTCCTGCAAGGTGACTCCCCTGTAGATTTCATGCTGTCAGGCCAGGTGGGTCACTATCTGGGTTTCCACCTGTCATCGCCAGGATGTGCGATGAATTCCACAGCATTGCTAGAAGGCACAGATTCAGGAACAAGATTCACTAGGAAAACTTACAGAGGTCAAGGTGAATCAACAGGAGAAAAGGCAGGGGTTCCCCTCCATCGAGCAGAGACACCTGTGGATGAGCAGCTGCTGGCTTGCAGTGAGGGTCTTCCTCTTCAGTGCACAGACCTCCTCCAGCCACTTGGCTTCCCCTGTCATCATCAGCTGAAAGAATGGAAGCAGCTTGGTGGTGGGGAAACAAACAGGATACTGGATGTCAGGCTGTCTGGATTTGGGGCCACTCTGTCAGCAGTTCTAGCTGCCTGGCACCCGGAAACCTTGTTATTTACCCCCTCATGGAGGGCCATGAGAAAGCCATTAGTTCCCAAGGAAACTGAGTTCACATCCAGACCCCATCTGGCTATAGCTAGCTCATTTCCAGACAGTTCAGCATAAGCGCTCAGATCACTCCATCTGCCTGCTCTCTCTGTCTCTGCTTGAGATGCATTGTAATCACCCCTTTGCATTTGGATCATGTCAACATCTCCTTGCAATTGGATGGGATTTTGCTATGTGTATTTCAATACTATGTGCATGATCTCAAAAATATATATTATCTTTTTGATGGTGTGTTCCTCTTTTGTTACCTAGTGTCCTTCTTTATTGCTTTTAATATTTTTCAGGGAATTTTAAAAAAGTAAACTTTTTGGAATACCTGCTATTTACTAGCTGTCAAACTGCAGCCATTCCCTACAATAACCTCTGAGGAAATTTAGGACAAGAAAACACAGGAGACTGGCTCCAGGTAGGTGAGATGCATATGAAAGGAAGGATTTCAGTGAGCCCAATCTCTTGCATCTTCCCATACACAGAGAAGCACTATATCCCTTAACTTGAGATGTCTGGTTTTCCTTTGACAGTGACAGCGTCAGTTTCTGAGTCCTGTCTGACTCTTTGCGACCCCATGGATGGTAGCCTGACAGGCTCCTCTGTCCATGGGGTTGTCCAGACAAGAATACTGCAGTGGGTAGCTAGTCCCTTCTCCAGAGGATCTTCCCAATTCAGGGACTGAACCTGGGTCTCCTGCATTGCAGGTAGATTCTTTACCATCTGAGCCACCGGATTATAATATAACTCTATGTTGCTCAAATTTTTCAACCTTTGGTGATTGGAGCCTTTCAGCTGGCCCTGTGTCCCTTTAACAAACCACCATCAATGTAGGCTTTTGTTTGTTTGTTTGTTTTAACACTTATTGCTTTCTGCCATTACAAGATGCCCTGGACTTATAGATATTTTCTGCTATCGCCACAGAATTAGTCTTTTCGAAGAATCCTGGCTCCTTTTATTGGAGAATCTTAGAAACCAAAATCTGGACACTATACAAAGTGTCATTCCTTCCAGGTCCTTCTAGACCAAGAAATTTGCCATAAATGTGTATACTATCAGTTCAGTTCAGTTCAGTCGCTCAGTCGTGTCCGACTCTTTGCGACCCCATGAATCACAGCACACCAGGCCTCCCTGTCCATCACCAGCTCCCGGAGTTTACTCAAACTCACATCCATTGAGTCCGTGATGCCATCCAGCCATCTCATACTCTGTTGTCCCCTTCTCCTCCTGCCCCTAATTCCTCCCACCATCAGAGTCTTTTCCAGTGAGTCAACTCTTCACATGAGGCGGCCAAAGTACTGGAGTTTCAGCTTTAGCATCATTCCTTCCAAAGAACACCCAGGACTGATCTCCTTCAGAATGGACTGGTTGTATCTCCTTGCAGTCCAAGGGACTCACAAAAGTCTTCTCCAACACCACAGTTCAAAAGCATCAATTCTTCAGCGCTCTGCTTTCTTCACAGTTCAACTCTCACATCCATACATGACCACTGGAAAAGCCATTGCCTTGACTAGATGGACAATACACACATAAGTAAATATTACTATATGCAGCCGTCTGTATATTAAGCTAAATGTGAGTTAAGCTAAACATGTGTTCCTACTGATATCACCAACTTTGATCCATTATCACATAGGTCATTCTAGCCTATTTAAAAAATAACAGTTTTTCTTTAACCAGGTTTTTTTTTTTTAATATTTATTTATTTAGCTGTGCTGGGTCTTAGCTACAGCATGAGAACTCTTAGTTGTGGCATTCAAACTCTTAGTTGTCTCATTTTTGATCTAGTTCCCTGATCAGGGATCAAACCCAGGCCCCTTGCATTGGGAACATGAAGTCGTAGCCACTGGACCACCAGGGAAGTCTCCTTTCTAACCTTTCATTTTAGGTTGTCTTTAACCTTCTCCTCCAACAGTGAGAAAGCCACCTTTGACCAACTGTCGTTCATTCATTTAATTGTTTGAGCCTGGTATACATGCATAACAGTGGTAGAAATATTAACCCATACCCCTGTGTGAAACTACTTCACCAACTAGGCTGCAGTGCTTCTGTGCAGTTTCTTTTACCTCTAGTCTTATGAAATACACTCATTTTCAGTTACTTAAATGAGTACTTCTTCGCCTGCCCCTTTCAGGGAAGTTTTTTAGTATTTTTGTAATGTAGTTGATTGTTTTGGAGAAGGCAATGGCACCCCACTCCAGTACTCTTGCCTGGAAAATCCCGTGGATGGAGGAGCCTGGTGGGCTGCAGTCCATGGGGTCGCTAAGAATCTGACACGACTGAGCGACTTCCCTTTCACTTTTCACTTTCATGCATTGGAGAAGGAAATGGCAACCCACTCCAGTGTTCTTGCCCGGAGAATCCTGGGGACAGGGGAGCTTGGTGGGCTTCCGTCTATGGGATCGAACAGGGTTGGACACGACTGAAGTGACTTAGCAGCAGTAGCAGTTGATTGTTTTGTTATATTCTGTACTCTTTCCTTCCTATCAATGTTTCAGAAATCAACTTCATTGAGCTATGATCTCTGTACAATAAATATATCAGTTTAAAATGAAATTCAATGAACTCTGACAAACACACACACTCAGGACACCACTGCCACAATTAAGACAGGATATACCTATTACCCTCAAAAGCCACCCTTGCCTTTGCCATATGCCCTTTCTTCACATCTGGCCCTAGACCCCTATATATGCTTTTTGGTCTCTATATGTCAGATTACAGTTTAAAAAAATCATTTTGAGATTCCTGCATGGTTTTGTGTAATCAATATTTATTTATCCTTTTTTGCCTGTTGAGGAATATTTGGTTAGATTCAAGTTTTTAGCTATTGTGAATGAACACATCTGTTACGAACATTTATACATAAGCATTTCTATGAAAATATTTGCTTTCTCTTGGGTGAGTAACTTGAAATGGAATGTCTGGGCCATATGGTAGGTGTGGGTTTAAGAAAAGTCCAAACTCTTCCAAATTGGCCAGACCATGTTTATTCCCACTGGTGGTGTATGAGGGTTGTCACATTTTCTTCTCTCACTCTGACTTGCATACCTCCTATAAGGACCCCTGTGATTACATTGGACCCACTGGGATAATCCTGAATATTCTCCCCATCTTGAGATCTCAGTTATGTCTGAAAAATCCCTTTTGCTGTTGAAGATAGCATTCATATATGGACTAGGATGTGAACATCTTTCAGGGGCCATTTCAGAACAGTCTCAAAGAATTTGTGGCCATATTTTATCACTCACGTCATAATTTCTAAGAGCAGTTTCTAATTTCACAGGGACTGGTACTGCTAGAACTCAGCATGCAAGTGTGAAGCATAGTCAGAGATGAGCTTTGAAAGGTTAATTGGGTGATTCAATCATGTAGAGAATTTTCTGCCAGTGTGATATTCTGGGCTTTTACTTAAAGTAAGTCAGGAGGAAATTGGAGGATTTTTAGAAGGCTAAAAAAATTCATCTGACAGAGTGTAACAAACTCACTCTGGCTATTGTGTCAAGAGTAGACTATAGAAGGACAAGGTTGGATGAGTTAGGAATTTTTTTTTTTTCAATCCAAGCAAGTATGAAGGGAGCTTAGGTCAGGGTGGAAGCTGTGGTGATGGTAAGTAAAGTTGCTCAGTCATGTCCGACTCTTTGCAACCCCATGGACTGTAGCCTACCAGGCTCCTCAGTCCATGGGATTTTCCAAGCAAGAGTACTGGATTGGGTTACCATTTCCTTCTCCAGGGGATCTTCCCGACCCAGGGATTGAACCTGGGTCTCCAGCATTGCAGACAGACGTCTTACCATCTGAGCCACCAGGGAAGTGGTAGCTAATGTTGGGATATGATTTGAAGGTAAGCTCAAAGATCTGTTCCTGAACTGGATATGGTATGTGAAGCAGCAGTGCACAGGCTCTTGGCATTCAGGCTGTGGTAGTTGTGTCACTCAAGGTCAGTAGTTGTGGCTCATGGGCTTAGGTGCCTCATGGGCATGTGGAATCTTCCCAGAGCAGGGATCAAACCTGTGTTCCCTGCACTGGCATGCAGATTCTTAACCATTGGACCACCAGGGAAGTCCTCCAAGTTGTTTTTGGCTAGGATTAGAAGGATGCAGTTATTATTTATGAGATAGGGAAAGCTGCTGGTAGTTTAGAGGAGAAAGATTAGATTTCAGTTTTGTCCATGGTAAGTTCAGATGCTTATTCTATAATTTTATAGTAAGTTTGAGGAAGTAGTTGGGTATAGTGAAGAGTTTGGGGAAGAAGTCTGGGCTGAGGATATAAATTTTGGCGTTGGCAGCATATAGGTCATGCACACCTCTGCTCAACCACTCAGTTGTGTCCTACTCTCTGCAGCCCTGTGGACTGTAGCCCAACAGGCTCCTCTGTCCATGGGATTTTCGCAGCAAGAATACTGGAGTGAATTGTCATTTCCTCTTCCAGGGATCTTCCTCATCCAGGGATCAAACTCAGATGCATCTCCTGCATTGGCAGATGGATTCTTTTACCACTGAGTCACCTGGGAGGCCCCTTACAGGTCATGAGAGTAGATGAAATCATCAAAACAATGAGTATACAGAGAGGACAACCAACACGGAAAGTTCAGGGAGATTAGAAGGACCCAGAAAAAAAAAAAAGGCTCAGAATTCATGACTATTGAAGTAGAAGGAAATCAGGAGAGTGTATTGCCTTGGAAACCAAGAGAAGAAAGTGAAGGGGTTGGAAGTGATGAACTCTGTCAAATAAGGTGCAGATTGAGAATTGATTACTGAATGTAGAAATGTGAAGGTCAGCCATGAACTTGATAACAGCAATTTTGATAGAGTTACATGGAGTGCAATAATATGATGAGAATAGTTAAAAGAGAAAAAGGAAAAAGAAGCATTGGAGATAGCAGTCACTTTTAAGGTGTTAAGCTCTAAAAGAAGGTGATAAATACAATGGTACCCAAAGGGTGAATGGAAGAGAAAGTAGTGATTTTTAAGATAGGAGAACAAATAGAAGTTTGGAGTAGATCCAGAGAAGGATTCATATAGAAGGGAATATCACAGCAAAGAAAGAAGGAATGACTGCTGGAAAGTTCCTTGAGAGGGCCAAAGGGATGGTCCTAGGTTGGTCTTAGCTAGGAGCTAGGGCTCCAAAATCGCTGCAGATGGTGATTGCAGCCATGAAATTAAAAGACACTTACTCCTTGGGAGGAAAGTGACCAACCTAGATAGCATATTAAAAAGGAGAGACATTACTTTGCCAACAAAGGTCTGTCTAGTCAAGGCTATGGTTTTTCCAGTGGTCATGTATGGATGTGAGAGTTGGACTATAAAGAAAGCTGAGCTCTGAAGAATTGATGATTTTGAACTGTGATGTTGGAGAAGACTCTTGAGAGTCCATTGGACTGCAAGGAGATCCAACCAGTCCATCCTAAAGGAGATCAATCCTGGGTGTTCATTGGAAGGACAGCTGTTGAAGCTGAAACTCCAATATTTTGGCCACCTCATATGAAGAGCTAACTCATTTGAAAAGACCCTGATGCTGGGAAAGATTGAGGGCAGGAGGAGAAGGGGATGACAGAGGATGAGATGGTTGGATGGCATCACCGACTCAATGGACATGGGTTTGGGTGGACTCTGGGAGTTGGTGATGGACAGGGAGGCCTGGCATGCTGCGGTTCATGGGGTCACAAAGAGTTGGATATGATTGAGCAACTTAACTGAACTGAGGTCCCACCTAATTCCACAGGATTGGTTCCAGAGAGGAGCAGATAGAACTTCCACCATCCATCTATCCATTTTGATCTCGTCAGCTCAGAAAAGCCAGTTATGGATTAAGAAAAGCCATGACATTAAGGTAGCAATTTTTTGCTTGTGGGAAATCCAGCCTCTTATTTTAGAAAATCTCTCTAGAACCTAAAGAAATGAAGTGACTTGTTTATATTTAACCCATGATTTTGTGGCTTCATCATTTCCATTTTATTTGTTAATTTTTAATGAGTTCTGTAAAACAGTTTATATAAATGCTGATTTGAGAAACAATAATTAGCATAATTTAAAAGGCTAGTTTCTTAAGTAGGAACTTTATTAGGGAAATAAAGCTTCATTTTGTCCTCAGTCTGTCACTGAGAGAATTAAATTCTATCCCCTTCCTCAAATCTGTGAGTTGCATTTCTCTAAGAACAATTTAAAAAGCTCTTTTTAGTAAAGATATCTAGTGCATACTCAGTCACTCAGGTGTGTCTGACTCTTTGAGACCCTTTGGACTGTAGCCCGCTGGGCTCCTCTGTGGAATTCTCCCCACAATATACTGGAGTGGATTGCCATTTCCTTCTCCAGGGGCTCTTCCTGACTCAGGGGTCAAATCTGCATCTCCCATTGACAGGCAGATTGTTTACCACTGAGCCACCTGGAAAGCCCAAAACTATTTATAAAAAACTCAAATAAATACTAGAAAGCTGTAAAGATGGTGTTACTGTAAAAGCCCCAATTCTTCCAAATTTCCATTAATAACAAACAATTCTCAGAGACTGGTCGAGTTCAGCTAGGAACAACATACAGTTTCAACACTTTTTATCTCCCGTAGGATAATCTCTGGAATTAAATGCAGTGGCAGGACAAACATTTCTTGTAGTTACTTAAGCAAGAACTTTGAGGGCTGGCTAGTCCCTCCACAGACATGAAGGTCCATAGCAGAACTATGCACAATAACCAGTAGGTGGAAACAACCAAATGCAAATGTCATCAAGGGTGAATGGATAAACCAAACATGTTACATCCACACAGCAGAATATTATTCAGCCATAAAAAGGAACTACTAGATTTTAAAGGATTTGCACTATAACTGAGATGAACTCTGAAAGCTTTATGATAAGTAAAAGAACCCAGACATCAAAGATTTTCATTGGTTACTTCAATTTATATGAAATATCCAGAATAGGTAAATCCATAGAGACAGGAATCAGGCTGGTGGTTGCTCAAGAGCTGGGGTGAGGAGAGAATTCAAAGTGATTGCTAATATGTACAGAGTTTTTTTGTGGGGTGATGAAAATGTTTTGAAACTAGGTAGAGGTGGTGGTCGCATTGTGAAAGTATTAAATGCTACTCAATTGTGGACTTTAAAGTGATGAATTTTGTCATGTGACTTTCACCTCAATTAAAAAACTTAATATGGGAAAAAAACCTTCAGTGGCTCCTCATTGTATTTATTTTTTTAAGCTTCTTAAAATTTTTATTTGTTTATGACAAACTGAGACAGCACATTAAAAAGCAGAGGCACCACTTTACCAACAAAAGTCCATATAATCAAAGCTATGATTTTTCCAGTAGTCATGTATGGATGTGAGAGTTGGACCATAAAGAAGGCTGAACTCTGAAGAATTGATGCTTTTGGATAATAGTGTTGGAGAAGACTCTTGAGATTCCCTTGAACTGCAAGGAGATACAACCAGTCAATCCTAAAGAAAATCAGTCTTGAATATTCATTGGAAGGAATGATGCTGAAGCTGAAGCTTCAATAATTTGGCCACATGATCTGAGGAGACAACTCATTGGAAAAGACCCTGATGCTGGGAAAGATTGAAGGCAGGAGGAGAAGAGGGTGGCCGAGGATTAGATGGTTGGGTGGCATCATCGACACAATGGATATGAGTTTGAGCAAACTCTGGGAAATAGTGAAGGACAAGGAAGCCTGGTATGCTGCAGTCCATGGGGTTACAAAGAGTCGGGCTTAGCAACTAAGCAACAAAACATTTTTATATTTGGCTATGCTGGGTCTTGGTTGCTGCGTGGGCTATTCTCTAGCTGTGGTGAGCTGGCTTCTCATTGCAGTGGCTTCTCTTGTTGTGGAACATGGGCTCTAGGAACTAAGGCACGTGGGCTTCAGTAGTTGCAGCTCCCGGACTCTAGAGCATAAGTTCAACAGTTGTGGCACACGGGCTTAGTTGTTCCAAGGCATATGGGATCTTCCTGGATCAGAGATGGAACCTGTGTCTCCTGTATTGGAAGGCTAATTCTTAACCACTGGACCAGGGAAGTCCCTAAATAGGCACTTTAAAATGAGAATGAGGGAGTGGGAAGTGATGGGGGGAGGAGGCTTGAGCAGTCAAGCAACTGAAGTTACAAAACATGGTTAAGAGGGTTGGCCAGCATGGATTTGATTAGGGAGTGTCAGGCTGCTACTTTCTCTTAGAGACTGGAAAGCAGAGCCCCACACCTTTTTGAGAACTACATTTCAAAGGAAGGGCTTTCAGGTCCTTGAGACTGTCCTGGGTTATAGGAGATGTATGTACATCTCAAAGGGACAGTGGAAGGATATACAGTTGTCAGCTTTTAAAATAAATCCTTTAAGAAAGGCAGGAAGTCAGTACATTGTTTTGGCAGCCTTGAGCTTTTCTGACCTGATGCTAGATCAGCATGAGGGATCTTAGTTCCCTGACCAGGGATTGAACCCATGCTCCTTGCATTGGCGGCACAGAGTTTTAACCACTGGACCACCAGGGAGGTCTACCCTACATAGTTATTTTTGATCCATATAATATTATATTCTTATTTTTGGTTAACATATCTCTTTCCCCTATTGGAGCTTCTAGAGGGTAGAAATGTTGCTTCATTTTTTATTTTGATTCTCGATCTTCATTCAGTTTCTGGCATATATTAGGTAAACAGCTAATGTGAGATGAAGGCTTCCCAGGTGGCGCAGTGTAAAGAATCTGTTTACAATGCAGGAGATGCAGGTGACTTGGGTTCTGTCCATGGTTTGGGATAGGAAATGATAACCCACTCCAGTATTCTTGCCTGGAAAATCCCACAGACAGAGGAGCCTGGTGGGCTACAGTCCACAGGGTTGAAATGAGTGGACATGATTGAGTAAATGAGCACGCACGCATACATTGTTAGATGAATGAATTAAAAAATGAAAAGTAGATAGATGGATAAAGTCACACTGTTCATTTGTGGGGCTAGAAGCTAGATTTCTTATGCAAAGCCCAGATTCCTTGACATAAACAAGCCTAACTGATGGCTCCCCACAAGGCAAGACCCAGGAACACTTATAACATACAAGGAAGGTATGTTGGAGTTTTTAAAAAAACAAACACAAGTAAAAGATAACACGTAGACTACCTAGTTAAAAACATCTTTGCCATAGTCAGTATTAGTTTTTCTTAGACAACTCCAATGTAAATTTTTGTGCACCTATATACTAATGCATGCTTTTGAATTTTAATTTTTGTGTATATTTAACATACACCTTTCTATTTACCTCTTTCAACTGGAAATTAAAACTTTAATTAAAAAAGCTAGCCACATGTTGTATTTTCTGTACTTAGAAATACAGTCAAACTGAAAAGCTTCTGCACAGCAAAGGAAACCATTAACAAAATGAAAAGGTAAATCACAGAAAGGGAGAAAATATTTGCAAATCATATATATGAGAAACGATTAATATCCAAAATACATAAAAAACTTATACAACTCAAAAATTATAATGGATAGCATCATTAAAGCTAGGTCAAAAATATATTCTCAAAAAATAATAAGCAAAGATTCTTTATTATTAATAAGATGTCTTTAGTTGAGCTTTTGTTCAGGTGAAACCGTAAGTAGCTAAATAAGTTTGATGAATGGAAACACTTGGTTCTGGCATGGTGTGTGGTGTGAGAAAGTTTCTATATGTCAAATGTGTATTAAAAGTAATAACATTTCAGAAAAAAGCAAAAATCCCCAAACAATCTGATTAAAAAATGGTCAGAGGGACAGAATTAAACATTTTGCCAAACAGAACTACAAATGGCTAACATGTACATGAAAATGTATGCAACACCACTCATCACCAGGGAAACGCAAATCAAAACCATCCTGAGATAGCGCCTCTGCAGTCTCTTCTTCTCCTCACTGTGCTTTCCTGGCTTTCTCTTCTTCTCTGGTTTGATTCACAGGATTACTGTGTGCCCATGCTTAGTTGCTCAGTTATGTCTGGCTCTTTGTAACCCCAAGGACTGTAGCCTGACAGGCTCCTCTGTCCATGGAATTCTCCAGGCAAGAATCCTGGAATGGGTAACCATTCCCTTCTTCAGGGTATCTTCTGATCCAGGAACTGAACTTGGGTCTCCTGCATTGCAGGCAGATTCTTTACCACCTGAGCCACCAGGGAAGCTCATTTCCAAGCAAAGACATGAATAAAGTAAGAAATGAGCTGTTCAAAGACCTGGGGCTAGGCCTTGTGGATAGAGGAAACAAAGAACCTAAAGGAGGGAGTAAGATGGAGCTCACAGTGGCAATACCAAGGCCAAAATGCAGAAGAGAGAGAGGCAGGATGATAGGAAAGGAAAGTGAGGAGGCTGCAGGGGCCAGGTAATTTACAGTTTTGTGGTTTTAACTAAGCTGTAAGGTAAATGTCTGACTCACAGGGAGAATCTGGGATTTTTGTCATAAGCGTGAAAGCCATTGGGAAGTAACTAGAGAGTCTTGAATAGGGAAGAGGTGTCTGATTAAGGTTTTGGAAAAAAAAGAAGCATCCTGGATAGACCAAAGTAGGACAAGAGTGGACAAAGAAAGATAAATCAGAAGATGATTGTAGAATTCTGGAACAGAGATGATAGTGGTTGGAGTGAGAATCTTGGCCATTGGGTAAGAGAAAGGGTTGTCAAATATGGAATGTATTTTGAAGGAACAGTCTTAAAGATTTGCTGACCTCCATTTGAACAAGGGACAAATACCACACATCTACAATAATTAAACTGGTGTGTCCCTTGCATACAGAAATTAGTCAGATCAGTGGAAGGAGTATACCGTCCCCAAAGAGAGCCATTTGGGAGAGAGTTTTGCAAATCATAATGAGGAACTAATCAGTGAGAAGAGCGTGGATTATTTAAAAATGGTGCTGAGAAAACTGACTTAGAATTTGCAAAACAAAATGAGACCTCCCATTGTCTTGTGGATGCCAGCACATATCCTAGATAGATTAAATAATTCAGTCAACATAAAAACATGAAGTCATAAGGAATTAATGTCAGAAACACATCTGGGTTCTTGATTAGGAAGGAGGAACTTATTCAGCATGAAAGCAAAGGCAGAAACCACCGGGAAGGATTGATAGAAATGGGAAGCTCTTGTGTGTCACAAAAAACTAAGAGCCAAGTGACAGCCAAAACCTAGTCACAGCATGTGATGAAGGGTTACCATCAATGATACACAGAAGAATGCTTTTCACTGTAAGGAAAAGACAAACATTCAGTGTAAAAAATGGGCAAAAGAGACTTTCTGCTGTAAAAATGTAAAATTGGCTTAAGTTCAAACTGACTTAAACTGTAAGGTAACTGACTGACTCACTCAACTGAAAGTCTAGAGGGAGGGTGAACTTTAGGGTTGGTTGATCTAAGACCCAATACCAGAGAATTTAGATTTTGTCTCCCTGCTTATTTTCTACCCTAGCAACATGTCAGTTTCCATGTAAGGCTAGTTTCCAGGGGTTCAGGAGGACTGCTGATTATGATCATAGATACATGTCTCATTCCTATTCATGTGGCTCTTCCTTCTCTCTCAATGCACTTTTAAATTATGTAACATTTTGTATATATGTTAATAAATAACATGTATAATGTATATGCAGGCCATGCAGGGTTATTAAATAGAAAAACCCAAGGTAAGAACTGCAAATTTACCAATATCTTGAAATCTTACATTATCAGTATGTCCTTCACAAAGCCCTTGTCTTCTTCTTCTTTTTTTTAATCTATATTTTTAAAATTTGTATTGGTCTTAGTTATGGCAGACAGGATCTTTAGTTGAGGCATGTGGGCTCTAGTTCCCTGACCAGAGATCAAACCTGGGCCCCCTGCACTGAGAATGCAGCAACTCAGCCACTGGACCACCAGGGAAGTTTCCATGTCTTCTTTTTTCTGAGGAATATACTGCCTTGATATTTATTTTATCATTTCCTGGCTATTTACTTATTTTAACTACATATTTATTTTAACTACTACATGAATTCATATATTCATACACTAAATAAGATATAACTCAGATGTGTTTGTTCTTGAGTGTTATAAAAATTATATTGTACACAGCTGTATCTTCTTCACTTGCCCTCATTTATAAACTCTATGCTGTGATTATGTGAGACCTTATTTATCTAGTCTCTATTGATGGACATTGGGTTGTTTCTCTTTGTTTTATTGCAACTAAGAACAATACCATGATCATTCTTGCACATGTCTCTCTTTGTATGTGTGCAAGAGTATCTCAGTATTTAAACAGGATGGAGGTTTGGGTAATAGGTTATGCAAATTAAACTTTACAAGGCAATGCCCAGTTGTTCTACAAATTGATGATACCTACTTACAGCGTCATACAAGAGCGTAAGTAACTATTGCTCAGTCATACACATTATCATCAGACTTAACTTTTTGGATTTCTAATGACCTATGCTCTAAAAGGAGTACATGAAGGCTGTAAGTTGTCACCCTGCTTATTTAACTTCTATGCAGAGTACATCATGAGAAACGCTGGGCTGGAAGAAGCACAAGCTGGAATCAAAATTGCCAGGAGAAATATCAATAACCACAGATATGCAGATGACACCACCCTTATGGCAGAAAGTGAAGAGGAGCTAAAAAGCCTCTTGATGAAAGTGAAAGAGGAGAGTGAAAAAGTTGGCTTAAAGCTCAACATTCAGAAAACAAAGATCATGGCATCCGGTCCCATCACTTCATGGGAAATAGATGGGGAAACAGTGTCAGACTTTATTTTTGGGGGCTCCAAAATCACTGCAGATGGTGACTGCAGCCATGAAATTAAAAGACCCTTACTCCTTGGAAGAAAAGTTATGACCAACCTAGACAGCATATTCAAAAGCAGAGACATTACTTTGCCGACTAAGGTCCGTCTAGTCAAGGCTATGGTTTTTCCAGTAGTCATGTATGGATGTGAGAGTTGGACTGTGAAGAAGGCTGAGCGCCGAAGAATTGATGCGTTTGAACCGTGGTGTTGGAGAAGACTCTTGAGAGTCCCTTGGACTACAAGGAGATCCAACCAGTCCATTCTGAAGGAGATCAGCCCTGGGATTTCTTTGGAAGGAATGATGCTAAAGCTGAAGCTCCAGTACTTTGGCCACCTCATGAGAAGAGTTGACTCATTGGAAAGACTCTGATGCTGGGAGGGATTGGGGGCAGGAGGAGAAGGGGATGACGGAGGATGAGATGGCTGGATGGCATCACGGACTCGATGGACGTGAGTCTGAGTGAACTCCGGGAGATGGTGATGGACAAGGAGGCCTGGCGTGCTGCGATTCATGGGTCGCAAAGAGTCAGACACGACTGGGCGACTGAACTGAAGTGAACTTGTCTAGAAGCAGATTGTGACTCCATCCTTTTAGTTCAATAGACACTAAAACGAAAACCGGAAGAATATTAATGAAATGTTAGTAGCTTCTATTCTTAGCTTTCTTAGTGGCTCAGATGGTAGAGAATCTGCCTGCAATGCAGGAGACCCAGGTTCAATCCCTGGGTCAGAAAGATCCCCTGGAGAAGGAAATGGCAACCCACTCCACTATTCTTGCCTGGAGAATTCCATGGACAGAGGAGCCTGGCAGGCTACAGTCCGTGGAGTCACAGAGTTGAACACAACTGAGTGACTAACACTTTCAACTTTTCTGAATGATGTTTACTCTAGAGTTTTGTCAACTTTCTTTAATTTTACCTTATATACTTTCCAAGTTTTCTAAGGAAATATAACATGTCACATCCTCTTAGAGATCAGCTACTTTCATGAAACTCATTCCTTCTTTGGGAACAAACTTATCAGCATAACACGTGTACCACAGGAGGTTAAAACCTTAGGAATCAGAAAAGGGTTCAAATTCTGCCTCCATTCCTTACACACTGGGACTCCTTGGGCACATTTCCTTATTTAAATGAAAGATATTATAAGCATTAAATCAGATATGTATATTAAATGCTTTACATACTGACTGCTGTACATTGAGATAAATCTTAGGACCTGAAAAGGGCAATTTCTATGACTTTGAAGTGGTGATATGCTGGCAAGTGGTGTTCAACAGGGCAGTGTATGAAAAATAATTTATTAAAAATTATAATCAAAGTGCTAAAGCTTGAAAGTTACTGACTTAAGTATACATGTAATTAAATTAATTAACTTAAATGTATGTAAAGTAACTTTAAGATAACCCCTATAGTCACATCACTTTTCCACATTTGATTTCAGAATATCTTCTTAAGTGAAAGACAGAAACATGGAATGATGCTAAAAATTCCAGGTAAATACATTATCCATGCTGCATTTCATGTAGCCCTTACTTGTGTAGTATTATTTGTTAAATGATTATAGTTGATTACATTGCTATGACTTGTGATTGTATAATTATTTCATTTTTTCTTGTATTTTTTTGTTTTACTCCCATGAGTAAATTTTAGTAAGAAAGAAAGCAAATATTAAATAAGAAGCTGTGAATGGGAGAAGAATGTGATAAATATCTTTGTTAGGAACACAAAAAACCTAGACTGATCGAAAAAGAAATTGAAAATAATGATCAGATGGTATGGATTAACATTTCTACATTAATAATATATTTATATATTTAAATTGATTTCACTGTGTCCATGAAAGGCAAAGTAGGTGAACTTTATTTACTTTATTTCTGAACAAATTGTCTGGTTTTCTTCAAAGACCAGAAACTGCCATTAGAGTGTCTAAAATATATTTTGAGAAAATAGTATCAAAAAATGCTTTTAAATTTTTTATTTTTCAGTTAAAGTATAGTTTATCTACATTATTATTTTAGTTTCAGGTATAAAACACAGTAACTCACTATTTTTATATATTATACTCCATTTAAGTTATTATAAAATATTGGCTACATTTTGTGTGCTGTGCAATATATTCTTGTTATTTATTTTATACACAACAGTTTATACCTCTTAATCCCATACCCTATTCTTGCCCCTGTCCACCTTGCTCTCCCCACTGGCAACCACTAGTTTGTTCTCTGTATCTGTGAATCTGTTTCTGTTCTGTTATACTCATTTGTTTGATATCTATTAAGCCAAACTGTTATAATGTGTCATTTATGGCCACTGTTTCTTTATGGATTTTTTTGTCTGGATGATCTGTCCATTGATGTAAGTGAGGTGTTAGTATTATTGTCAATTTCTCTCTTTATATCTATTAATTTTGCTTTATACATTAATAGGTGCTATATTATAGTGTGTATATATTACTGAGTGTTATATCTTCTTTTATGAATTCCTTTATCATTTTATAATGCCCTTCTTTGATTTTTGTTATAGACTTTACTTTAAAGTTTACTTTGTCTGATATGAGTATTGCTACCCTCATTTCTTTTTGTTTTCATTTGCATGAAATATCTTTTACCATCCTCTCACTTTTGTTCTGTGTTATCTTTACCTCTGAAGTGAGTGTCTTGTAGATGGGCCTTATCATTATTATTTTTAACCCAATTGGCCACCCTCTGTCTTTTGATTGGGGCATTTAGACCACTGATGTTTAAAATGATTACTGATAGGTATGTACTTACTGCCATTTGGTACTTGTTTTCTGGTTGTTTTTGTAATTCCCCTCTGTTCTTTCTCCTTCGTTTAGTTCCTTCTTCGGATGTGCACACTTTCCTTGGCAATGGGCACCCAGTGGGGGCTGGGGTGCATGCCGGGGTGGTCACAAGAAATTGGCCAGAGCCCCATACCGTTTTCAACCGGTTTCCTTAGCCTCATTCCTGGGAGTAAACAAGTGTGTGTGAGTGTGCGCGCGCGCGCGTGTGTGTGTGTGTTCTTCACAAGTAGAGTGTTGGTTTCTTGCAGCTCTCCTTGAAGTCCCACTGGATTTCAAACCAGCTATGAAGACTTGTCTTCTGGGTGCTGGACCCCAGGGCTAACATGCCCAATTTGGGTAATGAGTCCCTCCCTTGCCAGGGAGGACTCCTGAGTCAGTGACAGCCCCACCTCTTCTGTGTCCCCTGCTGGGACCATGGGTCCTGAGCCAGTTGCTTCTCCTCCCTTTCTACTGTACTTCCAGTGTATCTTTCCTCACAGGTTTGGTTATAGAAGAGCCTTTCTGCCAGTCTTCAGTTAGTTTTCAGAAAGAATTGCTCCACATGAGACGTATTTTCCGATGTATTCCTAGGGGTAGGTGAGCTCAGCATCTTCCCACTCCATTATCTTGATCTCCTTCCTATGAGAAGTGCTCCTTTGAACTGGGTTTTTCCCAGCCTGTTCTAGTTGAGATATGGATTTGCATAATCCACAGGGCTCTCTTTTGTAATGTTCAGATCTTTATCCAACATCTCTTCCTTTTAATTTCTGCTCACAAATTTTTCTTTCTTATTTCTTTCCCTGGACTTTGTTCTTTCATAAAGCAAGACTTGTTTTATTATGGAACTCAATTATAAGTATTCAGTTATTGAGAAAGCAAGCTATTTTGAAAAAAAAAAAAAGAGAGAAAGAAAGAATCCACAAACCTTTTTTTTTTTTTTTGCAGAAGGAAATGAAAGATAGGAAAAGAGATAGTCTTACAGGAACTCTACAGGGGTTCTGAAACAGGCTACCACTACAGAAAATACCATTTTTTGGTGGATCTGCCAAATAATTACTAACTGATGTGTTAGGCACTTAATTTTGGTTGCTTTTATGGGAAAGATTGCAGAAACTAAAATAGTGCACATTAAGAACTGTACATCTCATACTTTTATAGCAAATATAATTTAATAGTTTAAGATAGCTGTTGTCTATTAGCAGAAACTTATTATTAGAATAGTTCTGAAGCCTCCAGCAAATTTGCATTCTGTGTTTCCAGCAGGGAGCCCAACCATCCCCACATTAATTAGTAATCAGAGATGGAAACAAGGAACTGATGAACAACAGGAAATTATCAGCATCTTATATTATTGGCAGAAGATTCCACTGCATCAGTCATTGAATTTCCATCATCTCATTTGAACTGGATGCCGTTGATGTAACATCTGTCATAGATGAATCAAATTATATGTGGTGACTAAAAAAGATGTACAGCTTGAGAGTTGTGAGTTAATTTTATTCAGAACAAAATGAGGACTGCAGCCTGAGAGGCAGCACCTCAGATAGCTTTGAAAGACTGCTCCAAAGCGGCAATGGGGGAGAGTCAATATATAAGGTTTTGGTGAAGGGCGAGTTCAATACCATGAAGCACTCATTTTACAAAAGGTTTTTGTTAGTCATGAGGATCTGATGTCACCATGAAGGGATTTAGTGCTTCTCTAGATATGAGGAGCTCATGATCTGAGCCACAGTCAGCTCCCTGTCTTGTTTTTTCTGACTGTATAGAGCTTCTCATTCTTTGGCTAAAACAATATTTCAATCAGATATCAGTGTTAACCACCTGGTGATGTCCATGTGTAGAGTCTTCTCTTGTGTTGTTGTAAGAGGGTGTTTGCTATGACCAGTGCATTCTCTCGGCAGAACTCTATTAGCCTTTGCCCTGCTTCATTCTGTACTCCAAGGTCAAATCTGCCTGTTACTCCAGGTGTTTCTTGACTTCCTACTTTTGCATTCCAGTCCCCTATAATGGAAAGGACATCTTTTTTGGCTGTTAGTTCTAGAAGGTATTGTAGGTATTCATAGAACAATTGAACTTCAGCTTCTTCAGCATTACTGGTCGGGGCATAGACTTGGATTACCATGATATTGAATGATTTGCCTTGGAAACGAACACAGATCATTCTGTCATTTTTGAGATTGCATCAGAGTACTGCATTTTGGACTCTTTTGTTGACCATGATGGCTACTCCATTTCTTCTAAGGGATTCTTGCCCACAATAGTAGATATAATGATCATCTGAGTTAAATTCACCCATTCGAGTCCATTTTAGTTCACTGATTCCTAAAATGTCGACGTTCACTCTTGCCATCTCCTGTTTGATCACTTCCAATTTGCCTTGATTCATGGACCTTACATTCCAGGTTCCTATGCAATATTGCTTTTTACAGCATCGGACCTTGCTTTCATCACCAATCACACCCACAACAGGGTGTCGGGAGTTGACTGTGGCTCAGATCATGAACTCCTTATTGCCAAATTCAGACTTACGGTTGAAGAAAGTAGGGAAACCACTAGACCATTCAGGTATGACCTAAATCAAAACACTTATGATTATATGGTGAAAGTGAAAAATAGATTTAAGGGACTAGATCTGATAGAGTGCCTGATGAACTATGGACGGAGGTTCGTGACATTGTACAGGAGACAGGGAGCAAGACGATTCCCAAGAAAAAGAAATGCAGAAAGGCAAAATGGCTGTCTGAGGAGGCCTTACAAACAGCTGTGAAAAGAAGAGAAGCAAAAAGCAAAGGAGAAAAGGAAAGATATACCCATTTGAATACAGAGTTCCAAAGAATGGCAAGGAGAGATAAGAAAGCCTTCTTCAGTGATCAATACAAAGAAATAGAGGAAAATAATAGAATGGGAAAGACTAGAGATCTCTTAAAGAAAACTAGAGACCAAGGGAACATTTTTTGAAAATATGGGCTCTATAAAGGACAGAAATGGTATGGACCTAACACAGGCAGAAGATATTAAGAAGAGATGAGCAAGAATACACAGAAGAACTGTACAAAAAAAGATCTTCACAACCCAGATAATCATGATGGTGTGATCACTCACCTAGAGCCAGACATCCTGGAATGTGAAGTCAAGTGGGCCTTAGGAAGCATCACTACGAACAAAGCTAGTGGAGGTGATGGAATTCCAGCTGAGCTATTTCAAATCCTGAAAGATGATGCTGTGAAAATGCTGCACTCAATATGCCAGCAAATTTGGAAAACTCAGCAGTGACCACAGGACTGGAAAAGGTCAGTTTTCATCCCAATCCCTAAGAAAGGCAATGCCAAAGAATGCTCAAACTACCACACAATTGCACTCATCTCACATGCTAGTAAAGTAAAATTCTCCAAGCCAGGGTTCAACAACACATGAACCATGAACTTCCAGATGTTCAAGCTGGTTTTAGAAAAGGCAGAGGAACCAGAGATCAAATTGCCAATATCCGCTGGATTGTGGAAAAAGCAAGAGAGTTCCAGAAAAACATCTATTTCTGCTTTATTGACTATGCCAAAGCCTTTGACTGTGTGGATCACAATAAACTGTAGAAAATTCTGAAAGAGATGGGAATACCAGATCACCTGACCTGCCTCTTGAGAAATCTGTATGCAGGTCAGGAAGAAACAGTTAGAACTGGACATGGAACAACAGACTGTTTCTAAATAGGAAAAGGAGTACATCGAGGCTGTATATTGTCACCCTGCTTATTTAACTTATATGCAGCATACATCATGAGAAACACTGGGCTGGATGAAACAAGCTGGAATCAAGATTGCCAGGAGAAATAGCAAAACCTTAGATATGCAGATGACACCACCCTTATGGCAGAAAGTGAAGAAGAACTAAAGGTCTTCTTGATGAAAGTGAAAGAGGAGAGTGAAAAGGTTGACTTACAGCTCAACATTCAGAAAACAAAGATCATGGCATCTGGTCCCATCCCTTCATGGCAAATAGATGGAGAAACAGTGGTAACAGTGTCAGACTTTATTTTGGGGGGTTCCAAAAGCACTGCAGATGGTGATTGCAGCCATGAAATTAAAAGATGCTTACTCCTTGGAAGAAAAGTTATGACCAACCTAGACAGCATATTAAAAAGCAGAGACTTAATTCACCAACAAAGGTCCATCTCGTCAAGGCTCTGGTCTTTCCAGTGGTCATGTATGGATGTGAGTGTTTGACTATAAAGAAAGCTGAGCACTGAAGAATTGATGCTTTTGAACTGTGATGTTGGAGAAGACTCTTGGGAGTCCTTTGGACTGCGAAAAGTTCCAACCAGTCCACCCTATAGGAAATAAGTCGAAGCTGAAACTCTAATGTATTGGCCACCTCCTGATGTGAAGAACTGAAAAGATGCTGATGTTGGGAAAGATTGAAGGTGAGAGGAGAAGGGGACCACAGAGGATGAGATGGTTGGATGGCATCACCGACTCAATGGAAATCAGTTTGAGTAAACTCTAGGAGTTGGTGATGGACACGGAGGCCTAGCTTGCTGCAGTCCATGGGGTCGCAAATGAGCAGTCCATGGGTCAGGAATGAGCAACTGAATTGAACTGAACCAGAATGAACTGAGATATGAGGAGATGCAAGGATTGAGATCATAAAATCTGTTCCTAAAAAAGTCCAACTATCTAAAGACCTGTCCCACCAGATTCCCTGGAGCACAGAGTGCCTCACTCCACCCTGAACTCCCTCAGGGGTTGTTGAAGGTCAACAGCTAAAGCAGCATGGGGTTCAATCTCTGTAGAGGCAGATGGTAAATGCTCTTGCCAATGTTATTGGCAATGCTCTTGATAAGGGCCAATTTGCAGTTGACAAGACATATACATATGGAACAAGTAAAATGATGTTTCTCTCATGGAGGTCGTGTTCTCCTGGCATTTTTTGGTCCATTGGTCCTCAGCATGGCAGCTGCTGATGGCTGATATCCAGAGTATGAAGGACAAGTGATAAGCATAAGGGGTATGAAGGACAAGTGATTAGCATAAGAGGAGAGACTCTTTTTAGTCCTGCTTATTAACTGTCTGGTATGGACTGAATGTTCATTTCCCCCCCATGTTCATATGTTGAAGTCTAATCCTCAGTGTCATAGTAGTTGGAGGAGGGTTACATTATGAGAGTGGATCCCTGATGAATGGAATTAGTGCTTTTATAAAAGAGACCCGGGAGAGCTCCCTTCTACCTTCCACAATGAGAGAATAGAATAAGAAGATGGCTGTCCTAACCCAGGAAGAGGGCCCTCACTAGATACAAAATGTTCCCATTTTTTCTTTTTCTTTTCCTTTTTAAAATTTATTTAAATTTGAAAGTATGATAACACATTTACAGTAGACTTGTAAAATACACAACAAAATTACATATCATTCCACTATGTGTATGTATGTGTTAGTTGCTCAGTCGTGTCCAACTCTTTGAGACCCCATGGACTCTAGCCCACCAGGTTCCTCTGTCCATGGAATTTCCCAGGCAAGAATACTGGAGTAGGTTGCCGTGCCCTCCTCCAGGGGATCTTCCTGACCCAGTGATCAAATCTGGGTCTCCTGCATTCTTTACTCACTGAGCCAGGGAAGCCCACTTCTACATTAGGCTGAACTAAATTAAACCTAAGTCTCTTCTTTCCCTCAGCTAGAGTTTTCCTTGTAAAATAATCCACTGTGTTTTGTTGGAGATAGAAGACCTGGTTTTGAGACTTCCTCTGCCTCCTGACAGTTGTATGATTGTGAGTGGGTTAACATTTAGAAATTCCTTCTTTAAATCTTCTAATGATGAGTCTGATCTGTTCATTCTCTCATTCAACAAGCATGAATTGAATCTTAACTATGTGCCAGATATGCTCTACATTAGTTTTTGAACTGTTTGGCAATTAATAGTCCTTCCTATAATATATTCTTCTTTTGGCCCTATTATTTTGAAAGTTTTGATCTGTGAAATGGGCTTTGTATTGTATATTAAGTATTTTTTTCTACTTAAAAATATGTTTCATTTATACAAAATATTTAAGACATATAAAATAGAGAATCACACCTGCTAATGAGCTGGAGACAGGATTCCAGCCCCCCAAACAAAACCTTAACTGTTGGAGTTAACTTTTAGAGTCATATTGCCAATAGACATGTTGTTTCCATTAAGTTATAGATTCAAATAATTATGGTTTTCCCTGGGTATGTGCTCAGGAGTGGGATTGCTGGGTCATATGGTAGTTCTATTTTTAATTTTTAAAGGAACCTCTGTACTGTTCTCCATAGTTGCTGTATCAATTTACATTTCCACTAACAGCGTGCGAGGATTTCCTTTTTCCACACCCTCTGACATTTATTATTTGTAAACTTTTTGATGATGGCCATTCTGACCAACAGCGTGTGAGGTGGTACCTCATTGTAGTTTTGATTTGCATTTGTCAAGTTATTAGTGGTATTAATATTTCTAGAATGTTCATTTTTATGGGTCTCACCCATTATGTTCTCATGAATCATTAAAAATGTTTCCAAGATATCTATTATTACCTTTGAAAGTTGCTTAGGAATCCGTGAATGCCAAGGTAGGTTGGGGGAACTAGTCCCTCTTATAAACTGCTATGGCCTGATCATTCCAAAATCACGTTTATCTGTGCTTTTGGCTTGGAGTTTGTTAGCAGATGCTTAGCAAAGCAGGAGATTGTTTCACAACCACTTTGCTAGATGCTTGTGGGAAATGATTTATCCAACCAGGAAATAAATACCCTTGAAATCTTCTCTTCTCAATGAACCGTGCCCTCATTTGATCATGGGCCAAAGAATTTGAGGGACCACTGGTTAAACCTCTGGGCTGAGATGGGAAAACTTGCAATTGAAAACAATATAGAAGGTCAGGGAAAACAATGTTCTTGAACTTGCTTGGGCTTTTAGATTCAACTCAACTGAGAGTTCATTCTCCTCCACTCACCCCACTCTACCACTGAGCCCCCAGAGCTGATGGTTTTTATTCCTGTCTCATCAGTGACCCTCTGGGATCAAATAACATTTGGCTGATGATTTTAAAATATTCATAATAGGCATACAGTGAATGAGGAACACCTCAGGGCACCAAAAGACAAACTCTGGATATTTCTCCATTTAGCATTCAATTAAATATAACAACATTTTTGGAATATCTTTTACGGGCCAGGAGTTATGCAATACAATAACTTATCTGTTGTTTCTCTATTGCCCTTAAGAAGCTTCCAGTGAAATGGAGAAGTTATACACATACAAAACTAACAGTCATGAAGTGACTGTAAATTCAACAATATTGGATCATTATGTTTTCTGCTGGAGATAATCACTGCTCAGCCTCTGACATAGATGCTCAAAGCCAGTCACATTTAGAAGAGGAACAGTTGATATCAATGGGGTTATTTTGGAGACTAAAGACTGATGTTTAAATTGGGCCTGGAAACAGGATGGGATTAGAGGAGAAAAGTTTAAGAGCATTTTAGCAAGGGAAGTAGAAAGAGAGAGGACAAAATATCCTTTGTAGAATTATTTTTCCTGGTTGGGATAATTTCTTGAATACCTTGATCTTCATTGTTGAAATGTCATCCTGATTTCTCAAAAAATAAAAAAAATAAATTAAAGATAGAATGACTATATGAGGAATTCTGCTCCTGAGTATATATCCAAAGAAAATGAAAGCAATAATTTGAAAAGATATATACACCCTAACGTTCACAGAGGCTTGCCAGGTGGCAGAGTGGTAAAGACTCCGCTTGCCAATGCAGGAGTCACGAGTTCAGTCCTAAGATCAGAAAGATGCACTGGAGAAGGAAATGGCAACCCACTCCAGTATGCTTGCCTGGACAATTCTATGGACAGAGGATCCTGACAGGCTATAGTGCCTGGGGTCATGAAGAGTCGGACAAAATTGAGCATACACATACACAATGTTCATAGAAGCGCTGTTTATGATAGTCACAATATGGAAGCAACTTGAGCAACGTCAGCAGATGAATGGATAAAGAAGATGTGGAATGTACATGTGCATGTGTGTGTGTGTGTGTGTATACACGCAGTAGAATATTACTTAGCCATAAAAGGAATGAAAATTTGACATTTGCAGCAATATGGATGGACTAGGAGGTTTTTATGCTTAGTGAAATAAATCAGAAAAATACTGTATGTTAGTATTTATATGCAGAACCTAAAATATAAAACAAAGTTAACAAGACAGAAATAGACTTGCAGATACAGAGAAGGAACTAGTGGTTACCAGTGGGTAGAGTAGTTGGGGGGAAGGAGCAAGGTGGGGAAGGGGATTAAGAGGTACAAACTACTAGGTTGTAAGATAAGATACAAGATACAGCACAGGGAATATAGCCAATATTTTTATAATAACTTTGTATAGGGTATAATCTATAACATATCAAATCACTGTATTGTACACCTGAAATAACATCATACTGTAAGTCAACTACACTTAACAAATGGATAAAGTCCATTGCATCTTCTCTATTGTGCAATTTAATTGTACATTCAAAGAGAATGAGTCCTCAAGGCTTTATTTTTAGCCACAGAGCAATTTCAGAAGCTTTAAGACTCTATTATTGTTGGAAATGCCTGTCACATTTAATTTTATTAGAATTGCTAAGATAGCACTGTTTGAAAATCACAGTGAACTTGGGTAGAGTATGGTTGATAATAATAGAAACTAATGTTTATTAATCCAATATTTTTCAGGCATTACACTAAAATTTTACACAGATCATATCATTAATCTCATAAAATCTATGAAGTAAGTAATAGCTTCATGATTTCACACAAGATGAATTAATGGTAAAAAGAATAAGTTGCAAAAGTCAAACCATTACTGTGTGGCAAAACCAGAGCTAGCATTTATCAATACTTTTATACACATTTCTCTACCTACATATTTTCCTGGTATTTAGTTAATATCAAACTGAAAAGTGACAGCCATATATTAATATATAAGAATTGTGATGCTGGAGAAGACTCTTGAGAGTCCCTTGGAGAGAGAGGAGATCAAACTAGTCAATCCTAAAGGAAATCAACCCTGAATATTCATTGGAAGGACTGATGCTGAAGTTGAAACTCCAATACTTTGGCCACTTGATGTGATGAGCTGTCTTATTGAAAAGACCCTGATCCTGGGAAAGATTGAAGGCAGGAGGAGAAGAGGGCAACAGAGGATGAGATGGTTAGATAGCATGACTGACTCAATGGACATGAGTTTGAGGAAACTCCAGGAGATAGTAAGGGACAGGGGAGCCTGTTGTGCTGCAGTCCATGGGGTCACAAAGAGTTGGACACGACTGAGCAACTAAACAACAAAGGCAATCTTCTAAATGCTAACTGTGTCATCTGGGGAAGTTTTTCCCTCCTCCTATAATAAAGCCCTACTTGCCTAGTGAATGCACTTGGAAAAAGGGCAAATTGAATTTTGTAATTAACTAAGGATTATAAGGGAAACTTTTCCTTGAAACCTCACAGTGATTGATTGAGACTGAATCAAGTCTGATCACTGAGAAGCTGGCAGTTTCTCCATTCTGTACAACAAATATTAATTGAGGAGATACACCAATCTGCTTCAGTCATTCTGAATATTAGAATTGACTGTACTTCTAACAATGTGACAAGTGTAGGCTTGAGATCTCCAACAAGATAATCAAGAAATCTGAATTTTGATGAGACCAGATGCTGGAATGGCCCTTTCTGTCATTTTTGAAACGGGATCCAACTTCTCAGGAATTTCATTTTCTCCTTCTACACCATGTCTTCTCTTCTTAAAAAGTCACAGAAGTTAAAACAAGATCTTCCTAACAAAATATTGAAGACCAATTTTTAAAAAATTAATTAATTAATTTTAATTGGAGACCAGTTTCTTTACAGTATTGTAGTGGTTTTTGCCATACAGAGACATTAAGCAGCCATGGGTGTACATGTGTCTCCCATGCTGAACCCCTCTCCCACATCCCTCCCCATCCCATCCCTCAGCCGTGTGCCAGTGCACCGCCTTTGATTGCCCTGTTTCTTGCATCAAACTTGGACTGGTGATCTATTTCATATATGGTAGTATACATGTTTCAATGTTATTCTCTCAAATCATCCCACCCTTGCCATGAAGGCTGATTTTTAAAATCTAAGAACAGCTGAAAACACAGTTGTCTTATCTTTACTTTCTTTACTTTCCTTAAAGATTTTTAATGGTTCTTTATTCCCCAGACCAGAGAATTAAAGCTCAGATCCTCAGTATGACAATCAAGGCTATCAACCTGAATAAACCCACCAGGCAATAGTCAAGCAGAAAACATTTATCTGGCATAAAAGAATTGCAATTAAGAGGACACAGATTTGGGTAGCAACCCAAACAATGTCTTACTAGGGAGTAAAAGTCAGGGACTTTTAAAAACATAGGGAGGTTCAAGTTACAAAGAATTTTAATTGGAGTTGGAGGCAGAAGTTAGTCTGGGCTAATTATGATTGATTGTGGAAGCTATCAGTAGGGAGAGGTAAAAAAAAAACAACAAAAGTCTGTTGCTTTGACAAATTGCAGATGCTGTTGCAGAGCCCTTGGGATATTTGTGGTTTGGCCCAGTTCAAAGGACGTATGTTGAGTCCACTCTTTAATATCCACCCGGCTCCATTTTAAAAGTACTTGACATAAGTGACTCCATTTTATTTCACATTTCACAAGGCCCTTCAGATATGGTCTCAATCTATATTTTTAGTTTTACAATTCCGCAACATCATCCCACCCACCAGAGGTAAAGTTATATGAAGGGTTTAAGCACTAGAATTGAATTTTGCTTTCTTCACTTATAGATGTAATCTTGAACATGTAATCTTAGGCAAGTTTCTAAGGCTAAGTTCTCCCATCTCTAAAACAAGTATGATAATAGCTAAATCTCCCCTGTACTTTTTATTCTATTATCCTTCCTTACTATGTACTAACCACACTGGGCTTTCTGCCTTTGATACTATACGATATGAAGAAATACATATATACTTTATTATACTACATATAATATATTTATATCTTATATTGTAATATATATCTTCTTGGAGAACCCCATGAATGGAGGAGCCTGATGGTCTACATTCCACAGGGTCTCACAGAGTCAGACATGACTGAAGTGACTTAGCGCTTCTTCAGGCACTCTGTCCATCAGATCCAATCCCTTGAATCTATTTCTCACTTTCACTGTATAATCATAAGGGATTTGATTTAGGTCATACCTGAATGGTCTAGTGGTTTTCCCTACTTTCTTCAATTTAAGTCTGAATTTGACAATAAGGGGTTCATGATCTGAGCCACAGTCAGCTCCCGGTCTTGTTTTTGCTGATTGTATAGAGTTTCTCCATCTTTGGCTGCAAAGAATATAATCAATCCGATTTTGGTGTTGACCATCTGGTGATGTCCATGTGTAGTCTTCTCTTGTGTTGTTGGAAGAGGGTGTTTGCTATGATCAGTGCATTCTCTTGGCAAAACTCTGTTAGCCTTTGCCCTGATTCATTTTGTACTCCAAGGCCAAACTTGCCTGTTACTCCAGGTATCTCCTGACTTCCTACTTTTGCATTCCAGTCCCCTATAATGAAAAGGACATCTTTTTTGGGTGTTGGTTCTAGAAAATCTTATAGGTCTTCATAGAACCGTTCAGCTTCTTCAGCATTACTGGTTGGGGCATAGACTTGGATAACTGTGCTATTGAATGGTTTGCCTTAGAAACAAACAGAGATCATTCTGTAGTTTGCGAAACTGCACCCAAGAACTGCATTTCAGATTCTTTTGCTGACTATCTTGGCTACTCCATTTTTTCTAAGGGATTCTTGCCCACAGTAGTAGATATAATGGTCATCTGAGTTAAATTCACCCATTCAGGTCCATTTTAGTTAACTGATTCCTAAAATGTCGATGTTCACTCTTGCCATCTTCTGTTTGACCATTTCCAATTTACCTCAATTTGTGGACCTAACATTCCAGGTTCCTAGGCAATATTGTTCTTTACAGCATTGGACTTTACTTCCATCCATCAGAACATGTGAATAGAGGATTGCCACCTTCAGCTCTGGAGAGTGGAAAGGGGCAGGAGATGTTGAGTTTCATCACCAATGATTCAATTAATCATTCATCTGTAAGGAAGCCTCTATAAAAAATTCCTGAAGCAGGAGGTTCAGAGACACTCCAGGTTAGTGAGAATGGGGAGGTACTGGGAGGGTGATTTATTTGAAGAAGTCATGGAAACTCTACCCCTCTCCCCACTTCTTATAGCTCTTCCATCTGGTAGTTCCTGAGTTGTATCCTTTTATAATAAGCCAGAAATGTCATAAGTAAATTGTTTTCCTGAGTCGTGTATGCCAGTGGTCTCCAACCTTTTTTTGCACCAGGGACTGGTTTCATGGAAGACAATTTTTTCACTGACCAGGGAGGGGGGAGATGGTTTCAGGATGATTCAAGTGTGTTAGTTTTATTGTGCACTTTATTTCTATTATTATTACATCAGCCCCACTTCCAATCATGAGACATTAGATCCCAGAGATTGGGGACCCCTGCTGTAAGTCATTCTAGCAAATTATTGACCCAGAGGAGAGGGCTGTAGAAACCTTCGGTTTATAGCTGGTGACAACTTGAAACCAAGATTGACATTTGAAGTGGAGTGTGGGGCAGTCTTGTGGGATTGAGCCCTCAACCTGTGGAACCTGATATATATAGAGTAAGAATTGAGTTGAACTGGAACACACCCAGATTGATTATATTCTTTAAAGCCAAAGATGGAGAAGCTCTATACAGTCAGCAAAAACAAGACCAGGAGCTGACTGTGGCTCAGATCATGAACCCCTTATTGTCAAATTCAGACTTAAATGAAAGAAAGTAAGGAAAACCATTAGACCATTCAGGTATGACCTAAATCAAATCCCTTATGGTTATACAGTGAAAGTGAGAAATAGATTCAAGGGATTGGATCTGATGGACAGAGAGCCTGAAGAACCTCATAGATAGAGGTTCTTGACATTGTCAGGAGGCGGTGATCAAGACCATCTGCCCAAAAAAGAAATGCAGAAAGGCAAAATGGCTGTCTAAGGAGGCATTACAAATAGCTGAGAAAAGAAGAGACACCAAAGGCAAGGAAAGAGAGGAAAGATATAAGCAACTGAATGCAGAGTTCCAAAGAATAGCAAGGAGAGATAAGAAAGCCTCTTTCAGTGATCAGTGCAAAGAAATAGAGGAAAACAATAGAGTGAGAAAGACTAGAGATCTCATCAAGAAAATTAGAGATACCAAGGGAACATTTCATGCAAAGATGGGCTCAATAAAGAACAGAAATGGTATGGACCTAACAGAAGCAGAAGATATTAAGAAGAGGTGGCAAGAATACACAGAAGAACTATACTTAAAAGCTCTTCCTGGCTCTGATAACCATGATGGTGTGATCACTCACCTAGAGACAGACCCCCTGGAATGTGAAGTGGGCCTTAAGAAGTATCACTATGAACAAAGCTAGTGGAGGTGATGGAATTCCAGGGGAGCTATTTCAAATCCTAAAAGATGATGCTGTGAAAGTGCTGCACTCAGTATGCCAGCAAATTTGGAAAACTCAGCAGTGGCCACAGGACTGGAAAAGGTCAGTTTTCATTCCAATACCTAAGAAAGGCAATGCCAAAGAATGCTTAAACTACCTCACTATCGCACTCATCTCACATGCTAGCAAAGTAATGCTCAAAATGCTCCAAGCCAGGCTTCAGCAATATGTGAACTGTGAACTTCCAGATGTTCAAGCTGGTTTTAGAAAAGGCAGAGGATCCAAAAATCAAATTTTCAACATCCATTGGATCATTGAGAAAGCAAGTGAATTCCAGAAAAATATCTATTTCTGCTTTATTGACTATCCCAAAGTCTTTGACTGTGTGGATCACAATAAACTGTGGAAAATTCTTCAAGAGATGGGAATACCAGACCACCTGACCTGCCTCCTGAGAAACCTGTATGTAGGTCAGGAAGCAACAGTTAGAACTGGACATGGAACAACAGACTGGTTCCAAATAGGGAAAGGAGTATGTCAAGGCTGTATATTGTCACCCTGCTTATTTAACTTATATGCAGAGTACATCATGTGAAATGCCAGACTGGATGAAGCACAAGCTGGAATCAAGATTGCCAGGAGAAATATCAAAACCTCAGATATGCGGATGACCCCACCCTTATGGCAGAAAGTGAAGAAGAACTGAAGAGCCTCTTGATGAAAGCGAAAAAGGAGAGTGAAAAAGCTGGCTTAAAACTCAACATTCAGAAAATGAAGATCATGGCATCCAGTCCCACCACTTCATGGCAAACAGATGGGAAAACAATGGAAACAGTGAGAGACTTTATGTTTTGGGACCCCAAAATCACTGCAGATGATGACTGTAGCCATGAAATTAAAAGACGCTTGCTCCTTGGAAGAAAACCTAGACAGCATGTTAAAAAGCAGAGACATTACTTTGCCAATAAAGGTCCATCTAGTCAAAGCTATGGTTTTTCCAGTAGTCATGTATAGATGTGAGAGTTGGACCATAAAGAAGGCTGAGTGCTGAAGAATTGATGCTTTTGAACTGTGGTGTTGGAGAAGATTCTTGAGAGTTCCTTGGACTGCAAGGAGCTAAACCAGTCAATGCTAAAGGAAATCAACCCTGAATATTCATTGGAAGAACTGATTCTGAAGCTGAAACTCCAATATTTTGGCCACTTGATGGGAAGAACTGACTCACTGGGAAAGACCCTGATGCTGGGAAAAATTGAAGGCTGGAGGAGAAGGGGACAGCAGAGGATAAGATGACTGAGTTGTCACCGATTCAATGGGCCTGAGTTTGAGAAAGCTCCAGGAGTTGGTGATGGACAGGAAAGCCTGTCGTGCTTCAGTCTATGGAATCTCAAAGAGTTGGACACGACTGAGCAAGTGAACTGAGCTGAACTAAACTGAGAACACATCCAAATAGTATCACTGAATGGCTTGGTGTAGAAAAATCCATTTCTCTGGTGTCAGAAATATAGTGAGTATGCTAGGGATAGTAGAGTACAGAGGAGAAATAGTTTTTCTTTTAAAAACTAATAATGACTAAAATCCTGTTGTAGTGTTTCATGCACTTTGTCATGGGGACCTTGACCCCAGTGACCATGGAGACCTGACATTTGGAGAGAGAGGGACCCATAGAAAATTTGCTTGGGTGGGTCTGACTCTTAATTATTATGGGAAGTGGTTGGCTGCTTTTCCCTAAGGGTTGAATTATTTAGAAAGAAGAGAAATCATCTAATTCTTGAACAAAAGGAAGGCAAAGGGGAATCAAGGAAGGGAAGCAGCGTCTGATGGTGTAAAGAGCAATATTGAATAGGAACCTGGAATGTTAGGTCCATGCATCAAGGCAAATTGGAAGTGATCAAACAGATGGCAAGAGTGAACTTTGACATTTTAGTATTCAGTGAAATAAATGTACTGGAATGGGTGAATTTAACTCAGATGACCATTATATCTACTATTGTGAGCAAGAATCCCTTAGAAGAAATGGAGTAGCCATTGTAGTCAACAGAAGAGTCTGAAATTCAGTACTTGGATGCAGTCTCAAAAATGACAGAATCATCCCTGTCCGTTTCCAAGGCAAACCATTCCAAGTCTATGTCCCGACCAGTAATGCTGAAGAAGCTGAAGTTGAACAGTTCTATGAAGACCTACAAGACCTTCTAGAACCAACAACCAGAAAAGATGTCCTTTTCATTATAGGGGACTGGAATCCAAAAGTAGTCAAGAAACACCTGGAGTAACAGGCAGATTTGTCCTTGGAGTACAGAATGAAGCAGGGCAAAGGCTAATAGAGTTCTGCCAAGAGAACACACTGGTCATAGCAAACACCCTCTTCCAACATCACAAGAGAAGACTACACATGGACATCACCAGGTGGTCAACACTGAAATCAGATTGATTATATTCTTTCAGCCAAAGAATGAGAAGCTCTATACAGTTAGCAAAAACAAGACCGGGAGCTGACTGTGGCTTAGATCATGAACTCCTTACTGCCAAATTCAGACTTAAATTGAAGAAAGTAGGGAAAACCACTAGACCATTCAGGTAGGACCTAAATCAAATCCCTTATGGTTATACAGTGACAGTGAGAAATAGATTTAAGAGACTAGATCTGATAGAGGGCCTGGTGAACTATGAATGGAGGTTCATGACATTGTACAGGAAAGAGGGAGCAAGATGAAGAAATGCAAGAAAAAGAAAAATGCAAAAAAATCAAAATGGCTGTCTGAGGAGGCCTTTAAAATAGCTGTGAAAAGAAGAGAAGTGAAAAGCAAAGGAGAAAAGGAAAGATATACCCATTTGAATACAGAGTTCCAAAGAATAGCAAGGAGAGATAAGAAAGCTTCCTCAGTGATCAGTGCAAAGAAATAGAGGAAAACAGTAGAATGGGTTAGATTAGAGATCTCTTTAAGAAAATTAGAGATACAAAGGGAACATTGCATGCAAAGATGGGCTCAATAAAGGACAGAAATGGTATGGACCTAACAGAAGCAGAAGATATTAAGAAGAGGTGGCAGGGTAAACAGAAAAATTATACAAAAAAGATCTTCATTACCCAGATAATCATGATGGTATGATCACTCACCTAGAGCCAGACATCCTGGAATGTGAAGTCAAGTGGGCCTTAGGAAGCATCACTACAAACAAAGTTAGTGGAGGTGATGGAATTCCAGTTGAGCTGTTTCAAATCCTGAAAGATGGTGCTGTGAAAATGCTGCACTCAATATGCCAGCAAATTTGGAAAATTCAGCAGTGACCACAGGACTGGAAAAGTTCAGTTTTTATTCCAATCCCTGAGAAAGGCAATGCCAAAGAATGCTCAAACTACCACACAATTGCACTCATCTCACACGCTACTAAAGTAATGCTCAAAATTTCCCACGCCAGGCTTCAACAATACATGAACCATGAAACTGCAGATGTTCAAGCTGGTTTTAGAAAAGGCAGAGGAACCAGAGATCAAATTGCCAATATCCGCTGGATCATGGAAAAAGCAAGAGAGTTCCAGAAAAACCTCTATTTCTGCTTTATTGACTATGCTAAAGCCTTTGACTGTGTGCATCACAGTACACTGTGGAAAATTCTTCAAGAGATGGGAATACCAGACCACCTGACCTGCCTCTTGAGAAATCTGTCTGCAGGTCAGGAAGCAACAGTTAGAACTGGACATGGAAAAACAGAGTGGTTCCAAATAGGAAAAGGAGTACATCAAGGCTATATATTCTTACCCTGATTATTTAACTTATCTGCAGAGTACATCATGAGAAACGCTGGGCTGGAAGAAGCACAAGCTGGAATCAAGATTGCTGGGAGAAATATCAATAACCTTAGATATATAGATGACTCCACCCTTATGGCAGAAAGTGAAGGTCTAAAGAGCCTTTTGATGAAAGTGAAAGAGGAGAGTGAAAATATTGGCTTTAAGCTCAACATTCAGAAAACAAAGATCATGATATCCAGTCCCATCAGTTCATAGCAAATAGATGGGGAAACAGTGGAAACAGTGTCAGACTTTATTTTTTTGAGCTCCAAAATCACTGCAGCTGGTGACTGCAGCCATGAAATAAAAAGATGCTTACTCCTTGGAAGAAAAGT
Source organism: Oryx dammah (assembly GCF_014754425.2). Classification (NCBI taxonomy): domain Eukaryota; kingdom Metazoa; phylum Chordata; class Mammalia; order Artiodactyla; family Bovidae; genus Oryx; species Oryx dammah. The sequence continues at coordinate 72,865,521 of NW_024070185.1, read as the reverse complement.
TATAACCAACCTAGACAGCATATTAAAAAGCAGAGACAAGACTTTGCCAACAAAGGTCCGTTTAGTCAAATATGGTTTTTCCAGTAGTCATGTATGCCTGCCTCTTGAGAAATCTGTATGCAAGTCAGGAAGCAACAGTTAGAACTGGACATGGAACAACAGACTGGTTCCAAATAGGAAAAGGAGTACGTCAAGGCTGTATATTGTCACCCTGCTTATTTAACTTATATGCAGAGTACATCATGAGAAACGCTGGCCTGTAAGAAACACAAGCTGGAATCAAGATTGCTGGGAGAAATATCAATAACCTCAGATATGCAGATGACACCACCCTTATGGCAGAAAGTGAAGAGGAGCTAAAAAGCCTCTTGATGAAAGTGAAAGAGGAGAGTGAAAAAGTTGGCTTAAAGCTCAACATTCAGAAAACAAAGATCATGGCATCTGGTCCCATCACTTCATGGGAAATAGATGGGGAAACAGTGGAAACAGTGTCAGACTTTATTTTGGGGGGCTCCAAAATCACTGCAGATGGTGACTGCAGCCAGGAAATTAAAAGACGCTTACTCCTTGGAAGAAAAGTTATGAGCAACCTAGATAGCATATTCAAAAGCAGAGACATTACTTTGCCGACTAAGTTCCGTCTAGTCAAGGCTATGGTTTTTCCTGTGGTCATGTATGGACGTGAGAGTTGGACTGTGAAGAAGGCTGAGCCCCGAAGAATTGATGCTTTTGAATTGTGGTGTTGGAGAAGACTCTTGAGAGTCCCTTGGACTGCAAGGAGATCCAATGAGTCCATCTTGAAGGGGATCAACCCTGGGATTTCTTTGGAAGGAATGATGCTAAAGCTGAAGCTCCAGTACTTTGGCCACCTCATGCAAAGAGTTGACTCATTGGAAAAGACTCTGATGGTGGGAGGGATTGGGGGCAGGAGGAGAAGGGGACAACAGAGGATGAGATGGCTGGATGGCATCACTGACTCGATGGACATGAGTCTGAGTGAACTCCAGGAGTTGGTGATGGACAGGGAGGCCTGGCGTGCTGCGATTCATGGGGTCACAAAGAGTCAGACACGACTGAGCAACTGAAATGAACTGAACTGTATGGATGTGACAGTTGGACTATAAAGAAAGCTGAGTGCTGAAGAACTGATGCTTTTGAACTGTGGTGCTGGAGAAGACTCTTGGGATTCCCTTGGACTGCAAGGAGATCCAACCAGTCCATCCTAAAGGAGATCAGTCTTGGGTGTTCATTGGAAGGACTGATGCTGAAGCTGAAACTCCAATACTTTAGCCACCTGATGCAAAGAGCTGACTTATTTGAAAAGACCCTGATGCTGGAAAAGACTGAAGCCAGGAGGAGAAGGGGACGACAGAGGATGAGATGGTTGGATGGCAACACCGACTCAATGGACATACATTTGAGTAAACTCTGGGAGTTGGTGATGGACAGGGAGGCCTGGTGTGCTACAGTCCATGGGGTTGCAAAGAGTCAGACACTACTGAGCAACTGAACTGAACTGAAATGATAGGGGAATCATAGACTGTAGGAGCTGGTTCTGACACTGGAAGGACTTCCAGACTGAACATAAGAAAGTGAAGATTTTTGTAAATAAGTTCAATTGTATCATTTTTTTTAGGTTCTGCATATAAGCAATATCATGCAATATTTCTCTGACTTATTTCCCTCAGTGTGGCAGTCTTCAGATCCATCCATGTTGCTGCAGATGGCATTATTTCATTCTTTTTTATGGCTAATATTCCACTCTCTCTCTCTCTATATATATATATATATTCCACTCTCTCTCTATATATATATATAAGGAATATATATATATATTCCTCTCTCTCTCTCTCTCTCTCTCTCTCTCTCTCTAAGCCAAGTTGTTACCTGTGTTTCTTCTTTATCCATCCTCTATTGATGGACTTTTGGGTAGCTTCCATGTCTTGACTATTGTAAACAGTTCTGCCATGAACATTGGAGTGCTTGTATCCTTTCAGGCCACTTTGTTCTCCAGTTATATGCTCAGGAGTGGAACTGAAGGACCATATGGTAGCAGTATTTTAGTTTTTTAAGGAACCTCCATACCATTCTCCAGAGTGACTGTACCAATTTACATTCCCACAAACAGTGCAATTGAACTGATTTGCAAAACAGAAATAGACTCACAGACTCACATACTTAGAGAACAAACTAATGGTTATCAGGGGGAAGGATTGGGGGAAGGGAGAGTTAGGGAGTTTGAGATTGACGTGTACACTCTATATTTAAGATGGGTGACAATAAGGACCCACTGTAGATTTCAGGGAACTCTGCTCAAAGTTACGTGGCAGCCTGGATGGGAGAGGAGTTTGGGGGAGAATGGATACATGTATATGTATGGCTGAGTAGCTGTGCTGTGCACCTGAAACTACCACAACAGTGTTAATCATCTATACTCCAATACAAAATAAAAAGTTAAAAAAAGAAAAGTGAACAAAATCATTTTAGTGCAAGAGCTGAAATGGGAACAACCGTAGCTACATACCACACAGCCAGTGCTTGGGATGGGATTTTTCGATGTGTGTTTTTTCCTACACCTCCAAGCAGTTCACTCAGTTCTTCACAGACCCTGACAAGGTGTCCCACAGATTAACTCGGTTCTGACACTAATCTGGAGTTAGATGCTACAGGTGAAGGGCTCAGTCCCACAAGATCGCTCCACTTAGACAACAATCAGAAGTCCAGGTTGTTACCTGTGCTTCTGACCAAGCAGCTATAAATCAGAGGTTCCCAAGACCCCATCTTGGGTTTGAATAATTTGCTAGAGAGGCTCGGCAAACTCAGGGAGCCAGTTTACTCACTAGATTACTGACTTGTTACAAAAGATATTGAAGGATATGAATGAATAGCCAGATAAAGAGATACATGGTGTGAGATTCTGGATGCAGGAGCTTCTGCCCCCATGGAGTCTAGGTCTGACATGTGAATGCATTCTAGTTCACCAAGCTGCAAACTCTGAACCCTTTAGGATTTTTTATGGAGGCTCTGTTCTACAGATATAATTGATTGTCTCTGATCATTGGTAATTGATTCACTCTCCATTGGAAGTCAGGAGTGGAACTGAAAGTTCCAGTCCTCTGATCACATGTTTGAGTCTCCTTGGCAACCATCCTTCCAACTTGAGGGGATTTCCAAAAGCCATCTCATTAACAGAAACTCAGCTGTGATTGAAATGGGCTTGTTATGAATAATGAGACACTCATTTCACCTTTAAGACTCTGAAGCAATTTCAAGACAAAACAAACAAATATGATAACAAAAGATGCTTTCATTGCTCCTACTGCTTAGGAAATTCCAAGGGTTTGGGGAACTGTGAGTCAGGAACCATGGCTGAAGAGGGAAAAATATATTTATTATAAATCACAGGCTACTGTGCGACTATTATCATTTTCTTTGTGTTCTATGACCTTAAAAAGTTGGCAAGCATTCATTTAAATATGATTTGTAAATCTGGCAGTTCAAGTTATGAGACGACCTAATTTCTCTTAAATATTCCAATGCTATTTATAGGCTTAATAAAATACTCTGATACCTTCAAGTTAAACTAATTATTCAGTGTGGTAGGCTGAATAACAGTCTCCCAAAGATGCCCCACATTCTAATCCCTGGTATTAGGGAACATCTGATTTTACATGGCAAAGAGACTTTTTAAACTTTTTATTTTATATTGGCTTATAGATGATTAACAATGTTGTAATAGTTTCAGGTGCACAGCAGAGAGATTCAGACATGCATATACATGTATCCATTCTCCCTCAAACTCCCCTCCCATCCAGGCTGCCACATGACATTGAGCAGATTCCCTGTGCTACACAGTAGGTCCTTGTTGGTTATCTATTTTAAATACAGTAGTGTGTACATGTCCATCCCAAACTCCCAATCTGTCCTTTCCCCCCATTCTTCTCCACTGATAACCATAAATTCTGTAAATCTGTTAGCCTGTTTCTGTTTTGTAAATAAGTTCATTTATACCATTTCCTTTTATTAGTAGATTTATTAAAAGATTCTGCATGTAAGCAATATTTCTTGGCAAAGAGATTTTGAAGATGCAATAAAGGTTACGGACCTTTTTAATTTATTTTTAAAGCTTTTTGTAAAATTTCATTGCTTGTAAGTTTTTTGTTGCACTGCATGGCATATGAGATCTTAGTTTCCTGACAAGCTTGTGCTTGCGCTCAGTCATTCAGATGTGTCCGACTCTGTGATCTCATGGACTGTCCATGGAATTCCCAAGGGAGAATACTGGAGCGAGTTGCCATTTCTTCCTCCAGGGAATCATCTTCCTGACCCTGGGATGGGACCTGTGTTTCTTGCGTCTCCTGCATTGGCAGGCAGTTTCTGTACCACGAGCCAGTGGGGAAGGCCCAGGATCACCTTACAATGGGAAAGTTATCTTTGATATCTGGGTGGGCCCAATCAAATCCCTGGACCCCTTGTAGACAGAGAAATCTCCAGTTCGACCTGGAGCGATGCAGCAGAGGTGTGTGGAGTTTTGACATAACTTCAAATCCACTTGTTTATGACAAAGTTGTTAAGAATGAATTTCCTTTTGATAATGAAATTATATTTTGATATAAAAGTGATATTGGGAGTCAGGATGTCATCATCCACACCTGTGTTTGTCACTAAGCACTCAGTTCCTCAGGGTCCCTGCTGGGAGATTATTGATAAGAACATATGAAGAAGCAGCTGTGGTGAGGGGACACAGACCTTAAATATTGAGTTTGCGAGGACTCTCGGAGAGTGTTCCATCTGGGCAAGGCTACCCTTTGCTGATCTAAATAGCTCTCTGGAGATCCTGGGCATTAGCTCCTGACATAGCAATGGTTAGCAGCATGCAGTGACTGGAAAAGAATACTATGCCTGTCAACCCAGCCCTGTTATTACCTAGAAACATGCTCTGGCAACAAGGGACTTTTACCTTTGTAGACTTAGTGGGCTGAGCCATCTTTTCCTAGTACCAAATCATACTAGAGTACACCTCAACCAAATAGGACCTTTATTCCTTTCATCTCCCCTTGCCTGGCACGACAGGATGATTAATAAGACATTGATTTGGAGTATGTTATTTCTTTCTTGGCTTATTAAGAGACATTATCCCGTATGCTATTGGCTTGCTTTTGTGAAATTAGCCCACCGCAGCACGTAGCTGAATGCTGGCAACAACCTGACTGAGCCTAAAGCAGGTTGTTCCTCAGTGTCTCCACTGCTGACACTTTTATTTCAGCAGAGTGAGACCAGGGTGGGTCTTCTGACCTATATGACTGTGAGATAACGAATTTCTGTTCTTTAAGTGTGTAATTTGTTGAGACAGCAGGGGAAGGCTAACATACTCAAAACTTAAAAAAAAATTAAATCCAAAGGTTAAAACGACACCAAATTCACATCTATATTATAAGATACTTTAAAATTGAACATATTAATTCCATGAATTTGACTCATTTCATTATCTCAGTGATTGATTCTAAATCTTTTAGGACGCTTGTGTACTAAGCACTGAGAGTCTTTGCCATTTTGAACTGACAACAACCATCTTCCCAAGTCAATCTGGAGCAAACTTCTCAGTTGGATGAAGTTGTAAGGACCAGAGATTTTGATCTATTCATGAGATTTGAAGTTATAAACCCTTAGAACATTTTCCCCACAGCCCAACGGCCTAATCTGAACTCCTTTCATTAGCCTTGGGGCATCTTGGGACGCCAAGTTCATGTCCTGTAAATAGGATTGATTTCACAATTGGTGTCCTCAAAATTCAAGATAAGCTCTTGCCTAATGAACCTTTGTTTCTGGATCAGAGATGGTGAAATACAATGACCAGTCCAATTACTGCACTACTTAATTTCATTCAATCAGTCTCTCTATTGCTCCATCCTGAGTTCTTTACCAGTTATCTCTCATGCAGGACCATAGGACTTGTATTTAAATAATGTCTAATTGGATTTTGGTGTCTGTCAAGGCTGCAACACTGTGCGGTTAAAGTTGTGTTAGTGACATAAATCATCACACTTCTACATTGGTACTGCTCCCTAGTCTTCAACAATCATTATGATTTGTGAGTTTTTAAAAAATAAATTATTTGGCTGCACCAGGTCTTGGTTATTCCATGTGCAATCTAGTTCCCCGACCAGGGTTTGAACCCAGACCTCCTGCATTGAGATTGTGGAGCCTTAGCCATTGGACCACCAGGGAAGTCTCAGTTTATGACTTATAAAAATAGTCATTCAACACCTGATGCACAGAAGAAAATTTGACATTTCACAAGAAAATTTTGATAGTGTAAGAATATACTTGTCTTATTCTCTTAATATAAGAAGTATTTTACATTTTGAAAGATAAAATTTAAATATAAATTCACCTGGAACATCTAAGTTTTTGTTTTAAAAGGAGGTAAACTTGGAGATCTTTCTAAAAAAGAAACTTATTGTGTTGGTCAAAATTTCATTTGGGTTTTTCGGCAATATCTTATGAAAAAATCCAAATGAACCTTTTGGCCAACCCAATACACTCAATAAGAATTAATCTGGCCCTTGTTGAAATACTACTGCTCAGTGCCATAGCAAATACAGTAGAATTAGAAGAAAACATCACAGCACACAAATAGTTTAAGACATATATATATATATATATATATAAAACATGTACAAAACAACCAGAGCATATGTAAATTTTTTAGAAATGATTTTAGAAACTATATCTAGATGTGAAAGGAAAACCAAAGAAGTAAGAATCTGTGCCAAAGACAATTAGTTAAGGGAAAGTAGGACATCTTGGAGATGTATGAAGGATTTAATGCATATAAAATGACACAAGAAAAGAGGAAGGACATACTAAATTTTTCTAGAAATACACACACACATTTAGTAATGATATTTTGTATTTCAGAATCTCCTATTATTTTTACCAACCGTAGGTCTTGAAAAATGTGTCATGCTGTTCAGAACAGTTATGATTCATCCAGCTCTCACATCTTCAATCTTCTTGTCAAAATGTCAATACTCAGAATAAATTATGAGTATATGCTAATGTGGTTAACAAATACACGAGGTACACAGGTGCACACAGTGAAAACAAAAATAGGTCTGCAAGAGAAAGGCAAGAGGAATAAAAAGGAGCAACTTGATAAACATTACCTGAAATTCTTCAGTTTTGCTTAAGATTTCCTGCCAGGAACCTAATATTTGGGAGAATGAACCTTTAGAGAAGCAAAAAAAGTGCTTAAACCCACATAATAGTAAAAGGGTACCTCAGAGGACGGTAGCAATCTCATCTTCCAAGAAATCAGGTAACAATTATTAGCAGTGCCAAATCAATCCAGATGTGCTTTCAAAAATGGCTTAAAATGACTAATCTGAATACAAAATGTTAGGTAAATTGGCCATTGGTCAATTTGGTCATGAGACATTTTATGTTTAATGGATGTGTTACCACTCCAGACAGGTAGATGAGCATGAGTGAGCCTCAAGAGAAAGGCAACACTCTCAGGGCCCTGGCTATAAACTAAGGTATTTGACTATGGGGTTCTGAGAAGTGAGAGGAAAACATGCACAGGTGTGTGTGTGTTTTGGAACCGATTGACAAAGTGTGTGTTAGTTGCTCAGTGTGTCTTACTCTTTGTGACACCATGGACTATAGCCCACCAGGCTCCTCTGTCCATGGAATTCTCCAGGCAAGAATACTGGAGTGCGTAGCCATTCCCTTCTCCAGGGAGTCTTCCCAACCCAAAGGACTTGTCCAAAAGGATGACAATGGAAACAGAATTGGCTTGGTCTTTCTTGATTCAAAGTCACAAATAAACCATAATGGAAAAGAATATTAAAAAAAATGTCTATATGTCTATCACTGAGTCACTTTGCTGTACAGTGGAAATTAGCATTGTAAATTAGCTCTACTTCAATAAAAAAAAAACAAAAAGATAAAGCCCTAGTAATGCTGTGGAAAGTGTCCTGAAGGACTTCAAGGGCATGATATGAAGTATCCTGTTTGGAGGTTGTTATAAATTACGCTCATATGAAGAAGCACCTGCCATGTGGGGATTGCTGCGCTGTCTGTACGCAGTGATACAAGCTCAGCACTTTTCAAAACAAGGGTCTCCTGCGTTGCAGGCAGATTCTTTACCGTCTGAGCCGCCAGGGAAGCCCTTGTCATCAGTGAGTCTCAAATCAAATAAGCATTTTCTTTTTCTTGACACTTAAAATCTACTTTAAAAAAGCTACAAATAATACATGCTAAGTAAGGAAAAATGAAAAACAGAATAAATACCATGTTATGACACCTCCAGAGGTGCCTGCTTTAGTTTTCATCCTTACAGTTTTCTTATTGGCTTTCTCACTTCAAAATTCTGAAAATATTTACCTAAATGTTTTAAATAATCTTTCATGTTTATTTAACTTTTCATAATTGACTCTTCAGTTCCTTGGAATTTGTTGCAGTGAGTTGTAAAATAAAGATCTGTATTTTCAAAAGAGGTAACTCATAATAAAGGTCTATTTATTTAGCAGCTCATCTTTATGCTACTAATCTGAAATTCATCTTTATCATGGACTAAATTCTTCTATTTCCAGGTTTTCTTTCTGTTTTTCTTGTTTTCTTTCTGTTTTCTGGTTTTCTTTGCTATTTCTTTGATTTATTTGTTTATTCTGATGCCAGAAACTCATTATGCTTTAATTATCATTGATTTAAAACATGTTCCCACATCTCCTAGTGCAAGTTCTCTTTCATTGTTCTTTTTTTCCTCCCTGATGTTTTCTAGGTTATTCTTTCTCATTTCTATTTCTAAATTAACTTTAAAATCCCTTTGGGAACTTAATTAGAATTGCATCAAATGTATAAACTAATTTAGACAGTATTCTTATACTTTAAGTGCTGAAGCCTCCAATGCAGGGAAATGGTCCTTCTCTCTTTCTGCCTCCCCTCTTTTATTTTCTTTACCTGAAGCATATTCCTTGTTCAGTCTGCTCTTAGTTATTTCAGATTTATTACTGCTGTTGTAAATGACTTCTTTGTATTTTCCAACAGGTAGACATTATATTGGAAAAAGTTTTTGTGAGTGTAGTTTGTAAATGCAAGCTATTCAAATTTTATTTTTCTTTTTTAGATTTCCAAAAGATTTTTTTGAAGTTCTGATTTAACAGTATTGTCATTTACAGCTAATTCAGTCGTGTGCAACTCTTTGCAACCCCATGGACTGCAGCACACCAGGCTTCCCTGTCTATCACCAACTCCTGGAGCTTGTTCAAACTCAAGTCCATCAAGTCGGTGACGCCATCCAACCATCTCATCCTCTGTCGTCCCCTTCTCCTCCTGGCTTCAATCTTTCCCAGCATTAGGGTTTTTTCTAAGGATTCCATTCTTCACATCAGGTGGCCAAAGTATTGGAGCTTCAACTTCAGCATCAGTCCTCCTAATGAATATTCAGAATTGATTTCCTTCAAGTTTGACTAGCTTGATCTCCTTGTAATCCAAGGGACTCTCAAGAGTCTTCTCCAACATCACAGTTCAAAAACGTCAGTTCTTTGGTGCTCAGCCTTCTTTATGATCCAGTTCTCACATCCATGACTACTGGGAAAACTGTAGCTTTGGCTAGACAGAACTTTGTTGGCAAAGTAAAGTCTCTGCTTTTTAATATACTGTCTATGTTGGTCATAGCTTTTCTTCCAAGGAAGAAGCGTCTTTTAATTTCATGGCTGCAATCACCATCTGCAGTGGTTCTGGAACCTAAGAAAATAAAGTCTGTCACCTTCTATTGAAGAGTTTTTCCTCTTATGTATTCGTCTCCTCACTATAAAGTGTAGAATTTCCGGAACAATGATCAATAATGGAGCTTGTAATGCTATTGTTGGGTCCTCCACGGTGACTCAATGGTAAAGAATCCAGCTACCAGTGCAGGAGACACAGGAGGCGTGAGTTTGATCTCTGGGTCGGGAAGATCCCCCGGAGAAGAAAATGGCAACCCACTCCAGTATTCTTGCCTGGAGAATCCCACGGACAGAGGAGCCTGGCGGGCTATAGTGTATGGGGTCGCACAGAGTCAGACATGACTGAATTGACTTTGCACTCACAAGTAGTCATGTACCTACCACCTTAATCAAGATACAGAACACTTATATGATACATGCATTTTTATAATAAGCATTTTTGAGACTTCCTTAGTGGTCCAGTGGTTGAAAGTTTATCTTCCAATGCAGGGGGTAGGGATTCAAACACCTGGTTGAGGAACTAAGATCCTTCATGCCTCGTGGCTAAAGCAAAACAAAGCAAAACAGATCTTTTGACCCAGGGATGGACTCCATGTTTCCTGTGTCTCTGTCTCCCACATTGCCAAGTGAGCTCTTTACCACTGCACCACCTGGAAAGCCATGTATGTATCTGGCTGACTCATGCTGTTGTAGAGTAGAAACTAACACAAGATTGTAAAGCAACTATACTCCATTAAAAACTAATTTTTTTAAAAAGATGACTAATCTCTTGTATGTTTAGCTTTCTTCCTTAGAGTCTCTTACCTTGTTCCTCTCAAATGTCCTTAGGTCACCAAACGGTCTTCCCTCGTAAACCAGGAAATGAGTTAATAGCTTGAGTATACCTTATCTGTATACCTAGACAGCATATTAAAAAGCAGAGACTTTGCCAACAAAGGTCCGTCTAGTCAAGGCGATGGTTTTTCCAGTAGTCATGTATGGATGTGAGAATTGGAATATAAAGAAAGCTGAGTGCTGAAGAATTGATACTTTTTAATTGTGGTATTGGAGAAGACTCTTGAGAGTCCCTTGGACTGCAAATAGATCCAACCAGTCCATCCTGGTTGGATCAGGAAATCAGTCTTAAATATTCATTGGAAGGACTGATGTTGAAGCTGAAACTCCAATACTTTGGCCACCTGATGCAAAGAGCTGACTCATTGGAAAAGACCCTGATGCTGGGAAAGATCGAAGGCAGGAGGAGAAGGGGACGACAGAGGATGAGATGGTTGGATGGCATCACCAACTCGATGGACATGAGTTTGAGTGGACTCCGGGAGTTTGGGATGGACAGGGAGGCATGGCACGCTGAAGTTAATGGGGTCGCAAAGAGTCAGACACGACTGAGTGACTGAACTGAACTGATACCATATCTATGCTCCCAAACAGAAGAATCGTTCTCATTAAAATACAATTCCTTTGCTTGGTACCTATTACCAGATCATTTAGGATTCCAAATGTAAGCTTCAGTCTAAGGTGCAACTTTACTCAGAGTTTATAGGCAGCATACTGATGACTGACAGTCACTCGATATGTATACACACATTTTCCTGTTCTGACCTAGTTTTCCTGCTTTTCCTACTTCAGAAAACTCTGAGGACTCAACTAGTGAACCTTGTTGAGAACATATAAGTAGCTGCACTTGTACAAAAGTTGTCTCTGTCTGATACACCTGGAAAAGTAACAGGGAAGTTCTCCTCACATCCTAGACTCTGTAAGAGCAGTGGTTAACAGCAAGTGGAATGGTGTTAGGCAAGTTGCTTAACCCCTCTTTTACTTCAGTTTCCACATCTGTAATATGCAATGATATAAATAGTATCTATATCATTGGCTTGTTGAATGGAGTAAAGAGATAATATGTGAGAAAGTGAAAAATGGTGCTGGCAGCTGGTGGCCAGGCTGTGATGTTCCCAACGGAACATAAACTCACTCACAGAAGATAAGCAATGCTCAGACAAAGCCACCCGAGGTCTATGGTTGAAACAAGCCAAGACAAAGTCATGCAACCATGCATGAACATCCCACTCTTCAGACATGTACAGTGACTACTTCTCTGCGTCTTTTTTATCATTATTTTTCTTTGTTTGTTTGTTTGTTCATTTGCCTATGCTGGGTCCTTGTTGCTGCATGGGCTTTTCTCTAGTTGCAGCAAGGGGGAGCTTCTGTCTTGTTGCAGCATGCGGGCTTCTCACGGCAGTGGCTTCTCCTGTTTGGAGCACAGGCCCCAGGGCACTTGGACTTCAGTAGCTGTGGCACGTGGGCTCAGTATTTGCGACTACCAGGCTTAAGAGCACAGGCTCAATAGCTGTAGGGCACAGGCTTAGTTGCTCCTCAGCTTATGGGATCTTCCTGGACCAGGGATCAAACCCATGTCTCCTGCACGGGCAGGTGGATTCTTTACCATTGGACCACCAGGGAAGCTGTCTGTTTCCTAAAGTAAAAATCTTCCCTGCTATTTGAGCTGAAAATGTGCTCAAAAAATACTTTTTCTTGCTTTGACTCAGAGCTTCCTAAAGCGCTATGAAATGTGTCTTCCTGCTACTTCTTCATCAGTGATTACTATCTCTAATCCTCTTTGCTCCAAGATAACAACCATCAATACACCCCATCACCAGACTGTTCCCACTTGTAGATAAAATCCATTCCAGAACTGGCTCCCTCACTACCTTCAGTCCCCCTGAAGATGAGCCAGAACAGATCCAAATCTACAAGAAGCTCCCACTTGCTCCCTCTTACTGAGGTGTCCCCCAGTTCTTCTGCAGTGTATTTTCTCTTGCTGGAGCAAGCTGAACAAATGTAACTTTCCTCCAATAAGTGAATTTGTGCGTGTTGTATAGTGCCCTTTTGTCTACTCAGAGTCTGCTTTATTTCTTATAACACATTTAATTTGGCAGACTCCTGTTGTCAGACATCCAGACCCTCTATCTCATTAAGTTTCACAATTCCCAATAAAGCTACTTGGAGAATTTCCATAGTAAGCCAAAGAGACTTCTGGTTCTAAACAGTGCCTGGCTAACAGCCTTCATGTGGTATTTTCCAACTCCTCATTGACAGCCCACAAAGTCATAGAAAAGCCAGCTACCAACTGAGACTGGCAACTCAACTCCATAATCTCAGAAGTGACACTAATTATAAAGCATATGGAGCAGGACTGAGAATAACCCATCATGCTTTAACTCACAGGACACCCAGAACTGGCTCACAAATTAGATGACCTCTGAAACACAGAGATGAAGATGGTCTGTAGCCCTGGCTCACAGACCCATGCTCAGACCAACTGAAATATAGAGAAAATGTTCTTTACCCCATGTGTGCTTCTCTGGCAGTTACCAAGAGTTTTGTTTCTCATCTCTGCCTGTCCCCAATCTACCATCTTTCTACATTCAGGTAAAGATGGAAAATCCCAGAAGCCATTGGAGAGGACTAGGGGAAGATGTGAGGAAATAGTAAGTGAGGCAAGAGACTGGGGATGATGCAACCACCACAGGTGAGGAGTGAGAAGGAGCTTAGTAGCAGTGCATTCTGGGAGTTGTACTTTCTGTGTATTACATCAACTTGATGCAAAGAGCTGACTCATTGGAAAAGACCCTAGTGCTGGGAAAGGGTGAAGGCGAAAGGAGAAGACGGTGGCATAGGATGAGATGGTTAGATAGAGTCACTGACTCTATGGACGTGAATCTGAGCAAACTCTGGGAGACAGTAAAGGACAGAGGAGCCTGATGTGCTGCAGTCCACAGGGTGGGAAAGAGTTGAACAAGACAGCTACTGAGCAACGATAACAATATTACATCAGCAGTAAGTAAGAAAATCCATCAGGACACAGGCAGAAAGTGCTGGAACTTTATTTCTATTTTGTTTAAAAATTTAAGAAGAAATTAAGCTAGTCAATAACAATCCATTAATGTTGGTCCATTAATTGTAACAAATGTACCATACAAGTGTATGATGTTAAGAACAGAGGAAACCATGTGTGGCATATGAGAATTCCCTATTTTATCTTCTCAACTTTTCTTTAAATCTAAACTATCTAAAACTATCATAAAGGTAAAATTTATTAAGACATTCGAAAATAAAAATTTATTAATATTTACTGTGTAATGACATGCATTGCCCTACTTTGTGCTATATGTCAGATGGTTCTTGTCACCTCCATAAATAAGAGAAAAGCAGGAGTTTTATAGCACAGGGGATTCATGGAGGTATATTAACTAGGTCATTCTTTTCCAGCATTTGACAACATTGTGGTTTACACATGCCTAATTAAGTGGATATGTTGTTGATGACATCAGGTTTTATGTAAGCCAATCTTCCCAAGATGATGGGTTTAAAATATTCCTGCAAAAAAAAAAATGTGAATTACATGTAGTAGTAGTAATGTTAGCACAAGTGAGTAACAAAATGGCAGAACGGACTCTGCTCTCATTCCTGGTTTGGCTCTTTTTTACTTAAAGTCACATGACTAAAAACAGTGACCCTCAGGAAGACCATTTAAAATACTATCAATGATAAACTTTGTTCATTATCACCTATATCATTTCTAGTGATGAATTTTGTTCTATTCAGGCAAGAATACTGGAGTGGGTTGTCATGCCCTCCTCCAGGGCATCTTCCCAACCCAGGGATTGAACCCAGGTCTCCCACACTGCAGGCATTTTCTTTATTGTCTGAGCCACCAAGGAAGCCCATTATGCCTTTAGTATTAGCTAGTAAATATGAAACTATCATCATTATCAAGACATTTATGGATAAAAAATTTTTGTTAATCACAGATATGAAGACAAGCCTTTGCAACTTTTTCAGTGATGTTTAAAGTCATATAATATTCAATCTGAGACATCACAGAGCTACACTAAGCATGCTTCTAGATATTTAGCATCCTCTTCTGAGGTTTTTTGATGTTAATAAAAGCAAAAATCATATGATGTTTTTTCTGAAATATTAAAATAGCTAAAATATTAATTGAAAAATAAGTGAGAAAGTAAAATACACCTATTTCACTGAAGACACTGGTGTAAACAACGTGAAGGAATATTACCAAAGATTTGAAGAAATGAGTATGAAAACAAATCACACATTTTAGGAGGTTATATTGTCATTAATCATAGAATGTTCTATATTCTGTTTTAGTAATGAAAGACATGAAATATTTCTTTCATTAGGAATATTTGAAAGATGATATATTTTCAGGATTAAGTAACTCTTTAACAAATATAATGTTTCATGGGGAAATTATACAAGTGTTATCACTGATGGAGTGACTATTGGAACCTTGGTCAAGAAACAGTTCCAAGTGAAGTATACAAAGATGGCCTCTCTCTGGTGAATTAATTCACTATGTTGTTGATAGGCACGCTCTTGTGGCAAAGAAGTTATGTTGTAAGTAAATACACAAGAGGCTATAGTTCTTCAATGTCATATATATATATATATATATATAAAACAGAATGCCTTTTTTTTTTTAAGAAAAAAAATTTTAGTGGTACTACCACACGATCCAGCAATTCCACTTCTGGGCATATATCTGAAAGAAAATGTTAAACTAAGTTAACTGTCAGTTACAAAAAGACAAATACTGTCTGAGTCTACTTATTTGAGGTACCCAGAGTAGCAATATTTACAGAAACAGAAGGGAGAATGGTGGTTATAATGGCGCAAGGAGTGAGGAGGTTCTGTTTCACGGGAACGATCTTTCAGTTTGGGAAGATGAAAAAGCTCTGAAGATTTTAGTGACTTGAAGTGTGATGTTGAACATCTTCCTAACCATACAGTTGTTGCTGATCATAAAAAGTAAAGTACATCAAAGAGTTGCTGCACGCGGAAGAGGCCCAGTTGTTTTTCTGCTCCGAATACACTTGTGCTGATTTATCTGAGTTCTGATTTGGTAGATCTTTCTGAAGGAATAAAGTCTGTCCCAAAGGCAAAGTTGACATTTGGAAAATATGGAGCTGTAACTAGAATCTCTTTAAAAGAAGCTAGTGGTACAGTGGGCTTTCCAGGTGGCACTAGTGGTAAAGAACCCACCTGCCAATGCAGGAGACATAATGAGATGTGGGTTTGATCCCTAGGTTGGAAAGATCCCCTGGAGGAGGACACAGCTACCCACTCTACTATTCTTGCATAGGAAATCTCATGGATAGAGGAACCTGGTGGGCTACAGTCCATGGGGTGGCAAAGGGTTGGACATAGCAACTAAGCACAGCACATAGCACAATGGTACAGAGAGTACATTTTGAAAGATATATCCAATGCTTATCTCTGGGTGGTAGGATTTCTTTTCTCCTTCTGCGTGTTGATATATATATAGATATATGTATATATTTTAGAAAAAAAAGCTATGTGTCTTCTAATATAACAAAATCAAGTTATTTTTAATTTAACTTAATTTAATTGAAAACACTTTTGGCCATATCGTGTGGCATAGAGTTCATAGTTCCTGACCAAGGATTAAACCCAAGCCCCCTGCAGTGGAAGCACAGAGTCTTAACTACCAGACTGCCAGAGAAGTCCCTCAAGTTATTTCTTAAAACATGCTTGGCACATAGTTGGCACTCAATAAGTGGGAGATCTTTCAAATGTAAAGAGAAAAAGGCAAACTGAAGCTCTCCTCTGCCCACTGGAATAAATAAAACCATGTATGAAATGTCCAAGAGAGATAAAATGTTTTCCCTTGAATTTGTTCTGCATGAACTAGAGTCTCTAAGTGGCTGGATTCCCTGTGGTGAGCCTGGGCTCCTGATTGAATGAGACAGCAAATGTAAAGCAATTCCTTAGACATCAGTTCAGGGCTTGGCTGCCCCTTTGCTTTTGGAGCGTCAGTGGATGAGCCACCTGCTAGGAGCTAGAACCATATGGAGCAAATTTTCTCACAAAAACACATTGTCTTCAAGGTTGGCTGTGGACTTCCCAGACAGCCTGCTGCTGCTGCTGCTGCTGCTGCTGCTAAGTCGCTTCAGTCGTGTCCGACTCTGTGCGATCCCATAGGCGGCAGCCCACCAGGCTCCCCCCATCCCTGGGATTCTCCAGGCAAGAACACTGTAGTGGGTTGCCATTGCCTTCTCCAATGCAGGAAAGAGAAAAGTGAAAGTGAAGTCGCTCAGTCGTGCCCGACTCTTAGCGACCCCATGGACTGCAGCCCACCAGGCTCCTCCATCCATGGGATTTTCCAGGCAAGAGTACTGGAGTGGGGTGCCATTGCCTTCTCCACCCAGACAGCTTATTGGTCCTAAAATGTTGAGTCGTTTGAAAATATTTGGCTAACACAGTGTACTGCCAGCCTCTTCCCATCAGAGGAAGGACAGTGGGGAGAGAACACCCTGCCTCAGTGATCCCACATCCCTGGGCTTACAGTCCTGAGGCCACTTGTCCTCCAAGATCAAGAACCCTGACAAGAGCTTCTCAGTTTCAAAGGGGACATCAACTATCACTTGTCTCCTTGTTTTGGTCAGTTCAGTTGAAATGTAGCAAATATTGGGGTTTTTTGTTGAGGTGTCAGATTTCTTTCTTACTTTTCCACCTGAAAGCTTTGATGAAAACTTTCTTCAGAAGGAAAGAAGCTTGGTGCTGTGGGTTTGAATCCATCCTCTGTTACTTACTAAACACCCTCAGCATCAATGTCTCCATGTATAAAACAGGTCATAAGCCTGGATCTGAAACATATGAATGGAAAGCAAGAAAACATATAAAGCTCAGAGGCCAGTCTCTGATCAGTGCATGTTTTATGTCTGACTCTTCGTGACCCCATGGACTGTAGCCCACCAGGCTCCTCTGTCCATGGGATTTTCCAGGCAAGAACACTGGAGTGGGTTGCCATTTCCTCCTCTAGGGGATGTTCTCTACCCAGGGATCGAACCCATATCTCCTGTGCCGCCTGCACTGGCACTTAATACAGGCTAACTATTGCTGCTGTTTTGTTAGTATTTGTGTTCATCATCATTATCTCTGGTCTTTCTGACCTTTCTCTCTTGGGAAGATATATGTGATCTGAGTCCCAGATCTACATTTGGGAACTGTTCACTGTTCGCTGTTAATTCCCAGTAGTAATTAAAGTTATTGGTGATGCTTAAGTTTACGCATCATCTTCACTGGTCTATGGGATGCCCAGATAATTGGTTAAACATTAATTATGGGTGTGTCTATGAGGATGTCTTTGGAGGAGATGAGCATTATTTTTTTAAAAGATTTTCTTTGATGTGGACTGTTTTTAAAGCCTTTATCGAATTTGTTACAATATTGCTTCTGTTTCATGCTTTGGTATTTTGGCCCCAAAGCACCTGGGATCTTCATTTCCCAACCAGGTTTGAACCCACATCCCTTGCTTTGAAAGGCGGAGACTTCACCACTGGACTGCCAGGAAAGTCCAAAGATGAGCAGTAGGAAGGACAGACTGAGAAGAACAGATGGCCCTCCCTAAGGTGGGTGGGCACCATCCAATCTGTTGAGAATCTAAATAAAACAAAAAGGTGGAGAGAGGAGGGAGTCACTATCTGCCTGACTGAGCTGGAACGTCCATCTCCTCTGGCCTTGGATCTGAACTTACATCACAGGCTCTTCCTGGTTCCTAGACCTCCAGACAGACCAGAACTATACAACTACCCAGGCTTCGTGTATCTATCCAGCTTGCAGATGGCAGATCATGGGGCTTCTCAGCCTCCATAACGTGTAAGTGAATTCCTTATAACAATTTATAATGTATACAATTTTACATACATATCTATACCTATATCTATCTATATCTATATCCCTCCTATTGCTTCTGTTTTCCTAGAGAGCTGAATACACTGACATTAAAGCTCAGAGGCACCGCCTCAATGATTAGACAGTACAGGTGGGCTGTTGTTTAGTCTCTAAGTTATGTCGGACTCTTTGTGACCCCAAGGACTGGACTGTAGCCCGCCAGGCTCCTCTGTCCATGGGATCCTCCAGGCAAGAATAGGTTGAACAAGAGTGGGTTGCCATTTCCTCTTCCGGGGGATCTTCCCCGCCCAGGGATTGAACCTGCGTCTCTTGGGCCATCTACATAGGCAGGCGCATTCTTTACCACTGAGCCACATGGAAGCATACTACACTTGACCTTAGCAAAAAGGCTGAAAAGTGACACCCTAGACTTGGGTCATTTTCTGAAGTATTTCTGTGTCTTGCTACAAATACCCCAAAGGAGAGTGGGGCAAAGAAATAGCTGTGACCTGGGCTTGCTGGCTACAGGAGGCCAGGGTTTCAGACTGGAGAGGTATGATACAGCTTGGTGTGTCTTTAGAAAGGGAAGCAAGGGCCATGTGAGCTTCAGTGAAAACAGCCACAGTCTTCTTAGAGCCCAGGTGATGGCACAGTCCTAGCTCCCAGCACACTCTACTCCATGTGGGGCCATTTCCCTCCCCCTCAGCCTCCAGCTGTCATTCCCAAACTTACGCCTTACTGTGCTGTCTGCTTCCAATCAGGAATGACCTTTTGGGGGCAAAATTATTTTGTGTTCTCTTAGTTAGATCATCAAAATATTTTAGTTGACATAACATTCTCTGAGGCATTATTCTTTTAAAGGGTTGAAAGATTATTTTCTTAAAATAATGGATTTTTTTTTTTAGTACAAAATGCATGCACATTGTAGAATACTCGGACAACAGAAATGAAGAAGGAAAAGAAAACTATCCATAGCTCTAGGAGCCAGAGAAAAGCCTGGCTTTTTCTGCTGGTACTGCACACATCATAAGACCATTTAAATGCTCAAAAGCATGACGATTTTCTGACTGGATCTTTTCCTCATTCAGTATCATCTTCCTTCTCCAGTCTACTTCCCCCAGCTTTATCCTGATGGTGCTTTCAGATGTGTCCCTTTTTGTTCATCCTGCTTCTCTAACATCATCATTGTCAAATGTTGCTGGGTTTTTGGGGTTTGTTTAAAGTATGAAGGTTTATAGTATACATAAAGGTTCAATGTGTCACCCAGGTGGCACAGTGGTAAAGAATCTGCCTGCCAATGCAGGAGATGCAAGAGATACAGGTTTGATCCCTGGATGGGGAAGATCACCTGGAAGAAAGAATGGCAACCCTCTCCAGTATTCTTGCCTAGAGAATCCCATGGACAGTGGAGCCTGGTGGGCTACAGTCCACAGGGTCACAAAGAGCTGGACACAACTGAGTGCACACATACAACGCTTCGGTGTTCAGGGTAGAAGTCAGGGGTTCAAGGATTCGAAAGTAAATTAAAAATGTTCAGTTGCAAAGAACAGAAACCCATTCCCAGAAGCCCAGGTGAAGCAAAACCATCTTACAGGGCAGCATCCAAGACTCAGTTGTTGGAAGGACAACTGGTATGGGAGAGGAGGCTCTTCTCTGAACTCTCATTTGGGCACCTCCTGGCTTTGCAGGTCAGCTCCTCTCTGTGCACCAGTGCTTTCTAGCCACTTACACAATCAGTTGTTAACTTCAAGGCTGTTCTCACCCAGGAGAAGGACTCATGATCCACCACCCAGCTCCTTCCTCCTCTCTGTCTTGTCTCCTGTTTATTTGGCCAGTGGCTCAGGCACCTGTGACAGGGGTGGAGATGGGAGCGGCTGTACTCCTCCACTCTAAGGTATCCACAATGAGTGTGGGAGAGAGAGGGAGCAGATAAAATCAGCGCTTCCAAGAGAACCACTTTCCTCCAAACATCACCAGTTTGGTATAGATGATCTTATTTGCATGCTCAGTTGCTCAATCATGTCCAACTCTTTGCAGCCCCAAGGACTTTAGCCCACCAGGCTCCTCTGTTCATGGGATTCTCCAGGCAAGAATCCTGGAGTGGGTTGCCAATTCCTACTCCAGAGGATCTTTCCGACCTAGAAATCGAACTCCTGTTTATTGGTCTCCTACGTTGGCAGGTGGATTCTTTTCCACTAGTGCCACCTGGGAAGCCCTACAGGTAATCTTATTTACAAAGCAGAGACACAGGTGTAGAGAACAAATGTGTAGACACTGAGCGGGGAGAAGGATGGGGTGGGAAGATTTGGGAAGATTGGGATTGACATGTGTGCACCATTGATACTATGTACAAAATAGATAACTACTGAGAACCTAGTATATAGCACAGGGAATTCTACTCAGTGTTCTCTGGTGACCTAAAAGGGAAAAAAAAACCCAAAAGAGGATATATATGGATACATAATACAGATACACTTTGCTGTACAATAGAAACTAGCAAAACATTAATGACAACTTTGTTCTGTGTTTTCCAAGTCTTCTGTAAATATGTTATCATACTTTCATAATTTAAAAAATACAAAACTTTGTGCAGTAACTTTACCCCAATAAAGATTAAAAAATAAAAAATTACTTGGTCTGCTCAGCAAAAAACAAACAACAAAACAAAATAAATATCATCGGTTTTGTACAGTGTCTCTGACTCTCTCGGGGCAGCTAACATCTGGCTCCCCCTTGAACACCTTTATTGCCCCAGCATTTATCACGCATTTTAATTTTATCTTTGCATTCTGTTCTTCCCATTAGAGGTGGTGAACTCCCTCAAGGCATAAAATATTCTATTTGTCTTTGCACCACCACTCATTTTCCAGGATCTAGCACTTGATGGCCTCCAAATAAATGTTTGTGGAAGTGATGCTGAAAGAGTAGGAATGAAGAAGGAAATAAGAGAAGGAATACAAGCTGTCAGGACTTCCTTGGTGGTCCAGTGGTTAAAAATCCATCTGCCAACACAGGAGATGTGGGTTCGATCCCCAGAGAAGCCTGCACACCGCAACCAGGAGCCCACGTGCTGCAGTAAAGACAGCGCTGTCAAGAGGGAAAGAGCAAATACAAGTTGTAAGGGATTTCAAAATAGATGGGGAACTTTCTCAGGTAAACAGGAACTCTCCTTGTTAGGTGAAGAGTGGTTGGTATTGTCTGAAGGAATAAATGATTGGGATTAAAAGGAAGAACAGCTCTTTTGTTGCCTGGCTTTGCTGTGATTCTTTCCAAAGGCTTTGAGCCTGACAGAATGTGAGGGTTTTGAGTCCTACATGCTATTTTCCAAAAGGCATGACCCTGAACTTGAAGGCCATTGTGATGGCTCCAAGGCTGCCTGGGAAACTTGGTTGGGTTGAGCATCTGATTAGAGTGAATTGCCTTTTTCATTTGTGGTTAGGTGCCGTGGATACTTGGCAAGCTGGAGAGCAAAGAAAACTAAACATGTCCCCAGTGAGCGAGCAGGAAAGCTTGAGAACTTAGCAGAATTTCCACCCCTGCAGGTTCTATAGATACAGGCTTTAAAATTTGGATGTTATTTTTTGAAACGACCACAGAGACTTGGCAGAGAGTCCAAGAATGATAATTGGAGGACTGGGTCATGTAAAATGCTAGTGGGAGTTAGAGGAGGGACCTTGTTCACTTTTATGGACCATGTGGTATTAGTCAGGGATCCCCAGATAACAAGATACCTGTACCTCCTTTTGACTCTACTAGGCATTCTCTGTGACATTTCATATCAGACACCTAAAGAAACAACACTATGCTGTAATAGTAAGAGTAAAATGAGGTGAAGACATTGCCTAAGAGATTTGTATCATCCTTTCCTGTCTGGTTTTAAAATTATCATACTCTAGGTAATGTCCCTGGTGGTCCAGTGGTTAAGAATCTGCCTTTCAATGCAGTGGACATGGGTTTGATCCCTGATCAGGGAAACAAGATCCCACATGACAAGAGCCCAGAGCCACAGCTAGAGAGAAAACTGAGTCCTGTAAGTAAGACCCAACTTGGCCAGAAATACATACATACATACACACATAAATAGTAAAACAATAAAATCTCAGTTGTTAGTAATTTCTCTTTTTTTTACTTTATATATATATATAAAGTAAAATTTTTACTTTATATATATATATAGTTTATTGCTAGCAACTATACTAAATGAGACACTAGAGCATGAACACACTGCATTTCAAAGACTTAGTATGATTTTTAAAATCTCATTAATAATTTTTATATTAATTAAAGGTTGAAACAACAACATTTTGGATTTTAGTGTAAGTGAGACATTATAATTTTACCTGTTTCCCTTCACCTTTTTTTTCCCCAACTTTCTGTTGTATATTAGAGTAGAATTGATTAACAATGTGATAGTTTCAGGTGGACAACAAAGGAACTCAGCCGTACATAAATATGTATCCATTCTCCCCCAAACTCCTATCCCATCCTGACTGCCACGTGACATTGATTGACCAGAGTTCCATGTGCAGTAACATAGGTCCTAGTTGGTTGTGCTCTGTGCCTAGTCGCTCAGTCGGGTCCGACTGTTTGTGACCCCATGGACTATGGCCCGCCAGGCTCCTCTGTCCGTGGGGATTCTCCAGGCAAGAATACTGGAGGGAGTTGCCATGCCCTCCTCCAGGGGCTCTTCCCAACCCAGGAATTGGACCCAGGTCTCCCGCATTGCTGGCAGATTCTTTACCAGTGGAGCCACCAGGAAAGTTCTTGTTGGTTATCCATTTAAAATATAGCAATGTATACATGTTGATCCCAAACTCTCTAACTCTCCCTCCTCCCTACCCTTCCCTGCTGGTAGGCAGAAGTTCATTCTCTAAGTCTGTGAGTTTTTTTGGTTGTTTGTTTTATAAATAAGTTCATTTGTGTCTTTCCTTTCTAGATTCCGCATATAGGCAGTGTCATAGGACATTTCTCTTTCTCTGACTTCACTCAGGATGACAGTCTCTGGGTGCATCCATGTTGCTGCAAATAGTTGCCCTTTATTTTTGAAACCCATCCAGCCGTCTCAGTGCCATCTCCATCCTCTTAATTCTCTTAGGTTTTTCTCCATCCATCCCTACAATGTGTCTTGTCATCTTTGTTTTCTAATTGACTGGGCTAACATTCCCATTATGAAACTGTGCCTAGACTAGCCTTGTTTAAATGTTTTTCAAGTTCCAAAATTATCTCCTCTGCCCCATTTTACCCTCATGAGACCCCCTGTCCCTCAGGTTACCTCATCTTAGTTAGGTATTAAGAGGTATTAATATTACTATAAATGAACTAATACCCCTGTAAGCATGCAAGACCAGCAGATGATTGATCTACACTCTCAACTAGTGTATGATCTTTGAAATGAGACCATGTAGGAACCTCTGTGAATCTCTGCTGCTGCTGCTAAGTCGCTTCAGTCGTATCCAACTCTGTGCGACCCCATAGATGGCAGCCCATCAGGCTGCCCTGTCCCTGGGATTCTCCAGGCAAGAACACTGGAGTGGGTTGCCATTTCCTTCTCCAATGCATGAAAGTGAAAATTGAAAGTGAAGTCGCTCAGTCGTGCCCGACTCTTAGCGACCCCATGGACTGCAGCCCACCAGGCTCCTCCATCCATGGGATTTTCCAGGCAAGAATACTGGAGTGGGGTGCCATTGCCTTCTCCTGTGAATCTCTAGTTGGCAGAAAAATCAGTAAAGATGGAGGGAATACATCAGGCCGCACCCTATGTTTCAGATTTTTGAAATAAAGGTCTTTTCTGTACTGCTTAAAATTATACCATGGGGACGATCATCATCCTTTCTCAATGTATGGTTTGGCATGAACATAAACTAATTTCAAATTAAAACTGCCATTCTCCTTTGGTTTCAACAATTACTTCCAAAATAGCTTGGGTCTCATCGCTTTGGGAACCATTATTTCTTTCTTTGATAACTGAAGTTCAACAGACTAACCTCTGCACATTCAAAGACTCAGTTCCCTAAACAAACTGACACTTTTCTCCAACAGTGCTCGCGTGGTCTGTTCTTTAAATAAGACGACATCTACCGGACAGCAATTTCCTTGCTAATTAACAAATTGATTTTCAGTTTAAGGACACTATTTATATACCTCTCTGTTCTACTTTCTATATCCTATTAGTTTGGGTATGATAAGTTGCTTTAGCCATGTCCAGCTCTTTGTGACCCCACGGACTATAGCCTGCCAGGCTCCTCTGTCCATGGGATTCTCCAGTCAAGAACACTGGAGTGGGTTGCCATGCCCTCCTCCAGGGGATCTTCCCAACCCAGGGATCAAACCCAAGTCTCTCATGTCTCCAGCTTTGGCAGGTGGGTTCTTTACCACTAGCGCCACCATTAGGTACTGTTTATTAATTTATTGTTTTCAACTCAATTCTACCCTCACAACTTTTTGAACATTAATACATCTCTCAATTAATTTCTCAAAATTCATAGATGAATTTTTTTTGCATGAAGAGATAATTGCCTTTCAAACATCTAAATGTGTTCTTTGTATTTCTTCACATGCAGTTTAAGTAACAAAGCTTTTGGAGAAAGGATCAAGTTGGCCAAAGAGTCAGAAAGAGCTTTTTGATATTTAAATCTTGCCAGATCTCTGTAATATGTTTGCTGAACTCCCAAAGGCTATACAGTTTTATTCACTAGCTCTTCAGAATCTAGAAACCCCAAAGAGTTGTTTTTATAACCATATCCAACAAATTACACAATTATTATTCAGTTCTGCGTTTCCTGTCAAGGTGCATAGCAAATGTTTTACAGCTGATGTTTTAATTGGGTTGATCCACAGTCAGGAAGTGGCATGCCATTCAGAGACATTTTAAAGCTATGTATTTGTGATGGCTGTCATTAACTGCACTCACTCAGATGTGTTTTGAGGAGACATTTCAGCTGCAAAGATTGTAGGTTTCTAGTTTCCTTGAAGTTGGTGCTATCAGAGCCCTGATGGGAGGTTTTGATGGGGCGAAACGACATCTCCTCATCACTGATTTGATGTGAACACCTGGACCATGACTACACAATGTGGAAAGGGGTTATAATTGATTTGTCAAGCGCTGTGTAAGTCTAGCAAACTGTTGCATATATTTAGGCTCATTACCTCTCTGTGAATTAATTTTGATTATTAGCATTGCTCAGACATGGAATTTTCATCTTAACCCACAGAGAATTTAACACTTTGAATAACAAAGCAAGTTCTTTGGTGCTGTTCTCTACTATTGCAATGTTGCTAGGTGACAATACATGTCTTCCTAATTTCTCCGTGTATGTGGAGTAACATGGCAGACACAAAGAACAACTTCCAGAAACCTTAGAAGAGCATACTTCTCGAATCACATCATTTGAGATTCAGAAGAAAATCAACCAAGCAATTGTTGGTTTCCTAAAACAGGCCATTATGTGTTATGCTAAGCACTTTACATGTAGTATTCCATTTAATCAAATTTGCCAATCCCAAAAGAAATCTATCCTAAATATTCATTGGAAGGACTGATGCTGAAGCTGAAGCACCAATCCTTTGACCACCTGGTGCAAAGAGTCAACTCTTTGGAAAAGTCCCCGATGCTGGATAAGACTGATGGCAATAGGAGAAGGGGATGGCAGAGGATGAGATGGTTGGATGGCATCACTGAAATGGACATGAATTTGAGCAAACTCTGAGAGATGGTGAAGGACAGGGGGGCCCAGTGTGCTGCAGTCCATGGGGTTGCAAGGAGTTGGATACGACTTAGCAGCTGAATAACTGTAGCAACAAATTCCATTTAATTGCTTCACTCTTATGAGGAAAGTAATAAAGTATATACTTTAGAGATTGGGGTATTAAAGCCCAGAGAAGTTAAATGACTTCCCAAAGAAACCGACAGTGGAGCCCAGGTCTGAACAGACGGTTCAGGTTGACAAACTGGGTTCCTAATCATTACACTATCTGGTCCAAGGATAAGGTAGAGAACCTAATGAGCTGGGGTAGAGTATAGGAAAAGACATTAGCTGTGATGAAAAGGTATAAGTTGTCTTTAAAAAGGCAACATGGAAAGAAACTGTGGTCCATCCAGGCAATGGAAGGTTATTCAAAGCCAAAGAGAAATGAGCCATGAAAAAGACATGGAAGAATATTCATTAAATGCACATAACTCAGTGAAAGAAGTCAGTGTGAAAAGATTGTATGCTGTATGATTCCAAATATATGATATCCTGGAAAAGGCAAAACTATGGAGACAAGAAAAAGGTCATTGGTTGCTAGGGACTTGGGGAGGGATGAATAACTGGATTATAGAGGATATTTAAGGCAGTGGAAGTAGTCCAAATAAGACAATAATGGTGGATATGCACATTTGTCAAAATGCAAAGAATGTGCATCAAGAATTAAGCTAAAATATAAACCTTAAGAGCTTCCTTCATGGCTCAGATAGTAAAGAATCTGCCTGAAGTGTGGGAGACCTGGGTTCAATCCCTGGGTCAGGAAGAAAACCCTAGCTGATAAAGATATGTCAGTGTAGATTCCTTGATTTTAACAAATGTACCATTTAGTATGAATGTTGATAGTTAGGGAGGCTGCGTAGGTGTGGACTATTTGAAAACTCTACTTTCTCACTAACTTTACTGTGAACTTAACACTGCTGTAAAAATGAAAGTTTAGTACAAGGCCTGGTATTCACTAGGATTCTATAAGAGTTTTTTAAAATAAATTTTGGTACATAACAGCAAAAAAAGGCAACAGGGTGAGGCAAAAATTCAAGAATAAGATGAACAAGAAGAGATATAAATCTAGAGATGTTTGTGTAGCATGGGGAATATATAGAATCTAAATATATATATTGAAAGTTACTACAATATTTTTGTAATAACATATAGTCAATATATTATGATAATATAGAATTATTACAATAATATTGAATAACTTTGTGTGGTGACCAGTGGTAACTAGACTCATTGTGGTAATTATAACATATAAAAATATTTAATCTCTATGTTATACACCGAAAGCTAATATAATATTGCAAGTCAATTAGACATCAGTTTTTTTTTAAAAGATGGGCTAGAGGGTATAATCTGGAAGAATTACATTATTATATAATATTTTAGGGGCTTCGCTGGTGGCTCAGAGGTTAAAGCATCTTCCTGGAATGTGGGAGACCCGGATTCGATCCCTGGGTGGGGAAGATCCCCTGGAGAAGGAAATGGCAACCCACTCCAGTATTCTTGCCTGGAGAATCCCATGGACAGAGGAGCCTGGTGGGCTACATAGGATCACAAAGAGTAGGACACAACTTAGTAACTAAACAACAATAATAGGACAATAATAATGATAATTAGCATAGTGATGACAATGAATTATGTGGAGATATAAAACCAAACATGAATGAAATATTTTACAGTATTCTGTAGAATAATAGGATTGGGATGGCATGGAGAATTGAAACTAAAGTTTTCTAAAATCCTCATGTTCTTCAGAAAGGTAAAGATATTGATTAAAATAAAGTAGAAATGGAAAAAAAATAACCAGTAAAAGAATAGAAATAGAACATCTAACTTCCAAACCTGGTGGGGGAAAATAGCAAATTAATCAACTAGAAGGAAGAAAATGAGAAAAGGTATAGCTTACAAAAAATATGGTTAATGGAAAGCCAAAATATGATAGAAATAAATTTAAAAAATAAAACTATGCATATTAATCTATAAAAATATTGTACTTTAGTGCTTAGTTTTCATCTGCATTGGTGGACCAAGGTATAATCATGAGACAGTTGATGTCTAATAATTTCATCTTGGATAACATGTACAATATCACGTTAGCAAGTTAACCACAGACCAAGTACATCTTCAAGGATCTTTCCAATCTTTTATTTTCTTTGTTCCTTACAGTTCCTCACAATACAAGGTATGAGTGCTGTGTCTTAGATAGTTTGGGTTATGTGATTTAAATCAAGATTTGTTGACTCAGGGCTTTCTCCAATATCCACAGTTGCAGTTCTTTGATTTTCCTATTCCTCATACTTTCTATTCTTGTCACCATTAATGTGGGGTGATTTTATTCTGGCTCAGGTTTTTCAATGGAAAAGGCATAGAGAAATTAGGAGGCTAGGAAGAATGGTAATACTGAGAAGGTTTTGTTTTTGTTTTTTTAAAGCATATCACAAATACAGAATGAAAACTGAAGTTAGAAGACCTCATAGCACTCTGCCCATCCTCACTCGTTGCCTCTGATACCGGGTGTTTGGTAGCCACTTCCTTGGAGTGACAAAAAAATATATACAAGTATATTACTCCAGAATCTGGGTAATACGTTTTAAAGATAGCTGTTAAGTTTTCTACTCATTTCCAAACTCCCACCTCTGTTCTTTCAAAACTACCAGGACAGGAAATTCATTTGGTACAGAACTTCCAAGAACTCTTGCAGGGAACATAGAATTTTTCACTGGCTCTGTATCATCAGAGATAGGCAGCAATGAATTATCTATGGTTTATTCTTTTTTTAATTTAGTTTTTGGCTGTGCTGGGTCTTCATGGCTGAACGGGCTTCTCTAGTTGTGATGAGCGGGGGCTACTCTCTCATTGTGGTACATGGGTTTCTCATTGCAGTGGCTTCTCTTGTTGTGAAGCATGGGCTCTGGGCACATGGGCTTCAGTAGTTAAGGTGTGAGGGCTCAGTAGCTGCAGTTCCTGGGCTCCATAGCACAGGCTCAACAGTTATGGTGCACAGGTTTACTTGCACAGGTTTACTTGGCATGTGGGGTCTTCCTGGACCAGGGATCAAACCCGTGTCTCCTACATTGGCTGAAGGATTCTTTACCCCTGACCCACTAGGGAAACCCCTTGGTTTGTTCTTGATCATATCCATTTGAAGCATGAACCTCAAATATGGTTCATGGCTGGGATGAATACACGTCCTGCTTTGTTCAGGAGAACCCCAGTTTATATAACATTGTAGGGTCACTGTATTGATGGCATATTGGTGGAGAGTTCCCTTAAAGAACTTAAATTTTTTTTTTTTAAAGACGACTTGTCTCCTCCATTTTTAAAGGTAAATAGCTCTCAATTTCAACTCTGAATTGGCAGAGATTCAATTTTGATTGGGGAGGTATCATAATTTTAAAAACAGTTTTAGTGATTCTAATGAGTAGCCATAATTGAGAATGACCATACCAAGAAGTCCAGTGGTAAGTGACACTTAACAACATCAAGAAATTCTTCTAGTGCACATGTGCACAGATATAGTTGGAATTCTTTCAGTTTGGGACAAGGATGCCCAAGCCAATTACCTTAAAATAGATATGAAACAGGCTTGAGATGTAGCGATGCATTGGCCTCACATTTACTGAGCACATACCATGTGTCAGTCACTTTGCCAGGTATTAAGATAAAGAGGTGCATGAGGGGAAGGTGGGAACAGAACGGTGCAGTTGAGTCCTGTAGCTTTTCCCACAGGCTTATCTACATGATCCTGAGGGGATGGGCAGAGGCCTTCCAGGAAAGGGATGGACAGGCTTCACAGATGAGGAAAAATTAGACTGAATCCTGGATAATTAGTAGATGCTCTCCCGTTGTGCATGTGACAAGAGAGAGTCAGGGTAGAAGGCAGAGGAGAAAGAATTCTGGGCAGAAGTCACAATGTAAGCGAAGGCAGCGAGGCAGGACATAAGGTGGTTTGGGGACATTACAGGTTATCGAATATGCTATTTATTCACCATTATTGCTACAGGTTTGGTGATTCCTATATCTGTTTACATTAACTTAAAAAAATTTTTTTAACCATTTTTAAAGTTTTTATTGAATTTATTACAATTTTGAATTTTATTGAATTTATTAAAAAAATCATTTTTAAAGTTTTTATTCAGTTTGTTACAATATTGCTTCTGCTTTACATTATGGTTTTTTAATCATGAGGCATGTGGAATCTTAGGTCCCCAACCAGGAATCAAACCCACACTCCCTGCATTGGAAGGCAAAGTCTTTACCACTGGACCCCTAGTGAAGTCCCCTACACTAACTTATTTTATTGATATACATAATGTTCTTTTCCTATCAGCAATGTCTGTTCACCTTTTGCATGCTTTTGGAACAACTTACTTGTATTTTTTTCTCTTTTCAAGACTTGTAGAACTAATAGAAAAATGAGGAAAATGTGACATCAAAAAGAAGAAAATTAAAACCACCTATAATTTCTCCACATGGAGATGACCACAGTCAGGGTTTTATCCTACCTCCTCCCTGTGTGTTAACAACACAAACTAGAGTATGATGTTTTATATATCCAAGCCTTGTTCACAACAGTATATCCTGAACAATTTTCTGGACTGTTAATATTCTTCTATAGCCTCAGTTCTCTTTGAAAGTGAAAGTGAAGTCATTCAGTCATGTCTGACTCTTCGCCACTTCACTAACTGTATGTAGCCTGCCAGACTCCTCCGTCCACGGGATTTTCCAGGCAAGAATACTGAAGTGGGTTGGCATTTTCTTCTGCAGGGATCTTCCCAACTGAGGGATCGAACCCAAGTCTCCCACATGGCAGGTGGATTCTTTACCAGCTGAGCTACAAGGGAAGCCCCCAGTTCTCTTGACTGCTTTATTATAATTAGCAATACATGTTCATTGTTGAAAAATGAGAGAATGTAGGTAATTATAAATGAAGCAATAAAACTTGCCTTTAAATTTCATGACCCAGAAATAATCAACATTTTTAGGTTCATCCTTCAATATATTTTAAACGCATCCTCTTTCCATGGGATTTCCCAGGCAAGAATACTGCAGTGGGTTGTTTGTCTACTTATCTCCCCTTTACTAGAATGTAAGCTCAGTGACAGCAACAATTTTGTCTATCTTACCATCTCTCTCATTAGCTCCAAAACAGTGTTCTTTAATAATAAGAACTCAACAATTATTTGCAGAATGTTGAAGTAAATATGCACTTTTGTACCACAAACCCAAAGCACTCTAGACTTAACTTTTAAAGAGGAAATGATAGCTGTTCCACAAAAAAAGAGGAAAAGGAAGAAAGAAAGAAAAAAAGCTAAAGAAATGAATATGCTTAAAAATTCTGGTTTGTGTTTTCAATTTTTTCACAAGAGACATAATTAAAGAGTTTCACTCTCCTCCTGGACTTCTGACAGCAAAATTAGCATGATGGAGAACGGTATACAATAGAAAGTAAATGTAGGCATTAAAATGTTGTTCATCTCTTGCAAATTGCACAATTCAGTTCTGATTCATGATGGAAAAAAAATCTTCTTTTCAAGAGTCTTAGAACTGACAGATGTCAGTTTAAATACTTCAGAAACACAAAGCCTTTCCATCAAGTGCACGGCTTTGCCTGTGTAGTATGTATTTACTGAACGCTTCTGAAATGCTGTCTACTACGTGAGGCACAGGGGTGAGAAGGATAAATAGGAAACAGTCCTCTCTCTCCATCTAAGGGTAGTAGAAATAAGCAAAGAGTTAACACAGCAAGGATTTCCCAGATGGCTTGGTGGTAAAGAATCCACCTGCAAATGCAGAAGACACAGGAGGTGCAGTTTCAATCTCTGGGTCAGGAAGGTCCCCTGGAGGAGGAAATGGCAACCCACTCCAGTATTCTTGCCTGGATAATCCCGTGGATGGAGGAGCCTGGCAGGCTACAGTCCATGGAGTCCCAAAGAGTCAGAAACAGCTGAGCATGCAACACATTAATACAGCACAGTGTAATAAACGGTAAAACGCTGTCTGTTATTAAAGCACAGGAGGTGGTACTTGTGATTTCATGAAAAATTTGACTATGAAATAATGAAGTAGAGGAAACTTTAATGGTCTTCAAATATATGCTTGAAGTAATGAAGGATGATGTTTAAATTGGAAGCATGCAATAATTGAATTTAGACATGGCAGATCTGACAGATTGTCAATCATGAAGCATTTACTGAGGATCTCCTCTGTTCCTGGAGCTATCCTAGGTGCTGTGATTGAAGAAACTGTTAGCTGACCATCATGCTGGGTCTGTTTTTGTTGTTTAGTTGCTAAATTGTGTCCAACTCTTTGTGACTCCATAGACTGAAGCCTGCCAGGCTCCTCTGTCCATGGGATTCTCCAGGCAAGAATACTGGATTGGGTTGCCATTTCCTTCTTCAGGAGATGTTCCCAACTCAAGGATCGAACCTGCATCTCCTGCACCGCCAGGCAGATTCTTTACCACTGAGGTACTGGGAAGCCCTGCTGGGTCTGTGATGCTCCACCACCTCCCCGCCACCTGCCACCCCCGCAAAAAAAAAAAAAAAAAGGCACAAATTCCTGTTTTCTGCCTTCGTGGAGCTCAAACGTCAATAATCCAGAACAAGAGCTTTGGCACTTATGAAAACAACTGGATTTCTCTACTTTACCCCACTAGCATGCTGACTTTCTGGCCAAACCTTTGAAGGAGATCGACACAGGAAGAGAGAGTCTGTCGGATAACTCAGAGACCATCTCTAGACTCTGGGAGCTTGCACCAAATCCTTTGGGAGAATCTGTGTCCTGGTTCATTCCTGATATCACAGAATCTCCCCTTTTCAGAAGCTCTTCATCACTCTCTATTTTGTAGGCAGCTCTTGGATAGGAGCCAAGTTCTACCAAGATGGGTGGGATGATTTGATTTATGACAGCAGAGAAATAGGCTTTCAGGGAGTTTTTGAGTCAGAACCATTTTCTGACTCCAAAATAAATTGTGACAGGAAGTGCGATCCATGCCAAGCACCCTGTGTCGTGTCAAGTTAAAGCTTCAAATTTAAAGAGAATGGTAGTAGTGTTTGCTGGCTAAGCAATCTGTTGCTTCCTTGCACAGGAAGCCGTGATATTGAATTCTCCAAAATCTTGACCCTCTTCCTCTTTCTCGTTTCTTGCTCACATCTTGGTTTTGGACTTTTCTGGTGATACAGTGGATGAGAATCTGCCTGCCAATGCAGGGGACATGGGTTTGACCCCTGGTCCCAGAGGATTCCATATGCCCCGGAGCAGCTGAATCCCATATGCTGCAACTACTGAAGGCTGCAAGCCTGTGCTCCGCAACAAGAAAAGCCACCGCAATGAGAAACCTGTGCACTGCAACTAGAGAGTAGCCCCGACTCGCCACAACTAGGGAAAGCCTGAGTGTAGCAGCAAAGACCCAATGCAACCAAAAATAAATAAATTTATTAATAATTTTTTAAAAGATAATTGAAATGAGTGATGTTTTAAAAATAAGCAAATCTTGGTTTTTCTTGGGTTTCCCCTTGCTGTCTGGGTTTGGGGTCAAGAGATTTCTGGGAGATGATGCAGTCAGAATTAGATGCTACAGTTGCTGAACT
Source organism: Oryx dammah (assembly GCF_014754425.2). Classification (NCBI taxonomy): domain Eukaryota; kingdom Metazoa; phylum Chordata; class Mammalia; order Artiodactyla; family Bovidae; genus Oryx; species Oryx dammah. Next base: position 72,831,741 of record NW_024070185.1, on the reverse strand, counting down.
GGCATAGCCTTTCTGAGTAGTATTTGAGACCACAATGGGGTGGTCACTGCAACTGTTTCTAGCTGTGTCCTTTGGTGGTAGGGGGCACTGAGAGCAAGGCCAGAAGCACCTCTGGTAGGGATGACAGGATCTTCCTGACCCAATCTCCTGCATTGTAGGCAGATTATTTACCATTTGAGCTACAGGGCAGTCCTGGTAGGGATGAAGAAACCAAATTGCTGCTTGGGAGACCTCAGGTGCCACAAGTCCTCACAGAAGCACCCAGCAGAAACGACATTCCCTCCCTGCCTTGGCATTTCTTGAAAGACTTGACTGTAGCTCATCCAGTCACCAAGAGAGGTTCAAGTTCAAGTTCACAGTTCCAGAGCTGAAAAGCAGTGTTTCATATACGCTTGTGTGTGTGTGTGTGTGTGTTCAGTTTCTCAGTTGTATCTGACTCCTTTGTAATCCCATGGACTGTAGACCACCAGGCTCCTCTGTCCATGGGATTTTACCAACAAGTATACTGGAATGAGTTGCCATTCCCTTCTCCAGGCGATTTTCCTGACCCAGGAATCGAACCCTTGTCTCCTGCATTGGCAGGCGGATTCTTTACCAGCGAGCCACCTGGGAAGCCCTTCATACATGCTCACAGCAAACATTAAGAACGCCTTACCCAGACAAGCAGAAACTATCAATGGATTCAGAGAATGGTTTAAAAATAGTGCTTAACCTTATTAAGAAGAGACCGGAGATATTTGGACCATGTCTCCAAAGCTTTTAAATCAACATTATGGAAAGCAACTCCCACAAATCTTTCCAAAGACAGATATATGGGTTGGCATTTTGACATAAAGGGGCGTTTGAGAATGCACTTATGTCTAACGAGTCCCAGATTATTAATTACTTTTTTGGTTGGAGTGAATTATTATGCCTTTTAAATTTTATTTTCCAGCTGTGCTGGGTCTTCATTGCTGCACACAGGCTTTCTCCAGTTGCAGTGATCAGGCACTCTCTCTAGTTTCGGTGCACAGACTTCTCACTGTGGTGGCTTCTTTTGTTGCGGAGCATAGCTCTAGAGAACAAGGGCTTCAGCGGTTGCAGCATGTGAGCTCGGTAGTTGAGGTTTGCAGGGTCTGGTGTACTGGCTCAGTAGTTGCGGTGTGCATGAGCTTAGCTGCTCTGTGGCATGTGGGATCTTCCTGGACCAGGGATTGTACCAGGGTCCCTTGCATAGCAAGGGTGATTCTTAACCACTGCACCACCAGGGAAGTCTATGATTTGTAAAACAGAGAAATGAAGACAACTGCAATGGAAACAAATAGTAAAGAACCACCTTCTCCCCTTTAACGTACATGCCACCTTCATCATCACCATCACCACCCTGACAATAGGTAGCTGGTGTTATCATGAATCCAGCATTGGGAAGTCTATTTACAAGTATGATATCATTAAGTAGTATAGAAAAACTTAAAAGGCTATGTTATTATCATTTCCTCTTTCAGATGAAAAAAATTTAAGATTCGAATGTTAATAACTGACCCAGCTACTAAATCATACCGCCAACCCTAACAGCCTTTGTAATTTAGAAGACCTTGTTTCATGACACTGAACTGCCTCTCCTTAATGAAAAGTAGTAGCTCTGAGAAGAGGAACCTTCCACTTTGCTTCCAACTAATGTTTCCCAGGCTGGATTTGACCTCTGGCTCTGCTAGTGTATTTTCAGCTTTCTCCATTCCACTGATGGACTCATATGGATCATATGGTCTTTCTTAAAGGATAAACCATGCATGAAACATGTCACTGAAGAAATACCTGACAAAGATAGAATCTTTAATTTTTCCCTTAAAAAAGTTCTCTAGAAGAATGATAAATTACACTACTTCGTTTAATGCTAAATTTTCTCCCCTTTACTTAGTTGCTTCTGTGATCCATTCTTGTCTATTCTGGTCCTCTCTGTAAGGCCTAATAAGTTTACTTGAAACCTAGCAATTTTGTAGCTTTCTTTTTGCTTATTACTTAGGAGCAACTGGCAACTATTAATTCCCTACCTGTGAGCTGTGTGGGCCACACATTTTCCTAACAACCTCAGGAGCCAGGCAGGAATCCATCTTTACTTAGGTTCAGACATATTCTTTTGCAATTTGACATCAAATCATTAGAGGTGCAAATGAAAGAACAAAGGGCTTTGAGAGTGAATGAGGTGGAGGTGGGGAGGGGAGGTGGTTCCCTTGGGTGTCATTATCAGACTTTCCTAAATGGGTTCTCTGAACAGTGCAGCACAGAGGTTTTCAGTGGTATCTCTGTAAGTAGGTGACAGGGCTTCCCTGGTGGCTCAGTGTAAAGAATCCACCTGCCAATGCAAGGAAACATGGGTTCGATCCCTGATCTGGGAAGATCCCACATGCCATAGTCATGTACGGATGGGAAAGAAAGCTGAGGACCAAATAATTGATGCTTTTGAACTGTGGTGCTGGAGAAGACTCTTGAGAGTCCCTTGGACTGCAAGGAGATCAAAGCAGTCAATCCTAAAGGAAATCAACCCTGAATATTCATTGGAAGGACTGTTGCTGAAGCTGAAATTCCAATACGTTGGCCACCTGGTGCGAAGAGCCGACTCATTGGGAAAGACCCTGATGCTGGAAAAGACTGAGGGCAGGAAGAGAAGGGGGTGACAGAGGATGAGATGGTTATATAGCATCACTGACTCAATGAGCATGAATCTGAGCAAACTCTGGGAGATAGTTCGAGGACAAGGAGTCTGCTGTACTAAACTCCATGGGGTCACAAAGAGCCAGACCCAACTTAGCAACTATACAACAATAACAAGTAGGTTATATATCCAGAGTAGGTGCAGAACAGGGCAAAGGTTGGACACAGAGTGAAGCTGATGGGATAATCTGTGAGCACTAGTGAGGCATCCCCTAGTGAGAGATGTCAGGATAGGAGGTCTTGCCTTCCTGGGTGCAGGCTAAGAGTCAGTGTTGTTTGGATGCTCACGTTACAGTATACTCACTTGTACTCAAAGACTGGTGATGTCCAGAGCCACTTGGGTCAACCCCCTCAAAATGAGAGCGCTGCAGATTTTTCTATTGACTGGCCACTTTTTAGAAGAACTACATTTCCTTCCCTAAAGGTCTAAGAACTACAGAGAGTTAAGCTATAAACTGTTCTCCTGGATCCTTCATATTTTTTTTTCAATTTGGAATGTGTAATATCTGACAATTCATTTTTTCCTCTAAGGATATTATTAAATATTGATTTGTGTGTTCCTTCCTTTTTAGTATGTGTTTTCTGTTTCTAACCTAAAATTGCTGTGTTATTGTATATGTCTTGAGTAGGATTCATTTTTTGATCTTTTCAGCCTCTGACAATATTGAAACTCCTTTGGCATTTCTGAATCTTTATAAGAACAAGATGTCAAATTCTTGATTCCATTAAATCATTGAAGGAGTAGGAATGACTGTTTTTCTTTATATATAAAAAAAGAGTGAGTAAAAAGAATCAGAAATTACTCATATATAGCACTGTTTGCATCAAAAATTTACTGACCAGTATGTGTATATATATATATATATATATATATATGCATGCTCGCATGCTCAATCACGTCTGATTCTTTGTGACTCCATGGATTGTAGCCCACCAGACTCTTCTGTCCATGACAGGTGGATTCTTTAGCACTGAACCATCTGAGAACCCACATATATATATGTGGGCACATATATATATGGGGACAGGAAGAGAAGGGACTGGGTTCTCATATATATATATATATATATATATATATACACACACACATAAGCATATATACACTTATACATGATAGATAGTATCACATATAATGTGTATATTATATTTTATTTCAGGAAGGAAGCCCCCATTTTTCAATATAAATATTATGATGTGAGATATAATTTATTATGTTATTTTAATATTTTACAATATTATTTACTATATATAGTATAACTAAATTATGTATTATATGTAACATTATATAATATATACATATAATATGATATAATATTATGTCAAATATAATATTACATATAATAAAGAAGGACAGGGAAGCCTGGTGTGCTGCAATCCATGGGGTCACAAAGAGTTGGACATGACTTAGCAACTAAACAGCAACAATATATATGTATGTATACATATATATGTATATATATAAAATGGGGATTTTCATCCTAAAAACTACTGGATGGGTATTCTAGATGAGTGATTTCCACTTTTCAATTCCTGGACAGTTGATATGAGCACCCAAGTGAAAATGACCAAGTGATTGACTAAGTCTAAGCAAACGGTATGATTTGTGGAAGAGATATACCTTTAAAAAATGTTTCCAGAGCCAAATAAATGAACACAACCAAAACCAACATTCAGAATCCTCCCCAAATACTACTTTATCAGGAGTTGACCACCTTCTCTCTCTTCTTCCCCAGAACTGCTCCCATCCTACAGCTTGCTCTCCCAATAACTGCCCTGGACAGCTACTCTTACCCTCTGTCCTCTGTCCGTTGCCAGTGATGGAATGAACCTTGCTCTAAGGCAGACCTTATGTGAAATCAACTTTTAAGAACAATCAGAAATGACCTTACAGGATAATGGTTTGCACGAAGAGTGTGCTTTTCAGGTAGATTTCAAGTGCATCCTCTTCTGTAAACATTCCTCTTCACTGCAACTAGAAGTGAGAGTCTTCTGTTTCACAGTCCAGTGGCAAGTGGCTTTTATTTTCCTTATGGTATTTAAGATTGGTGAGGTCTTGAAGATCAGAGAGTAAATCATCTCTGACTACCACTTCCTACGCCTCCCCTTTTCCATCCCAGCTAATAAAGAAATGGTTGTGAATGAATTAATGAAACAGAATGGAACAAAGTATCAAGTTGATCAGCTTTATTTATCAAGGGCTACCTGCATACCACTTTGGTGAAAAAATATTTTTCTGCTGGATCTCGTCATCAGTCACAATACAAGAAACTGGCCTTGTGATCTGATACTGTAATTTTTCCTCTCTGGAGAATATAAAACAATCATCGAACTTAACTCTCCCTCTTCTTCCCCCTCCTCCTTCTTCTCTCCTTCCTCCTTTCCCTTTCTCTTAGGAATCCCAGATAAAATACAGGGCAATAGATTACATTTTAATGTCAAGTTAAAATAACTTTGGGGTGTAAGCCTAATATTACATAAGACATACTTACACTAAACAGCATTTTATTGTTTGGGCTTTCCAGGTGGCACTAGTGGAAAGAACCTACCTGCCAACTCAGGAGACATAAAAGACACAAGTTCGATCTCTGGGCTGGGGAGATCCGCTGGAGAAGGGAATGGCAACTCACTCCGGTATTCTTGCCTGGAGAATCCCATGGAAAGAGGACCTTGGCGGGCTCCGGTCCATGGGGTCTCACACAGTCAGAAATGACTGAAGCAACTTAGCACGCATGCACACATTTATTGTTTATCTGAAAATCAGTTTAGCTAGGCATCTTTTGTTTTTATTTGCTAAATCTGGCAAACCTACCTCTTTCAATTTTTCTTAGTATCCACAAGCAGAGGAAAAAGGGAAATTATGTGGAAATCCTGCAGCCTTTGGCTCTATTATCAAAGTCCCAAGCCTACCATATTCTACAAATTTTGGGGGGGAAATGCATACATTTTAAATGAAATTGGGCATCAGTATCGGGGGTCACCTTTTCCTGAGACTGAGACTAGAGCTCATTGCCTCATCATTCATCCAGATTTTAAGAGGAGGAAATGTGGTCCAGCAGCAGAAGCCAGACAAGCATGATGTACTCTTAGGAGAGCTATGTGTCACTCCATTTAGAGATTGTCAGTAGGAGAAATTCAATAGGGGCACACTTTCCTCACATTTAGCTTTTTCCCAGGCACTCTGTGAGTTGGCATCAGCAAGAATTTGGAGGATTTAGAGTTATGGTACCACGGCCACCTTGAGGATGGAATCGAATTTTTTCTTTTTCCTTCCCCGTTGCAGTAACAGTCTTGTCTTCAACAGGAGAAAATCTCTCCACAGCACCAAGTTTTCTTATTTTAAAACAATGTGCATTTTAAAAAGATTTTTTTAATTAATTTATTTTTAATTGAAAGATAATTGCGTTACAATATTGATTTGATTTCTGTCATACATCAATATGAATTAACTATAGGTATACATTGGCGACCTGGAGAATCCTAGGGACGGGAGAGTCTGGTAGGCTGCCGTCTATGGGGTCGCACAGAGTCGGACACAACTGAAGCAACTTAGCAGCATACATCGGAGAAGGCGATGGAACCCCACTCTTGCCTGGAAAATCCCATAGATGGAGGAGCCTGGTGGGCTGCAGTCCATGGGGTCTCGAAGAGTCAAACACGACTGAGCGACTTCACTTTCACTTTTCACTTTCATGCATTGGAGAAGGAAATGGCAACCCACTCCAGTGTTCTTGCCTGGAGAATCCCAGGGACAGCAGAGCCTGGTGGGCTGCCATCTATGGGCTCACACAGAATCAGACACGACTCAAGTGAGTTAGCAGCAGCAGCATACATTAAAAAAAAAAAAAAGATTGTTAAAAGATATACAGCTTTAGGATGCTGTCTAACTTTGATCAGCTAGGGAGCAACATTTTCTTTCTGTGAAGCAAAGAGAGCAGAAAGGAGCCGCAGAGTCCAAGGCTCACAGTTTACCCCTGCTGCTCACTGGCTGTGTGATCCACAACAGACCACTCAGCATCTCTGATCCCTGAAATCCAGGGCGTATGAAATTCTTCAGATCTTTTCCTGGTTGCAGTCCTAGGAATCTGAAATGATCCGAAAACATAGCAGCCGGTCTCCATGAAATTCCTCCTTCCAAAATGCTAGATCCACAGCTTGTCCTATCTCACTCTGTGTCTCTCCCCTTCACGCTGTATAGTCAACAGTCAGGGAAAATTTGGTCTGTGGAAAGCCCTAAAAATAGCAACAGCCAAAAAGTCGACATGGAGCCCGCTCGGCTCCACTGGGCCCAGATCCTGCCAAATACTTGTCATCAAGTCACCAGTGTGACATGGGAAGGAACCAATGTTCAGGCGGCGGTGGCCCAGACTTGTGACTTGTGTCGTTAACCTCCCCAGAGGGCCTGAGCCAACAAGGAAGTTGCTCAGAGAGCCCCTAGAAAGTCAAGATACCTGCTAAAGCAAAAATGCCCACTGGGACAGTGGCCAGTGAACTACCTGGGTCCTGGCTGGGCTGAGAGCTGAATCCATGCCTGGCCATGCATTCTGCATCCTGACCCCAGAAACCCTTGGTTCCTATGGTAACCGAGAGGGCTCTTTGAAAGAACTCTGGGACTGGGCAGTTTTATCAGTTGTGTGCCTGGTACTCAGTCCTGAGTACCACCCCAGTTCTACAGGGAGGAGGGCTTCTGGTGCCCCCAGACTCCAAACTTCCAAAAACCACTGTAATATACTCTGCATTTTGGCCACTGACATCATTTACTAAATGTAGAATGGACTAAATCCTTACTAGGTGACTAACTCAAGACCAGAGTGGTTTCTGGTTATTGGTACCAAGCAACTGAAGTTCTATAATCATCATTCCCAGCTTTATCACTAGTTAGACAACCCCCTGGAAATAAAGGTGCCTATTTAGCTCTGTAGGCACTGTGGATGGTGACTGCAGCTATGAAATCAGATGATGTTTGCTTCTTGGCAGGAAATCTAGACAAACCTAGACAGTGTGTTGAAAAGCAGAGACATTACTCTACCGACAAAGATCCATAGTCAAGGCTATGGTCTTCCCAGTGGTCATGTATGGTTGTGAGAGCTGGACCATAAAGAAAGCAGAGTGCCAAAGAATTGATGCCTTCAAACTGTGGTGCTGGAGAAGACACCTGAGAGTCCCTTGGATAGCAAGGAGATCAAACCAGTCAATCTTAAGAGAAATCAACCCTGAATATTCATTGGAAGGACTGACGCTGAAGCTGAAACTCCAGTATTTTGGTCATCTGATGCCAACAGCTGGCTCATTGGAAAAGACCCTGATGCTGGGAAGATTGAGGGCAGAAGGGGAACAGGGCATCAGAGGATGGGATGGCTGGATGACATCACCAATGCAATGGACATGAACTTGGGCAACTCCAGGAGATGGTGAGGGACAGAGAGGCCTGGTATGCTGCAGCCCATGGGATTGCAAAGAGTCAGACATGACTGGGCGACTGAACAACAACATTTAGCTCTATATGTTGGTGGTTTGCACATTCTTCTGAATTCAGTTTGAATAGAGTTCTCATGGAATAATTATCCTTTGAAATACTGATTTTTATATATTACCCTAAATTCTTTGTATTGCATATCTTGAAGCTGATCTTACACATACAGCTGTTTCCTAGCACTGAAAAGCAGAATGTGAAATGCTCAGAAATGTGAGTTGTAATTTCCATTAGGAGATTAAAAAAAAATTCATGTCCTGGGAGATAAGCCATCTGCAATGTAAATCACAAGGTTGCCGCATTTGGAAAGCCACACTGTGTAATTTCAGGAAAAGGAGGAAAATAATGTAGGTCTTTTTCTCATGAAGCTTGCAGTTAACAGCAGACTTTCACTTAGTTATTTTAAGTCTACTAACATATATCAAGTACCTATGATCTGCTGGACTTCACATCAGGCCTTGGAGATTTACACATAAATAAAGCATTAAAATGCAGTGCCTTAAGTGAAAGAATTACTGTGAAAACAGTAGCAGTACTTAATCCAGGAGATGATTCTACTGAGAACTTAATCCTTTGAAGTAATTTTAAAACCTCTGTTTAAAAGAGAAAACTAAGGCAGAGAAATTCATGTGGACACTCCTTACAAAGAGCAGAGAATATACTAGAACGCATATGGAGACCAAATCCACACTCTCGGCAATGTCTCAGTACCAGATCTTTCCCAATTCCCACCAAAAAATTGTCTATGCCATCAACTTAATCTTTTTTTTAACAGTGAAAATAAATTTCTCCCAGCAAACGGACTATAACAGCAAAAAGAAATTGCTTTTCAACAACATTTCTCTTCTGTTAGCTTTCTCATTTTAATAGGATACTCCAGATTGAAAAATCTCACTCATCAAGAAAATATGGTTGGAACATCTAATAGTATTAACTTTTCTGTATTTTAAATTGTGGTGCTGGGGAAAACTCCCAAGAATCCCTTGGACAGCAAGGAGATCAAACCAGTTAATCCTAAAGGAGGTCAACCCTAAATATTCATTGAAAGGACTGATGCTGAAGCTGAAGCTCCAATACTTTGGCCACCTGAAGCAAAGAGCTGACTCACTGGAAAAGACCCTGATGCTGGAAAAGACTGAAGGCAAAGGAGATGGGAAAAACAGAGGATGAGATTGTTAGATAGCATCACCAACTTAATGGATGTGAATCTGAGCAAACTCTGGGAGATAGTGAAGGACAGGGAAGCTGGCATGCTGCAGTCCATGGGGTGGCAAAGAACTGGACACAACATAGTGACTAAACAACAACAACCCAGTCCATTGACATATGTAAAATCCTCTAATTTTTCCTCACCTCTGGAAACACCAGGTTTGGATCTGGTCATGAGAAGGGTTAAACTCTGATCTCTGAGAAAACAGACCATTGACACAATGTAAAGAACAAGACCTCACATTGAGGTAATACCAATACATTGTGTCAGATATTAGAGTCTTCATGCAAAGATCCCTCACATTGAAAAACAGGCTGAGTAAGAGGACTTTTGTGAGTTGGCATAATCTAAAATTTCATGGGCAAGAATATGAGTGTGATAGGTGGGGGGGAAATTAGAGAAGTTCCTTCCATACATTGGTGAATCAGGGGATGATTGAGAAAGATGGTAAATAAAATTCCAGAAAGTGATGAGAGCCTGGAAGCTAAGATGTATCTTGATCTATAGCCCTGAGCAAAGAATAAGGTTTGTAAGAATTGGAAACCTGTGCTGTATGCAGGCTAGTGTTTTATACACATTGATGCTCTGAGATTCACAAGGGAATTAGCACACATAAATTACAAACAGTAGGCTGGATTTATGTGTGAAAGGTGATTTGAGTACTACTGTTGGAAACATCACAATTTGAGGGGGAAAGACTTCTAATTGGATGCAGAGCAACTGTGTCTAAACTAAAGAAAAACACTCTTAGTAACTCTAGAAACTATCAAATGTTTCCAATTTTTCCAATAGTGAAGGGAGACTTGGTGTCTAAAAGTTTTAACTGGCAAACGCTTGGATTACAAATGAGGTTATTAACCTCTGGCAACCACTGATTTTTTTACAGCTCTATAGTTTTGGTTTTCAAGAATTGCACGTGGTTGGAATCATACAGTACATAGTCCTTTCAGATCAGCTTCTTTCACTAAGAAATGTACATTCCTCCATGTCTTATTGGAAACGACAACCCACTCCAGTATCTTGCCTGGGAAATTGGGGTTGCAAAAAGTTGGGCATGACTGAGCACACACACAGGCAGCCAGGCATGTCTTTTATTGCTTAATAGCTTATTTCTGATGGCACCCCACTCCAGTACTCCTTCCTGGAAAAATCCCATGGACAGAGGAGCTTGGTAGGCTGCGATCCATGGGGTTGTGAAGAGTCGTACATGACTGAGCGACTTCCCTTTCACTTTTCACTTTCATGCATTGGAGAAGGAAATGGCAACCCACTCCAGTGTTCTTGCCTGGAGAATCTCAGGGACAGGGGAACCTGGTGAGCTGCCGTCTATGGGATCACACAAAGTCGGACATGACTGAAGTGACTTAGCAGCAGCAGCAGCTGAATAACATTCCATTGTCTGGATGCACCACAGTTTGTTTATTCATATACCTACTGAAGGACATATTGGTTGTTTCCAAGTTTTGGCAATTATGAATAAAGCTGTTATAAACATTTGTGCACAGGTTTTTGTGTGGGCATAAGTTTTCAACTCATTTGAGCACATACCGAGGGGTGCAATTGCTGAATTGTGTGGTAAGAGTATGTTTAGTTTTGGAAGAAACTGTCAAGCTGTCTTCCAAAGGGCCTCTACTGTTTTTCATCCCGCCCAGCAATGAATGGGAGTGCCTGCATTTTCATACTCACTGCAGCGTTCAGTGTGGTCAGTGTTTTGGGTCTTCGCCGTTCTAAGTGTGTGTATCTTACTATTGTTTGAATTTCCCACTCCCTAGTGACTTGGCTACCTGATGTGAAGAGCCAACTCATTAGAAAAGACCCTGATGCTGGGAAAGATTGAAAGCAGGAGGAGAAGGGAATGACAAAGGATGAGATGTTTGGATGGCATCATCAACTCAAAAGACATCAGTCTGAGCAAGTTCCAGGAGATGCTGAAGGACAGGCAAGCCTGGGGTGCTGCAGTCCATGGCGTCACAGTCAGACATGACTGAGTGACTAGACAACAACCACAATGACATACGACGTTGAGCATCTTTTCAAATGCGTATTTGCCATCTGTATATATTATTTGGTGATGTGTCTCCTCAGATCTTTTGGGCGTTTTTAACTGGTCATTGGTTTTCTTATTTTGAGTTTTAAGAGTTTTTAATATATTTTGGATATGGGCCCTTTATCTGATAAATGTTTTGCAAATATTATCTCCAGTCTGTGGCTTGTCTTTTCATTCTCTTAAAAGTGTCTTCTGCAGAGCAGGAGATTTTAATTTTAATGAAGTTAATACTATTAATTTTTTCTTTCATAGATTGTCCTGATGGTGTTATAGTAAAGAGTCAAAGATGGCTCTTGTGTTTTGGCATAAAATGGCCCAATGTTGTTACTTTCTCTCATCAGGTTAGGATCACTAGCTCAAAGCTCACTGGCACCAGACTGAGATTCTTGCGAGTCCAGATGTTTTACCTGTAATTCAAATCAACATTCTTAGTTATTGAGAGTTTACCTACTTTGCATACTCTGTGAAACTGCATGGCACCCCACTCCAGTACTCTTGCCTGGAAAATCCCATGGATGGAGGACCTGGTGGGCTGCAGTCCATGGGGTTGCTAAAAGTCGGACACGGCTGAGCGACTTCACTTTCACTTTTCACTTCCATGCATTGGAGAAGGAAATGGCAACCCACTCCAGTGTTCTTGCCTGGAGAATCCCAGGGACAGGGCAGCCTGACGGGCTGCCATCTATGGGGTCGCACAGAGTTGGACACGACTGAAGCGACTTAGCAGCAGCAGCAGCAGCAAGGAGCAGTAACCCCACAAGAGACTGATCCAGACTTGCCTGTGAGTGTCCAGGAGTCTCCAGCAGAGGCATGGGTTGGTGGTGGCCTGCTGCAGGGTTGGGGACACTGAGTGTAGCGGTACCTGAATGGGACCTTTTGAGGGAAGTCGCCATTATCTTCATTACCTCCACCATAGTTTGGCCCCAGGTAAATAGCAGGGAAATTTGGAAAACTCAGCAGTGGCCACAGGACTGGAAAAGGTCAGTTTTCATTCCAATTCCAAAGAAAGGCAATGCCAAAGAATGCTCAAACTACCGCACGATTGCACTTATCTCACATGCTAGTAAAGTAATGCTCAAAATTCTCCAAACCAGACTTCAGCAGTACGTGAACTGTGAACTCCCTGATGTTCAAGCTGGTTTTAGAAAAGGCAGAGGAACCAGAGATCAAATTGCCAACATCTGCTGGATCATGGAAAAAGCAAGAGAGTTCTAGGAAAACATCTATTTCTGCTTTATTGACTATGCTAAAGCCTTTGACTGTGTGGATCACAATACACTGTGGACAATTCTGAAAGAGATGGGAATACCAGACCACCTGACCTGCCTCTTGAGAAATCTGTATGCAGGTCAGGAAGCAACAGTTAGAACTGGACATGGAACAACAGACTGGTTCCAAACAGGGAAAGGAGTATGTCAAGACTGTATATTGTCACCTTGCTTATTTAACTTCTATGCAGAGTACATTATGAGAAACGCTGGACTGGAAGAAACACAAGCTGGAATCAAGATTGCCTGGAGAAATATCAATAACCTCAGATATGCAGATGACACCACCCTTATGGCAGAAAGTGAAGAGGAACTAAAAAGCCTCTTGATGAAAGTAAAAGTGGAGAGCAAAAAAGTTGGCTTAAAGCTCAATATTCAGAAAATGAAGATCATGGCATCCGGTCCCATCACTTCATGGGAAATAGATGGGGAAACAGTGGAAACAGTGTCAGACTTTATTTTTTGGGCTCCAAAATCACTGCAGATGGTGACTGCAGCCATGAAAGTAAAAGACGCTTACTCCTTGGAAGAAAAGTTATGACCAACCTAGATAGCATATTCAAAAGCGGAGACATTACTTTGCCGACTAAGATCCATCTAGTCAAGGCTCTGGTTTTTCCAGTGGTCATGTATGGACGTGAGAGTTGGACTGTGAAGAAGGCTGAGTGCCGAAGAATTGATGCTTTTGAACTGTGGTGTTGGAGAAGACTCTTGAGAGGCCCTGGGACTGCAAGGAGATCCAGCCAGTCCATTCTGAAGGAGATCAACCCTGGGATTTCTTTGGAAGGACTGATGCTGAAGCTGAAACTCCAGTACTTTGGCCACCTCATGCAAAGAGTTGACTCATTGGAAAGACTCTGATGCTGGGAGGGATTGGAGGCAGGGGGAGAAGGGGACGACAGAGGATGAGAAGGCTGGATGGCATCACTGACTCGATGGTCTTGAGTCTGAGTGACCTCTGGGAGTTGGTGATGGACAGGGAGGCCTGGCGTGCTGCGATTTATGGGGTCACAAAGAGTAGGACACAGCTGAGTGACTGAACTGAACTGAACTGAAATAGCAGGGAGGGAGCACAGCTCCACCCATCAACAGAAAATTGGATTAAAGATTTACTGAGCCTGTTGAGCATCTTTTCATGTGTTTGTTAGCCATCCGTATGTCTTCTTTGGAGAAATGTCTATTTAGTTCTTTGGCCCATTTTTTGATTGGGTCGTTTATTTTTCTGGAATTGAGCTGCAGGAGTTGCTTGTATATTTTTGAGATTAGTTGTTTGTCAGTTGCTTCATTTGCTATTATTTTCTCCCATTCAGAAGGCTGTCTTTTCACTTTGCTTATGTTTTCCTTTGTTGTGCAGAAGCTTTTAATTTTAATTAGATCCCATTTGTTTATTTTTGCTTTTATTTCCAGAATTCTGGGAGGTGGATCATAGAGGATCCTGCTGTGGTTTATGTCGGAGAGTGTTTTGCCTATGTTCTCCTCTAAGAGTTTTATAGTTTCTGGTCTTACATTTAGATCTTTAATCCATTTTGAGTTTATCTTTGTGTGCGGTGTTAGAAAGTGATCTAGTTTCATTCTTTTACAAGTGGTTGACCAGTTTTCCCAGCACCACTTGTTAAAGAGATTGTCTTTACTCCATTGTATATTCTTGCCTCCTTTGTCAAAGATAAGGTGTCCATATGTATGTGGATTTATCTCTGGGCTTTCTATTTTGTTCCATTGATCTATATGTCTGTCTTTGTGCCAATACCATACTGTCTTGATGACTGTGGCTTTGTAGTAGTGCCTGAAGTCAGGCAAATTGATTCCTCCAGTTCCATTCTTCTTTCTCAAGATTGCTTTGGCTATTCGTGGTTTTTTGTATTTCCATACAAATCTTGAAATTATTTGTTCTAGTTCTGTGAAAAATATCGCCGGTATCTTGATAGGGATTGCATTGAATTTGTAGATTGCTTTGGGTAATATACTCATTTTCACTATATTGATTCTTCCGATCCATGAGCATGGTATATTTCTCCATCTATTAGTGTCCTCTTTGATTTCTTTCATCAGTGTTTTATAGTTTTCTGTACCACTTCACACCAGTCAGAATGTCTGCGATCCAAAAATCTGCAAGCAATAAATGCTGGAGAGGATGTGGAGAGAAGGGAACCCTCCTACACTGTTGGTGGGAATGCAAACTAGTACAGCCACTATGGAGAACAGTGTGGAGATTCCTTAAAAAATTGCAAATAGAAATGCCTTATGACCCAGCAATCCCACTGTTGGGCATACACACAGAGGAAACCAGAATTGAAAGAGACACATGTACCCCAATGTTCATTGCAGCACTGTTTATAATAGCCAGGACATGGAAACAACCTAGATGTCCATCAGTAGATGAATGGATAAGAAAGCTGTGGTACATATACACAATGGAGTATTACTCAGCCATTAAAAAGAATACATTTGAATCAGTTCTGATGAGATGGATGAAACTGGAGCCGATTATACAGAGTGAAGTGAGCCAGAAAGAAAAACACCAATACAGTATACTAACACATATATATGGAATTTAGGAAGATGGCAATGATGACCCTGTATGCAGGACAGCAAAAAAGACACAGATGTGTATAGCGGACTTTTGGACTCAGAGGGAGAGGGAGAGGGTGTGATGATTTGGGAGAATGGCATTGAAACATGTATAATATCATGTAAGAATTGAAATGCCAGTCTATGTCTGATGCAGGATATGACACGCTTGGGGCTGACGCGCGGGGATGACCCAGAGAGATGTTGTGGGGAGGGGGGTGGGAGGGGGGTTCATGTTTGGGAACGCATGTACACCTGTGGTGGATTCATGTCAATCTATGCCAAAACCAATACAGAATTGTAAAGTAAAAATTAAAAATAAATAAATAAATTAAAAAAAAAAAGATTTACTGAGCCTGGCCCCACCCATCAGAACAAGACCCAGTTGCCCCTCAGTCAGTCTCTCCCATCAGGAAGCTTCCATAAGCCTCTTAGCCTTCTCCATCAGAGGGCAGGTGGACCGAAAGCCACAATCACAGGAAACTAACCAATCTGATCACATGGACCACAGCCTTGTCTAACTCAGTGAAACTGTGAGCCATGCCCTGTAGGGCCACACAAGATGGACGGGTCATGGTGGAGAGTTCTGACTAAACGTGGTCCACTGGAGAAGGGAATGGCAACCACTTCAGTATTCTTGCCTTAAGAACCCCATGAACAGTATGAAAAGGCAAAGAGATAGGACACTGAAAGGTGAACACCCCGGGTCGCTAGGTGCCCAATATACAACTGGAGATCAGTGGAGAAAAAAACTCCAAAAAGAATGAAGAGACGCATTATTAGAGAAATGCAAATCAAAACCACAATGAGGTACCACTTCACACCAGTCAGAATGTCTGCGATCCAAAAATTTGCAAGCAATAAATGCTGGAGAGGGTGTGGAGAGAAGGGAACCCTCCTACACTGTTGGTGGGAATGCAAACTAGTACAGCCACTATGGAGAACAGTGTGGAGATTCCTTTAAAAATTGCAAATAGAACTGCCTTATGACCCAGCAATCCCACTGCTGGGCATACACACTGAGGAAACCCGAATTGAAAGAGACACATGTACCCCAATGTTCATCGCAGCACTGTTTATAATAGCTAGGACATGGAAACAACCTAGATGTCCATCAGCAGATGAATGGATAAGAAAGCTGTGGTACATATACACAATGGAGTATTACTCAGCCATTAAAAAGAATACATTTGAATCAGTTCTGATGAGATGGATGAAACTGGAGCCAATTATACAGAGTGAAGTAAGCCAGAAAGAAAAACACCAATACAGGATACTAACACATATATATGGAATTTAGAAAGATGGCAATGATGACCCTGAATGCAGGACAGCAAAAAAGACACAGATGTGTATAGCGGACTTTTGGACTCAGTGGGAGAGGGAGAGGGTGAGATGATTTGGGAGAATGGCATTGAAACATGTATAATATCATGTAAGAATCAAATTGTCAGTCTATGTCCAATGCAGGATATGGCACGCTTGGGGCTGGTACGTGGGGATGACCCAGAGAGATGTTGTGGGGAGGGGAGTGGGAGGGGGGTTCATGTTTGGGAACGCATGTACACCCGTGGTGGATTCATGTCAATGTATGGCAAAACCAATACAGAATTGTAAAGTAAAATAAAAAATAAATTAAAAAAAAAAAGAATGAAGAGATGGAGCCAAAGCAAAAACACCCAGTTGTGGATGTGACTGGTGATGGAAGCAAAGTCCAATGCTGTAAAGAGCAACTTTGCATAGGAACTTGGAAAGTTAAGTCCATGGATCAAGGCAAATTGGAAGTGGTCAAACAGGAGATGGCAAGAGTGAACGTAGACATTTTAGGATTCAGTGAACTAAAACAGACTGGAATGGGTGAATTTAACTCAGATGATCATTATATCTACTACTGTAGCAAGAATCCCTTAGAAGAAATGGAGTAGCCATCATAATCAACAAAAGTCCAAAATGCAGTACTTGTGTGCAATCTCAAAAATGACAGAGTGATCTCTGTTCATTTCCAAGGCAAACCATTCAATATCATGGTAATCCAAGTCTATGCCCTGACCAGTAGTGCTAAAGAAGCTGAAGTTGAATGATTCTATGAAGACCAAGAACTAACAGCCAAAAAAGATGTCCTTTTCATTATAGCGGGCTGGAGTGCAAAAGTATGAAGTCAAGAAACACCTGGAATAACATGCAAGTTTGGCCTTGGAGTACAGAATGAAGCAGGGCAAAGGCTAATAAGAGTTCTGCCAAGAGAATGCACTGGTCATAGCAAACACGCTCTTCCAACAATACAAGAGAAGACTCTACACATGGACATCACCAGATGCTCAACACCGAAATCAGATTGATTATATTCTTTTAGCCAAAGATGGAGATGCTTTATACAGTCAGCCAAAACAAGACTGGGGGCTGAGCCTGATGCTGGGAATGATTGAAGGTAGGCAGAGAAGGGGACAACAGAAGATGAGATGGTTGGATAGCACCACCGACTCAATGGACATAAGTTTGAGTAAACTCCAGGAGTTGGTGATGGACAGAGAGGCCTGGCATGCTGCAGTCCATGGGGTCGCAAAGAGTCAGACGTGACTGAGTGACTGAACTGAACTGAACCTTAAATATTTATTTAGTTATTTGGCTGAACCAGATCTTAGTTGCGGCAGGCAGGATCATTAGTTGCAGCATGCGGGGTCCACTTCCCTGACTAGGGATAGAATTCAGGTCCTCTGCATTAGAAGTGTGGAGTTTGGGCAACTGGCTCACTAAGAAAGTGCCATCTGCTAACCTTAAAAAAGAAAACCCTTGTAGCCATAAAAGACCAGCCACTGCTACTTCACTTCGGAGCTCTCTGACCCGGAGACCCCTTACCTTGCTGCTGACCAACATTGCCCAGACTCATTTCCCTCTTTAGGACATCCCCTTCTTCCCCTCCCCTATTCCCTTTCTGGATGATGGCCTTGTGCCACTGAAAAGTCCCTTCTTGGGAAAGACTTCCTCTCTCCTGCAACCCTGGCCAATAAGTTGGTCATGTGTTGCTGCTTTTCATAGCCATGTCTCTTCCTTTATCAACCCCAAATCCTGAAATTGGCTTCACTGCCAATGCACAAGACGTAAGAGATGTGGGTTTAATCCCTGGCTCAGGAAGATCCCTTGGAGGAGAGTATGGCAGCCACTCCAGTATTCTTGCCTGGAGAATTCCATGGAGAGAGGAGAGTGATGGGCTACAATCCATAGGGTTGCAAAGAGTCAGACATGACTGATCAACTGGCACACACACTTCTTATCCTAAAACTCACTGCCAAACACGAAGTCACCTAGATTGTCTCCTACATTATCTTCTAGAAGTTTATAAGTTTGCATTTTACAGTTAAGTATATGATCTACTTTGAGTTAACCCTTGTAAAACTTGTAGGTAGGCTCTGGGTGTAGACTAATGTTTTGTATGTCGATGTCCAGTTGTTCTAGCACTATTTGTTAAAAAAGACCACCCTTTCTGCATGAAATTGTGTTTACATCCTTGTCAAATATCAGTTGACGGTGTGGATGCTTTTTCTGGGCTCTATCTTCTGTTCCATTTTCACAAATACCATACTGCCTTGGTTATTGTGGGGCTTCCCAGGTGGCTCAGTGTTAAAGAATCTGCCTGCCAATGTAGGAGACGAAAGAGACTCAGGTTCAATCCTGGGGTTGGAAAGATCCCCTGGAGAAGAAATGGCCACTCACTCCAGTATCTTGCCTTGGAAATCCCATGGACAGAGAAACCTGGCAGGAGTTGAAAGAGAGTTGGACACAGCTGAGCGCACATGAGCCTGAGCTTGGTTATGGTAGCTTTGTAGTAAGTCTTGAAGTCCAGCAGCATCAATGCTGTGGCTTTGCTCTTTAGTGTTTTGTTGGTTCTTCTGGGTCTCTTATCTCTCCGTACAAACTTTGCAATCAGTTTGTCAACATCCACAAAATAACTTTTGGGGATTGAAGTACACTTCCATCAGTATCTCTCATTACATTGTTTACCAACCAATCACTCTACTTAAATCTAAGAGTTTTCCAGTTAATTTTCAGGTTTTCCTCTTTCCTTTCTAATAGTAATATCTCTTTATTTCCCCCCGCCCCCCTCAATTTCTCTGTATTGGTTAGCTCTCCTGAAACAATATTAATTAACAATTGCATTTGTACTCATCCTTACTTTATTTCTCTATTTGATAATAATGTGTTGATTGTTTTACCTTTAAGTTTGACTTGACTGTTGCTTTTATACAGATTTTTAAAATCCTACTTTGTAGGTAAGTCTTTCAAAGCTTTTTCTTGACCTCGTCTAATTGATGTTGTCTTTTATCGAGTCCTGCTTCTGCATCCCTCAAAAAGAGTGATTTATTTACCTTGTCATGTTAATACAATCATATATGTCAACTTATTTCTCAATCGTGAACTCCCCTTGAATTCCTGATTTAAGCCTTTCTTGAATTTATCTGGGGAGTTCTTATTTTATTATATCCAGGACTTAACTTGCTGATGTTTTAATATTTTTACACTTGTATTCATAAGTAAAATTGGATATGATTTTATTTTTTAAAAGTAATCTTTGTTTTTCTCTATACTCTCCAGAAGTTTAAACAACATATGAATTATCTCTTTCTTGACAGTTTAAAAAAATGCTATCTATAAAACTGTCTGGGCTTGATGCTTTTGTAGAGTCATTCTCTGATAAAACTCTTCCAATTATTCTCTTGGGCTTGTATTCAGGATTTTAAAACATGGGTTGGTATTCAACTTTGGGCATTTGTATTTTCTGAGAAGATTACCCATTTCAATGTTATTTTCAAATGTTTAAATATGGAATTGTATATAGATTATGTCATAGCTAGGAAAATCACCTATGATCTTTTTATATCTCTTTCTATTGTTATGTTATCTTTCTCTTTTCTTCATTAGATTTCTCAAGAACCAGGTTTTTGCACTTGTTTTATGTAAACTAAATTTTATTATTTTTTCTTTTTATGCTCATCAATTCTTTGTTCCTGTTTAACTAGATTCTTATTTCATTTATTTTGGTATCTTAAGTTAAATGCTCAGTTTACTAACATTAATTAGTTTGTAGAAAAGCCCTGAAAGTTATAAAATGTCTTCTAATAAGACTCATCCATAGCACTTGATTTTTCATGTATAGCATTCTCATTGTTATCAATTTTTTTAAAACACATAAAGGAAGTGCATTCTTTGTAGACAAGTGAGAAGAGTAAAGTAAAAAGTAAATCACTCATACTGCCACTTGATATAATATCTGTTATTTAGGTTTGACAACAAAATTTGCTTAAATGTTTATATATCAAACCTGTAATGAACAAGGTTAAGAGGGCCAACTGGGAGAAAACGTCTGCAAGGAAGTTTAATATTCTTGTGAAATCAGCTTTTGTAAAGTTTTAAGAAAACGTGAAAAAAAAAAAAGAAAACATGGAAGGGTATGCAAGGGTGTCTGATCAGGCCCCTCAAAAGAGATAAAGTTGTGTTGATCTAAAACACATTTTAAAAAATCAGTTTCCTCTAGTAAACAAAGAAGTGCAAATTAAAACCACAGAAAAAAATTCTTTTGCTTATAAATTAGAAAAATTTCCCCTTCAGTTTTATAATCTTCAAAGTTGACAGAGTGATGAGGAAAATTAATTCTCTCATCATCTTTTGGCAAAAACTGAAAAAGTTAAAAAAAAAACCCTTAAAAATAGATATATCCTGAAAAAAAAGCCATAAATACCAGTATGCCAAAGATTTAGCTACAAAGATGTTTAGAGCAACTGGAAATCATATACAACCTGAATGCTAAACAAATGGGCATAGGCCGAATTAAATTATGGTAGATTAATTATGAATTAATTATGGTGAAGTAAATTAATTTTATAGCCAGTAAAAATGAGGTTACAGATAATATTTATGGAAAGGGAAGGACTGTCATAAAATATTGCTACATAAAATGCAGGTTATAGTTATATTTATTGCATGATCTCATTTTGGAAATATGAAGATAAGTGACATACAATTTTATCATATATTGATATACATGGTATGTATCATATATACAAATTTATCATATATCAATATTTAAGTTTGTATATCCACAACCACAGGCTTTTCAGATGGCACCTGTGGTAAAGAACCTGCCTGCCAATATGTTAGAGACCTGGGTTTGATCCCTGGGTTGGGAAGATCCCCTGGAGGAGGGCACAGCCGCCCACTCCAGTATTCCTGCCTGGAGAATCCCATAGACAGAGGAGCCTGGCGGGCTACAGTCCAGAGTTGGACATGACTGAGTGACTTAGCTCCCATGCATGCATCCACAACCACAGCCAAAATACTGAAGCTTCACCACACAAAGATCCCTCATGCGACTCTTTCATGACAACACCCACCTCCCTCCTGCCACTCCTCAGATGCACCCTGAAAACTGCTTCTCTGTTCTATATTCCTAAAATTTTGTCATCTCAAAAATGTTGTATAAATGGAATCATACAGTATGTAACCTTTTGGATTGATTTCTTTTTTCCCCTCAGCATGATTCCTGGGAGATTTTCCTAGTTCCTGTGTATATCAATAGTTCATCCCTATTACTGCTGGGTAGTATTTCATGGTATGGATATACCATGCTTTGTTTAAAAATTTACCTGTTGGAGGACAACTGGGTGGATTCCAGTTTGGGGCCATGATGACGAAGGTGCTTGAATGTTTGTTGTACAGATTATTTGGATAGACATAATTTTTCATTTCTCTGGGATAAATGCCCAAGACTGTCATTGCTGGGTCATATGGTAATTGCATTTTTAGTTTTGCGAGAAACAGCCAAACTGTTTTTTCAGATTGGCTGTACCACTGTCCGTTCCCACCAGCAATGTGAATGATCTTGCTTCTCCATACTCTCAGAAGCATTTGGTATTGTTGCTATTTTTTATTTTAGCCATTCTGAGAGTATGCAGTGATAGCTCATTGCTGTCTTTTTTTCTTCTTCCAATTTTATTGCAATGTCGACACCAGAGCTATGTAAGTAAAAGGTATACTGCGTAATGATTTGACTTACACACATCATTCAGTGATTACCACACTAAGCTTAGTGGACATACATCATCTCAGATAGATATAAAATTAAAGAAATAGAATTTCTTTCCCTTGTGATGAGAGCTCTTATAATTTACTCTGTTAATGACTTTCATATACATCATATAGCACTGTTAGCTGTATTTATCATGTTGTGTGTTAACATCCCTATACTTATTTATTTTATAACTGGAACTTTGCACCTTTTGACCACCTTCATCCAATTACCCTTCCCACTGCCCCCCACCTCTGGTAACCACAAATCTGATCTCTGTTTCTACGAGTTTTTTGAAGTATATTTGTTCTACAACAGTAAGACTGTCCCTGTTACACAACATAGTGATTTGATACTTCTGTAAGTTTCAAAATCATTACCATGATGCTTACCATTCATTGTCTTAATTTCCATTTTGTGTTGTCTAGTAATGTTGGACATCATTTCATTCATTTATCCTCTTTAGCCTTCATGAGTTTTGCCCATTTTCTAACTGGATATTTTTTTGTTTGTTGATTTTTGAAATTCACAACTTAGCAACAGAACAACAACAAATGTGCAAATATTTTCTCCCAAGATGTAGCTAGTCTTTTCAGTCTCTTCACAAGGCATCTGCAAGGCAAATGTTTTAAATTTTGATGAAGTCTAATCTATCAATTTTCCTTTTATGGATCATGACTTTTGTGTCAAGTTTAAGAACATTTTGCTTAGTCTTAGATCCCAAGGATTTTCTTTTATTTCTGAGTTTCACAGTTTGTATTTACATTTTGTCCCTGATCCATTTGAGTGAAT
Organism: Oryx dammah; assembly: GCF_014754425.2. NCBI lineage: Eukaryota > Metazoa > Chordata > Mammalia > Artiodactyla > Bovidae > Oryx > Oryx dammah. Next base: position 72,808,635 of record NW_024070185.1, on the reverse strand, counting down.
TTTTGTATAAGGTGCAAGATTTAGGTTGGGGTTCACGTTGTTTGCTTTTAGGAGTTCAATCGTGCCTGCATCATTTGTTGAAAAGGCTATCCTTTCTCCACTGAATTGCTTTGGATTGATGTCAAAAATTAGGTGAGCATGTTTATGTGGTCTAGGCTTTACCTGTGGCTCAGTGGTAAAGAATCTGCCTGCAATGCAGGAGACTGAGGCAGAAGATACAGGTTTGATTCCTGGGTCAGGAAGAACACCTGGAGAAAGGAAATGGCAATCCATTCCAGTATTCTTCCCTGCTGCTGCTGCTAAGTCGCTTCAGTCATGTCCAACTCTGTGCGACCCCATAGACGGCCCCCCACCAGGCTCCCCCGTCCCTGGGATTCTCCAGGCAAGAACACTGGAGTGGGTTGCCATTTCCTTCTCCAATGCATGAAAGTGAAAAGTGAAAGTGAAGTCGCTCAGTCGTGTCGGACTCCCAGCGACCCCATGGACGGCACCCCACCAGGCTCCTCCGTCCATGGGATTTTCCAGGCAAGAGTACTGGAGTGGGGTGCCATTGCCTTCTTCGAGTATTCTTCCCTGGAAAATCCCAGTCCATCGGGTTGCAAAAGAGTCAAACATGACTGGACAGCTAAACAACAGCAAACGTGGTCTGGATTCTGGATTTCCATTCTGCTCCACTGGTCTCTGTGTCCTTCTCTCTACAGACATCAGTGTCTTGATATTAAGAGTAATTAATATTAAGAGTATTATGAGTTAACTTTAATGTTGGGCAGAGCAATTCCTGTACTTTGTTCTTTTTTAAGATCGCTTTAGCTACTCTATGGCCTGCATCTTTCCATATAAATTTTAAAATATGCTTATCTATAGGCAACAAAAAAACCTTGCTGGAATTTTGATAGAATTTGCGCTAAACATGTACACAGTTTGGGAATAACTGACATCTTTACTATGTTCAGTCTTGAACCCAATATGCCTTTCCATTTTTTGAGCTCTTCTTTTGATTTCTTTCATTAGAATTTTGTGTATATATAGTAATATACTATATATATTATACCTGGGCTTCCCTTCCGCCTGCAATTTGGGAAACCTGGGTTTGATCCCTGGGTTGGGAAGATCCTCTGAAGAAGGAAATGGCCACCCACTCCAGTATTCTGGCCTGGAGAATTCCATGGATTGTGTCCATGGGGTTGCAAAGAGTCGGACATGACTAAGTAACTTTCACTTCACTTCATAGTATATCTGCATTCATGTTCAGTCATGTCTGACTCTTTGCAATCCTATGGACTGTAGCCCACCAGGCTCCTCTGTACATGGGATTTTCCAGGGAAGAATACTGGAGTTGATTGCTATTTCTTCATCCAAGCGGTCTTCCCAACCCAGGGATTGAACCTGCATCTCCTGTGTCTTCTTCATTATCAGGTGGATTCTTTACTGATGAGCCACTAGGGAAGCCCATATATTGTATACAGAAAATAATAATTTTGGGTATATACATATATATAGTATGTATACAATTATATAATATCTATTAATTATGTTCTATATATTAATAATATAATTCCTCTTTCAGATTCCTTTTCACTATAGGTTATTACAAGATATTGAATATAGTTCCCTGTGCTGTACAGTAGGCCCTTGTTGGTTATCTATTTTATATATAGTAATATATCTATTATATATATGTATATTTTATATATAGTGAAGGAAATGGCAACCCACTCTAGTGTTCTTGCCTAGAGAATCCCAGAGATGGGGGAGCCTGGTGGGCTGCCGTCTATGGGGTCTCAGCGTCAGACACGATTGGAGCGACTTAGAAGCAGCGGCGGCGGCAGCAGCAGCAGCAGTGTGTATATGTGAATCCCAAACTCCTAATTTATCTCTCTTTCCCCCAACTTCCCTGCTATCCTCTTTGGTAATCATAAGTTTTCTATGTCTGTGAGTTTGTTTCTGTTTTGTAAATAAGTCCATCTGTATCTTTCTTATTAAATACCACACAAAGGACATCATATATTTATCTTTATCTATCTGGTTTACTTAATTTAGAATGATGGTTTCACTGGGTTCATCCATGTTGCTGCATGCTGAATCAGTATCTGTGCATTATCATGTCAAATAATTCTTAAATAATCTGAGAAAATTAATACAGTGTTCAGTGCAGTTCAGTCGCTCAATTGTGTCTGACTCTTTGCAACCTTATGAACTGCAGCACGCCAGGCCTCCCTGTCCATCACCAACTCCTGGAGCCTACTCAAACTCATGTCCATTGAGTTGGTGATGCCATTCAACCATCTCATCCTCTGTCATCCCCTTCCCCTCCTGCCTTCAATCTTTCCCAGCATCACGGTCTTTTCAAATGAGTCAGCTCTTCGCATCAGGTGGCCAAAGTTTTGGAACTTCAGCTTCAACTTCAGTCCTTCCAATGAACATTCAGAACTGATTTCCTTTAGAATGGACTTGTTTGAGCTCCTTGCAGTCCAAGGGACTCTCAAGAGTCTTCTCCAACACCACAGTTCAAAAGCATCAATTCTTTGGCACTCAGCTTTCTTTATAGTCCAACTCTCACATCCATACATGACCACTGGAAAAACCATAGTCTTGACTAGATGGACCTTTGTTGACAAAGTAATGTCTCTCCTTTTTAATATGCTGTCTAGGTTGGTCATAACTTTCCTTCCAAGGAGTAAGTGTCTTTTAATTTCATGGCTGCAGTCACCATCTGCAGTGATTTTGGAGCCCCCCAAAATAAAGTCAGCCACTGTTTTCACTGTTTCCCCATCTCTTTCCCATGAAGTGATGGGACCGGATGCCATGACCTTAGTTTTCTGAATGTTGAGCTTTAATACAGTGTAGATAGGTATTAATTTAATGTGATGAATTCTCCATGTGTTTAGGTGCCCCTATGGCTTGTACTGGTTTGAGAAACAAACAAACCTATGAGTTACATAGAAGAAAAGCATTTTTCTCTTATAGTGATGGCATCTGAGGTTTCATTCCCAATGAACACAAGAAACATTATGATAAACACTAATATAAACGTATGTCTGTCCTCTAAAAACAATATGTTTAAAACAACTTGCATAATTTCTATAATGTTTTAGACTAAAACATTTCATTGTTGAAATCACATCCACTTGCTAAAAATACACAAACCAATGATGTGATACTGTATCAGGCTCCCTTCACCCTCTCAATTGAAATTTACAACAGGAATTAATCGTAGATGACTTCAACTCATGACTGTGTAATTTATCCCAGGCTAGAGGTTTCAGAAACAAAGCCTCTCCATCTGTCTCTGTCTTCAGCTCTCACATGAGGAGCCCATTTATCAGCCTTCTTTATTGATTTTTTATTTGTAGAAGTGATGCAAAATGTACTAGACATCCAAATAAATTGCTGATCATCACCTTCTTTGCATGGTTCTGAATCTTCAAAAGCTCTATACATATTGGCATGTATCATTCTGTTATATATGAGTAATAATACTAGCAAGTGCTCATCACTTAATATATACATGCACAAACGCACATCTACAGTCTAACTGGCTTTTTGAGGTTTAGAAATGAGAATTCTATCAACGGGCTCTTTTTTATATTCCTAAAGGGATCATTAAGTTTATATCTGTTATTATTACACTATATATTTATGTGTAGACTACCTAGTTGTTTTGTATTTGTGTTGATTACAATTTTGTCATTTTATATTCCTGGTCTCGTTTCACTCCTTTCACAGCACTGCTTTATAAAGTATCTTCATTTTTTGCAGCCGTGCAACATGAAGAGAGGTGTTGAACTTATTTTTTTGTAAAGTCAAATCATTATCTTCTAGCAGCCCTGAGACCAGCATATAGATCTTCTGACTCCAGGCTCTTTGCAGTAAACGTCAATCCCTCTGTGGCCAAAGTCCAAACACAGAATGAACGAAAACACCGAGCAGCGTACAGAAGGAGTTATTTTGAGCTGCCTCTAGTGGTGTCATCCATACCCAGGAAACACTGATAATTACCAACTCGGTGCTAATTTACTGATGTGTGTCTTGTCTATGACTAAACATTACTCAGCCTATGCTGATTAACTCTGATATGAATCAGATAATTTCATCAGTGGCTAAAATTCATACTTTAATCATCCTTCTGTAAGCAGTCTTTTACCCTATATATCCCGTATCCTGAGATTATTTCTAGTTATTTCTTAAACGTGATTCATAGAATTACAATTTATAAATTGCCAAAAGTGCACAGAATATCATTATACTGAAAATGATGCTAGACTCATTTCATGCTCAGTTGCTCAGTCATGTTCAACTCTGTGACCCCATGGACTGCAGCCCACCAGGCTCCTCTGTCCATGGGATTTTCCAGGCAACAATACTGGAGTGGGTTGACATTGCTTACTCCAGTTAGACTCATTAGACATCAATTAATTTAATGTCTATTCAGGATCTTATGTAAAACAGGAAACTAAATTAAGGACTCAGTTCTTTGCATGCTCATGGATTTAAATGGCAAATGCATCTTTACTTTATACAAACAATATAATTTTCTTTGTTTATCCAATATGCTTCTTTATTCTTTTTATCATAAAAATTGCCTCCTCACATGGTTTTAAAATAATTGAGTCCATTTGTTTCATTTTCCCTGATGTATTAGTATTTTCTTTGCATGGTGCTTTAGAAAATATATGATCTAGAAAGCAGACTAATTCTTGTCACAGCTGCGACCTTACTGAGGCAGAAAATTTGGCATTTATATAAAATGAAACCATCTCTAATGCTTTGTTCGCCTTTCCAGAATCCCCTTTGTTTAATCACTGTTTGTAGTCTCTAAAAAGGGCCTGCTTTCACGACTAAGTGGATAGGAATGAGGAGATGCCAATATGTAAATAAAATGATGATATAAAAGAAAATGGATTTTTTCCTCCTCCAGCTGAAGTCTGTGCAGGTTGTCCTGATTGTCACTGATAGCTGTATGAGTCAGTCTCTAATTCGTGAACTACAATCCTTACCCCCTCCCACACCAGACTTGCCCTGCTACACGTTTCCATGGCTCCGACTTCCCCATCATCGTGCGTTATTGCTGTTGCTTCTTGTGTCTTCTGCATTCTCTCATAGATGTATGGGTCAGGGACAGGGACTGCCTTGCTTTCTTGTCACACCAGCATCCAGAACATTGCTGACACAGGGAGTCCTTAATAAATGTTTCTTCAATAGAAGAATTGTTAAAAATAGATTCTAAGTCAGTAAAACACAGAAAGACAAAGATCATACGACACCTTTCATATGTGGAATCTAAAATATGACACAAATGAGTTATCTATGAAAAAGAGAGACTCACAGACAGAGAACAGACTTGTGATTGTCACGGAGAAGAAGGGGTGGGAGAGGCATGGATTGGGAATTTGGGATTAGCAGATGCAGACTAATATATAGCATGGATAAGCAAAGTCTTACTGTGTGGCACAGGGAAATATTTTCAATATCCTGTTACAAACCATAATGGGAAAGAATATGAAAGAGAATGTATATGTATGTATATGTATAACTGAATGTATATGTATAACTGAATCACTCTGCTATACAGCAGAAATTAACACAACATTGTAAATCAACTATACTTCAATAAAAATAAGTTAAAAAAAAATAGTTTCAACTCTGAGCTCATTCTCAATTCCTATAATTCTTTAAAAAAATTTTATTGAGGTATAGTTGATTTACAATGTCATGTAATTTTCAGGGGTAAAACACAGAGATTCAGCTTATAATTCTTTTTTAGAAACAGTTTTACTGATGTATAATTGATATACCAAAACATGCACATATTTAATACACAGTATGATGAGTTCAGACATATGCACACACCTGTGAAGCTGTCACAGAAATCAAGCCAATGAACATATTATCATCACCTCTGAATGTTTCATCCTGCCCTGGCTGTTTTTTTTTGTTTGTTTGTTTTGTTTTTTTGAGTAGTAAATATACCATAGAAAATTCAAAGCCAAATTTTAATATGTTACCCTTCATTGTTACATTCTTTAACTACTTGTCATTGTCTCCTTGCCCATCTTCCATTCCTCTTACAAAAGTTGCACAAAGTCAACCATACTTGAAATAAAATTAACTGAGAAAAATAAAAATAGATAAAATTGAGTAAATACAGGGAAAACACTGACTAGAGCAGCCTTCTCTCATTCTACAAAAAATAATAGGAATAAGCTCTGATATTCATGTTTTCATCATTTACCTGGTTACTCTTATCTTGAGTGGCAGTTCTGGAGAAAGAAGGAGGTGGAAATTGAATAAACATAGCAATATCATGATGTTTGCTTGATTAACTTAAAACTTATTCTGGACATCAACAGAAACTGTATCTCAAACTAGTGCCTGTTTAGTCTTGGTCTTCCCAGCATAACAGCTGCTACTCTACACTATGGCAAGGGGTTCTTTATCTCATGAGATGGGATGGCTAAGAAGAGGAGGAGTGAACTCTTCAAGGTCTGGGGCTCTGGCAAAAAGTCCTCTCTTTGGCAGTACTGCTGGAAGAGGAAAGAGCTTATTAGAGGAGAGAGCACATGCTAAAATTGAAAGAATAAGCAAAAGCTGAAATCTAGGCAGTCGTATCATGGCCAAAATTCCAGTAGGAAATGCAGACAGTAACCAAGTTGAATGACTTTAAAGTGAGCCACTGAGATGAGAGTATTAAAGTAGGAGTCTGAGGTGCTCTGTGGTAAAGAATCTGCCTGCCAATGCAGGAGACTCAGGTTCAATCCCTGGGTCTGGAAGATCCCCAGGAGAAGGAAATAGCAACCCACTCCAGTATTCTTTCCTGGGCAATCCCATGGATAAAAGGAGCCTAGTGGGCTACAGTCTATGTGGTCTCAAAGAACTGGACACAACGACTAAACAGCTAGGGGTAAAGAGATAAAAGCAAATACAGCCAAGCCAGGCTGGCAGTTGATGAAATGGGATCCAAAGGTGATGGAGTCTTTCTCTGATGAGCCATCTCAGCCATGGGGCAGGAGTGCTGGTGCTTGTTTTAGGGTAGGAGTGGGGCCAGATGGGATGTGCTCCTTCCAGGCTTGTGGTCTCTGAGTAGTATTTTGCTTTATGTCTCTGTAGTCCTCTGCACAAGCACTCCATCACTCCACCAGCATGGGTATCTCATACCTTCTTTACAGACATCACCAGTCATGCCATGTCCTTGTCCAGCCTCATGAGACATTATCAGCCTTGGACTCTGAATTTCACTCAGTCAACTGGACTGTGAGATCAACACAGATGTGTTTTGTTTTCAGGTTGTTTTGTTTTATTGTTTTTATTTTAAATCTGTATTTATTTGGCTGTGCCAGGTATTTATTTTGGCACCTGGGATCACTAATCTTTGTTGCAGCATGCCGGATATCTTAGTTGTCATGTGTGGGACCTGGTTCCCTGACCAGGGATCAAAACTGAGCACCCTGCCTTGGGAGTGCAGTCTTAGCTACTAGACCACCAGGGCTGTGTTTGCTAGCACTTAAATGAATTTGTATGCAGAGTACATCATGAGAAATGCTGGGCTGGAAGAAGCACAAACTGGAATCAAGATTGCCAGGAGAAATATCAATAACCTCAGATATGCAGATGACACCACACTTATGGCAGAAAGTGAAGAGGAACTAAAAAGCCTCTTGATGAAAGTAAAAGAGGAGAGTGAAAAAGTTGGCTTAAAGTTCAACATTCAGAAAAAGAAGATCATGGCATCCGGTCCCATCACTTCGTGGGAACTAGATGGGGAAACAGTGGAAACAGTGTCAGACTTTATTTTTTGGGCTCCAAAATCACTGCAGATGGTGACTGCAGCCATGAAAGTAAAAGACGCTTACTCCTTGGAAGGAAAGTTATGACCAACCTAAATAGCATATTCAAAAGCAGAGACATTACTTTGCCAACAAAGGTCCATCTAGTCAAGACTATGGTTTTTCCAGTGGTCATGTATGGATGTGAGAGTTGAACTGTGAAGAAGGCTGAGAGCCGAAGAATTGATGCTTTTGAACTGTGGTGTTGGAGAAGACTCTTGAGAGTCCCTTGGACAGCATGGAGATCCAAACAGTCCATCCTAAAGGAGATCAGTCTTGGGTGTTCATTGGAAGGAATGTTGCTGAAGCTGAAACTCCAGTACTTTGGTCACCTCATGTGAAGAGTTGACTCATTGGAAAAGACCCTGATGCTGGGAGGGATTGGGGGCAGGAGGAGAAGGGGACGACAGAGGATGAGATGGCTGGATGGCATCATGGACTCGATGGACATGGGTTTAGTGAACTCTGGGAGTTGGTGATGGACAGGGAGGCCTGGCTTGCTGTGATTCATGGGGTCACAAGGATTCGGACACGACTGAGCCACTGAACTGAACTGAACTGAACTGAACTGAACTGAACTGAACTGAAATTAAACCTGGGAGCAAGATAAGGGGAGTGTGGAGGGAATGGGAAACAGTAAGGCACATACACATTCAAAATCTAGGAAGGATACTGGGGTCCAAAGGGTATATTGGGATTATATTTTCTACATAGAGTGAAATGTTGAACATCTCTTTCCTACCTGGTCTACCTAGACTAGGCTTTCTTCAGCTGAATCCAGGCTATAGCTAATTTTTTCTTCAGTTCAGTTCAGTTCAGTTCAGTTCAGTTCAGTCGCTTACATCAAATAAGCTTTTTAGTACATTTTAATAAGAAATTTGATTCCTTCTATAGTTTTTTCATACATACATACACATATAATGTCTCTTCCACATCCACACATAAATATATGTGTAGGATCTTTATTGTCACTTTCTTTTTAATTAATTTTTATTGAGGTATAGTTGCTTTACAATGTTCTGTTAGTTACTGTACATTAAAGTGAATCATGTATGTATATGAATCATATATGTATACATATATCCCCACTTTTTTGGATATCCTTCCCATTTAGGTCACCACAGAGCACTAAGTAGACTTCTCTGAGCTATAGAGTAGGTGCTCATTAGTTATCACTTTTTATTTTTTACCAAAACCTGTGACCATATCATACATACTTTACTTCTCATAATTAACTGGAAATATCTCCAAATTAATAGGTATAAGTCTAAGTCATTTTTTTCAAAATTGCACATATTATGTTTTCTATGTAATGTGTTTCAGTCATTTTCTTAACAATAGGTTATTTTGTTTCCAGTTTTTCATCAGTACAACAAGCATTCTTGTATATATTTGTTTCTATGGGATGCCCCAAAGAAGGTTTGCTGGATCAAAAATATGTGTACTTATGATAAGAAGTAGCCAGATTTGTTTCCAAAATGACTGTAACACTACATTTCCAATGGCACTAGGAAAGGACACTCTGTTGTCCGGATCTCCACAAGTGATAAATATTATAGCTCTTTTTGACATTCTTGTTTCCAGCCTCAAGGGTATAAAATGAAATCTTGCTATTCTAATTTGCATTTCTCTGACCCTTGGTGAATTTTGGGGTCTTTTCACATGGTGTTCTATTTATCTAAGATCCATTGATCTAGTCTATTGGATATACATTTCTAAGAATTATTAATTTGTATCCTATTCCCCCAATCTTTGTCCCTTCTTAATCTTTTCTGATATAGGACTAGCTCACTGGTCAATTTAGATTCTCCCTGGCCTTCACTGACAGAGCGTCCCTGAATGTTGTTAGAAATTTCATTGTAAAACAAGAGCTGTCTCCTCTGTGCCAGTTTTTTTTCCCTTGAGTATGCCCTACTCAAGCCAGATAAACTCCAGGCAGGAGGAACTAGCCGATTCACTTACAGCCCTCTCGTGGGTAAAACAGATGAACAGAACACGAATTCTCAATTTCTAAAACACCTAAATGAGTTAGGCGCCTTATCAAGAAATGCAGGTTGTCGCTGAGGGAGAAGGTCTCCCTAACTGTGTCAAATACCACCTTTGAAAGCATGGACCAGTCTGCAAATAAAGCATTCTCTGGACACAGCGGGATTTCAGAGTGACAGATGTGACTGTGGGAGGTCTCAAAGGACACTGCAATAGGGTGGCTCATATCTCTCTTACTGATTAGTCTGTGTCTGTGCTCACCATTCTAATCTATTCCAGCCAGCTGCACACAGCAGATTATTACCTAGTCAATATGGAACACAGTCAACTGCCGAGCAGACATTGGTCATTACCTTGTCATGCAGAGCAGTCACTGAAACCACTCGTTTCCCCTGGAGCCCTTTAATGATTAAAATGATGTGGATTGCTTGATCTCCTTGTCACCACAATGGCAAAAAATCAAGGGAAGTCAGCCTTGCTTTTGTGACTAGCATCACCTGATTTTCAAGGTGGGTGGGGGAGGGTTGCAAGAGAACTAATGCCCTCTAGGAATCCTTTGCTTGCAGTTGCCATCCATCAGCATCCTCAACCAGCTTTAGCTGAGTGTGTAGGCTGCTCTAGCTGGTTCTAACCTGTTTGCTTCAAAATAATAATAATAAAGAGATCACTGTGTTTTCTTTGTGTAATATCTTTGATACCAGCATACTAGTTAAACCACAGGCAATAGAGTAGAAAACACCAGGTACCCAAATCAAATCAAGAAACATTAAAGAAGTTGCTCAGTACGGGTAGTCAATGTCAGGATCAAGACTCTAGCACGAGGAATTTCCAGGTAGTCTAGTGGTCAAAGATTTGCCTTACAGTGCAGAGGACGCAGGTTCAATTCCTGATTGGAGAACCAAGATCCCACAGGCTGCAACTAAGCCCAAGCGCTGCAACTACTGAGCCTGATCGCCACAGCTAGAGAGTACATGTGCCCGAACAAATGATCCCACATGATGCAACGAAGACCCAACTTAACCGCCTGCTGCAATTAAGACCCAACGAATCTGTGTTGCATGCTCAGTCATTTCAGTCATGCCTGACTCTGCGACCTCATGGACTGTAGCCCGCCAAGCTCCTCTGTCCATGGCGTTCTCCAGGCAAGAATGCTGGAGTGGGTTGCCATGCCCTCCTCCAAGGGATCTTCCCAACCCAGGGCTCAAACCCCTGTCTCTTACATCTCCTGCACTGGCAAGTGGGTTCTTTACCACTAGTGCCACTTTGGAAGCCCAAGACCAAATGCAGCCAAATTAGGTAAATAAATAATTTTAAAAAGTAAAATAAAAAATAAAATACAACCTTTAAATAAAAGACCCTGGCATGTACTGACTATAACAGGAGTGTTAGAATCCTCATGGATGATTTTCATGGAACCTGTAAAACCTCTAAGATTACATGAACACTTTGTATCTTCGCTTTTTTTCAGGAAAGAGTTTGTGGATTTCATCAGATTTCCTATATCAGTCGAAAGTGAGTTAAGAGTTCTCATTCTAGAGGAAATGCAAGTCTTCATTCCAGCTGTCAGGAAGGAACTCTCACTTGGATGAAGGACAAGGTAGAGACTTCAAAGACACACAATAGGACCCAGCCAGAAGAAGTATGAAAGTTTTGGTGGAAGAGTAAAAATTCTCAGCCACATAATTCACTTTACAAATATTTATTGACTTACTACATGCCAGACATTGAGCTATGTGTGACCAAGACTCTGCCCTTGACCCAGCTCTAGTCAGGGTCTGCTGAGCCCTCAAGTCCCTGACCTTGGATTCTGTCACTGGCTGGTAAGAATCTTGTTGGGTTAGTTTAGTGGAAAGTTCATAAGTCCAGACTTTCCTTGATCCCAAAAAGGAGCAGGGGCTGAGACTTTCATGCTTTAATGTGCTCAGCTGTGCCTGACTCTTTTGTGACCCCCATGGACTGCAGCCTGCCAGGCTCCTCTTCCAAAGTGGCCCTAGTGGTAAAGAACCCACTTGCCAGTGCAGGAGATATAAGAGACATGGGTTTGAGCCCCAGGTTGGGGAGATCCCTTGGAGGAGGGCATGGCAACCCACTCCAGTATTCTTTCCAGGAGAACTCCAAGGGCAAGATAATCTTTCAACTTCTGATTTTATTCTGTCTGTGTGCTTCTCTCTCCTGAGCTAGATGTGGCCACATGGAGCTCTGAGTGTCCTCTGTTTGGGATCCTATCCCAAGCTCAGGTGATGGGAACACAGAGGGATGGCCTTGGCAAGCTCAACTCAAAGCTCCTCCTGCACTTCTCAACTGTCACTGTCTTTGGTGAGGAAGGTTCAGAGGACCAGCTACACAAGACGGGACTAAGGAACAGAAGACAGAAGTCCAGGCTTTCCTTGATCCCAAAGAGGAGCAGGGGCTGAGACTTTCATGCTTTAATGAGCTGCGTGCTCAGTTGTGTCTGACTCTTAAAAAGCCTCTTGATGAATGTGAAAGAGGAGAGAGAAAAAGTTGGCTTAAAGCTCAACATTCAGAAAACGAAGATCATGGCATCCAGTCCCATCACTTCATGGGAAATAAATGGGGAAACTGTGGAAACAGTGTCAGACTTTATTTTGGGGGGCTCCAAAATCTGCAGATGGTGACTGCAGCCATGAAATTAAAAGACGCTTACTCCTTGGAAGAAAAGTTATGAGCAACCTAGATAGCATATTCAAAAGCAGAGACATTACTTTGCTGACTAAGGTCCGTCTAGTCAAGGCTGTGGTTTTTCCTGTGGTCATGTATGGATGTGAGAGTTGGACTGTGAAGAAGGCTGAGCGCTGAAGAAATTGATGCTTTTGAACTGTGGTGTTGGAGAAGACTCTTGAGAGTCCCGTGGACTGCAAGGAGATCCAACCAGTCCATTCTGAAGGAGATCAGCCCTGGGATTTCTTTGGAAGGAATGATGCTAAAGCTGAAGCTCCAGTACTTTGGCCACCTCATGCAAAGAGTTGACTCATTGGAAAAGACTCTGATGCTGGGAGGGACTGGGGGCAGGAGGAGAAGGGGACGACCGAGGATGAGATGGCTGGATGGCATCACGGACTCGATGGACGTGAGTCTGAGTGAACTCCAGGAGATGGTGATGGACAGAGAGGCCTGGCGTGCTGCGATTCATGGGGTCGCAAAGAGTCGGACACGACTGAGCGACTGAACTGAACTGAACTGAACTGGACTGCAGCCCACCAGGCTCCTCTGCCCATGGGATTCTTCAGGCAAGAATACTGGAGTGGGTTGGTATTTCCTCCTCCAGGAGATCTTCCCAACACAGGGATCAAACTTGCGTCTCTTGTGTCCCCTGCATTGGCAGAAGGGTTCTTTACCACTGGTGCCACCTGAGGCTTCTCTAGTGTTTCAGCTGGTAAATACTCTGCCAGCAGTGCAGGAGATCAGGGTTGGATACCTAGATTGGGAAGATCCCCTGGTGGAGAAAATGACAGCCCACTCCAGTATTCTTGCCTGGGAAATGCCATGGACAGAGGAGCCCGGCAAGCTACAGTCCTTTGGGTCGCAAGAGTTGGACATGACTTAGTGAATAAACCTACCTACTTAGAGTACGGGGATGATGGGGAATTTGACCTGATATCGAGGGTGGCGGATTTCCACTAAGCTGACCCAACAAGATTCTTACCAGTCAATGACAGAATCCAAGGGCAGGGACTTGAGGGCTCGGCAGACCCTGACTAGAGCTGGGTCAAAGGCAGAGTCTTGGTCACACACAGCACAATGTCTGGCACGTACTAGGTAGTAAGTCAATAAATATTTATAAAGTGAATTAAGTGGCTGAGAATCTGTTTGTGTCATTGTAGGTGTGACTGATGGACAAGGAAGCCTGGCATGCTGGAATCCATGGCGTTGCAAAGAGTCAGATGCAACTGAGCGTCTGAACTAAAGTGTGATTGATGTCAAAAACTCAGCGTATATGCACCAGAGCTGAATCAACTCTTGGAGACAGACATAAAATAAAAAGGAATAGCTTTATTGCTTTCCCAAGCAAAAGGGGGAAGCTTTGTCTCTTGCTCTTAAAACTCTGTGTCCCCACTGGGAAGGATTTGGCAGTTTTTATAGCAATGGTTCAGGGGCAGGATTGCTGATAAGGATCATGGCCTTTATCTGGCCTTAGGTGGTCTCCTGTTCTTCTCTGAAGGATGCTTCATCAAGTAGTTAGCATCTTCCATTAGTCGGGGGTTTTAGTTCTGCAGAAGAGCTCAAAGATATTGTTATTTTGAGGCAGAACCAGTTTAGTTCAGTTCAATTGCTCAGTTGTGTCCAACTCTTTGCAGCCTCATGAACTGCAGCACACCAGGCCTCCCTGTCCGTCAATAACTCCCAGAGTCCACTCAAACTCATGTCCATCAAGTTGGTGATGCCATCCAACCATCTCATCCTCTGTCGTCCCCTTCCCCTCCTGCCTTCAATCTTTCCCAGCATCACGGTCTTTTTAAGTGAGTCAGCTCTTCGCATCAGGTAGTCAGTTTTGGAACTTCAGCTTCAACCTCAGTCCTTCCAATGAACATTCAGAACTGATTTCCTTTAGAATGGACTTGTTTGAGCTCCTTGCAGTTCAAGGAACTCTCAAGAGTCTTCTCCAACAGCACAGTTCAAAACATCAATTCTTTGGCACTCAGCTTTCTTTATAGTCCAACTCTGACATCCATAATAAACCATAGCCTTGACTAGATGGACCTTAGTTGGCAAAGTAATGTCTCTGCTTTTGAATATGCTGTCTAGGTTGGTCATAGCTTTTCTTCCAAGGAGGAAGTGTCTTTTTATTTCATGGCTGCAGTCACCATTTGCAGTGATTTTGGAACCCCCCCAAAATAAAGTCTGACACTGTTTCCACTGTTTCCTGATCTATTTGCCATGAAGTGATGGGACCAGATGCCATGATTTTTGTTTTTTGAATGTTGAGCTTTAAGCCAACTTTTTCACTCTCTTCTTTCACTTTCATCAAGAGGCTCTTTAGTTCTTCTTCACTTTCTGCCATAAAGGTGCTGTCATCTGCATATCTGAGGTATCTTTTGATTCCAGCTTGTGCTTCATCCAGCTCAGCATTTCTCATGATGTACTCTGCATGCCCCAAGCCTGCTCTATTGTTTCTTGACTGCTCCTCCCTAGTCTCCACATCCCTCCCTTCTCTGACTAGCAACTATTTGAAAGGCTTCCATGCCCAGGAGCCCCACAGTGTCCTTCTTGGTTTCAGGCTTAACAAACAGGGCTGCCCACTAAAATTTTACCCCTAACATAAATATACAGATGGGGGCTTCCCAGGTGGCTCAGTGGTAAAGAATCTGTGTAGCAATGCAGGAAACGTGGATTTGATCCCTGGGTCGAGAAGATCCCCTGGAGAATGAAATGGCAACCCACTTGGTATTTCTTGCCTGGGAAATCCAATGGACAGAGGAGCTGGGCGGGCTATGGTCCATGGGGTCACATAAGAGTCTGACTCGACTGAGCAACAGAGAGAGATAAACATACACATAGCCAAGCTTTTCTCAAAAATTAAAAAGTAATTTTATTAATTTAGAATATGCTTAACTGTATTTGAAATTGAGCTTTCCTTGAGCTCCTTTCACTACTGCATGCATGCTCAGTCGTGCTTGACTCTTGTGACCCCCCTGCCTTGACCCACCAGGCTCCTCTATCCATGGCATTTCCCAGGTAAGAATACCAGAGTGGGTTGCCATTTCCTTCTCCAAGGGTCCTTCCTGACCCAAGGATTGAACCCACATCTCCTGTCTGCATTGGCAGACAGATTGTTTACCACTGAGCCACCTGGGAAGCCCTTTCTATACAGACAGCAAAATAAATGGTCTTGAAAAAGTATAGCTTCCCCACATTATAAACACAGTTCTCCACATGATTTTTTAAAATACCTATAGATTTAGAAAGCAACGTCTCATTGTATAATGATATTACTTATACAGTGCTCCAAACCAGTCATTTTCCTTCTTTAAAACCAATGGTAAATGTTCCAAGCATCTAACAGAAGCCTGAAGCAGGAGCAATTGTTGCATCAGTCCCTTAAACATTCTAGTCAGCCAAACCAGTTGTTTTGCTCAATAAACAAGAAAGTAATGCCTCTTCCTATTTAAAATCATGGCTATAAATTTTAAAAATCATTTCACGGTATGTGGACAGCCAAGTCATGCTGCAGATATACTCCTATAAAGACTCTGGGTGCCTTCAAGTAATTCTCAAAACAACCCCCTTTAGACCCACTTCTAGATGCTTTCTGTTTTGTTTTGCTTCTGGCTCCCATTTCAAGTCTTAAAAGGCTCTGGTCCACACAGCTTGGGTTCTCCCTATGGCTGCTGGAATTAATGGGAGGGCAACTGATTTACTTGTATTTAAGTAGATAATACATGGAGTGATCTTCTGTGAATCAAAAAGTGATCCCCCAAAGAGTCATATCTTTTTCCAAAACTAAAAAGGCTTAATGATCTCTTAGAGCAGCACTTCCCAAACTTTTTGGCACCGGACCAGTTTCAGTTTCGTGGAAGACAATTTTTCCAGGGGTGGAGGTGAAAGGGTGGTTTCAGGATGATTCAAGTACATTACATTTATTGTGCACTTTATTTCTTTTATTATTACATTGTGATATATAATGAAATAATTATACAACTCACCACAATACAGAATCAGAGAGACCCCTGAGCTAATTTTCCTGCAACTGGATTGTCCCATATGGGGGTGATGGGAAATAGTGATACCTGAAGTGTGCTGCACACCTATGAGAATCTAACACTGCTGCTGATCTGACAGGAGGCACAGCTCAGGAGATAATGTGAGCAATGGGAAGCGGCTGTAAATATAGATGAAGCTTCACTCGCTCACCCACAGCTCATCTCCTTCTGTGTGGCCTGGTTCCTAACAGACCTGGACTGGTACTGGTCCAAAGGGTTGGGGAGGGGCCTAGGGGTTGGGGAGCCCTGTTAGAGCACTACTTCATTCTCAAACATTGTAACTATTTTAACCCTTACCTTAGGGTGCCAGCATTTCCCGTTTTATTTGGTTTTGATATTGTGCTCTTTCTTTTACTAAGTGTTGTACCTTTAATTTTAAAATGCCTCAAGTTTTGGGGTTTTTTTGGAAAAAGAATTGAATAAAATTCAATATATAAACTATTTTAATTTATTTTATAGCTGTATAGTGCATGCATGCTAAGTTACTTCAGTCATGTCTGACTCTTTGCAGCCCTGTGGACTGCACCCCACCAGGCTCCTCTGTCCATGGGATTTTTCCAGGCAAGAATACTGCAGTGGATCGCCCTGCTCTCCTCCAGGGGATCTTCCCGACCCAGGGATAGAACCCATGTCTCTTTCATCACCTGCAATGGCAGGTGGGTTCTTTATCCCTAGTGCCACCTGGGAAGCCCCAGTTGTACAGTATGTTATTCTTTATTTAAAACTGAAAACCACAAAATAATACTAAGTAATGCTTGTGGAAGTATTCATATTGTGTATGAAAAATTAATCAGTCAATCTAAGAAAGAATTGGAGAATTTTATTTGAGCCAAATTTGAAGACTATAACTTGGGAGGAACATCTCAGAAAGCTCTTAGAACTACTGTGTCCATTAGAAGTCCAGACACAGTTATGTAAGTTTTTCAAGACAGAATGTTGTATATCAAATGGTGTTATATTGGCAGTTTATATAATCCAAATCTATATGCTCTTCATGGTGGGTCACGTGATCCCTCATGAGATCAAGAAGGAGTGTTATCTTTTAAGGAGCTGTCTTGTTAACGCTTGTAGAATGTTGCTTTTTATGGTTAAGCAGGTGTTCCTGCTGATGGGAGAGGTTTGGTCCATGCATAATGCAGATACAGTGCACGATGTGAGGGTGAGGGGTACAGAGAAAGGAGCCAAAGGGCAGAGGAGAATTTTTATGTTTAAATTTTTCTGTCTTGCCATAAAATATGAATTTCATTTTACAGTATGAAATAAAGGCATTAATACAAAAATACACATAAGAATGACACATCAAATTTAAGATAGAAGAAATCTCCTGGAAAAGAAGGAAAGAAGGGAATGAGCTGGTGGTTGTGATTTTTCAACTTTGTAGCATTTTGGGCCTTCTCTGGGGCTTCCCAGGTGGTGCTAGTGGTAAAGAATCCACCTGCCAATGCAGGAGACATAAGAGACATGGGTTCGATCCCTGGGTTGGAAGATCCTCTGGAGGAGGATATGGCAACCCACTCCAGTATTCTTGCCTGGAGAATCCCATGGACAGAGGAGCCTGGCGGGCTATAATCTATAGGGTAGCAAAGAGTCAGACACGACTGAAGAGACTTAACACACGCATAATAGTGGCAGTGGTGACATATTGAGGACTTCCCTGGCGGGCGAGTAGTTAAGACTCCCCAGGCTTCCACTCCCGGGGGCTCGGATTCCATCCCTGGTGAGGGAACTAAGATTCTACATGCCTCAAAGCCAAAAATAAAAAAAATAATAAAATTTGTCGCATTCTAATGCTGTACAAAAAGTGAGATATGCAGGACTGCAAGAAAATATGGCTAGTGACTCG
This sequence comes from Oryx dammah, assembly GCF_014754425.2. Lineage (NCBI taxonomy): Eukaryota > Metazoa > Chordata > Mammalia > Artiodactyla > Bovidae > Oryx > Oryx dammah. The sequence goes on along the minus strand of NW_024070185.1, from coordinate 72,790,264 downwards.
CTTCCAGTACTCAATCTGGAAATGTTCCAGGGTGAAAGTGAAACTGACCAACCCGATGAATTAACTTAAACACTGTCAGAAATCCTTGAGGACATCTGAAGTGGGTGAGAGTGTGAAGAATCACAGGCCAGAAAGAAGGACTGGGAGCCATAGCGAGGGAAAGCAGAGTGAACTGGGCTCTTTTATCTCCCCAAGTTAGTGCAATTGTATCAACCCGGTCACCACTTGGAGGAAGAAAACATGATTTATAGTCTAGTGCTGGAGTCAGAACCTAGCAGGCATGAGAGACAAGATTGCAGTAAGTCCTGATTGCCACCCAAGGAAGGTGATACCCCTCTGTTAACATGAGCTCATAGAGAAATATAATGACTGTTCAAAGTTTAGCTGGGGAACCAACACATGGCAAACCACAATTAATCAATTTAATGCAAACAAAAGAATGATTCTTCAGGAGGATGTTGGTAATTTGAAGTAGGAACAAAGGGTTATAGGCAACTGCAAGTTAGCATCCTAATAAAAAATTGTAGATGGATTGCACTTTAGAAGGATATAGCCAAAGAATGAGCTAGTGAACTGTAAAAATGTAAAGGAATCCTCCTAAAAGATATCAGGTATGTATAAAAAGAGAAAAAGATAGAAGAAATGTTAGGACTTACCTAGCAATCCAGTGGTTAAGACTCCCTGAGCTTCCACTGCCGGGGGCATGGGTTTGATTCCTGGTCAGGGAACTAAGATCCCACATGCTAGGGAGCCAAATGGAAAAAAAGATGTTAAGAGAAAGAGGAGAGAAGGAACTTCAGAAGATGAAAATTCAATAAATGGAGAGGAGAAAATATTTGAAGAACTAATGATTGAGAATTTCCTGTAATTAAAGCAAGGAGGAAGACCACAGATGGAGAGTTTTGAAAACTTCAACAGAATAAATAAGAAAAACCGCACTTGGCAATACTAGATTAAAATTTAAGACCATCAAAGAGAAAAAAGAAGGCTCTCGAGACAAAGGCGCAAAAGCCAGATTGATATTGGATGTTTTAGCATGGTATTGGATGAGACAAGGCTAATATTTTTGACACGTTGAAGAACAAAATAAATTTGAACCCAGAATGTTTTTGTCCAGCTGCTTTTGTTTAAGTGTGATAAAAATATTCTCAAGCATACAGTTGTCTCAGAAGGAATAACACAAAGTCTCTGTTTGAAATCACTCTTAGGGGAAGGATTCTAGCAAAAGAGATCACATTCAGAAGGATCATATTCAGGAAGTAAATATGAGTAAACCTGAACTTGGATTTCATATGCACAATTCATAGGATATGTTCTTTTTTGTTTTTAGATTCTTTTGCTTAACATTGTGTCTTTCAGATTCATCCACGTTATTATACATGTCGTTTGTGATACTTGCAATTATTCAAAATGTCAAGGATCAGAGGGAAGAGAATCAAAAGGGCAAACATCATAAATCTGAAAGACCTAAACTGAAATCCTAACACTTTAACTGCGTGACTTTGCACAATTTGAACAAATCTCTCTAAACTCCAGCTTCCTCAATTTAAAAAAACTATGGACATTCTCGACTCATAAAGTGGTTGTCAAAATTGAGATAAAATAAGTGAGAATGTGGTGCTAGACTCATAATAGTTGCTCCAAAAAAAATATTTGTTCAATCTGAATATAGCAGGCCAGACACAGAAACTGACTAATTATCCTCTTTAATGACCAACCACAGAGGAAATGAAAGTGAGCAGAAACATTTTTTCCCATCAAACAGGCTAATAAAAACCTTATTCACTCCTCCAAAAGATGATGTCAAGGTTTAAAAGGTATTCTATATAAAAAATATAGAATCTCAGATTTAAAACAAAAGAGCAAAGAATTAAGTCTACAAAGTTAGAAACAGGGCTTCAGACTGGGAAGGCTTTTTGACAAAAGTCAAAAAGTACACAGTCTTATCTGTGTACTTCAGAGTGTGGATCCTGGCCATTCCATTTCAAGGAGAAGGGAATTAATTTTAGAGATTTAAAGATAGACATTCCTGTCATTGGGCTTCCCAGGCAACTCAGTTGTAAAGAATTTGCTGGCCAATGCAGGAGATGAGAGTTCCATCCCTCAGTCAAAAAAGTGCCCTGGAGAAGGAAATGGCAACCCACTCCAGTATTCTTGCGTGGGAAATCCCATGAACAGAGGAGCCTGGTGGTCCGCATTCCACGGGATCACAAAAAAGTCAGACACAACTTCACGACTAAGCAACACCAACAAATTCCCCTTTTGTTAAAATATCATGGCGTTCTTCAGCAAAGATGTTATGACTCAAGCAAAAATCTTTTTTGTGAGAATAAAGCAGAACCAGGATATCTTGTGGCAGTAAAATGATATGATTGATAATTCTTTTTTAAATAGACATTTTCCTGCCTATGTTTTAATCAGCTTAGAGAAATTCTTTGCATACACCTTGATTATTCCAAGATGTGAGAAGTTAAAAATGTAACACTAATTTTTAATTATTTGTGCTGTGCCTTAACAACTATGGGGCCATGGACTTTACTCTAAAGAGCTAAACAGAGAATGAAGACAGAATTTTAGCACACTGAACATTTAAACACCTTGGAGTTACACTGACAATTTGTTATCATCTGATTTGATATAACAGTTGACATTACCATTCACTGAGATATTTCTCCATTGATAATACTTGGATTGGGCAGCTGGTAGTGAAAAAAAAATACAGAAGAAATATTTTTGTTCTTGTGATGAAATTCATACATATAAAAAGAAATAGTATAAAATGGTCCCTTTCCTCCTACTTCTAAATAGAGTTGTTCTTATCGAAATCTAATCATAAAATATATTCACAAACTAAAATGAACCTAGTAGGAGGCTGAGCATAGATAAAGATATGAAAACAATTTCTCTCAAAAAAGACATACAAAATTAAGAAAAGTAAACGTACCATTGAATGTGTGCTGAAGCATGCTAAGTCACTTCAGTTGTGTCTGACTCTTTGTGACCTCAGGGACTGTAGCTTGCCAGGCTCCGCTGTCCATGGGATTCTCCAGGCAAGAACACTGGAGTGGGTTGCCAGTTTTTTCTCCTGGGGATCTTCCCGACCCAGGAATTGAATCTGTGTCTCTGCATTGGCACGTAGATTCTTTACCACTGAGCTACCAGAGAAGCCCAAAATAAATGGTAGGAAAGAACTAACGTAAAAGTGGCAGTTACCTTTGGAAGGTGACTTTTTGGCAACGTTTCTTTTTGTGTTTTTCTCCATTTTCAAAACTTTTCATAAGGAGCTCGTATTTCCTTAAGGGTTAGTTTTCTATTCTGGCCTCCTTGCTGTTCATCCTCAGCACTCTTTCCTTTCATATGGGAAAGGTAGAGATTGCAAATACAAAGTCGTGGAAACTGCTTGGCCAGCAAGGAGATTTTGTTCTCCCTGCTCCATGTTGCTTCCAGCACAACAGAGTCAGTTTGACAACTGTGGCTTTGCTTTAAATCCAAATATCGGGCATGCCATTTTTTTTTTTTTTTGGTTGTCTGAAATAGTGATGCTGTAGCACTTAAGGTCTGTATGTAAGACTCGTCAGAAAATCAGAAGGGAATTCTCCCAGAACTCAAGGCTTCCCTGGTGGCTCAATGGTAAAGAACCTGCCTGCCAAAACAGGAAACAGAGGAGACACAGGTTCCATCCCAAATTTGGGAAGCTCCCCTGGAGGAGGGCACGGCAAGCCACTCCAGTATTCTTGCCTGGAGAATCCCATGGACAGAGGAGCCTGGAGGACTACAGTCCACGGGGTCACAAAGAGTCAAACACGGCTGGACTGAGCATCAGCAGTAGCCACTTATTCTTCATGCACACATGTACAATGTTCACAGTCCAAGCATGTTGCTATGTCCTAACAGAATGATTATTCTCTTGTCCGTGTTTCCATTACTCCTACCACATAAGAAGGATCCAGATACTTTTGCACATCACTGTTTCCATTCTTAGGGAGGAAAAGAGTTTGCCGTAACCCTCATTGTTATGTTAAAGTGTGTGTGTCAAGGACTTCCCTAGAGGTCCAGTGATTAAGACTGTGAGCTTCCACTTCAGGGGTTGTGGGTTCGATCCCTGGGCGGGGAACTAAGATCCTGCACGTTGTGTTGTACAGCCCAAAGTAAACAAATAACACATGTCAACTCACTATTATTTCATTGGATAGATTTTCTTTTGTAAGGTGATCTGCTTTCACTTATCTACAGAGGCTTAATTTGTAGTGTAGTATTCTTGAGGGAATCGTAAAAGTTACTCACTCCCAAATTAAAAGAACTATTTATGTGTATATGGCACCAAGACTGCAACCTAAGAATAATGGAAAAATGTATTGTACCCCAAGTCTCTCAATTTTCTTGTTACTAAAGAGAGTGGGCTTGAACCCAGTATAAATTCAATCTCATTAGTTTAAAAATGTCTTTTTGGTTCTCATTAGCCAAGAGTCATAAGTTTTCACCTGGATTTAATTTTATGTTGAATCCCTCTGCTTTTTCTTGGCCTCATGAAGTAGGAAGACAGTCTAGAGAAAACCAAAATAGATACAAACAAAATCCACTGGCAACCTGCACAGAGTCCATGAACATCTTATTTCTTTTTGCTTGCCTTGTCTTCTCACTCATAATTTGCAAATGGATCTAATGATGCCATAGGACAAATAGCCCTGCCCAGCGGGAGGTATAAGAGTTATCTGTATTAATATGAATAATTTCCATTCCCAAGAGACGGACTGAAGATCTGGGTTAAGGGGAATTTTCCCAGCTTGATGTGTTAAGGTCACTTCACAGTGGATGACTTTTGGCACTAATGACTTCACTAGATCTCAGTTGTATACCACTGGTTTGTGTAGGAGCTAAAATAATATTTTGATGTAGTTTGACTTCACAAGTAATATTTAAAAGGCAGAGTATCTCAGGGTAGAAAACGTAGGATTTGGGGTTAGACAGATGTCTTCAACCCAGCATTCATTGAATGTGATGAGATGAGTGACAAACAAGATGTTTGTCTCGTAAGTTCTAGCGATCTGCTGTATTACATTATGTTTTTGTTATTATTTAATTGCTAAGTCGAATCTGACTCTTTTGTGACCCCACGGACTGTAGCACACCAGGCTCCTCAGTCTATGGGATTTCCCAGGCAAGAATACAGGAGTGGGTTGCCATGTTCTTCTCCAGGGGATCTTCCTGACCCAGAGAATGAACTCATATCTCTTGCATTAGCAGGAGGATTCTTTACCACTGAGCCATCAGGGAAGCCCTATATTACACTATAGTGAAAATAATATATTGTACACTTAAAATATGTTAAGAGGGCAGATCTCATGTTGTGTTTTTTCCACAATTTAATAATAATAATTTTTTTAAAAAAAGGACTTCTCTGGTTAAGAATCTGCCCTTCCACTGTAGGGTGCATGGGTTTAATTCCTGATCACGGCAGAAAATCCTGCAGGCTTCATGGTGCAGCCAAAAATAAATAAATAAGTAAAAACAACTCTCTGAGTTTCCAAGATATTCTTCCTTTCTGTATTCCTCCAGCCATCTAAAGGTAGTTTCTAAAAAACAAAGAAATATCTAAGAAAGAAAGGAAACAAATGAATGAATTAACAAAGAAGTCTGACTTAGAGTCTCCGCTTCGCTGCTTACAACTCTGGGTCTTGGGATAACACTAATCTCTTATAGTTTCCATCTTCATTAGATTGTTGGCGAATTAAGCAAGACAAATCTGTGTAAAGCACTTTGCAAACTATATGTAAGTGCTCCAAGAATTACTTCACTTTGAATTAGTGGTCATGTTACCCTCAGTCTTCATAAGCACTGTATGATTAAGTAGTTACTATACCATAATGTCAGCCAAGGTATAAAAATTTCTTCCCTGGCTGGTGATTTTTTCCTTTAGACTTGCAGCAAATGTTCTAATTCTTGAAAGGGCGAGCCTGTTGGGAAAGTTAAATGACACCAGCACCAAGAAAAATTTTTCCCAAAACAAAAACCCACCTTGCTAAAGTTGGAATCACACCTTTGCTATACCTCAGTGCAAACAAAGAAACGTTATTTGTTTTGTGCCACATGCCAGGAATAAAAAAGAAATCTTGGACTTGGAAAATTAAAAAAAAAAAAGGCATTCACACTCCTTTTACTTTAAAACTGTTGCTTTCTGCATTTGCATATACTCTCATAAACATCTTTCATACCTTGAAAAGGGGGTTGATTGCTTCTAAGAAGCGAGATGATTATTCTCAGGATTCTGACATTCAGGCACAGGAATGTTGGGAATTTCTACAGGAACTTGTTTTCTTCTAGATGTACCCTTTTCCCCTTTTGTGGCTTTCCATCTTCCAGGGTCACAGGTCAAAAGCATACATCTTTCATCTGAAACTTAACTGGCCTAACTGTTCGAACCTTTTTTGAATGTATAGCCTGTTGCACTACAGCAAGCAACAAGTTCGTGTTTAGGAAAGGAAATGAACAAACAACAAATATCCGGCCTTCCTTCTGAGCTGCCGAGTTGGGCAGGGCAGCCGGCTCAGTCTCAGCTGCATTAAGAACTTGGCCTCCATCGCTTGTACAACAGAGTATATAGACACTGGAAAACAGATTCAGTGATGTCTATAATGCATAGATGCATAAAGTGTGGCAGTCCATTTCCCACCAACCTGAAGCGATTTCTAGGGGGAGAAAATAAAAAATGCACGCTCAGGATTTTATTGCCACAAGACCAGGCAGATGACCAGCCTATGTAAAGCTGATAAAGTATGAGTACTTCTGGTGGTTTGTTTCTTAATGGTGACTTAAATCTTCTTCTTTGACAAAGTTGCATTCGGTTTGCCTATAAACATGAATGACTACTTCTACCAAAATGCATATCTTCCATTTACTTGAAACTCTTGGTTCTCCCAGTCTCTCTTAGATTTTCTCATTTTTGAAAGGGAAGTATACATAATGATTGTTTTGTTTTGTCTTACATATATTTGGTAGAAAAAATACAGCAGCCCATGTGTGGTGATGAATGGAAATTGATCCTAGTCAGTGTCAGGGGGACAATAAAGAGTGGTAAAGAGGTCTTCTTTGGTGGTCCAGTGGCTAAGACTCTGTGCTCTCAATGCAGGGGACTGGGTTCAATCCCTGGTCAGGGAACTGGATCCCACATGCTGCAGCTGAAGATCCCGAGTGCTACAGCTAAGACCTATTGCAGCCAAGTAAATAATCTAAAATATTTTTTAAAAACATAGTAGAGATCAGCCATCTAGATAGTACATGCTTTGTGCTCTGGACTGAATTGTGTCCCCCTGCCTCTGAATTTGTATTCTGAAGCTCTAACACCCAATGTGACTGTATTTGGAATTAAGATCTTTAGGAGGTAATTAAATTTATATAAGTTCATAAGCGTGGGGCCCTAAACCAGGAGGATTAACATTCTTAAAGAGACACCAGAGGGCAAACTTTCTCTCTATTCTTCCCAGTTGCATAAAGAAAAGGTCATGTGAACACACAGTGAAATGGCCTACAAGCCATGGAAGAGGCCTAAGAATGAAACCTCAATGTGAGTAAACTCCGGGAGTTGGTGATGGGCAGGGAAGTCTGGCATGCTGCAGTCCTTGGGGTTGCAAAGAGTCGGACACAACTGAGCAACTGAACTGAAGAATGAAACCTACTCATTGAAAGTGAAGTCGCTCAGTCGTGTCCGACTCTTTGCGACCCCATGGACTGTAGCCTACCAGGCTCCTCTGTCCATGGGATTTTCCAGGCAATAGTACTGGAGTGGATTGCCATAAGGGTCCCTAATTATTGCTTGAAAGTGAAAGTGTTGCTCAGTTGTGTCAGACTCTTTGCAACCCCATGAACTGTGGTCTGCCAGGTTTCTCTGTCCAGGAAATTCTCCAGGCAAGAATACTGGAGTGGGTGGTCATTCCTTCTTCAGAGGACCTTCCCCATCCAGGGATTGAACTTGAGTCTCCTACATGGCAGGCAGATTCTTTACCATCTGAACCACTAGGGAAGCCCCAATTATTGTTTATTTAAAAAGAAAAAAAAATCACCCAAATTCTGCGATCTCTACAGGGTATGATTACATGAATAATCTTGTCAGAACAAGTAGATTTTCTCTCCATGGCATGTCCACACCCTCTCTTCCTCCATAGCTGTCAGCTCTCTTCCCTCTCAGGGGTTTATCCCAAAGTTTTCATCAGCTGCCCAACATGGCTCTGAAATGCAGTAAGGATCCCATGAAATGCGTATCAGGGAAGGAGCAAATGTAAAGGACAATTGGAAGGGTCCAATTAAGAAGGAGCAATCGCACATGCAAGAGAGAGAAGGTATAGTCTTTAGCGTAAGTTTTCTGGAAAGACTTGGGAGAATCAAGGAGAGAAAGGATCCCAAAAGGAATTTTCAGACTCCTCCCCTCCTCTTCCTCCTCTCTCTTCCCTCTATCCCTTCCATCTTCTCACTTCAAGAGCCGAACTTTGAGTTGGCAATTACCTACCTCTTGCTTTTAGTTTTTGGCAATTTCTTTTATTTTTTTCTCTTTATTTTATGAGGTCAGGGGTAGAGAAGGAAACAGCGGCCGACTCCAGTGTTCTTGCCTGGGAAATCCCGTGGACAGAGGAGCCAGGCAGGCTGCAATCCATGGGGTTGAAAAGAGCAGGACATGACTTAACAGTTAAACAACAAACAATGAAGTCAGGGTAATGTTTTACTCAGATACATGTCCTAAGTGCTGAAGTACCCATATTTTGTCTTATGTAGGCTGCAAATTCATTTTATTTAACTTTTAATTTTATATTGGTGTATAACCAATTAATAATGTTGTGATAGTTTCAGGTGGAAAGCAAAGGGACTCAGCCATACATATACACATATCCATTCTCCCTCAAACTCCCCTCCCTTCCAGGCTGCTGCATAGTATTGAAGAGTTCCACGTGCCATACTTGGCAATTTCAAGAGTGCTCCTAATCTATTTTGGAATAATCCTAGACTTAGTTGGAATCATTAAGAAAACGTCAAGCATGAGTGCCTGCTAAGTCGTTTCAGTCGTGTCCAACTTTCTGCCTCCCCATGGACTGTAGCCCATCAGACTCCTCTGTCCATGGGATTCTCCAGGCAAGAATATTGGAGTGGGGTGCTATGACCTCCTCCAGGGGATCTTCCTGACCCAGGAATTGAACCCACATCTCTTATGTGTTCTGCATTGGCAGGTAGGTTCTTTACAACTAGCACCACCTGGGAAGCCAATAAAATGTCAGAGCTCTCAACAAATAATCAGGAATACAATATTCTCCCTAACTTTTGTGATATAAGAGTCTATTATGGATTCGTAGTGTCTAGATTTTTAAAATAAAATACAAAGCAAGGTCTGTTAGGAAACACGGAGAATTCCTTTCCATCCTCTCACCTCTCCACCACACCCCACTCCTAGGTGCCAAAGATTGGGGACTTCAGAGTAGACAAGATAGAATTGGTCTTTCATAGTTATTTTAAAATGCTGTTCGCCATAATCAGGCACACTAAGGGGACAGTGAAGAGCAAGGTCGAGTGTCACAGAGTGCGAGTTGATCAGACACGTTCAGGCTCTCTTTTGCCTGCATTGGCATGCAGGTTTTATGTTCTGATATAGGAGTCTTCAGTAAGTAGAGTTCATGGCATCAGTTCCCTGACTCAGGTTTATTTATAAAAAGCCCCTGCTACACGTTCATTTTGCAGGAGACCTCTGGATTTTTATAGCCATCTGACCGTGATGCCCCAAGCTTTGGTGTGCTGATATGTTTGCTAAGGTATACCTTGGGCTAGCAATGGTTTCCCTCTCCTGTGTTACCACACCCAGCCTACCCCACCAGAAATAAATATCTCCTAACTCACTTCCTAAGAGCACGGGCTCTTTTGTAAAGCAATCTGTTCTCATTTGCACCCTCTTAATTTTTCTTCTTTTCCATAAACCATTTCCAATTAAATTTAACCACACCATATTGAATACTAATAAGTATATAAGCACTGAGGAACATAAAGTTACATTTACTAAGGGGTAAATGCCTCAAGGGTGCAGACCATGTCTTATCACCCTGTCTTCTGACCTCCTAGCATAGCATAGGAGGGGATTCATAATATATAACTTCAATCAAATACAAATGGATGTCTCAGCTGCCATTTTAGGTACTCATTATCAGCTAAGACAGAATAGGGCAAATGCAAAAATTAATTATAAATCAGGGCAGGATGTACTAAGCCTGTAATACAAAGTGTTATGAAGGATAACAGTAGAGCAATAACAAAGTTTAGGGGTTAATTAAAAAGAGCTCCATGGAGGAGATAGTAATTAGTGTGATCCATGAAGAACAATGTAGTAGTGGCTCAGGGGTAAAGAACCTGCCTGCAGTGTAGGAGAGTTGGGTCCTATCTCCGGGTTGAGAAGATCCCCTGGAAAAGGAAATGGCAATCCACTCCAGTATTCTTGCCTGGGAAATCTCATGGACAAAGGAGCCTGGCGGGCTACAGTCCACATGGTTGCAAAGAGTTGGACAGAATTGAGTGACTAAAAACAACAACAAATAATGTTTGCAGAATTTCTAACCTTACCTCTCTTGCCCAAGGTCAAAGCAAAATCTTGTTTTTCCAGTGTCACTGTGAGCAGGGTGCATCCCTGTGGCATAAGCTTCTCCAATCACAGGTACCCTACAGTGTAAGCACCTGACAGTTAACTTTTTAAAATTACACTGTAAGCTCCTGATGACACTAGTGGTAAAGAATCTGCCTGCCAGTGCAGGAGATGCAAGAGACATGGGTTTGATCCCTGGGTGTGGAAGATCCCCTGGAGGAGGGCATGGCAACCCACTCCAGTACTCTTGCCTGGAGAATCTTATGGAGAGAGGAGCTGTACAGTTCACAGTGTTGCAAAAAGTCAGACATGACTGAGTACACACACACACACACACACAAGCTCCTGACACTAAGCTTTTGATGGCTGAGGCATCCACTTCAAAGATATCCACCTCAAATAAGTACATTGCCAGTTCTACAGCTAGATAAAGAGTCAGACTGCTCCGCCTATGAGGTTCCCCATTTTAGAAAGCTCTGGTTGACCTAGATAATGGGCCATTTGACTGCTTCCTTTTTGCTTCCCATGCTTTCATTCCTAGTCTTACCTTTTAGGTTCAGCAACAAAGGGTAAAGCCTTGAAACCCTAGGCACTCCACCCTTGGCCCCGATTTAGACAGAATCCTAGGTCTACACCCTCTTTCTCTCTCTTTACCCAAAACCTCGCTGTGGCCCCAAGTGTGGCCCCAAGTATGCACCCAACAGGACTGGTAAGCAATATACCTTGTTCTTTCAAATTTCCCTCACTGGTGTTGCTGAAGGTGTCTTGCAATCATAGTGTGAACCAGAAGGGCTACTCCAGGAACAACATTGGCTCTAGTCTAAGAAATGTCCATGAGAGCTAATCACAAGTAGTTCAGACCCAGTGAGTGCCCCAAGGCATTTCTAGACAATCCCAATACCATCGATAGGCTGAGACTGACCAAAAACACACTCACTGCGGTCTAACACTAAGAGATTTGAAGAGAGGTGATGGCTTTAATCCGAAATGCAGTACATGGATGCAGTCTCAAAAATGACAGAATGATCTCTATTTGATTCCAAGGCAAACCATTCAATATCATGGTAATCCAAATATATGCCCCAACCAGTAACGCTGAAGAAGCTGAAGTTGAACGGTTCTATGAAGACCTACAAGACCTTCTAGAATTAACAACCCCAAAAGATGTCCTTTTCATTATAGGGGACTGGAATGCAAAAGTAGAAAGTCAAGAAACATCTGGAGTAACAGGCAAATTTGGCCTTGGAGTACAGAATGAAGCAAGGCAAAGGCTAATAGAGTTCTTCCAAGAGAATTCACTGGTCATAGCAAACACCTCTTCTAACAACACAAGAGAAGATTCTATACATGGACATCACCAGATGGTCAACACTGAAATTAGATTGATTATATTCTTTGCAGCCAAAAGATGGAAAAGCTCTATACAGTCAGCAAAAACAAGACCGAGAGCTGACTGTGGCTCAGATCATGAACTCCTTATTGCCAAATTCAGACTTAAATTGAAGAAAGTAGGGAGAACCACTATAACATTCAGGTGTGACCTAAATCAAATCCTTAATGATTATACAGTGAAAGTGAGAAACAGATTTAAGGGACTAGATCTGATAGACAGAGTGCCTGATGAACTATGGACAGAGGTTTGTGACATTGTACAGGAGACAAGAAGCAAGACCATCCCCAAGAAAAAGAAATGCAAAGAAGCAAAATGGCTGTCTAAGGAGGCCTTACAAATAGCTGTGAAAAGAAGTGAAAAGCAAAGGAGAAAAGGAAAGATATATGCATTTGAATGCAGAGTTCCAAAGAATAGCAAGGAGACATAAGAAAGCCTTCCTCTGTGATTAGTGCAGAGAAATAGAGGAAAACAATAGAATGGGAAAAACTAGAGCTCTCCTCAAGAAAATTAGAAACACCACAAGAACATTTCATGCAAAGATGGGCTCAGTAAAGGACAGAAATGATATGGACCTAACAGAAGCAGAAGATATTAAGAAGAGGTGGCAAGAATATGCAGAAGAACTGTACAAAAAAGAACTTCATGACCCAGATAATCATGATGGTGTGATCACTCACCTAGAGCCAGACATCCTGGAATGTGAAGTCAAGTGAGCCTTAGGAAGCATCACTACGAACAAAACTAGTGGAGGTGATGGAATTCCAGTTGAGCTATTTCAAATCCTGAAAGATGATGCTGTGAAAAAGTGCTGCACTCAATATGCCAGCAAGTTTGGAAAACTTAGCAGTGGTCACAGGACTGGAAAAGGTCAGTTTTCATTCCAATCCCAAAGAAAGGCAATGCCAAAGAATGCTCAAAGTACCTCACAATTGCACTCATCTCACACGCTAGCAAAGTAATGCTCAAAATTCTCCAAGCCAGGCTTCAGCAGTTTGTGAACCGTGAACTTCTAGATGTTCAAGTTGGTTTTAGAAAAGGTAGAGGAACCAGAGATCAAATTGCCAACATCTGCTGGATCATGGAAAAAGCAAGAGAGTTCCAGAAAAACATCTATTTCTGCTTTATTGACTATGCCAAAGCCTTTGACTATGTGGATCACAATAAACTATGGAAAATTCTGAAAGAGATGGGAATATCAGACCACCTGACCTGCCTCTTGAGAAATCTGTATGCAGGTCAGGAAGCAACAGTTAGAATTGGACATGGAACAACAGACTTGTTCCAAATAGGGAAAGGAGTATGTCAAGGCTGTATATGTATATGTCACCCTGCTTATTTAACTTATATGCTGAGTACATCACGGAAAACACTGGGCTGGAAGAAGCACAAGCTAGAGTCAAGATTGCTGGGAGAAATATCAATAACCTCAGATATGCAGATGACATCACCCTTATGGCAGAAAGTGAAGAGTAGCTAAAAAGCCTCTTGATGAAAGTGAAAGTGGAGAGTGAAAAAGTTGGCTTAAAGCTCAACATTCAGAAAACTAAAATCATGGTATCCAGTCCCATCACTTTATGGCAGATAGATGGGGAAACAGTGGAAACAGTGTCAGACTTTATTTTGGGGGCTCCAAAATCACTGCAGATGGTGACCGCAGCCATGAAATTAAGAGACCCTTACTCCTTGGAAGAAGAATTATGACTAACCTAGACAGCATATTCAAAAGCAGAGACATTACTTTGCCAACAAAGGTCCATCTTATCAAGGCTATGGTTTTTCCAGTAGTCATGTATGGATATGAGAGTTAGACTATAAAGAAAGCTGAGCGCCAAAGAATTGATGCTTTTGAACTGTGGTTTGGAGAAGACCTTGAGAGTCCCTTGGACTGCAAGGAGATCCAACCAGTCCATCCTAAAGGAAATCAGTCCTGAATATTCATTGGAAGGACTGATGTTGAAGCTGAAACTCCAATACTTTGGCCACCTGATGCGAAAAGCGGACTCATTTGAAAAGATCCTGATGCTGGGAAAGATTGAAAGCAGGAGGAGAAGGGGACAACAGAGGATGAGATGGTTGGATGGCATCACCGACTCAATGGACATGAGTTTGAGTAAACTCTGGCAGTTGGTGATGGACAGAGAGGCCTGGTGTGCTGCAGTCCATGGGGTCACAAAGTCAGACATGACTGAGTGACTGAACTGAACTGAACTGGTGGCTTTAAAGCTTTCCAAGAAGGGTGGTGAATCTTGCTTCATCTTGCTTCTTCAGGAATATCTGTTTACCACCCTTAGCTCCTGTGACTACAGTCAAGAGGTCAAGAGATGGAGAGATGAGTAACTGCCCCTTTTAGTTTTCCTAGTGGGAGGAGAGAGATAATTTCTGAGCCTAGTGGAACAAATAAGTCTGAGCTCTTTCCTGTCAAACATTTATGATGGTATCATATTGTGAAGTTCCCTTTTCATATAGCAGCCTAACATTGTGGATTCATATATCCCTTGTCATCCTGCATAGCTCCATTAAGAATGACTGCAACTAGAATGTGTGCTTAAATATGAGTGCTTGTGTGTTTTTTCATGACAAATTCCAAAAGAATTACTTGTCACCCATCAGTCTTTTAACTATACCCACAAACAGGAGTAATAATTTATTTCAGTCATGCCGTCAACCTATCACTGTGAATGTAAGCACATGTTTTATTTTTAAATGAAACATTTTTATTTCTTCTTTTCAGGCTAGTGAGATCATGTGCTTAAGGGAAAAAGAAAGACAAATTTCTTTTGGGTAAGATCATAGTGAGGGTAATTGCTTGTGGAAATAATCAACAAAAACAAATTTACACTTCAATCAATAAACTCATTAAATTAAAAAATTTTTGTGGACTTGTGTATACTCAAAGCATGGTTGGATACCTTGCCAACAAAGCTTTATTCCAAGACAGTGAAGCAAAATCTTGAGTTTTGAGAGGAAAAAAAAAAGATCCAAGAATTAATAATGTAAAATTGGACTGCCAAAAGAAGGACTCTAATGATTATGTTATTGAAGGACAGATAATGGTAAGTGGGTTGGGAGGGGAGATATTAAGAGAGAGAATGTGATGAGTGTGGTGGGTGGGTCATATGAGAGGTTGGGAGGAATGGGAATTGAGGGTCCTGAGTCTTGGGAACCCCCATCATCACAATAGCTTCCTCCTTTCCTTTCCTTGATTAGCAGTGAACTTGAGCAATCTACTCCAGCTACCATTGTTACATCCTTCAGGAGCAAGAGGTTCATATGGCTTAAATATGAGGTACCAGCCAGAGATGTAGGGCTAAGGGTTCATGGACTGTATTCCGAAGTAGGACCAACCAGAGGATCAGGTACACTGGCGTAGATGGGCATTGCTTCTTGTGACAGTCATCTCAGCTGGATTTGTGCTCTGGAATCAAGACTAAAATCATCTCTGGATATCAGAACTCAGAGTGGTCTAATCTCCACTGTATTTGGCACCTAGTTTTCCATAAGCAACCCCCCTTTTACTTACAAGAATCAGAAAAAAATCTCTGGAAACTATTAATATAACCTGGGTCTAGTTTTGCAGGTGCCAAAATTGTCTTTTAAAAAAATTCATTAAATTCTTTATTCCATCACTTGTGATCATGTTCATTTCAATTCTAGTCCTTCAAAAGGAGAAAAAGACTAACTTTCAGGAAGTAGAAGAAATATCAGCATTTTCAAGCAATTTGTCTTTGATGGGATAGGCGGAAGTCAGATGACCTGATTGGTACATCTGAAGAGGATTTGAAGCATCTTCAAACTAGGAACGTTATTCACATGTCTATATTGAGGTCAACAGCTTGCAAGAGTCTATTTTCCCTGATTCATAAAAAATAAGTAGTCTTTCAGCTTAGAAAATACTTTTTATTTTAAAAAAGAAAGATTTTTTGAGCTCGTGAGAACGTAGAAAACTTTGAAGACTGACATCATTTGTGAAATTATTGGAGTGACCCTTGTTCCTAAATAAGATCTCTGTTTTGAGATGATCTTTTCTGAGGAATGTTTTAAAAATACTATCGAATACCTTAAGCATAATCTTGCTTTCTCTTAGCCAAAAAAGAACATAGAAAATTCTTAACTGAAACTGTTAAGTCTACATTAAGCCAGTAAAACTCTTACCATAGGAAAAGACACAATACATTATTTTGCTATAGTACTGTATTAGGGTTCTTACAGAGGCTGAGAAGTCCCAGTAATTTGTCGGTCTACAAGCTTAAGACCTGGGAAAACTGGTAGTACTATTCAAGTGCAAGTCCAAAGGCCTGAGAACCAGGAGAACTGATGGTGTAATTTCTGGTCCAGGTCTGAAGACATGAACCAGAAGCACTAATGATGTAAACTCCAGTTTGAAGGCGGAAGATAGAAGTCCCAGCTCAGTCAGGGAGACAGGGAGACAGAGAGACAGAAAGACACAGAGAGACAGAGACGGAAGCCAACAGAGACAGAGACACAGAGAGAGACAGAGAAGTGAGCAAATTCTTCTTTTCCACATTTTTTGTTGTAGTCAAGCCACCAGTGGATTACAAGATGCCCGACAACACTGCGGGGAAGCCATTGGCTTTTCTCAGTCTCCTGATTCAGGTGGCCATCTTACCCAGCAACACTGTCACAGACACGGCCAGAAACAGTGTTTACGCAAATATCTTTGCACTCCATGAACCAGCCAAGAAAATACATAAAATTAGCCATCACAAAATCCTTCAGAGATTGTTTTCTGAACACCTTTCTTTGTTTTTGACTCTATTATGTGTGCCCCCAGTCACGTAGTTCTACAAAACTTGCTCCAAAAAGCAAACAAACCAAAGTGCCTCTACCCACATAAACACCACCTCATACTTACAAGAAGCAACTATTCTCTTTCTATTTTTTTTAAGCTATTTCCCTTGGTATCTATCTTGATATTTCTTAATAACATGATTTTATTGCTGTGCTGTGCTAATTTGCTTTGGTTGTGTCCACGTCTTTGCAATCCCATGGACTGTAGCCTGCCAGTCTTCTCTGTCCGTGGGATTCTCCAGGCAAGAATACTGGAGTGGGTTGCCATGACCCTCTCCAAAGGATTTCATTTGCAACTTCTTGGTTTTTCCATGAATGAATGTTCACTATGGAAAATGATCATTTAACTTTCATTTACATACTCAATCCATGGATATTTACACTTTTCATATCCTCACCCTCCCAGTAGATTTATATCATAACTTTGGTTAGGTTGATATGTATGACTATAAAATAGGAAAAGGAGTACATCAAGGCTGTATATTGTCACCCTGCTTATTTAACTTCTATGCAGAGTACATCATGAGAAACTGGGCTGGAAGAAGCACAAGCTGGAATCAAGATTGCTGGGAGAAATATCAATAACCTCAGATATGCAGATGACACCACCCTTATGGCAGATAGTGAAGAGGAACTAAAGAGCCTCTTGATGAAAGTGAAAGAGGAGAGTGAAAAAGTTGGCTTAAAGCTCAACATTCAGAAAACAAAGATCATGGCATCTGGTCCCATCACTTCATGGGAAAGAGATGGGGAAACAGTGGAAACAGTGTCAGACTTTATTTTTGGGGCTCCAAAATCACTGCAGATGGTGACTGCAGCCATGAAATTAAAAGATGCTTACTCCTTGGAAGCAAAGTTATGACCAACCTAAATAGCATATTCAAAAGCAGAGGCATTACTTTGCCAACAAAGGTCCATCTAGTCAAGGCTATGGTTTTTCTAGTGGTCATGTATGGATGTGAGAGTTAGACTGTGAAGAAAGCTGAGCACTGAAGAATTGATGCTTTTGAACTATGGTGTTGGAGAAGACCTTGAGAGTCCCTTGGACTGCAAGGAGAGCTAACCAGTACATTCTAAAGGATGTCAGTCCTGGGTGTTCATTTGAGGGACTGATGCTGAAGCTGAAACTCCAATACTTTTGGCCACTTCATGCGAAGAGTTGACTCATTGGAAAAGACTCTGATGGTGGGAGGGATTGGGGGCAGGAGGAGAAGGGGACGACAGAGGATGAGATGGCTGGATGGCATCACGGACTTGATGGTCATGAGTCTGAGTAAATTCCAGGAGTTGGTGATGGACAGGGAGGCCTGGCGTGCTGTGATTCATGGGGTCGCAAAGAGTTGGACACAACTGAGCGACTGAACTGACTGACTGACTGACTGACTGATGCATTATTAATCATGTACTCTGGCATAAGTCATGCTACATTCTAAAATATCTTCTCCTTTCTTGCAAGATTTAGTTCTTTTTGGAGAAAATGACTCCTTTGTTTTGCTGTTGTCATAGTTTCCTCTGTACTTATAAATGCATCTCTACTCACTACTACTCTCCCCCATATCGTCTATCAATTTTCCCTGCTTTACGACAACACCCTGATGTCAAGACCGATGGCATCGATGGCTGTCTGGCTGTCACCGAAGGATCTATTTTCATTATCACCTTAGGAATTCTCTCCCCTTCTCTATTCTAGTGAGCTTCCCAGGTGGCGCTAGTGGTAAAGAACCCGCCTGCCAATGCAGGAGAAATGAGTCATGGATTCAATCTCTGGGTCAGGAAGATCCCCTGGAGGAGGACACGGCAACTCATTCCAGTATTCCTGCCTGGAGAATCCCATGGACAGAGGAGTCTGGGGTGGGGTGGGGGGGCTCCAGTCCATGGGGTCACAAAAAGTCGGACATGACTGGAGTGACTTAACACGCATGCTCTATTCTAGGGCATCCCCTTTATCTTGGTATACCAACCTTTCTATCTTTTCATTTATTACATTGTTTTAATAAAGTATCACTTCCAGTAACCCAGTAAGAAAGGAAATATAGGAGATACATTTTTTGAGAGTTTTTGTATTTGAAAATGTCTCTCTTATCAGATATCATCTCAGGTGGCTCAGTGGTTAAGAGTCCGCCTGTCAATCTATAAACGAAGGAGATGAAAGTTCCATCCCTGAGTCGGGATGATCCCCTTGTGCAGGGTATGGCAACATGCTCCAGTATTCTTGCCTGGAAAATTCCATGGACAGAAAAGCGTGGTGGGCTGCAGTTCATGGGGTTGCAAAGTGTCAGGCACAGCTGTGTACACACACTTACATAATCCCATTTCTGTTACTTTCTGGTTTTGGAGGGAGGAGAAATAAAAGTTCAAGTTCAATCTGCAATCTCTATCATCAGTTTTTAGAGAGAGAATTTTCTTTCTTTTCTTCAACAAAACTATCATTTTTTTCTGCACAATGCTGCAGGCAAAGAAGTTTTTATTTGACATTTTTGCCCAATTAACTAATAATAGTTTTTATTTAAATTTTTTTCTTAATTCTTCTAAGGCATTGTTACAGCCTTTGTTTTATTTTTAACTACTATAATTATGAAATTTAAAAATGTAGCTTCAAAATGGGCAAAATTGAAAATTACTTAAGCTCTTGGAATTTTAACATCTGTGGTAATCTGAAAATTATACTAACTTCTCCCTATATATATATTTAATACTGGAGAGTTTCTCTCATCTATGACTAAAGCAATAATAATGCAGGTAAGCTATGAAAAGCAATGATAGTATTGAAAAGAAATTAATTTGAAATACAATTTCTGTATAAGGAAGACCTGTCCATTAATGAGACAACTTCCTACTCTAACTGACCAAAGGACACGATGACCACAACTAATGAAAATATGTATTTTTCCTCTAATATCTTTATGCATGTTCCCAGAGTGTTATTTTGTTCAATATTTAAAAGAAGGCTAATGTGCAAATGATGCAATAATGGATGTAACAAAAAGTGCCCGATTTTCCCAAGCATTACTAAACCAGGACAGTTCATTATCTTTATTTTAGAGCTACTCCTGTTTTTATGGAGCACCACTTATCACATAAAAATTATATGATGGACAAAGATTCCTAAGAAGAGCCTCTTTCTAGCCCTGAAAGCTCTTTGATCTAGTAGGATAATTGTTCTTAGGATTAAAATGTGTAACCATTACATAATGAAGGACAATGTTTTGAGCTCTTCTGGTTGATGGAACATGTTTCAATCTGTTGAACTCACCTTCAGTTGAAGTATTTTAACTCATAGCAATGGTAGATATTACCTCTTTTAGCATCCACAGGGTTAAAAATCTTTTGTTAGGAACTCTTCTATTGTAAACACACTCTGAACACAGTGTTGAAAAGCATTGTTAAGAAATAGAAAATTGAAAGACAGACCTAAACACGAAGATTAACCACTTATGGCTCTGAAGTAGGCTAGAGAAGGAGAAATCTGTGGGTATCACAGCCTTTGAGTCCCAAAGAAACCAGAGGGGCCCCAGAATTCCTCTCTTACAGTGAGAAGATTTTTTTTTTTTTCTTTTTTAAGAGCCACAAGAGACCAGAGTACAGAACCAGCCTAATATCCTCAAGGTCTAGACATGTTGCCACAAATGGCAGGACGATCTATTTTCTCGTGGCTGAATATTATTTCATTTATATATATATATACACGACAGGCTTCCCAGATGGGGCTAGTGGTAAAGAACTCACCTGCCAATGCAGGCGAATGCAGACAGAAGAGACACGGGTTCAATCCCCCATTCAGGAAGATTCCCTGGAGAAGGGCATGGCCACCCACTCCCGTATTCTTGCCTGGAGAATCCCATGGACAGAGAAGCCTGGTGGGCTACGGGGGTCACAAAGAGTCGGACATGACTGAGCGACTTAGCACCTGCACCACACCCCAACGTATATGACATCTTTATGTATTCATCTGCTGATGCACTCTTAGGCTGTTTTTATAGAGGAGTGTAACTGCTCAAAGTCCCTTTTTCTGTTTTGTTAATTAGTATCTCCTTCCTAAATAGTGAGAAAACTTTGTAATTGCAAGCTTTAAGTGCAATTGATGATAACCATTAATACACAGAAAGTTTTCAAATACTGGTGAATTAAGTGGCATTTAACACCTGGAAATATTTTAGGTCAATTACAATTTGCTAAACAACAGAATCAGTATGCTGCTCATGAAGCTTTCTTCTAAACCAGAGAGTAATTCAAACATTGCTTTTAAGAACAGTAAAAGCACCTTCTATCTGTGTAACTTTCCCAAAAGGGGCAAGTTTAGGCAAATGGCCAAGAGATTTTATTTTCAAAGAACAATAAGGAAATGTCAATAATTTAATATATGATTTCATTGACTTTTTTTTTCCTTTTTTTTTTTTTTGATTTCACTGACTTTTAAAACTATTTCATTGTAAGAACAAATCATAAACACAGAATGCCTTTCCAAACAAAGTATAGCCTAATGAGTTGTTAAAAGGTCTTTTTGTAGTCCTGACCCAGGGGAAGACTTACGGCCCATTTCAATCACAATCCCTGTTCTTTTCCTTCTCCCAAAGTAACTGCTATACTGACTTTCATAGAGCTCACATAAATGTCCATTTCTAGAGACTATAGTTTAATTTTACTCATTTTTTTAAAGTTCACATTTTCTATCAGTTTTAATCCATAGATTTCCCCTCCAACTCTCTGTTGTTCTTATAGTCTATCTATTAAGGAATCTGGAACATTTGCCCTATTGACTATCCTACACTCTTGATTCTAAACTGCTTACTTGTAGCACATTTCTTCTCTCCTTTCTATTTCCTACAAATTAGCAGCTGAACCCTGAGACTTGATCAGAAAGTGAAAGTGTTAGTTGCTCAGTTGTGTCCGACTCTTTGCAACCCCGTAGACTGTAGCCTGTGAGGCTCCTCTGCCCACCGAATTTTCCAGGCAAGAACACTGGAGTGGGCTGCCATTCCCTTCTCCAGGGGATCTTCCCAATCCAGGGTTCGAACCCAGGTCTCCTGCATTGCAGGAAGATTTTTTCCTGTCTGAGCCACCAGGGAAGCCCACATTCAGGTTCAAATCCTTTGGCAAAACTGTGTGATATTCTACACATTTACCAGGAGTCGCCTATCTGATTGTCTCTCTTTTTGTGCTCTTAGCAGCTGTTGACTCTCATTGTCTTGATCCAGTCACTCATTGTGCTGCAAATATATCATTCTTTTTTATTTATTAGATAAAATGCTTTTATCCAGAGATACTTCCCCTCTTCTACTATGTGGTTATTAGTGGTATATTTTGTACAGAGAAGCCAGGGTAAATGCTTGATTCTTACCCTGGAAATATTTGTTCAGCGATGGTATTGTGGGGGTAGAGAGAAATTATTTACAATTCACAAAATTTTAATATTCAAGAATAAAGATGTAATTCCATATTTTTATGAAACAAGAAAAAAACCTGTAGAGATTTCATATTCCTATTAGGTAATTTTTCTCTGACTAATAATCTTATATTAAAGCACATTCTGAGAGAAAAATGTCCATGCCATAAGAATGCAGATTAATAAGTGTTCACAAGTGGAACATACCATGTTGTCAACAACCAGACAAAAAAACAGAGCATTGTCAGTACCCAGAACTGCCCCCTTTCATCCCCTTCCAGTCACAACTGTCCCCAAGGATAACCTCTCAGCCAACAGTGAATTGTCCTGTTTTAATGCTTGATGGGAGGACTCATACATTACATACTGTGCTGTATCTGGGTTCTTTTGTTCATCATTATGCTTACAATAGTCACTGTACTATTTATCCATTATTCTGTTAATAGGATTTGTGTTGATTCCAGTTGGGAATGGTTTGATGATGAATTTTTCAGGGCATGACTTTTCAAAAAAATTATTTCTTTAAAAAAATTTTTATTTGAAGTATAATAGCTTTAATTTTTAATTGAAATATAATAGTATAATGCAAAAAGGCAAAATGATTGTCTGAGGAGGGCTTACAAATAGCTGAGAAAAGAAGAGAAGCTAAAGGCAAAGGAGAAAAGGAAAGATACACCCATTTGAATGCAGGGTTCCAAAGAATAGCAAGGAGAGATAAGAAACCCTTCTTCAGTGATCAGTGCAAAGAAATAGAGGAAAAGAACAGAATGGGAAAGACTAAGAGATCTCTTCAAGAAAATTAGAGATGTTAAGGGAACATTTCATGCAAAGATGAGCACAGTAAAGAATAGAAGTGATATGGACCTAACAGAAGCAGGCGATATTAAGAAGAGGTGGCAAGAATACACAGAAGAACTACACAATAAAGCTCTTAATGACCCAGGTAACCACGATGGTGTGATCACTCACCTAGAGCCAGACATCCTGGAATGCGAAGTCAAGTGGGCCTTAGGAAGCTTCACTACGAACAAAGCTAGTGGAGGCAATAGAATACCAGACCACCTGACCTGCCCCCTGAGAAGTCTGTATGCAGGTCAAGAAACAACAGTTAGAACCAGACATGGAACAACAGACTGGTTCCAAACTGGGAAAGGAGTACATCAAGGCTGTATATTGTCACTCTGCTTATTTAACTTATATGCAGAGTACATCATGGGAAATGCCAGGCTGGATGAAGCACAAGCTGGAATCAAGATTGCAGGGAGAAATAGTCAATAGCCTCAGATACGCAGATGACACCATCCTTATGGCAGAAATTGAAGAAGAACTAAAGAGCCTCTAAATGAAAGTGAAAGAGGATCGTGAAAAACCTGGCTTAAAACTCAATGTTCAAAAAGCAAAGATCATGGCATCCAGTCCCATCACTTCATGGCAAATAGATGGAGAAACAGAAACAGTGAGAGACTTTATTTTGGGGGGCTCCAAAATCACTGAAGCTGGTGACCGCAGCCATGAAGTTAAAATACTTTGTCCTTGGAAGAAAAGCTATGACCAACCTAGACAGTATATTAAAAAGCAGAGACATTACTTTGCCAACAAAGGTCTGTCTAGTCAAAGCTATGGTTTTTCTATTAGTCATGTATGGATGTGAGATTTGGACTACAAAGAAAACTGAGTGCCGAAGAATTGATGCCTTTGAACTGTGGTCTTGGAGGAGGCTCTTGAGAGTCCCTTGGACTGCAAGGATCAGTCCATCCTAAAGGAAATCAGTCCTGAATACTCATTGGAAGGTCTCCTTCTGAAGCTGATGCTCCAACACTTTGGCCACCTGATGCGAAGAACCAACTCCTTAGAAAAGACCCTGATGCTGGGAAAGATCGAAGGCAGGAGGAGAAGGGGACGACAGAGGATCACATGGTTGGATGGTATCACCAACTTGATGGACATGAGTTTGAGAAAGCTCTGGGAGTTGGTGATGGACAGAGAACCTTGGCATGCTGCAGTCCATGGGGTCACAAAGAGTTGGACATGACTGAGTGACTGAACTGAACTGATAATAGCTTTATAATGTTTTATTAGTTTCTGCTGTACAGTGAAGTGAATCAGTCATATGTATACCTATATTCCCTCTCTTTTGAGCCTCCATCCCATCCCCTTCCCAACCCTCTAGGTCATCACAGAACACCAAGCTGAGCTCCCTGTGCTATACAGCAGCTTCCCACTAGCTATCTATTTTACACATAAAATAGATAGTTAGTGTTAGTTGCTCAGTCATGTCCAACTCTTTGTGATCCCATGAACTGTAGCCCGCAAGGTTCTTCCACCCATGGGATTTTCCAGGCAAGAATACTGGAGTGGTAGCCATTCCCTTCTCCAGGGGATCTTCCTGACTCAGGGATTGAACCCAGGTCTCCTGCATTGCAGGCAGATTCTTTATTGCTTGAGCCACCAGAGAAGCCCAGTTTTACACATGGTGGTGTATATATATCAATGTTACTCTCTCAATTTGTCCTACCCTCACCTTTCCCTACTGTGTTTACAAGTCCGTTCTCTATGTCTGCATCTCTATTCCCACACTGAGGATAGGTTCATCAGCACCATTTTTCTAGATTCAGGGCCTACGTTTGGGGAAATGCAGATATGCATTTCTTTGAGTATCTATTGCCTTCACTTTTAAACATGATATTATGACCAGATAGTTTTGGGGTGAACTACTAAAATGTAAACTTATTTTATGGAATAAACAATCTGTTATTCTTAAGTAGCACCATGTCACATTTCATTTCAAAATTGTTGATCTCCTGTCAACATCAGGGACAAGACCCCTAGATAGTCCCAGAGATGGTAATAGTGCCCATAGCCATATCCAGTAACTTGCCTTTGCTTGTTACAAAGAAACATAAAATGTAAAAGAGACTGCTCAGCCCTAAGAGAGGAGAGTCGTTTGTTGTCTGTTTTTTAATGTCCACTGGAAATTCTGTCGATCTTATCAGAGCCATTCTGGTTTACAGGTCAACAGCTAGTTAAGAAGCTCTGCTCAGAAACCTGAATTACCTGAAAGCTTACTTTTGATTCATTTCTCTAGAGATTTATCAACCACTGTGGTTAAATTTTATCCCCTCAAAATTCTGATGTTAAAGTCTTAATCCCTATATCTCAGGATGTAATCTTATTTAGAAATACCATCCTTGAAAATGTAATGACTTAATATGAGGTCACTAAACTGGGCTCTGATCCAATATGACAAGTGCCCTTATGAAAAGGCAAATCCTGAACACAGACATACACGCACACAAGGAGCGCTCGATGTGAAAACGAAGGAGATCAGGGTGATGTGTCAACAAGCCAAGGAACACCAAGATCAAATGGACTGTAGCCTGCCAGGCTCCTTTGTCCATGGGATTTCCCAGGCAAGAATACTGGAATGGGTTGCCATTTCCTTCTCCAGGGGATCTTCCTGAACCAGGGATTGAACCCACGTCTCCTGCATTGTAGGCAGATTACTGTAGCCACCGGGGAAAAGGATAACCCTAACGATTAACCAAAAGACTTGATTTTAGACTTCCAGCCTCCAGAACTGAGATACAATACGTTTTGGTTGTTTAAGCCTCCCAGTGTGTGGTACTTCGCTACAGTGAGCTAATACATCACCCTTTCTGGATTCGTACCTGGATCATTACCTTTTTGCTGATCCTTCATTTGTTTTTAATTTAGGCTTAACAATGGGCTTCTAAAGCTATGTAATCTTGGATAAATTATTTAACTTCCTTAAAATATCAGTGTCCTCATCTGTATAATTAAGATAATAATCATACCTGCATTGTAGGATTATTGTCAGAATTAAACAAACCTGTATATAAAGAACTTCTTAAAATATCTCAGAAAAGTTAGCTTTCGTAAATATTTATTATCATTAGTATATACGAAGTCACAACCTCAGTAAATTCCCTGAAGCAGAACTTGGACAAAAGCAACAAAATGACCCCAGGAAAATGAGATGAAGAAAGTGATAATAACAAAAGCAGAAAAAAATAACACTAGCCAAAAATGTGATTCTCATAGCTAACAATTATAAAGCAGTTTCTATATACTGAGCCCTGTGGTAAGTGTTCTAGCCAGACTCTCATTGAATTCTCAGTATTACGGGGTAGTAGGTGCATACATCCTCAGCCATGTTTGACTCTGCGACTCCATGGACTGGAGCCCATCAGGCTCCTCTGTCCACGGGATTTTCCAGGCAAGAATACTGCAGTGGGTTGCCATTTCCGACTGACAGGGATTAAACTTGTGTCTTTTGCTTTGCAAGGAGGATTCTTTACCATTGTGCCACCTGGGAAGCCCATTATGGGATAGGCGATATAATTGTTCCATTCTATTAGGTGAGAAGACTGAGATTTTGAGAAGAGAGATGATTTGCCCAAGGTTACAAAATGAGAGTCAAGATTTGCCCCAGAAAGTGACTACAGACCCTAAGTTCTTAATCACTGTAGATAACATGGTCTTCAGCCATAATACGGCTGTTCACATTCCAGAGAATTCCTTGCTGCCTCTCATAAACTGTTTCTACTGCATATCCTGTGCTATTAAATGTAGTCATTTCTTGTAACCCACCCCATAGCACTTCTGGTTCCACACATACACACACATACAAACACCAACACTTGTTTGAACTCCCTCCACCATTATTCAAGAGTGACAAAAAAGCAACCAACAATTTCTCATTCCTAGGCTGTCCCTCTAACAGTTGATAAGTAACCAAGCTTCCTACCATTCAAATATGGGTAGGTTCGCACACTGCACAGCCTTCCTTGCATCTACCTTGACGTATCCATGTCCAGTCTCTTCCTCTCAGTGCACAAGTGTAGCTCACAGAGCCCACCCCTGCTCACACTCGGGTACCACTTCTCCTGACTCTCTAACTCTGTCCTTCTAAAAGCTTTTGAAATGTGCAGTTCATGGCTTCTTTTCCCCGCAAATAATTTCAAGTCAAATCCAGAATGGATTTTTTTTTTTTTTGCTTCACTTATGATCCACAAATAAGAACAAGTTCCAAAGACAGTATTTTTCAAAATATTTATAAATCTCTGGTCCCTATCAGTTCAGCAGACAGTAATTATTTTTTAAAAATTTAACCTCCACTTTCATGTCATGCTCTCATAAAAACAAATGCAGTTAGTGGAAGTATACCTTTATTTGGCTACTGCATTTTTTCAGATAATTCTTTGAAGAATTTTTATACAACATGGTTGGCGTATACTAAGAGAAGCCCCACAGGCAGAACAAAGGTAAATTGCAATTAGTTGTTTTTTAGGCATTGTGTTCAGAAAGCCCAGTGTTTATTTCAGATTTGCACATACTGTATAATGACATAGTATATCGTGATCCATACACATTTAGAGACTATAATTATAGCAGTGCTTTACCACCTCATTTGCTAAGCTTCGTTGAAAACTGAAGCTAAGTGGAATAAGAGTCTACCAATTTATCCTACAAATTTATCCCAGCTAGAAACAAAATTCCAAAAACAATAATGTTTTTAAAAAGAAATTCAACTGCTGCAGTTTTCATCCACTTAGAGTTTGATGCAAGTAAAAAGCACAAAAATGGGATTTTTCATTGGGTTTTTATTGCCATTCAAGGAAGCGGATTGGGTAACGTTTTCTGGTTTCTATTAATGTGGCTCTGTTATAATTAAAGATGGATGGACCTCAGTTTGGCTGCCCTGGCACATTTTATACCCTTTTTAAAGATGTTTTGGGTTCAGAGACATTCAGAGTGTACTTTGTCCTAAACATTCTCTCTTTTCATTTTTAAGTGGCTGTGTAAACATTTATATCAGTTTCAGATTCATTTACATTTATCTCATCAAAACTTTTCACAGCATAGCTCTGGATGGACTAAAATAAAACTAAACGCTCTTAAACTTATGAAAGGCACTGGATTCCAGACTCTCACTGCAGATTCTACCAGATACTTTCTCCTTAGAAGCGCAAAATCATGTTTTGTCAAGTATAATTGGATTAAAATATCCACTAAGCTTTCATTCCATCTGAACATCTGTCCTATCTGAGTCCTGGGGAACTGCTGGGCCCCAGACTTTCCATCTTACCTGTTCTTGGTTTCACAATAATTTCATAATTGAAGCCCAGTGTACTCAAAATTCATCATCTTACCTCCCAAACCTTTTTTCTCCTTTTCATTTTCTCAGGAAGTGTCACAGACTTTGTCAAACCCAGAACCTGGAATCATCCTTGACTCTTATTTCTCCCTCATTTCCTGCCATCCCACTAAATCCTGTTCATTTCACCTCCTAACTTTCTAGTTATTTGTGCTTTAACTCCTCCAGTCTATGCAACACTATTTTTTGTCCATATTTATGTAAGAACCATTTTAAACTACTTGATTTTGAAACTGAGCAGGACTGTGTAGCTCTCCTGGGTTCAAAAGCCTTTCTGTGTCCCCCATTTCTTCATTACAGGAAATAGGCTTCATTCAGTCTCCCTTCCCTGAGTTCCAACAGGCAGGTTCAAACAGTTGCTAGTTGGGGAACGGACAGTATGCAGAGACAAGGGAGGAGCAGTAAAAATTTTAAAAAATGATAGTGCAGCCTTGGAACAGGGTCCTAGTTCCCCCTCAAGGATGCATCTAACAATATCTTTGAGTTGTTTTGCAGATACTAAAACTCCCACCACATGAGAGAAATTAATGGTATGGCGCCCACAGGTACGAAGACCCCCAGACCAGAAACCAGAACATTCCAATGTTCTGGAACCAGAGCATTGATGCTGACTCCCTTTCACCTTGTTGTTCAGTTACTTAGTCATGTCCAGCTCTTTGCGACCCCATGGACTGCAGCACACCAGGCTTCCCTGTCCCTCACCATCTCCCAGAGTTTGCTCAAACTCATTTTCACAGAGTCGGTGATGCCATCCAACCATCTCATCCTCTGTTGCCCCCTTCTCCTGCTTCCCTCAATCTTTTCCAGTATCAAGGTCTTTTCCAACGAATCCATTCTTCACATCAGGTGGCCAGAGTAATTGTACTTCGGCTACCACCAGCTAATCAGAAGATTGTCCATGAGCTGGTTATCCTGTCTTTGAACCATTACTATAAATCTTCTCATTACCCTCTCCTTGTCAGGACACACAGTTTTGAGGGCATTAGCCCATGGTAGCCCCCTTTAGCTGACAAAACAGAGAAGCTATTCTTTTCTACTTCACCCAAAACTCTATCTCCAAGATTTAATTTGGTGTCAGGATACAGAGGCAGGATTCAGCTTCAATCTGCCTTTAGACAGATCGTTCCCCAGTCTATTGTTCACATAAAACCACAGGGGTAGTAATGGAGTAGAACCCCATGGGGCCTTATTGGAAAAGGCCTGCCCCATATCCTCTACTTTAGCTCCTCTCGGAAGTACCTAGATAGTAGTATTTGATGCATATTTCCTGAGCTGTTTTGCAAATATAAAAAACCTTCCCCGCCCGAGTTAATGGAAGATGTTAACTATTTGACAATGATGATAACACAGCCCCAGCCTCCTGGAGCCTAAGGACTGCTGACGTTCACCCCTGTGATACCGCCCTGCTACCTCACCGTCAGCCATCACAGAGTTGTGCACAAGCTGATCTCAGACCCTGCAACCCACCGAACCGACTCCACCTAGTTTTTTAAAAGTGCTTGGCTGAAACTCTTCCAGGAGCTCTGGGGCATTTTAGGGTGTGACCCCACTGGTCTCCTTGCATGGCCCTGTGATAAAAATTTCTCTGCTCCAAACTCCAAAGTTTCCAGTTGTTTGGCCTCAGGGTGTGTTGGGCACATGGAATTGTGTTAAGAGGGTCTTTCTAAAGGGAAAATTTGATCATCTGAATTCCTTTCTCAAAACCTTTCAATGGTTTCCCATGACTTCCAGAATCAAGTTCAAATCTTAGATTTCACCATGCCCTTCTTGTTTTGCTTCTATCTTCCTCTTCACTCTCTTTCACTCCTCCCAATCTGCTTCTCACAAAGAACTTCTTCAGTCCCTAAAATGTGTGCTAGTATTTCTTCCTTCAGGCCTTCAATCTGTTTAGCATAATAATTATGATTTACTGAACTTATCATGTACCAGGAAGTGTTCTAAATACAGCCAGTTCTGCTTAATGTGATATCTGCATTTCACAAAATCACCATGTTATGCAAAATCATGCAAAGAATACTCTGATGGAAAAAATGGAGATGGGGCACAACATTTGAAAATTTCATCAGCAACACATTAATGAAAGATAGAAAACCAATAAAAATGGTAGCACACTTTGTTATATGGTAGATGGTTAAGAAACACGTAACTACTGATATATGTATTGGTCTTGTCTTTGGTTTCTGACCCAGAGCTTCTAATTCTAAAATCCCTGGAATTTCCTAAATGATAGAGATGAGAGGCGTATGTTTTACTCACAGGCTCTTTTCAGAACCTGAGTTTATACTGAGGTAAGGTGACTTTTGAAAGGCAGAGGCTGGTTACTGTCATGTTCTATGCCTGGGTAGGAAAAGAATTTCCAGACATGAGGTGGAATGAGAGGAAAATAAAATTTATTAGAGTCAGAGACACAGTTAGGACAGTGGGGTGAGCTCAAGGGAGAGCTGAACCTTTAGGTGGACTAGTAGCCAAGTTTTATAGCCCCGAGATCTAGACAGCAGATTAAAAAGCAGAGACATCACTTTGCCAACAAAGGTCCATATAGTCAAAAGTTATGGTTTTTCCTGTAGTCATGCAAGGATGTGAGAGTTTGACCATAAAGAAGGCTGAGCACTGAAGAACTGATGCCTTTGAACTGTGGTGCTGGAGAGGACCCTTGAGAGTTCCTTGGACAGCAAGGAGATCAAACCAGTCAGCCCTAAGGGAAATCAACCCTGAATATTCATTGGATGGACTGATGCTGAAGCTCCAATACTTTGGCCATCTGATTCGAAGGATCAACTCATTGGAAAAGACTGATGAATTTTAGAGCCAGGGAAGTTGAAGGCAAAAGGAGAAGGGGATGGCAGAGGATGAGATGGCTGGATGGCATCACCGATTCAATGGACATGAGTTTGAGCAAACTCAGGGAGATAGTGAAGGACAGTGTAGCCTGGTGTGGTGCAGTCCATGGGGTTGCAAAGAGTCGGACATGACCTAGACACTGACCAACAGACAACAAAGGCCCTTTTCCTTCCACTGACTTGTGGACCCTGCCAGGCTGTGAGCATCAAGGCCAAGATCCACAGCATGAAGGAGGGAAAGCTGGAGAAGAAGAAACAGAAGAAGCAGGAAAAAGTGAGGGCTGTAAGCCAAAGAAAGGACCTGATGTCAGGTCTCTTTTAAGAAGCTGGTCATGAGATAACAAAGTTATCACCAGGAACGGACCCAAGACAAGGGCCAGTGAGGGACCAGGAGGACACTTCACCCAAATGTTAGACTCCATCCTGTCTCTCTGTCCCCCATAGCAACCACCTGAAAAGGAAGACAAGGAGGATGATTGAGAATCCTAGAGGCTCAGCTGCTTCTTCTTCCTCCCAAACCAGACTTCGGTTACTTCCCTTACACAGAAATCACATGGATAAGCTCCTCGGCTTGCTAGGTTTCTGCTGCCCTTGGAGGGCCAGGGATTATAAATGATGGTCGCTGATCTGAATCTGGACCTCCTTCAAGGTGAGGGGAGGCTAGCCTCTGGGGAGGGATGAGAGAGTGGAAGACCCTTTCTCTCTGCCAGTGATCTGCCCACTGCTTTCACCAGCTTTCTCTCCTCTTCCCTAAAGAAACTTTGAGAAAAACAGTATATGAATCAATAAAGTATAATTCAACTATTGAACAAAAAAAAAAGCATTTTATCTGCACCTCTGGGGCTTCCCTGGTGGTTCAGATGGTAGAGAATCTGCCTGCAATGCAAGAGACTCAAGTTTGCCCCCTGGGTGGGGAAGATCCCCTAGAGAAGGGAATGGCAACTCACTCCAGTATTCTTGCCTGGAGAATCCATGGACAGAGAAGCCTAGTGGGCTATAGTCCATGGGGTCACAGAGTCGGACATGACTGAGCAACTAACACTTTCATTCTTCACACTTAAAAAAAAATTATTTATTTTAATTGGAGGCTAATTACTTAACAATATTGTGGTGGGTTTTGCTATACATCAACATGAATCAGCCATGGGTGCACATGTGTCCGCCCATCCTGAAACTCCCTCCTACCTCCCTCCCCATCCCATCCCTCTGGATTGTCCCAGAGCACCAGCTTTGAGGGCCCTGCTTCATGCACCAAACTTGCACTGGTTATCTGTTTTATATACGGTAATATGCATGTTTCAGCACTGTTCTCTCATATTGTCCCACCCTTGCCTTCTCCCATATAGTCCAAAGTTCAGTTCAGTTCAGTTCAGTCGCTCAGTCATGTCCGACTCTTTGTGACCCCATGAATCGCAGCATGCCAGGCCTCCCTGTCCATCACCATCTCCTGGAGTTCACTCAGACTCACGTCCATCAAGTCCGTGATGCCATCCAGCCATCTCATCTTGGGTCGTCCCCTTCTCCTCCTGCCCCCAATCCTTCCCAGCATCAATCAGAGTCTTTTCCAATGAGTCAACTCTTCGCATGAGGTGGCCAAAGTACTGGAGCTTCAGCTTTAGCATCATTCCTTCCAAAGAAATCCCAGGGTTGACCTCCTTCAGAATGGACTGGTTGGATCTCCTTGCAGTCCAAGGGACCCTCAAGAGTCTTCTCCAACACCACAGTTCAAACGCATCAATTCTTCGGCACTCAGCCTTCTTCACAGTCCAACTCTCACATCCATACATGACCACAGGAAAAACCATAGCCTTGACTAGGTGGACCTTAGTCGGCAAAGTAATGTCTCTGCTTTTGAATATGCTCTCTAGGTTGGTCATAACTTTTCTTCCAAGGAGTAAGCGTCTTTTAATTTCATGGCTGCAGTCACCATCTGCAGTGATTTTGGAGCCCAAAAAAATAAAGTCTGACACTGTTTTCCACTGTTTCCCCCTCTATTTCCCATGAAGTGATGGGACCAGATGCCATGATCTTCATTTTCTGAATGTTGAGCTTTAAGCCAGCTTTTTCGCTCTCCTCTTTCACTTTCATCAAGAGGCTTTTTGGTTCCTCTTCACTTTCTGCCATAAGGGTGGTGTCATCTGCATAGCTGAGGTTATTGATATTTCTCCCGGCAATCTTGATTCCAGCTTGTGTTTCTTCCAGTCCAGCATTTCTCATGATGTACTCTGCATATAAGTTAAATAAGCAGGGTGACAATATACAGCCTTGACGGACTCCTTTTCCTATTTGGAACAAGTCTGTTGTTTCATGTCCAGTTCTAACTGTTGCTTCCTGACCTGCATACAGATTTCTCAAGAGGCAGGTCAGGTGGTCTGATATTCCCATCTCTTTCAGGATTTTCCACAGTTTATTGTGATCCACACAGTCAAAGGCTTTGGCATAGTCAATAAAGCAGAAATACATGTTTTTCTGGAACTCTCTTGCTTTTTCAATGATCCAGCAGATGTTGGCAATTTGATCTCTGGTTCCTCTGCCTTTTCTAAAACCAGCTTGAACATCAGGGAGTTCACAGTTCACGTACTGCTGAAGTCTGGTTTGGAGAATTTTGAGCATTACTTTACTAGCATGTGAGATGAGTGCAATTGTGCGGTAGTTTGAGCATTCTTTGGCATTGCCTTTCTTTGGAATTGGAATGAAAACTGACCTTTTCCAGTCCTGTGGCCACTGTTGAGTTTTCCAAACTTGCTGGCATATTGAGGGCAGCACTTTCACAGCATCATCTTTCAGGATTTGAAACAGCTCAACTGGAATTCCAGTCCATTCTTTACATCTGTGTCTCTTTTGCTGTCTTGCATGTAGGATTGTCATTATTGTCTTTCTAAATTCCATATATATGCATTCATATACTGTATTGGTGTTTCTCTTTCTGACTTACCTCACTCTGTGTAATAGGCTCCAGTTTCATCTACCTCATTAGAACTGATTCAAATGCATTTTTTATAGCTGAGTAATATTCCATTGTGTATATGTACCACAACTTCCTTATCCATTTGTCTGCCAATGGACATCTAAGTTGCTTCCACGTCCTAGCTATTGTAAACAGTGCTGCAATGAACATTGGGGTACGTGTGTCTCTTTCAATTCTGGCTTCCTCAGTGTGTATGCCCAGCAGTGGCATTGCTGGGTCATACAGCAATTCTATTTCCAGTTTTTTAAGGAATCTCCATGCTGTTCTCCATAGTCGCTGTACTAGTTTGCATTCCCACCAATAGTGTAAGAAGGTTCCCTTTTCTCCACACCCTCTCCAGCATTTATTGTTTGTAGATTTTTTAATGGCAGCCATTCTGACCAGTGTGAGATGGTACCTCATTGTGGTTTTGATTTGTATTTCTCTGACACTCTTCACATTTTCAAATTAACCAACTAATGTATGTGTGTGCTTAGTCACTCAGTCGTGTCCGACTCTTTGTAACCCCATGGACTATAGCCCGCCAGGCTCCTCTGTCCATGGAGATTCTCTAGGCTAGGATAGTGGGCTGGGTTGCCATGCTCTTCTCCTGGGGATCTTCCCAACCCAGGAATCGAACCCAGGTCTCCTGAATTTCAGGTAGTTTCTTTACCATTTGAGCCACCAGGGAATATATGCTCTAACATAAATGAATAAGCTATTTACATTAATTAAAAGAAAAAACAGCTCAACTCTCTGCCCACTGATGAAAATAATCCTAGACCATATTTTGCAGTGAAAGTACACTCCTCTCTTTAAGCCTGGCCGTATCTGGGCTCACTGTAGCTCTCTGATGGATGAATTTTAGAGCTGTCTGTCATTAGTTTTCCAATATGTGGCCGCTGTGCTTCCTCTCAGCTTTTGAACAGGTGCTGTGCAATTTTAAAAAATCACCCTGAATAGTAAAAATGGACAAATGAGTTTTCTGTGAGCATAAAAGACAAATTGGGTAAAATGGACCAGCCTGATCTGGGAGCCAGAACTTCAATGAATTTTCCAGCTTCAAATAGAAATAATGCTGTTTCACAGCAAGTTATTCTTTTTCATTCCATTTTAGTAGTATGAATCCTGAATTTAGAATTAGCATGAAATAGCACTGCCTTGTAGATAGATCCTCCTTGCTTCAGGCTGCAGTAAAGCTGCAAGTGTTTAGCAAGTGCCAACCACAGAAAAGTATCCCACTTTGGGCTCAATGAATGTTCCTTCCTTCCTTGCAATCTTCATTCTGCTGGATTCCCCCAAAACTGTCAGGGAGAATTTTTTTCTTTCTAAGAGAAGGAAAATTCTAGAATGAAGAGTAACCATTTAAATGTTAGTTTTTTGTTGTTGTTCGTGAGCCCATGGACTGTAGCCTGCCAGACTCCTCTGTGGAATTTCCCAGGCGAGAATACTGGAGTGGGTTGCCATTTCCTTCTCCAGGGGATCTTCCCGACCCAGGGACTGCACCCACGTCTCCTGCATTGGCAGAAAGGTTCTTTACCACCAAGCCACTAGGGAAGCCCAAACAATATTAAGTATATGCATTAAAAATATAGAAAGCCAATTAAATAGTGACCTGTAAATCCTCTCATTAAAGTCAGAGGGCAGAATCCTTTGAGGGAGGGAGTGCAGACCAGTAGCCACTGTTCAATCTGCTATTTCCTGAAGCCCTGAAGGAAAATGTATCTCTAAGACAGGGGAGTACCAATCAATGCCAGCCTGGCCAAGGATGGAATTGAGCTCTCTCTTATTCCTATAAGCTGTCCACAATGCTCCAGAGCCTCCCTAGAAGCTGTAAAATAAGAACAAAATAAATACACAAACACAAATTAATGAACAAAAAGTAGAAAGCACATAGATTGATAAATAAATCCACAGGCTACTTAGTTTTTTAAGAGATTTCTTTTTCTTTCTTTCTTTTTTTTTTTTTTTTTGCTGTGGACCATTTTTAAAATCTTTATTGAATTTGTTGCCATATTGCTCCTGTTTTATGTTTTAGTATTTTGGCTGTGAGGCATATGTGATCTTAGGTCCCTGACCCGGGATTGAACCTGTACCCTCTGCATTGGAAGGTGAAATCTTAACCACTGGACCACCACGGAATCCCCTCTTGCTTTATAAGGCTAATAAAACACAAATGCTGTAACTAATCACAATCCTGACCCAACATTGCCTCCTCCAAGAAGCCTTCTTTAACTTCCTAAAAGTAATTCTACTTGTCTTTATCACCTCATCACTCTCTTATCCCAAGATATTTCTTTCTTTTCCTCAGAGCACTAACAATCCGTTGCATATTGTTGGGGCAGAAAATGTTTCCTTCTACTCTTCTAGATTCTTTGCCTGGTCTAATAATTAAATTTACGTAAGACAGAGTAATGGGATAAAAACAAATTTAATTTTGTACCTATGAGAGTCCCATAACAATATGAGTCCCAGAGGAATTCCTTGGACAGAGGAGCCTGGCAGGCTGCAGCCCAAGGGTTCACAAAGAGTCGGACACCCCTGAGTGACTAACATAGAACATAGACTCATAAACAAAGGCAGCCAGGCAATTAAGTCTTATCTGCCATCCTGAGCCGGGCTCTCCAGGTAGCTCAGAGGTAAAGAATCAGCCTGTCAATGCAGGAGCCACGGGTTTGATCCCCAGTTCAGGAAGATTCCCTGGAAGGAAATGGCAACCCACTTCAGTATTCTTGCCTGCAGAACGCTATGGACAGAGAAGCCTGCTGGGCTACATAGTCCAGGGGGTCACAAAGAGTTGGGCACAACTGGGTGACTGAGCATGCATGTCACCCTGAACTAAGGAATAGGATGGGGACTGGGGGTTCCAAGGAGAGGCAGGAAATGTCCAGGAAGATGAGAAGAGTCCTTTTATAGTAATCAGATGGTTGCCCTGCCTTGCAGGTAAGTCTTTCAGATAGAAAGTTGTGTCTAGTTAATAGCTCTCTTTCTGGGTTAGGCCACCTATGTAAATTTGGTTAAGCTGTTAAGGGAGAAGTAAAAGTTTTGTTTTGTTTTTAATCTGCTTGGTCTTGATTGTCTTCAGCTCAAAATACTTTATATGCTAAAAAGACACATTTTAGGGTGAAATATCCTGTTGCCCTTTAATATCTGCTTATTTCCTCTTTATTTTCCCTCTTCTATAGTATTAACTCCAAAATAAAAAGATTTTATTTTTCTCTTTTGTTCACCAAGACACCTTCAGCACCTATTAATTACAGTGCATGGAATACAGTAGGAGCTCAATAATTATTTACAGTCCCCAAACTTTGGCATCAGGGACTGGTTTTGTGGAAGATAATTTTTCCATGGACCAAGGAAGAGGAGGATAGGTTTGGGATGATTCAAGAGCATTCTGTTTATTGTGTACTTTATTTCTATCATTATGACATCAGCTTCACCTCAGATCATCAGGCATAGATCCCAGAGGTTGTGGACCTCTAGACTAGCTGGATAATAAGGAAGGGAAAAGAAAACAACACGTGTTCAATAGTAAACATGGGAAAAAATTTGTAATCTTTATGTATATGTATTATATATAACCTATATCTATAGATAGATTAAAATATATATAGTCTTGGAAAATGGATAAAACTGTGTAAAACAATAGTCAGTTAGCTACAATTTATAGCTGTAAGTCCCAATTGTATTAAACATTCGAATGCTAAAGAAAATATCAGGATAAAGTATATATGACTGAGTAATCTTGGGTCTTGAGTTGGGAAATATCTTTATAAAATGATCCCAGAACAAGCATCAAGGATGAGAGTGGTAGTTGTGAATGTCTTAAAACAAAAAGAAAACCGAAACTTTAGAAACAAGGAAACTAGGAAAGTACTTGCAACATCTACTGTAAACAAAGGATTACTGTACAGTGTAAAAGAGCCTTTAAAATTCAAAACAAAGCATGAACATCTCTTTCAAAATAGGCAAAAGGTTTAAGGCAGACAATTTACCAAAGAAGAAATGCAGGTGACTGGTAAACATATTAAAATGCCCTGGCTCCAGTTAGCATAAAAATGCAAGCTTTTCATGATGGCACCTATTGTATGACACCTATTATAACGGCCCAAAAGAGAGCTGAAAAATGAAAGTTTGTCACTCAGTCATGTCTGACTCTTGGCGACCCCATGAACTGTAGCCAATCAGGCTCTTCTGTCCATGGATTTCTCCAGGCAAGAATACTGGAATGGGTAGCCATTCCCTTCCCCTGCCGGGGTCCAGCCCCAGTGGATCCAGGGTAATTTGAAGGGGAGATGGAGTAGGCGTCCTAGGAAA
Source organism: Oryx dammah (assembly GCF_014754425.2). NCBI lineage: Eukaryota > Metazoa > Chordata > Mammalia > Artiodactyla > Bovidae > Oryx > Oryx dammah. Next base: position 72,751,791 of record NW_024070185.1, on the reverse strand, counting down.
AAACTTATTTAATTACAGATATAGACAGAGATTAGAAACGGATAGTGTAGTAGGAAAATTAGTGGAGAATAGGAGGCTGAATAACTTGGTTTACGTGGAATACCAATCACCACCTACGTAGGTCACAGGCGTCTTTCCACTCTTCCGAAGGAGAGGAGGCACTGAGGCCTCCCCAGTCCGATCTTAGAAGCCCAGGCAAAATTAGCAGGCTTGGTGAGTACCCATGTACCAGATGGAAATTCAGCCAGAAGGGAAAAGAACGACAAGGGGTATCAGTCTTTCCAGAAACTGATCCCATTTCTTTATTTTTCAGGTTTGCTTATATACCTTTTGTTATACATAGGGATGAATACAGAGTCACGTGGGGGTCAGCAGACCTGACCCTTGTCACAATCAGGTGCTTCATATAAAATTATACAAAGGTCTTAGGGGTTTTACATCATCTTCTGGCCATGAGGCCTGCTGACATTTTATGGCCCTTTCTGATAACGGTCAATCAACCAGAAAACTTATTTTTTCCAGGGGTGATTTTTTTCTTAAACCAAGCACCACCCTGCAAATACAGTTGCATTCCTATAGGGTGAGGGTGTAGTGGGTTACAATCAAGAAAGGAATTTACTTAGCTTAAGGTTTAACATGATTACTCTTAAAGGTTAATACTTATTTCTCCTATATGTTAGTTATATTCATTATAAGGGCAGGGAATATGGAGATTTAGCAACAAATATTGGCTCAACAAATGAAAACTCTTCACCAACATAATTTCTAATCAACCCACTATACTATACTAATAATTTCCTAACTTTTCAAAAGAGTCTGTATTTAGAAAGTTTTAAAGCATCTCGTGCCTCTCACGGTTGGGAGGCTGTAAACAATCACATGCGGCCGGACGAACCCACTCAGGCAGGCTAGAGAACCTTCAGAGGAGTTTGTAAGTTGAAACACTCTTGTCACGCCCAGGAATTTTTATTAACTGGAGCTGCAAGTTAACTCCTTCCCTGAGAGAAATGGTGATGGGGGAGAGCCCCCCATAAAGTCAGAGGTATAGGTGAGAGCATAAGACAGTAAAGTAAGCACTCTGGTTTTGGGGGTAGATGCTCAGGAACAGGGGGTCTCCTAAGGCTCAATCTCACCTTTGCGTATGCCGAAGCCTCCTTCCTCATGACTTCTGCCATGGGCGGAGTTCCTCACGCTGGCTCCCGGCATTCCCCAGGGGATTTTCCTGACCCAAGGATAGAACCCAGGTCTCCCACATTACAGGCAGATTCTTTACTGTCTGAGCCACCTTGTAAAGGCTAATACTAGGTCTTGAAGAAGCAGAGAGAGACACGCACAACTACTGACCATGATTTGGCAAACTGAGCCTCTCTGAAAGAGCCTCACAATTATATACACTAATACAAATCCTTACAATGAGTATAATCAAGTGTGGTCATGAACAAACGTAAGAGTAGTTTTACTTCTCAGCAATCATCCTGAGAAAAAAAGCTAAGAAAGTAGGTCAAGATTAAGTTACTAACAGTGTTATTTATAGTCACCCTAAATTAGAAATAAACTAAATATTTATCACTTTTAGAGTCAGTAAATAAATCATAATTTGTTCATGGGATTTATATAGCCATTAAAAATAATTATGAACTAAGCATTGAAGAAAATTCTGAGAGAGATGGGAATACCAGACCACCTGACCTGCCTCTTGAGAAATCTGTATGCAGGTCAGGAAGCAACAGTTAGAACTGGACATGGAACAACAGACTGGTTCCAAATAGGAAAAGGAGTCCGTCAAGGCTGTATATTGTCACCCTGCTTATTTAACTTATATGCAGAGTACATCATGAGCAACGCTGGACTGGAAGAAACACAAGCTGGAATCAAGATTGCTGGAAGAAATATCAATAACCTCAGATATGCAGATGACACCACCCTTATGGCAGAAAGTGAAGAGGAACTAAAAAGCCTCTTGATGAAAGTGAAAGAGGAGAGCGAAAAAGTTGGCTTAAACCTCAACATTCAGAACACGAAGATCGTGGCATCCGGTCCCATCACTTCATGGGAAATAAAAGGGGAAACAGTGGAAACAATGTCAGACTTTATTTTTTTGGGCTCCAAAATCACTGCAGATGGTGACTGCAGCCATGAAATTAAAAGACGTTTACTCCTTGGAAGAAAAGTTATGAGCAACCTAGATAGCACATTCAAAAGCAGAGACATTACTTTGCCGACTAAGGTCCGCCTAGTCAAGGCTATGGTTTTTCCTGTGGTCATATATGGACGTTAGAGTTGGACTGTGAAGAAGGCTGAGCGCTGAAGAATTGATGCTTTTGAACTGTGGTGTTGGAGAAGACTCTTGAGGGTCCCTTGGACTGTAAGGAGATCCAACCAGTCCATTCTGAAGGAGATCAGCCCTGGGATTTCTTTGGAAGGACTGATGCTGAAGCTGAAACTCCAGTACTTTGGCCACCTCATGTGAAGAGTTGACTCACTGGAAAAGACTCTGATGCTGGGAGGGATTGGGGGCAGGAGGAGAAGGGGATGACAGAGGATGAGATGGCTGGATGGCATCACAGACCTGATGGACATGAATCTGAGTGAACTCCGGGAGTTGGTGATGGACAGGGAGGCCTGGTGTGCTGCAATTCATGGGGTCACAAAGAGTCAGACACGACTGAGTGACTGAACTGAACTGAACTGAAGCATTGAAGAACTATTCTGAATATTATTAATGTTGATAATGGACTCTGGTTATGTTTTCTTTTGTGTTCTTATTAGATTGCTTTAAAATGACCCACTCTCCCATTCCAAAAAGCATATGGTTAGGATAGATGAAAAAAAAAAAGTTCTGATTCTAGGGGTCACTACTTTTTGATTCTGGGCAACTGACTAAACTGTGTCACAGGCCCGTGTGACAAGGAGCTATTTCTTTGGTTGTTGTGGGAATTAAGACAGTGTGGCACAAAGTCAGGCTATTCCCCCAAAGTGTGGAATATACAAGAACATAACATGTACTCAGAGGCACTTGGACAACTAAAGAGCACCTTATCCAGCCAGCATCATTCTTTGGTTTTGAAAGGTTAGAACTTCTTTTTTTCCAATTGATGCCTGAATTTCTATGGTGCAGAACTAGGGAGGCCTGAGTAAGATGTAATTGTTGTTTATTCGCTCAGTCGTGTCCTATTCTTTGCGACCCCATGGACTTTTAGCCCACCAGGCTCCTCTGTCCATGGGATTCAACAGGCAGTAAGACTGGAGTGGGTAGTCACTACCTCCTCCAGGGGATATTCCCAAACCAGGGACTGATCCCATGTCTCTTGTGTCTCCTACATCTGCACAGGTTTCTTTACTGCTGAGCCACAGGGGGTGCCCAAGATAAAATATCAGTGGGTAGAAACCTTTGCTTTTGGGAGAGAGCCAGAAACCAGCGAAGAGGGCTCTCTATTGGGCAAGAGTGTATCTGATAGAGAAAAAGAAAAAAAGTGTTTCTTTAAAAAGATTGCCATATACCTCCCCTGTTGCTGGTAATAATTCAGGAGGCAGTAATGACAGGGTAGATGTAAGCGAGGAGGCCAATGCAGAGAGTGACTTCACAACCTGCCCTCAAAGGCACTGGCTCCTTCTCTGAAAGCCCCACCCACTCTTGGTTTTTCTTCCTGAGCCTCATTTTATTTAGAAGGGAGCTTGACTGCTGAAGGCAGAACACTGGTTGGCATGGGAATTAAACTTACAACAAAATAATGCCATCTCTAGGTCCAATAATGGCTGGACCTAGAGATGATCACAGTAGTGAATCAAATCGAACATACAAAGGCAAATATCATGTGATATCACATATAGGTGTTTTCTAAAACTTGATACAAATGAAATAGTTTTCAAAACAGAATCATAGATGTAGAAAACAAATTTATAGTTACCGAAGGGAAATGATGGTAGAAAGAGATAACTTAGGAGGTTGGAATTAGCATTAGACACCCTTACATATAGAAAGCACGTAATCAAGAAGGACCTACTGTATAGTACAGGAAACTCTACTCCATACATTGTAATTGGAAAAGAATCCTTAATATATATATATGTGTATATATATATATATATATCAATGTATACCTAAAACAAACACAACAATTTAAAAACTATACTCCAGTTTAAAATAAAAATTAAATTAAAAAAAAACAAAACTTATGTAGGCTCTCCAGCTTGGAGGTAACTCTGACCCAGCAGGTTCAGGTCTGTCCCAGGGACCTGTGGAGAAATTTGTCCTGTAGTTACTTTCCAGCTGAGGCAAGCAATCTGAGTCTCCAATCCCTCTCTTTTCCAGTCAGATTTTCTTGAGGGGTCATGGCTTAATCAATTAAGATAATTATAAGGTGGGGTGGGAGGGTCGATGAAGGTTAGAGAGAAGAAAAAACACCTTGGTCTGCCTCATTTTAGACTTAATCAAACACGAAGTACAGTAAATGAGATGAGCATGGCAAGAGTCAAAATTATTCTTTTTATCTAAAACATTCAAGTTAATCTCCAAAGCACTGGGTGACTAGACAGGCAGTCATGGCTTCTAGTGCAGGCTTTAAAATAAGACACAACAGAGGGAAAGACTTGGTTCTTTTAGTTCTATGTGGCTATGACATATTTTCAACACGAAATCACTATTTCTTTCATGAGTGAATATTGGTCACTCAGCCCAGTCGCCTGTCATAGAAGCAACAGCTTCTTGATTTTAGTCATTTCCACATTTGGACTTTTTTTTTTTTTTTCAGTAAGAAGGAAGGTTTTCTTTTTACAGATAATCCAGGCATGTGGAGTTCAAAGCTGTTATCCTATTTCCAATACTCTGTTCACATGCTCTGTTAATTTCAGTCACATCATTAATGTGTAAATGATGAGTAACAAGGACCCTAGGAATAGCAGGTGAAAGAAATTGGTATGGGAGGTTGTGATTATCCAGAAATACTGACTGTGTTTTGGAAAATAAGGGTAACATACTAGTTTGCAACGGTTGCCATGACAAAGTACCACAGACTGGGTGGCTTCAACAAACAAATTTGTTTTCTTAAAGCTCTAGAGACTAGAAGTCTGAAATCAAGGTGTTAGCATGGGTGACCTCTTCTGAGTCCTCTCGCCATGGTTTGCAGATGACTCTCTTCTCCTTGAAACACTCATACCATCTTGGTTTTCCTTCTGTGTCCTAATTGTCTCTTCTTGTAAGAACACCAGTCATATTGAATTAAGGCTCACCTAGATGAGAGTCTCTTGGACTGCAAGATCAAACCAGTCAATCCTAAAGGAAATCAACCCTGAATATTCACTGAAGGACTGATGCTAAAGCTGAAGTTGCAATATTTTGGCCACCTGATGCAAAGAGCCAACTCATTGGAAAAGACCCTGATGCTGGGAAAGATTGAAAGCAAAAGGAGAAGGGAACAACAGAGGATGAGATGGTTAGATATAGCGTCACAGACTCAATGAATGTGAATTTGAGTACACTCCAGGAGATAATGAAGGACAGGGAAGCCTGGCGTGTTGCAGTCCATGGGGTCACAAAGAGCTGGACATGACTCATTGACTGAAAAACAACAAAATGGTCTTGCTACTGCTGCTGCTGCTGCTAAGTCGCTTCAGTTGTGTCCAACTCTGTATGACCCCAAAGATGGCAGCCCATCAGGCTCCCCCGTCCCTGGGATTCTCCAGGCAAGAACACTGGAGTGGGTTGCCATTTCCTTCTCCAATGCATGAAAGAGAAAAGTGAAAGTGAAGTCGCTCAGTCCTGTCCGACTCTTCGTGACCCCATGGACTGCAGCCTACCAGGCTCCTCCATCCATGGGATTTTCCAGGCAAGAATACTGGAGTTGGGTGCCATCGTCTTCTCCACAAGATGGTCTTACGTTTCCTTAATTACCTCTTTAAAGGTCTTTATTCCAAACACAGTCACATTCTGAGGTGCTGGGGGGCTAAGACTTCAACACAGGAATTTTGAGAGGACACGATACTCAACCTTGTTCCCCCAAATTTACATCCTTCTCAAATGCAAAATATATTCTCCCTATTTAAACAGGCCCCCAAATCAACTTATTCTGGTATTAATTGAAAGTAAAAAATCATATCTGTCATCCAAATCAGATATGGGTGAGACTTGAGGGCTGATACATTCTGTGTCAAAAGTCCTCTCCTGCTGTGAATTAGTGAAACCAGAAGTTGTTGCTTAGTTGATAAGTCATGTCCAACTTGTTTTCGACCCCATGGACTATAGCCCACCAGGCTCCTCTGTCCATGGGCTTTCCCAGGCAAGAATAAAGGAGTGGGTGGCCATTCTTTTCTCCAGAGGATCTTCCTGACACAGGGATTGAACCTGGGTCTCTTGCATTGCAGGCAGATTCTTTACCATCTGAGTCACCAGGGAGGTGCTTTATATAGCATATTTATTTATAAATCATTAAAACTTGAAACTAAATTTGAAGACATGCTTAATATAATAAAATGCAGACTTTTAGTTTTTGATCCCAGAATATGATGTTCAGGTACCTATTTACAGATCTGGCAAGTATGCTAGCTCAAATTGCCACTGTGGAGAAAGACTGTGAATAACCAAATCCTGTCCTGAAAATCTGGGGAAAATTATATTTCCAGTGACACTTGTTACATGCTTCAGGAACTAACTGCCTACTCATTCAACACTTGTCCTCTTCACCAGTTAAAATTCTTAATATTTTGTCTTTAAGTTACAGCCAGAAAGTGTTTCAGCAGGGAAATGAGAAAAAATTGCAGAGGAGTTAAAATGAGAGCTGATTCATGCAATTAGAAAAATATGACTCAGCAGGAGGTAAAACTAAATTAGAAGAACCCTGAGGTTAGCAAGTCTCACAGGCTCAGTGCATCAGAGTCCTGTCATCTCATTAGGTAGCAAATTGTGCCAATGAATTCATTAGCATTGTCATTACGCACTAATATTGGAAGAACCTCAAGAAAGTCCCTTCAGCATCTTCAGCAGTTCCAGTTTCTGAAAATTTAGATCCATCTTCATTCCAAGTATTCCGTCAAGTGGAATTCAAGCCACAGGCTAATATTGGTTACTCATGAAGTTGAGCTTGGGGTGGGGGTTATCTTTACTTCAATGATGATGGTGCCTATTGTAGTAGGTCTACAGGGTTATTGAATGTCAGAGACAAAAAAATATTTAGAATTGTCCAACCCAATACTGTCACTTAATGAATGGGTCTCAGGCTCAGGAAATTCACCCAAGTCATTCAGAAGACATAGCAAGTCTTCTTCTACTACATCAACACTCTGCCAACTAGGCAGACTTTAAGTGTACCCCTTAGAGGAGGAAATGGCAACCCACTCCAGTACTCTTGCCTAGAGAATCCCATGGATGGACGAGCCTGGTAGGCTGCAGTCCATGGAGTCGCTAAGAGTTGGACACGACTGAGCGACTTCACTTTCACTTTTCACTTTCATACATTGGAGAAGGAAATGGCAGCCCACTCCAGTGTTCTTGCCTGGAGAATCCCAGGGACGGAGGAGCTTGGTGGGCTGCTGTCAATGGGGTCACACAGAGTTGGACTGAAGTGACTTAGCAGCAGCAGCAACAGCAGCAGCAAGTATACCCCAGAATGCAAAGGATTTTGTATTTTTTTTGGAGAAGAGGTGGGTCTTTTTCATTATGGTAAGGATATATCTGACAGTTCTTCATCTCTATAGAGGCCAGAAGGGAAATGAAGGTTTTAGCCAAAGTGTGTTTAATTTATGAATGTATATATATATATATATATTCAACAATGCTCATGTACACGTACATATACATATTAGTCTGTGTATGTATATATTCAACACTGGTCATGTATATGTGTGTGTGTATGTGTGTGTCTGAATTATTGAATATTTGAACATGCTTTATAAAAAGCTTCAGCCAGTTTTCAGGTCTGGAAAAAACACCTTTGTGTATGCATGCTCAAGTCATTTCAGTTGTGTCCAACTCTGTGTGACCCTATGGACTGTAGCCCACCAGTCTGCCCTTGGGATTTTCCAGGCAAGAACACTGGAATGGGTTGCCATTCCCTCCCCAGGGGGATCTTCCTGACCCAGGGATTGAACCCATGTCTCTTCTGTCTCCTGCCTTGGCAGGTGGGTTCTTTACCTCTAACGCCACCTGGTAAGTGATTATTCAATATAAAAGGTAAATAGGGAAGGGAAATATTGCATTTATCATGTGTAAAATAGATAACTCATAGGAAGCTGCTGAATAGCATAGGGAGCCCAGCCTAATGGGGCTTCCCTGGTGGCTCAGAGGTTAAAGCGTCTGCCTGGAATGCAGGAGACCCGTGTTCGATCCCTGCGTTGGGAAGATCCCCTGGAGAAGGAAATGGCAACCCACTCCAGCACTCTTGCCTGGGGAATCCCATGGACAGAGGAGCCTGGTGGGCTACAGTCCATGGGGTCGAAAAGAGTCGAACACGACTGAGCGACTTCAATTCACTTCACTTCACTTCACTTCCCAGCCTGGTGCTCTGTGATGACCTAGAGGGGTGGGATGGGAGGAAGGAGAGAGACTCAGAGAGAGGGGATATATATATATATATATATATATATGATTATGACTGACTGATTCATGTTGTGGTATGGCAGAAACCAACACAACATTGCAAAGCACTTATTCTCTGATTAAGAAATAAATATATTAAAAAAAATAAACCACAGCTTAGGTTTGCTTCTGTCCCTTTTCTCAGATTTTGCTCTATAGCAACATTGGAATGTTTTAGGGATTGAATAGCTGACACTGAAAGTGCTCATATAAATGCCTGGCAACCTAGCAGGCAATTGTCTGTTGCCCACGAGACATGTGGTCTTTTGTAAATGGATATCTTCATCCATGGTGCAGCAGCTATCATTGCTTCATTCTTTTTATTGTTGAAAAATACTTCATTGTATGGATATACCACATTTATTTATTCATCAGTTGATAAACATTCGGATTCTCTCCATATTCTTTTGGGCTATTATAACTAACATAGATATGAATGTTCACGTACAAACCTTTTTGTAGAAAATATTTTCATTTCTCTTGGGGATATTTATAGGAGTAAAATTGCTAGGTCATATGGTAACTCTTGAGAATGGTAACCATTTGAGAAATTTCCAGACTTTAATCAACATTTGTTATTACCTGCCTTTTTATTATAGCCAAACTGGTGAATGCGAAGTGATATCTCCTTGTGGTTTTGATTATCATTTCCCTCATGGCTAATAATGTTGAGCACCTTTTCCTGTGCTTGTTGATCACTTGCATATCTTCTTTGTAGAAATACTAATTCAGATTCTTTACCTGTTTTTAAATTGGTTTATTTGGGAGGTTTTGGTTGAGTTTTAAGGCGACTTTCTATGTTCTATATGCAAGGCACATAACAGATACATAATTTGCAATTTTTTTTCCAGTCAGCAGGTTGTCTTTTTACTTTCTTTATAGTTTCCTTTGATGCACAAAATGTTCTAGTTTACATGAAGTCCAATTGATCTATTTTTTCTTTTGTTGCTTGTGTTTGGAGCATCATATCTAAGAACCTATTGCCTAACCTGAGGTTGTGAAGATTAACTCCTACTACTTTCAGTAGTGTGAGCCCACTGATAATGAATTGCTTTATCTTTTTTACGTCTGAAAAAGATTTATTTTGCCTTCATGTTTTTAAGATTCTTTTTTTCTGAATTAAAAATTCTAGATTGACAGCCTTTTCTCCCCCAGTATTTTCAAGATGCTGTGTCACTATCCTGCTTTACTTGTTTTTGACAAGAAATCTTTCACCTTTATTTTTGTTCTTTTACTCAAAAATACATAGTTTTTCTCTGCCTTCTTTCAAACGTTCTCTTTATCAATTGTTTTGAGTAATTTGATTAGGACATGCCTTGCTGCAGTTTTCTTTATCTTTCTTTTGCATGGGTTTATTTATATTCTTGAAACTAAGAGTTTATAATTTCCATGAAATCTGGAAAACATTCAGCCCTAATTTTGTTAAATATCTTTTTCTATTTTTCTTCTCTCTCTCTCCTTCAGAGACTTAGTTACACATTGTTGTCGTTGAGTCACTAAGTGGCGTCCAACTCTTTGTGACCCCGTGGACCACTAAGGTCCTCTGTCCATGGGATCTCCCAGGCAACAATACTGGAGTGGGTTGCCATTTCTTTCTCCAGGGGGGTCTTCTCAACCCAGGGATGGAACTTCTGTATTGGCACGTGGATTCTTTATCACTGAGCCAACGGAGAAGTCTTAATTACATAAACAGGCTGTTTAATGATGACCCACAGTTTACTGATGCTCTTTTCATTTAATTTTTTTTCTTTTTGTGTTTAATTTTGATAGTTTCTGTTGCTTATCTTCAAGTTTAATAATCTTTTCTTCTGCAATATCTAATTTGCCATCAATCACATCCGGCTATCATTAATCTTACACATTTTAGTTTTCATCTCTGGAGGTTTATTTTAGATTTTTAAAATAATTTGTGTGTATTTACTTAACATTGTGAACATATAGCATTTGATTCTAATAACCATTTCAATGTCTTTGTCTGCTTCTCCACATCTGTGTCCATTCTGGTTGGTTTTGATTGACTATTTTTCTTCCTATTATGGGTCATATTTCCTGGTTTCTTTGTATGTCTTGTAACCTTCCACAGGATGCCAGGTATTACAAATTTTGCCTTGTTGGATATCAGATAATTCTGTAGTCTTATAAAGACTCTTGAACTTTGCTTTAGGATGTAATTAAGCATGTGGGGAACAACATGTGGGGAAATCCAAAAAGATCCTTTTGGATCTTGCCATCCCAGTTCAGTTTAGTTCAGTCACTCAGTCGTGTCCAACTCTTTGTGACCCCATGAATCACAGCACACCAGGCCTCCCTGTCCATCACCAGCTCCTGGAGTTCACTCAAACTCACATCCACTGAGTTGGTGATGCCATCCAGCCATCTCATCCTCGGTCATCCCCTTCTCCTCCTGCCCCCAATCCCTCCCAGCATCAGAGTCTTTTCCAATGAGTCAACTCTTCGCATGAGGTGGCCAAAGTACTAGAGCTTCAGCTTTAGCATCATTTCTTCCAAAGAACACCCAGGGCTGATCTCCTTCAGAATGGACTGGTTGGATCTCCTTGCAGTCCAGGGGACTCTCAGGAGTCTTCTCCAACACCACAATTCAAAAGCATCAATTCTTCGGCGCTCAGCTTTCATCACAGTCCAAATCTCACATCCATACATGACCACTGGAAAAACCATAGCCTTGACTAGACGGACCTTTGTTGGCAAAGATCTTGCCATTACAATTTGCTAAATAGGACCAGAGCAGCATTTCTGGTTATAATTATTTCCCATTACTGAGTCAAGACCTTTCTGCATACTCTATCTAATTCTCTATTAATTATAAAGTTTCCTGGTCTAGCTGTTTAAACCAGGTACTTCTTCAGGCCCAGTGTGAGCAATAGATACTGTTTCCTCTAATTCTTTAATTTTATTTCTCAAGGTTAAATATTTTCCTTCTATATGCATAGGTCTGTACTCTGTTGAACAGTCAAGAGGGACTCTTTAGGAATCCCCAGTGTTCTCTAAGTAATTTTCTCTTCTCCGTTACTTTAGCTGTGACTGGGGCTTTCAACTCTGTGTCCTCAATTCAAGAAGCCTACCATGCTTCACTTGATTTCCTCTCCTTATTTCAAGGGTTGGATGCTCTCAGAGCATTAAGCTTGGACAGTTATAGGGTTTACTTCATTTGTTTCCCATCTCTTGAGAATCACCATTTCTCACTGTTGATGTCCAGTGTCTTGAAAATTGTTGTTTCATATATAGTCTGGTTTTGTCTTTTGGTTGTTTTGAGCAGAGAATAAATTTAGTCCCTGTTATTTCATTTTGGTTAGAAGTGGAAGTCTGGAGAATATACTTTAAATTTCATAGGAAATGGAATGAAATTTTAAGTATCATCTGGCATATTTCACAAGGAAATTAAATCAAACAAAATTCTATGTAAAAATAGAAGTTGAGATTGAGAAGATACAAGAGCTGACGATGTTAAAAAATTCAGAGAAAAAAAGTGACGATAACTTTTTTAAAATAAACATATTTAAGAACAATATTAGGTTTACAGAAAATTGCAATGATGGTACAAGGAATTCCCATGTATCATATATCTGGTGTTCCCTATTATTAACACATTATTCATTTGTCACAATTAATTTACCAGTATAAAGACATTTTGTTGTTCTTGTTGTTCAGTCACCAAGTCGTGTCCAACTCTTTATGGCCGCATGGACTGTAGCCTGCCAGCCTCTGTCAGTAGAATTTTCCAGGGAATAATACTGGAGTGGGTTACCATTTCCTTCTCCAGGGGATCTTCCTGACCCAGGAATCAAACCCACATCTCCTGCATTATTAGCAGGTGGATTCTTTACTTCTAGTGCCACCTGCAAAGTCCAGTATTAACTAAGCTCCTAATTTATTTGTATTTCTTTAGGTTTTTACCTATTATCCATTTTATGTCCCAAGATCCCAGAATAATTTTACTTGTCATGTCTCACTAGGCTCCTCTTGGCTGTGACGGTTTCTAAGATTTTCCTTGTTTTGTTGACTTTGACAGTTTTGAGGAGTACTGGTCAGGTATTTCATAGAATCAATTGGGATTTAGTCGGTATTTTTTTCCTCATGATTAGATCAATGTTATGTGTGTTGGAGAGGAAGACAATAGAGATAAAGTGCTTTTTTTCAAGCACATCAAGAAAATATGCTATCAATACAATTTGTGACTATTGGCATTGACCCTGTTCACCTGGCTGATGTAGTGTTCGTCAGACTTTTCTACTACAAAGTTCCTTCTCCCCCATCCATACCTCACTCTTTGGAAGGAAGTCACTATGCACAGCCCATACTTGTGAAACTGGAATTTATGTTCCACCTCCTGGGGGCAGAGTATCTAGCTAAATTATTTGGAATTCTTCTGTATAGATAATTTGTCAATTTTCCCACATTTGCTTATTTATTAAATCATTATTTATATCAGTGTGGGCTCATTGATATTTATTTTATACTTGGGTTACAATCCAACACTACTTTATTTTTTATTTTATTGCTCAAATGTCCGCCTTTGACCACTAGAATCTCTCTAGGTTGGCTCTTGTGTTCCTTTGGCATACTCCCATCTTTGCAAATTCTAGCACTTACTTTCTGGCACTACAAGTTGCTCCAGACACATCTTGTATATTTTTTACCCCAGTCCAAGAATCAACTAATTCTTCAAGGAGCCCTGGTTTCTTTTACTGGAGAATGGTGTTAGAAACCAAGATCTTGGCATTAGGTATGCTCATTGCAACTGGGATGTCATTGCTTCTAGGTCCTTTTGGCTGCCAGAGCAAGAAAACATATGTGTCCCAGGTATATACACATTTTTATAAGTATTTCTGTATCTATTTATCTGTATATGTACTAAGCTAAGTGTGAGTGCATATGGATACCTGTGACTCTAATCCATTATCACATGGACCAACTTAGCATCCTTCCTTGGCTTATCTATAACCTCCCACCCCATCAGTGACAAATCTGGCTCCATATGCTATCCATTTACTTAATTGTTCAGCTCCACTATACATGTATGTGAAAGTCACTCAGTTGTGTCCAACTCTTTGCCACCCCATGGACCATACAGTCCATGGAATTCTTCAGGGCAGAATACTGGAGTGGGTAGCCTTTCCCTTCTCCCAGCTGAGCCACAAGGGAAGCCCAAGAATACTGGAGTGGGTAGCCTTTACCTTCTCTAGGGGATCTTCCCAGCCCAAGGATCAAACCCAGGTCTCCTGTATTACATATATAGTGGTATGGGAATCATTAACCAGCAACACAAGGGAAATAAATTTATTAATTAGAGTATACAGTACTTAGGTGCAGTTCCTTTTGCTTTTAGTCTTACAGACACCAATTATTTCTATTATTTTCCCCCATCCCTTCCTAAGGTTGTTTTATATGCTTGTAGTGGAATCACATTATCTTGTCACATTCATCATTTCATCTTGGACCTCCTAACCACTTGAATAACTTTTTATATACTTTAGATGCAGAGAAATAACAGAATCAACATTGCATCAAATAGAACAAATGATAAAAATATGAGCAATTATCTGAGTTTGCTGAGGAAAATGCCAAAAACATGAAAATGATCAGAAAAGAAAGCATTTCCCCAAATAATTAAGCTCATGTAAATCCACATAGGGCTTCCCTGGTGGTTCAGATGGTAAAGAAACTGCCTGCAGTGCAGGAGACCCAGGTTTGATCCCTGGGTCGGGAAGATCCTCTGGAGAAGGAAATGGCAACCCACTCCAGTATTCTTGCCTGGAAAATCCCATGGGTGGAGGAGCCTGGCAGGCTACAGTCCATGGGGCTGAACTGAGGAACTTTTGAAAGAAATAACAGTAGAAAGTATTTCTACCATGCACTAAAACATATTTTTTAAATTATAGGGATTTCCTTGGTGGTCTAGCGATTAAGAATCCACCTGCTGATGTGGGAGACACGAGTTCAATCTCTGGTCCAGGAAGAGCCAGCAACTAGAGTAACTAAGCCCGTGCTCTGGAGCCCAGGAGCCACAACTACTGAGCCTCTGTTCCACAACAAAAGAAGACACTGCAATGAGAAACCCTCACATTACAACTAAAGAATAGCCCAGCTCACTGCAACGAGAGAAAACCTTCATGCAGCATTGAAGACCCAGTGCAGCCAAAAAATAAATAAAAATTAAAAATAAAGTAAAAAATTATAATAATGTAATAAAGATATGAGAGTAGACTAAAAGCTCAATAGAATAAAACACAGACTGTCAGAATTAACCTAAAAATACATTGGAATTTAACATAATATAGAGGTAGCATTTGGAATCAACTCTTCTGATATTCTTTCTTTCAGAGTTTAATCACCCATGCCAATTTTCCATCACACAATTGCATTGTTCAAATGAAGTCACTATAACAAGCACTGTTCTTCAGATGTTTGGTCATGGAATATGCTGGCCTTGGCCGCACAGACTGGCTTGGCTGATGTATGAATGCCTGACTCCTTTGTATTACTGCTCCCCAAAGGCTGTGACCAACCGTCTATATCACTGCCCAGGGAGGCTGAGCAAACCTGTTTCTGGTTAGGGCAACAGTAATAGGGAAGAGAACTTGGTGCACCTGATGGTTCAGACAATATGAATTCACAAGCCTCTAGTGAGAGGGAGAGCTTGTGATAAACTTCAGTCAGAAAGCCTGTGGTGGAGAAAGGATGAGACTGCCCCTGGTGACAGGGATCTAGCCTTGGTCACCAGCAGCAAAGCTCTAGCACAGCTTTCTGCAGTTCAAAACCCACTTAAGAGGAGCTGGATTGCAGCTCAAGAAACCAAGGCAGATGCCAAAGCTTATAAAGTAAATCAACCCAGGCATTGAAATACTAGGAATAAGGGAGCAAAAATACCTCAGGTCTCAGATTGGTAAAGTCTGGAACTGGTTAAACTTTTTTAAATATTTGAGATTGCAGACATTATGCAAACAATGCCTTGGAAATGGGTTGAATAAATAAAGGTTGATAAATGAAGGAAGGGGATTTATGTAGTGAGATAAAAAGCTGCTGCGGAGAGGGTATCTTGTGATTTCTTCAACAGATACGCTCATAACATACCTTTATTATTTTTGTGACTTACTCTGAACTGGGCCTGGGTGAGAAATTTGATCAACTGTAGTCTCAGAAGGCAAGTGAACATGTTTAACCACTTTCTTTTAAGGCAGTGTTTCTCAAAGTAGGAACTCTGTGCCCCTGGGTGTCGTGTCCTCTACCATTTCCTCCTGTCCTTGAAGCTGTTCAGGATGCTCAGGTCCTATCTGCTCTTTTTTAGGTCACTGCCTCCCTGTTCTTTACCCCCATCCTTTCTGGAGTTCAGGAAGGTGCTGAAAGGAGTACACCTGCCAAAGTCAAACTTGAAAGATTCGCAATTTAGCCTTTGGCTAGGATGGCTGTTTTCATGTGAGAGTCAAGAATAAACTGAAGTCAGAAGAATGCCACTTTTTCAAGCCAAGAAATTTTGGAATCACTACTGGAGCATAATTCTAGAAAATAAAAATTTTCCTTTGCTGTCACATCTCTGTTGATGCTTCATGTTACATAATCACATTAGGTGTGTGTGTGTGCAAGAATGGTAGTGTATGTAAGAATGAGACTAAATATCCTAACCTGTCTCCTATAACGGCTGCTTCCTTGATTTTCTGGCACGAGTTCCCAGACAAGCCATCTTAATACTTCAGATTTCATCTCTATGCCCAACCCTTTCTGATTTTTCACTCTTAAAGAAACACCTAAAGCTTACTTGTGATGTAAATAACTTCTGTGCTTATAGAGCATCAACAATGCAATATTTCATCCAATTCTAAAAATCAACAAGTTAGATGTTATTGTTAATTTTATAAATAAAAAAACTTTCAGGGAAACTACTTTATTTATGATCTTACTGCTCTCAACTGGCAGAAAAAATATTTGAGTATAAGAATGTGGTTCCTGACATTTGTTCTTCCTACAAATTCTTATGTGAGTGCTAAAAACAGAATTCTTTTTAAAGTTGTAGGGAGAACAGTATATACCTTACAAAAAACCCCCAAAAGACAAGAGTCAATCAAACACAACCTAACCAGCTCAGCAAAAGTTCTCCAGTACCACTTTGTTCATCCATGCTAAAAGGAAAACAGAAAGAAAAAAAAATAGATTTTTTCAAAAATGTATTCAGCCCAAATCTAATTCATCCTTATTCATTTTTAGAACTTGGTGAGGCTTGGAGGGAAAAAGAGGGTATTCCATTAATGTGGAAGGCTCAGAGAGAGGCAAGTTAATTACAGCATTAATTGTTGATACCTATGTTTTAGCAACCATAATTTTTTTAAAAGCACTTCGAAATTACTGAGAAATGTGATCCTTTTAGACATTACCAACTTAGAAATTAACAACTTCAAAGAATCAGAATTTTTAATATTTTATATACCCTTAGAAATTATCTTAGCTAATGATTTTCAAATGCATGGAACACTTAGGATTCCATAGAAACCTTTTAGGACCTTGGGAGGGGGCCGGCAGCAAGTAGTGTCAGCGGAAATCAGTGACAATGAATGGGCTGCCAAAGTGTTTTTTTTTTTTTTAAAGAAGAGAAGTATTTGTTTAGCTTAAAGAAGTATTTTTTCATTAGTACTCATTTTTTTAATTCTTTATTTTGTGGTGGTGGTGGGGGTCTTTGTTAAGGTACACAGGCTTCTCTAGCAGTGACTGGCAGGGTTAGTTGCCACTTGTGGGCTTGGTTGCCTCGAGGCATATGATATGGGGCCTTCATTCCCCACCCAGGGATCAAACCTGCATCCCCCACGTTGGAAAGTAGATTCTTAACCACTGGACCACCAGGGAAATTCCTCGTTGTACTCATCAGTAACAAGGTTCTAATAATACTTGTCTTCTCTTGTGGCTCAGATGGTAAAGAGTCTGTGTGCAATGCAGAAGACCAGGGTTCAATCCCTGGGTCAGGAAGATACTCTGGAGAAGAAAATGACAACCCACTACAGTATTCTTGCCTGGAAAATCCCATGGATGGAGAAGCCTGGTGGGCAACAGTCCACGAGGTCACAAAGAGTCAGACATGACTGAGTGACTTCATTTTCACTTAAACGTACTTGAGATGACAAGATACCCAGTTCAGAAGATTACATTTCCCACCCTCCATCACACAGATGAAGTTCTAGCCAATGAGATGTCAGCAGAAATATTACATGAGACTTTGAAGGACGTTGAAATGTAGAACCATCCTTGGTTCCTCCTTGCTTCCTCTGCTCTGGCTTGGAATGTGGAGGTGATGGCTGGACTTCCAGCCCTCACCTCGAGCTCTGGGGGACCTTGGAGACAGAAGCTGTGCAATGAAGATGAAGCAATTTAAAGTAAAAAACTTCAGTTGAGATGACAGTAGGGAGCCATCATACTACAGCAGTCCCATACAGCCTGTCTCCAGATTTATTTTAAATGAGTAAAACATAAAATTCTGTCCAGTACTCATTTCTGTCAGTTACAACCAAAGGCAGTTCCTAGTGCTAAACCTCATTTAACATATAAAAAAGTCAGAGGTCCTAAGAATTGCCTTTGAGGAGTCAATTTTAAAGAATTTAAACATTTATCCACTGTTCTTTTTGTAATCCCAGTTTGAGTAACTTCCTAACCATCTAGGTGTTCTTAATAAAGAAATGGTGCCCATATATAAACATGTGTTCATATTTCAAAGCAAATTTTACAGCAAATACAGAGAATTTTTAGAAGTATTTCTGTGAAATTAAACCATACAAGGTTATTTTCAGAAGCCAGTTCATTTAGCTGACCATGAAAATAAAAATGTAAGTTGAAATAACTTAAAGATTATAGTAAAAAGTACTATTACATTAAATCAATATATTTTTATTTTTGGATAAAGCCTCACAAAAAACTTTAGAAGAAATGGTTATAAACTGCCCATTAAAATTAGCTATACAGTTAAAAAAACAGAAGGAAAATACATAGTGTTGTTTAAAAGAGAAAGTATTCAAACAAGGGACTGCTGTGAATACATCTTTTTTCCAAGGATATTGAAAGAGATTTTGAGTTTGGTTTTGAAGTGAGGATTATGACAAAGAGAATTTCTAGTAAATATACTTGCTCATCTATCAGGATGAAAGCGTTTGTCTTCATTTCACATTATGTAATGCCTATGAATCCCTTTTATTCATAAAATACATAAAAAGCATATGTAAAATATAGGAAAAATAAAAAATTAAATCCCTTCTACCTTATATTTCACCAAAAAAATGGCCAATAAGCTCCAAGAAAATGGCCAGTCAAGTTCCAAGCCTTTCTGTTTTGTTTTGATTTTGCTCTGAGAGATTGTTTGAAGGAACATTTACATCTCTAGATCAAAGTTTCTTAACCTTGGCACTCCTGACATTTGGACCAGATGCTTCCTTGGGTGAAGCTGTCCTGTGCTTTGCAAGATGTTTAGCATCATCTCTGGCCTCTACCCACAAGATACCATTAGCAATGCTCCCCACACAGTCGTGATCATCAAAAATGTCTACAGGCATTACTGACAGTCCCATATGGGGAACAGACACTCTCCACTGTTTCAGCTGTGTTTTAATCAGAGGCTTCTCTGGTGGCTCAGATGGTAAAGAGTCTCCTGAGATGCAGGAGACCTGGGTTCGATCCCTGGGTCAGCAAGATCCCCTGGAGAAGGGAATGACATCCCACTCCAGTATTCTTGCCTGGAAAATCCCGTGGACAGAGGAGACTGGTGGGCTATAATCCATGGGGTCCCAAAGAGTTGGGCACACTGAACAACTAACACTTTCACTTTCACTTTATTTTAATCAAAGGTTAGAGAGCTTGCCTGATGCTAAGCATGTTGGAAGCAGGGAAAGAAAGAAAGAATAAGCCCTCTTTCTGCTAATTTTGTACAACTCCTTCTCTTAGAGGAGTTAGATAAAAGAGATGAACTAGAGAAGCTCTCCAGCCATGTGCTTTTCTCATGCAAAGGCCCCTGCTTCTCTGCTCAGGCTGTGACAATTTTGTGTTTCTAATGGCCAGGTTGTCCTGGGCATGGTTACTGCAAAGAAACCGTCTTCCTGCTGGCAACTGGTTTCTACCTACTGCCCTTTGTTTCCTTCCCTTTGGCCTCGAGTGCATTTTCCAGTGAGGAACAAAATAAGGTCTGAATATTATAGAGGAGAGGACTTCTATCATCTGGTGGTCCAGATGATAAAAAATCTGCCTGCAATGCAGGAGACCCAGGTTCAATCCTTGGGTCAGGAAGAGCCTCTGGAAAAGAGAATGGTTACCCACTCTCCAGTATTCTTGCCTGCAGAATTCCATGGACAGAGGAGCCTGGCAGGCTACAGTCCATGAGGTTGCAAAGACTCAGACACAACTGAGCGACTCACAGTTTCTTCTAATTGTAGAGGAAGGACTTCCCTCGTGGTCCAATGACTAATACTCTGCACTCCCAAGACAAGGGGCCCAGGTTTGATCCCTCATCAGGGAACTAGATCTCATATGCTATCACAACTTAAAATCCCTGAGTGCTGCAACTAAGACCAAGTGGAGCGAAATGAATAAATAAAATATTTTTTTTTAAATAAATATTGTGGAGAAGGAAAAACCCTCCTCTACCCTTCTAGGCTCTTCTGGCTGACCTAAGAATGAAATTGACATGAGAGAGATGAATAGGAGAAAATCAAATTTAATTACATGCATCCATGAGAGAGATAGATATAGAAATGTGTTCAGTCACTAAGTCATGTCCAACTCTTTGCAGCCCCATGAACTATAGCTTGCCAGGCCCCTGTGTCCAGAGAATCTTCCAGGCAAGAATACTGGAGTGGGTTGCCATTTCTTACTCCAGGGAGATATAAATATAGATAGCCCTAAGTCTCTCCTACTTAAATAAATTAATAATTCTTAGTGAAAGTGAAAGTTGCTCAGTCGTGTCCAACTTTTTGTGACACCGTGGACTATACAGTCCAAGGAATTCTTCAGGCCAGAATATTGGAGTGGGTAGCCTATCCCTTCTCCAGCGGATCTTCTCAACCCAGGAATCGGACCAGGGTCTCCTACATTGCAGGCAGATTCTTTACCAACTGAGCTATCTCTCACCTTACTCTCTGGCTTTGGATTATATTGGCCTTCTCTTCGTTTTTCAAATTGACCACGCTCTCATCCCCCAAAGGCATGTTGCTCTTTCTTTTTTTCTTTTAAAACATTTTGTTGTTGTTGTTTGTTTTAAAGTATTAATTTTTTAGATGCCCCTAATCTTATTTTTTGGAAAAGACCCTGATGCTGGGAAAGATTGAGGGCAGGAGGAGAAGAGGGTGATAGAGGATGAGATGGTGGGATGGCATCACTGGCTCAATGGATATGAGTCTGACCAAACTCCAGGTGATGTTGAAGGACAGCAAAGCTTGGTGTGTTGCAGTTCATGAGGCTGCAAAGAGTCAGACAAGACTTAGTGACTAAACAAAAACAACAACAATTTTATTTTGTTTTATTTTATTTTATTTTATTTTTGGCAGAGCTGTACAGCATGTGGCATGTGGGATTTTAGTTCCCTGACCAGGGATTGAACCCTGCGTGGGAATGCAGAGTCTTAACCACTGGACCACCAGGAAGGCCCAAAAGGCATGTTGTTTTCTCTGTCTGGAATGCTCCCCTTGTGGTTGTCATCTCAACTTGGATTCATCTTCAGATCTCCACTCAACATTACTCGTCAGGAAGTTTCTCCTGGCATCTCACTGTTCATGGGACTCATCTGATATCTGCTCTCAAAAAACCATGCTCCCTTTGCTTCATGTAATTACATACCCATCAGTCAATGTGATGACTTCTCTGGATTATGAACTTCATGAAGGCAGGGACCTCATCTGTTTTTGATCTCCATTTTACTTCAAGGTCAGTATTTTTGGAAAGAAAAATGAATGAATCAAAAATAAAAAGAAAATTGCTTTCCCATACTGAGTTTGCCTTTCCTCATGATTGATAGTTTTAACATACTGACTTTTTTATTTTTGTGAAATCTAATGTGTTCATCTTTTCTACTTTAAGGCCATTTTTAGAATGGCCTTTGCCACCCCAAGATTACATAAATATTCACCAAAATTTTCTTCCAGTACTTTCATGGTTTCATTTGCAAGATTCAGTTCTTAAATCCGTCTAGAGTTTATTTCTGAAAGAAATGAAATAGTGCCAGCTATTTTGTTTAGAGTCAATTTCTCCTAAGTTGAAAACTTCAGCTATATCCAGTAGTATGATACCATTAAAGATAACAGGATTTGGAATCAGAAGTCCTGGATTTAAGTTCAGCTGCCCCACTTGCTCACTGTGCAAGTGTTAGCAAGTCATTTAATCTCTTTGAGAGTTATCAGAAAGCTTTATGGGAGGAAGACTCACAGGAAGAGGCAGTTCTGTAATTCTCATGAACAAGATGACCATTAAGGAGGCAAGGAAGGGGAAGGATAACCTAGTGGTTAAGAGTGTGGGCTTGAGTCAGACTGGGTGTCAGTCGCTATGCTTCTCACTTTATCATCTGTAAAGTAGAATTTTAAAATTAAAAATTGAAACCTTCTTTACACGGTGTATTGTAAGGGCTATATAAATCAATGAATGTAAAGCATGTAGACCAGTGTCAGATCTTAGTAGCAATAAATAATAAGCCAAGGTGCTCATAGACAGAGATGCCATTATTTCAGTAAGGATAATGGAGATGTCATTTTCATACTCCCTTGAGGAAACTAGGAGAGTATGTTGTCAAAGTGTACTCCACAACAAGCTGCTCGTCGGACCAGTAAAGAAATGAAACCTCCGTTTATTGGCAATCCAAAGTCAACTCTCTCCCAAGTCTAATTTCATTTTCTTCTTGCAGAACTATTGTCTGTATATCTTTTTGTTTTTTGGTTTTTTTTTTGTTGTTGGGTTTTGTTTTTGTTTTTTGGTGGCACTGTGTGGCATGCAGGATCTTAGTTTCCCAACCAGGCATCCAACCCATAACTTCTGTATTGGGAGCTTGGAGTCCTAATCACTGACTGCCAGGGAAGTCCCTGTATATTTTTAATACAAGCAGAATAACTTCTAATGTTTTTCAGTTTTAAGATAGTATGCTTAGTAAATTCAGTAAATTGTTATGTCAGAGTTTATAAAAACCAATTCCTTTGATATGGACACATTTTAATAATGTCACTGGATATGAGTATCTTTGGAAAAGAACTGATAAATGTGTCACATAGTGTCAGTGAGCAAGTGAATATGCCCAATCATAATGAATCTTTCCATTACCATTCTGATCCCCCAAAATGCAGGAGTAACTGGGGAGGTGGCATGTTTTAACTGCACAGTAGCACAGAATAATAAACATGAAATCACCATTTTCACTTTCCCTTTCCTTTCTGAATATTTCCTTCAGCTATAGACCATGATACAGCCTAACCTCACATCAGAACAGTAATGCGCAAGCCAAGATATATGGTGTCCAAAAATCGATTTCAATGATGAATGGAATCATGTCTCTTTCATTGAATTAAAAATAAGGGATTTATTACTTGCACAGAATTTTACACTCTAGCTCATTTGGAATAGCTCATCATTTTACAGTTTGTCACATAACTAGATAGCATCAGTCATTCAAATAAGGAAAAAATAAATCATTTTATTGGTTTTGTTTTGGAGGTTTTTGTTTTATTTTTGTGGGGAAAAAATGTTTTTATTTTCTGACATGTTCACTTATATAGTAGAAACATCTTCAACTGACAAGTTCACACAGAGAATTCAGGTGTTCATTTGACATCAATGATTATAAATACAGTTTGGTAATTTTCTAACATTATAAAATCTAATTTTATGTTACATTGTATATAATACATTATACATCTAATATAGTAAAATTTATAATCAGAAATCTCATTAAAATTTTTTCTATAATGTATTGAATCAGAGAAGCAGCAGTTACTGGAAACTTAAAGATAGAATTATTTTTTTTTCCACCTATATCTACCCGCCTTCTCCATCACCAGTTCAGTAAGTGGGGATGGAGGTAGAGTGGGAGGCAGGGGTGGGTCATCAGTGTATTCTCTACTACATAGTTAAAAAAAGCAACCCAGGAGCTTCCCCAGTGGTTGAGAATCCACCTACCAATGCAAGAGGCACAGATTGATCCCTGGTCCAGGCAGATCCCATATGCCAAGGGGCAACAAAACCTGTGTGCCACAACTACTGAGCCTTCACTCTAGAGCCCGTGCTCTGCAAAAAGAGAAGGGAACCTCAATGAGAAGGCTACACACTGCAACTAGAGAGCAGACCCCACTCGCTGCAACTAGAGAAAGCCCACATGCAGCAACGAATACCCAGAATAGCCAGAAATACAATAAATAAATAGATAACTTAAAAAAAACAAAAAGGCAGCCCAGGCTCCTCTTCTCTGACTCTCTCATGCCCAGCCACCTCTGGAGGTGTGCATACCCAACTCTTGCTGCCGCGTCTGCCCCAACCATGTCTCTGATCCTTTTCTTCTGGCCACTGGGTATATATAACTCAAGTCAGCTCTTCAGTAAGGGCCAGTTTTCTTAAATGCAGAGGCAGGAGTCAAATGTCCCATTTGCTCTTGGGTTCAAGCCAGAATCTCCAGTCTAGGGTTGGCAATAGCAAAACTGATGTTTTGAGGCCCCCTGCAATCCCACCCACTTTTGCCAATTTGTGTTTCTTCTCTGCATATCGGAAGCCAAAGAGAGAAAGTCATGCTTCACTGGGACTTGTGCTCTCGTGTTATAATATGGTCAGAGTTTGTGCAATCCATAGCACCAGGCAGAACCCTCATGATTAATGTGACTAGCAAAGCAGTGAAATGTCTCTTTACTACATGAGCTGAAATTTCTATTTCACATGGAAACAAAACACTGCCACGATCCAATCCATTTTCAAGTTTTCATATCTTGAATAGAATGATCTGCAGTAGCAGAAAATCTGTTTTAATTTCTGTTTTATGCCTGCATGCTAAGTCGCTTCAGTCGTGTCTGACTCTTTGCGACCCTATGGACCGCAGCCTGCCAAGCTTCTCTGTCCATGGGATTCTCCAGGCAAGAATACTGGAGTGGGTTGCCATTTCCTTCTCCAGGGAATCTTCCCGACCCAGGGATCAAACCCGTGTCTCCTGCATTGGAAGGTGTGTTCTTTACCAGTAGCATCATCTCTGAAGCTGATATAGGAATCAGATCCTGTTCGGGGAATGTTTACCTAAAACAGGGGGAACAAGAACAAAATCACTGATTTACTTCCACTGGGGGAGAGGGGGAGGGAATTAACAAAACGCTTAATTTTCTTTCATAATTGTTCTCTCTTGAGTTTTTCTCAGTTTGATGGGTGGGGGGGAGTTCTCAGATGGGATGTTAGTGCTTTTTAATTTTAGATAAGAAAAGGAGTTACTGTTTTTTTAAAAACAACTCCAGGTCATACACTATTATCCCATTTCAGAATTTTGTATGGTTTTACTGATGACTTCAGGGAACTGTCAACCCATGGGTCAAGGATTGGTGTCTGGATCAATATCACACCCTCTAAGATGCCAAGTGTCACTAATATGCTCCATAGACCTGGGTCAGGACTGGCAGGATTTATTGTTTTTATTATTTTTACTGTTTACTTGAGGATACTATTCATTTCGCTGGGAGCAGGAAATAATTACATTTTGCCAGTTTTATTAGTCTCTTCGGGGCATAAGAAATTACCACAAACTTGGTGACTTTAAACAACCAAAATTTATTCTGTCACAGTTCTGGAGACTAGAAGTTTAAAATTAAGGTGTCCACAGGGCCATGCTCACTCCAAAATTCCAGGGAAGAATCCTTCATTGTCTCTTCAAGCTTCTAGTAGCTCCAGGCTTTCTCAGTTTGTGTCCCCGTAATTCTGGTCACTGCCTGTCTTCACATGTTTTCTAGGCTCTGTGTTGGAAGGCTCTTGTTCCATCTAGTCTCTTGTCATTGGATTTAGGGCCCATCTGTACCCAGGAGGATCTCATTTTGAGATCGTAAATTACATCTGCAAAAACTTTTTTTCCAAATAAGGTCACACTTACAGGTTCTTTTAACATGCCACCATTGGACCCATTACACCAGGTATGTAAGAAGAAGAGGATGTGGAAGCCTGAGTCAGCTGGTTCTGTATTTCTGATGTCTTTTAAGGATTTCAAGCCCCTTAAGGATCACACTGCTGAAGTGGATGAACCTAGAGCCTGTTATACAGTGAAGTAACTCAGAAAGAGGAGAAACGATTTTCATTTATTAAAGCACATATATGGAATCTAGAAAAAAAACGGCACTGATGAACCTATTTGCAGGACAGGAGTAGAGATGCATAGAGAACAGACTTATGGACACAGAGGGGAAGAAGGGGGGCAAATTAAGAAAGCAGCACTGACATATACACACCACCATGTGTCAAATAGATCGCTACCGGGAGGCTGCTGTACAGCACAGGGAGCTCAGCTCGGCGCTCTGTGATGACCTAGAGGGGTGGGATGGATGGGTGGGAGGGAGGCTCAAGACAGGGGGATATATTATGTGTATACACATGGCTTTTGTGTCCATGGGGTCATAACAGAGCTGGAAACAACTTAGTGACCAAACAACAATCATCTCCAAGCTACATAGGGCTTCCCAGGTGATACAGTGATAGAATCCACCTGTCAATGCAGGAAACACAAGAGATGCAGGTGCAGCCCCCGAGGTTGGGAAGATCCCCTGAAGGAGGAAATGGCAACCCACTCCAGTATTCTTTCCTGGGAAATCCCTACCAGGTTACAGTCCTTGAGGTTGCAAAGAGTCAGACACAACTTAGCGACTGAGCACACACATGGCTGATTCAATTTGTTGTACAGCAGAAACTAACACAACATTGTAAAGCAAATACCTTCCAATTAAAAAAAATTTACACAAGTATTTTAATGATGGACTTACAGTTGGAAAAATATCCTCAACTATCCACTACTAAGAAAGAATAACAAATAAAATTTGGTTACATTTTTTTTTATCACAATGCCTTTCAAAGCTTCCCAGCAGGTTCTATCACAAATCTGGCTTTTGCCTAGTGTGGAGAAGAAGATACACTGATTTAAGAAAGAGACATTTGAAGAAGTCTTATAAGTCATTCTGTACGTTCTTCCACCAAAACTCCACTAGTGAGTGTTCAATAAAGATTTCATGAAACTAAACCTACCAATATAATTAATACAACTTCCTTCATTATCCCTTCCAGTTCAAATTACCATCCTGCTTAAACCTAACATCTACCTTCCCCTCTTATTCCCAAGTATTGACCAAAGTACTCACGTACCTCATATTAAATTCATGACCATCACCAACAAATTGACATTAAACACTGATCAGCCATCCTACCTCACTTTCCTCACTCTCCACCTTCTAGAACTATTTTATATCTTTTACTTAATCATCAAATAAATATTATCAGCACTCATAATTGGTAATCTTGCTTCTCAATGTATTGATGAAATTGAAACAATCTTCCCATCCTCAAATTAGTAATTCAGTTCAGTTCAGTTCAATCACTCAGTCGTGTCCAAATCTTTGTGACCCCATGAATCGCAGCATGCCTGGCCTCCCTGTCCATCACCAACTCCTGGAGTTCACTCAGATTCACGTCCATCGAGTCAGTGATGCCATCCAGCCATCTCATCCTCTTTCATCCCCTTCTCCTCCTGCCCCCAATCCCTCCCAGCGTCAGAGTCTTTTCCAATGAGTCAACTCTTCGCATGAGGTGGCCAAAGTACTGGAGTTTCAGCTTCAGCATCACTCCTTCCAAAGAAATCCCAGGGCTGCTCTCCCTCAGAATGGACTGGTTGTTTCTCCTTGCAGTCCAAGGGACTCTCAAGAGTCTTCTCCAACACCACAGTTCAAAAGCATCAGTTCTTTGGTGCTCAGCCTTCTTCACAGTCCAACTCTCACATCCATACATGACCACAGGAAAAAACAGAGCCTTGACTAGTCTGAAATGCAGAGACATTACTTTGTTGGCAAAGTAATGTCTCTGCTTTTGAATATGCTATCTAGGTTGCTCATAACTTTTTTTCCAAGGAGTAAGCATCTTGTAATTTCATGGCTGCAGTCACCATCTGCAGTGATTTTGGAGCCCCCCAGAATAAAGTCTAACACTGTTTCCACTGTTTCCCCATCTATTTCCCATGAAGTGATGTGACTGGGCACCATGATCTTAATTTCTGAATGTTGAGCTTTAAGCCAACTTTTTGACTCTCTACTTTCACTTTCATCAAGAGGCTTTTTAGTTCCTCTTCACTTTCTGCCATAAGGGTGGTGTCATCTGCATATCTGAGGTTATTGATATTTCTCCCAGCAATCTTGATTCCAGCTTGTGTTTCTTCCAGTCCAGCATTTCTCATGATATACTCTGCAGATAACTTACATAAGCAGGGTGACAATATACAGTCTTGATGTACTCCTTTTCCTATTTGAAACCAGTCTATTGTTCCATGTCCAGTTCTAACTGTTGCTTCCTGACCTGCATACAGATTTCTCAAGAGGCAGCTCAGGTGGTCTGGTATTCCCGTTTCTTTCAGAATTGTCCACAGTTTATTGTGATCCACACAGTCAAAGGCTTTGGCATAGTCAATAAAGCAGAAATAGATGTTTTTCTGGAACTCTCTTGCTTTTTCCATGATCCAGCGGATGTTGGCAATTTGATCTCTGGTTCCTCTGCCTTTTCTAAAACCAGCTTGAACATCAGGAAGTTCACAGTTCACGTACTGCTGAAGCCTGGCTTGGAGAATTTTGAGCATTACTTTACTATGTGAGCATGTGAGATGAGTGCAATTATGCAGTAGTTTGAGCATTCTTTGCATTGCCTTTCTTTGGAATTGGAATGAAAACTGACCTTTTCCAGTCCTGTGGCCACTGTTGAGTTTTCCAAATTTGCTGGCATATTGAGCGCAGCACTTTCACAGCATCATCTTTCAGGATTTGAAATAGCTCAACTGGAATTCCATCACCTCCACTAGGTTTGTTCGTAGTGATGCTTTCTAAGGCCCACTTGACTTCACATTCCAAGATGTCTGGCTCTAGGTGAGTGATCACACCATCGTGATTATCTGGGTTGTGAAGATCTTTTTTGTACAGTTCTTCTGTGTATTCTTTCCAGGAGGGCCTAGAGGAGCTATCCTATGTTGAAGGTCAGGAGGGGTGGTGGTGAGGAGATACCCTTTGTCCAAGGTAAGAAGCAGTGGCCGCACTTTGCTGGAGCAGCCATGAAGAGATACCCCACGCCCAAGGTAAGAGAAACCAAAGTAAGATGGTAGGTGTTGCAAGAGGGCATAAGAGGGCAGACACACTGTAACCATACTCACAGAAAACTAGTCAATCTAATCACACTAGGACCACAGCCTTGTCTAACTCAATGAAACTAAGCCATGCCCGCAGGGCAACCCAAGACGGGCGGGTCATGGTGGAGAGGTCTGACAGAATGTGGTCCACTGGAGAAGGGAATGGTAAACCACTTCAGTATTCTTGCCTTGAGAACCCCATGAACAGTATGAAAAGGCAAAATCACAGGATACTGAAAGAGGAACTCCCCAGGTTGGTAGATGCCCAATATGCTACTGGAGATCAGTGGAGAAATAACTCCAGAAAGAATGAAGGGATGGAGCCAAAGCAAAAACAATACCCAGCTATGGATGTGACTGGTGATAGAAGCAAGGTCCCATGCTATAAAGAGCAATATTGCATAGGAACCTGGAATGTCAGGTCCATGAATCAAGGCAAATTGGAAGTGGTCAAACAAGAGATGGCAAGAGTGAATGTCAACATTCTAGGAATCAGTGAACTAAAATGGACTGGAATGGGTGAATTTAACTCTGATGACCATTCTATCTACTACTGCAGGCAGGAATCCCTCAGAAGAAATGGAGTAGCCATCATGGTCAACAAAAGAGTCTGAAATGCAGTACTTGGATGCAATCTCAAAAATGACAGAATGACCTCTGTTTGTCTCCAAGGCAAACCATTCAATATCACAGTTATCCAAGTCTATGCCCCAACCAGTAATGCTGAAGAAGCTGAAGCTGAACGGTTCTATGAAGACCTACAGGACCTTTTAGAACTGACACCCAAAAAAGGTGTCCTTTTTATAGGGGACTGGAATGCAAAAGTAGGAAGTCAAGAAACACCTGGAGTAACAGGCAAATTTGGCCTTGGAATGCGGAATGAAGCAGGGCAAAGACTAATAGAGTTTTGCCAAGAAAATGCACTGGTCATAGCAAACACCCTCTTCCAACAACACAAGAGAAGACTCTACACATGGACATCACCAGATGGTCAACACCGAAATTAGATTGATTATATTCTTTGCAGCCAAAGATGGAGAAGCTCTATACAGTCAACAAAAACAAGACCGGGAGCTGACTGTGGCTCAAATCATGGACTCCTTATTACCAAATTCAGACTCAAATTGAATAAAGTAGGGAAAACTGCTAGACCATTCAGGTATGACCTAAATCAAATCCCTTATGATTATACAGTGGAAGTGAGAAATAGATTTAAGGGCCTAGATCTGATAGACAGAGTGCCTGATGAACTATGGAATGAGGTTCGTGACATTGTACAGGAGACAGGGATCAAGACCATCCCCATGGAAAAGAAATGCAAAAAAGCAAAAAGGCTGTCTGGGGAGGGTTTACAAATAGTTGTGAAAAGAAGAGAGGCAAAAAACAAAGTAGAAAAGGAAAGATATAAGCATCTGAATGCAGAGTTCCAAAGAATAGCAAGCAGAGATAAGAAAGCCTTCTTCAGGGATCAATGCAAAGAAATAGAGGAAAAGAACAGAATGGGAAAGACTAGAGATCTCTTCAAATTAGTAATTAGCTGACATCTATATCCAAAATCTCTGTCTATCTCTGCCTTTCCTCTTTTAATGTTTTCCTATCAGACACCACTACTTTTGGATAGCTTCTCATAACTCCTTCTGAAAGAACTCACTCTGGCAATGAGCTCTTCTTCCTATCATCAGCTCTCCTCCATGAATCATTCCCATTTTTATGTATCAGCCCCACTAGTACCTAGGTTTGTTGCTGTTTATTTGCTAAGTCATGCCTGACTCTTTGGGACTCCATGGACTGCAGCATGCCGGGCTTCCCTGTTCTTCATTATCTCCTGGAGTTTGCTCAGACTCATGTCCATTGAGTTGGTGATGCCATCCAACTATCTCATCCTCTGCCACCCCTTCTTTTGCCTTCAATCTTTCCTAGCATCAGAGTCTCTTCCAGTGAGTTGGCCCTTTGCATCAGATGGCCAGACTTTTGGAGCCTCAGCTTCAGTGTCAGACCTTCTAATGAATATTCAAGGTTGATTTCCTTTAGGATTGACTGGTTTGATCTCCTTGCAGTCCAAGAGACTCTCAAGAGTCTTCTCCAGCATCACAATTGGAAAGCATCAATTCTTTGGCACTTGCTCAGCCTTTATGGTCCAACTCTCATATTCATGCAAGACTACTGGAAAAACCATAGCTTTGACTATACAGGCCTTTGTTGGCCAAATATCCAAGTATGTGATAGCAACTCCAATATGTTATGAGAAAACTTTTCCTTGGCCTGAAAACTCTTATCTATTTGGTGATTTCTTCTCCTTTCCCCTTTTCAGCAATTCTTTTTCATTTTTCAACACATTTTCTTTGGATTTCATTTCTTATTACTCTATGGACTCTACCCATGGTTAAGTTCAAAACTCCTTCATGTTGTCTTTTTCATTGGTTATCTCTGCATCTTAAACTTCCTTAAATTTACTTGAAAAATTTTCCTGTTATTTGTTGATTTCTGCACTCTTTTTAAAAAACTATATCAGTAATTCTTTTTTTCTCTCTCTCTTTTTTATATCCAACGTATGCAGAAATAAAATCCTGTGGAGAATCTACCTACCTCAGTTTTCAACTTGGGGGACTGATTTTTTTAAATATTGGAGAGCTGTTAAATTATGTATGTATCTACTTTAGCAACATCATTTAAATATCCCTATTAATATAAATTCTATGTATCATACAAAATAGTCATTGGGTTTTAAAATCTACCAGAATAATGAATAATTATCTTTTAAAATTGGGAGGACCTCTGTATCCTTAGAGGTGATTAAAGCCTGATATTTTGCACAAATTAAATTGTTAAACTATTTCTTTGGAGCAAAAGGGTCTAAATATAAATCTAATCATGCACATTGGTATAACCCTTTATAGTTTTCAAGGAAATTTTACATCCATTATTTTATTTGATCCTTACAAACGCCCTGTAATATACTGGTATTTATCTAATTTACATAAACAGGAAGAAAGAGACTCAGAGCATATAGGACTCACCTGTGAAAAAATAAGTGTAAGCGCTAGTCACTCAGACATGTCCAACTCTTTGCAACTCCATAGAGTCCACCAAGGCCCTCTGTCCATGGGATTCTCCAGGCAAGAATACTGGTGTGAGTAGCCATTCCCTTCCCCAGCAGATCTTCCTGACCC
This sequence comes from Oryx dammah, assembly GCF_014754425.2. NCBI lineage: Eukaryota > Metazoa > Chordata > Mammalia > Artiodactyla > Bovidae > Oryx > Oryx dammah. Next base: position 72,719,708 of record NW_024070185.1, on the reverse strand, counting down.
AGGGACTGAACCCAGAACTCCTACATTGTGGGCAGATTCTTTACTATCTGAGCCACGAGGGAAGCCCATATGATTCACCTAACACTCTCCAACTAGTACTCGACTTAAACCCATGGTCATTATGCCAGTGGCTCAACCTGGAGTGCACATTATAATCACCTGGGGAGCTTTGATAAATCTTGAAACTCGGGCTGGACCCCACACCAATTAAATCAGAATCTCAGGGGGTGAAAACAAGGCATCAGTATTTTTGAAAATTCTCCAGGTAATTTTAGTGCACAGCTAAGTCTGAGAACCAATAGATTACCTGTCCTTTCTGAAGGAGTGCTGTCTCTCCAACTCCCTATGCTCTCCCCTTCAAAATGGATTTAAAAAAGAAAAAAGGATTTTTACTTCAACTTAAAGGAGAAGATGACCCTCTTGGGGCCAAGTTTCTTACAGTATAGATATCAGCCATTTATAAGGGAAAAACAGAATAAAGAAACAATATCAGTCATGTTAGATATATAACTTTCCCTGAAGCCTCTGATAGATGTTTCTACATCTGTCTTATTTTTTTTTTAACCATACCACATAGTCACGCAGGATCTTAGTTCTCAACCAGGGATCAAACCCACTCTCCCTGCAGTGAAATCATAGAGTCTTAACCATCAGCCTTCTAGGGAAGTCCTTCTACATCTGTATTGACTGGAAGATAAAAGGTATCAAAAAAAGTATACAGTGTGATTTATAGTAAGCCTCGAAGCATTTGAGCCTATCTCATAGGTTTTCACACATCACATGGACTTTCGTATTCAAATTTACATTTAAATATCTTATGAATATCATCATCTTCTTACTCTCTCTAAAGGAATTACAAATGTGACTCTGACAATATAGCTTACCTATGTCTTTTTAATAACTGGCAATAACATTAGAATGGTTTGAGAAAGAGCTTAAGTATCTTAACAGGTCCTAGAAATGTATCCAATATATGTAAGGTCTGAGAACTGTTGGTTGTAAAGTAATTTTTAAATTTATCCCCTTGGCTCTGAGGCTGAACTGGAAATTGGCAGTTATTCTTCTATGACAATGAGATAGCTCTGCCCCTAAGCATGCGCTGGGGAGGGACAATGTTGGTAAATTGTAAACCAGCGTCTCACTGCAGTCTTTCAATTATTAAGAGAGCATTTTTCTTGCAAAGTTGGACTGTGAATGAAAAGTAAATAAAAAATAAACATTCACAGAGTACAAGTATATTCCAAGACTGATAGCAATATTATTGAAAGAAAAAGAGTATAAGAACTAACTTAAAAATATTTAAAATGATAATCAGGTCTTAAGAATATAAGGTTTATTGTTACATTTTATTCTGAAACAATTGGTTCAGTTTGCTATATGTAGAAATGGGAATGTAATTTTTAAATTTTTTAAAAGTTATTTATTTGTTTATTTTGGGCTCTGGGTCTTCGTTGCTGCCCGCAGGCTTTCTCTAGTTGTGGTAGGCAGGCTTCTCATTGTGTTGGCTTCTCTTGTTGCAGAGCGCAAGCTCCAGGTGTGCATGCTTGTTGCTCCGCAATATGTGGGATCTTCCCAGATCAGGAATCAAACTGGTGTCCTCTGCACTGTAAGGCATTCTTAACCACTGGACCACCCGGGAAGCCCTGGGGATGTCATTTTTAAATTTACACAAAGCCTAAAGAGTTTGCTTCTTAATTTTCTCAGCACATAAAGAATAGAATGAAATCATTTTTTATGTTGTTACTGAACTAGTTTTCATTGCTATGTTTTAAGTGAAATATATTTAGTTATGATGGCTTAGGCGAGTGATTATATGGAAGTTGTCAGAGACCAGTATTCTGACCATTTACTTATCTCTAGATATTACACTAAAATGGCCATGTCACCTCAGCTTTGGGGAGAAAATATGGCAAAGCAGTAGAGCATAAATAATATAATGGCAGATTTTGAGCTAGGAGAACAGCAATTTCTGCAATTTAATCTCAAACTGGTCTTCACCAGATCTGTAACTTGTATAAATGACAAGTTATCTTTGTAGCAGATTTATATGTGTATGTCTCTGTGTATGTGTGTGCTGTGCTTAGTCACTCAGTCCTGTCTGACTCTTTACGAGCCCATGGACTATAGTTTGCCAGACTCTTCTGTCCATGGGGATTCTCCAGGCAAGAATACTGGAGTTAGTTGCCATGCCTCCTCCAGAGGATCTTCCCAATCCAGGGATCAAACCCATGTCTCCCGCTTTGCAGGTGGGTTCTTTACGAGCTGAGGTACCTGGGAAGCCCATATCTATCTTATGAAGAGAAAAATATATATTTACCAGTTTAAAAAACTAAAAAGAGGTAACATAGTAATGAATATACTTAAATTGACTGTTTATTGGATATAAAGAATAGCACTATGTTAGAAAATAGATTGCAAAGGGGACCAAGATAGTGGGTACCTGGGAAGCCCATATATATACATATATATGACAAATATATATTTACTACTTTAAAAAAACTAAAAACAGATAATATAGTAATGAATACACATAAATTGATCATTTATTGGATATAAAGAGTAGCACTATGTTACTTAAGAAAATAGATTGGAAAGGTGACCAAGAGAGTGGAGTAGGAAGACCCTGAACTCCTCAACTCTCACAGGCACACCAAAATCACAACAATTTACTGAGCAACGATCTACAAGAACAACCTGAAGATTAGCAGCAAACATTTTCCCACAACTGAAGATATAAAGAAAGAGCCACAATCAGATGTGAAAGGTGGGGGGGGCAAGGCAGTAGAGAAGTAATATGATGAAGACCTAGACCTCTGGGTAGGAATCCCACAAATGGGAGGATAATCACAGTTGCAAAGGTTCTCCCCAAGGAGGAAGAAGGTGTGGAGAAGGGGGACCCTTGTGCACTGTTGGTGTGAATGTAAATTGGTGCAGCCACTATATAGTATAGAGAGTCCTCAAAAACTTAAAGGTAACAGTGCCATATGACCCAGTAGTTCACCCGTGGATATTACCTGAAGAAAGAGAAAACACCAATTTGAAAGATACGTGCATGCTAATGTTCACTGCAGCACTGTTCACAATAGCCAAGATATGGGAGTGACATAAGTGTCTGTGTGTGTGTGTGTGTGAACTCAGTCACTCAGTCTTGTCCAACTCTTTGTGACCCCATGGATTGTAGCCTGACAGACTCCTCTGTCCATGGGATTCTCCAGGCCAGAGTACTAGAGTGGGTAGCCATTCCCTTCTACAAGGGATCTTCCCAGCACAGGGATTGAACCCAGATTTCCTGAATTGCAAGGCAGATTCTTCACCATCTGAGCTACCAGGGAAGCCCCCCTCATTGTCCCTTTAATCCATGCACACTCGCTAGAATTTAAGCTTTGTCAAAGCAGGGAAAACCTCAGCACCTACAATGATACCCAGAGTACAGCAGCCAAAAAAAAAAAAAAAAAGTGTAGAGTAATTGAATGGATGGATAAATGTGAGATATTCTGAAGGACTAGAGGGCTCTCATTTCTGAAAACAGAAAAAGTCCTTCTGGACATAGTGATGTCTGTAGACAAAGGAACAATGACTAGTCAAGGGTACCATGTATCTGGAATACACTGACCCACCTGGACAGTCTGGGACATGTCTGATGTTTGTGTGATCCATAAAACCCTGGAGGGTCAAGTCCACAGAAATCTTGTGATTTTTCTGATGCAGTTCCCTCAGGGGAGACAATTAAGATTTGAAAGGTGAAATGACTTGCTGAATTCACATAGCAACCAGGGGAGACAATAGGCTTTCAGATTCCTGGTTCAAGTATCTCCACATATATCCATATCCCCCAGCCTACTTGCTATGGACTAAAATTGTGTTCCCTCAAATTAATATGTTGAAGCCCTAAACCCTCAATGTGACTATAATTGGAGACAGAGCCCCTAAGGATGTAATTCAAATAAAATGAGGTCATAGGCTGTTCTGATAAAATTTGTACCCTGATCAGAAGAGACTTTTGTGACCCCATGGACTATACCCCACCAGGCTCCACTGTTCATAAGGAGTATTCCAGGCAAGAATACTGGAGTGAGTTGTCATTCCCTTCTCCAGGGGATCTTTCTGACCCAGGGATTAAACCCAGATCTCCTGCATTGCAGGCAGATTCTTAACCATCTGAACCCCCAAAGAAGCCCCTATATGAAGAGACAGCAGAGAGCGTGTTCTCTTGCTCACTTCCCCATACACATTGAGCAAGGACCCTGTGAGCACACAGTGAGATGGTGGCTGTCTGTAAGCCAGGAAGAGAGCCTTCACCAAGAACTGAACCCTGAGCACCTTGACCATAAAATTTCCCAGCCTCCAGAACTCTGAGAAAATAGATTTCTGTCTCTTAAGCCACTCAATTTAGAGTATTCTGTCATGGCACTGAGCTAAGACACTGCCATCCTTTCTCAGTCAGTGCCTTTAGATAAAACCAGCATCAAACTGCTAATCTACATCTCTGGGTGACTGTGTCAGTCACTTAGAAGGGAATAAGGAATAAACAGGGAAGTGGATTATAAATAATATCTTTAGCCAGCTCACATTCTTAGACATAGTCTTCACAGGTGATACACTCAAATAATTCAGTGGCTTCGACTTGATGTTTATAACAGCCGTCAGAACTCTATCTATGTGAACATTTCAGAAGAGATTCAAACTGTCTTCTCCTATTATCTTGTTCTTTGGGAACAAGCTGCATGTGAAGCTGGGGGCCGGGACAGTCAGGGGAAGACAAGCTGCTATTTTCTTTTTCAGTCTATCAGTTTCCCTGGGTAATGCATCCAGCGTGAAAGCAATGAAGCATGGATTCCACTTGTAATGATATAGACCCAAGCATATTAACCCAATTATTTTATTAAATTACTTACAGAAAATTTCTCTTATCTGGTGCTCTAATATCACCTTTTTCTTCCTAGAACTCAAAAAGAAAACTGGAGACTTAAAGTCTTATTTTAGAAGAATCCCTGACAGCAAAAATATCGATATTTAAAGCCTGAGTTTGGAGGCAAGAAAGTGGGAGAAATTGAATTAGAATTCAATTCATCTCACCCATGGTTTATAAAATGTAAATGATATGCAAAGCACTGGTTATGGTGTTGAAAATGCAAGAAAACCTAAGACTTGCTCTGTGGTCTGGTTAGAGATACGTATAAGATTCAGCAGAAAGCATTCAGAAGCAATGTGGAGACCAGACAAGATGTGATATGTGTACAAATATCAAATGGCTTCTCCCCATTTAGATTCCTATCTAAATGACCTAAATGACAATAAAGATTATGAAAAGATATTCAGTGCTATAGTTCCAGGAATGATTTTATATACCAGAAACCTTGAGGAAATCATTCAGATATAGCAAGATAGGGAGATAGGATTAGATTAAAATAAAGAATCATCGGGCTTCCCTGGCAGCTCAGTGGTGTAAAGTCCATCTGGCAGTTTCCTTCTCTCAGTTCCATCCCTGGTCCAGGAAGATCCCACATGCCACAAAGCATGAAGCCTGGGAGCCGTAACTACTGAAGGCTGTGTGTCTAGAGCCCATGCTCTGCAACAAGAGAAGCCAGCCTCAGTGAGAAGCCCACACACCGCACTAGAGAGTAGTCCTCTCTTGCCACAACTAGAGAAGAGCCCACACAGCAACCGAGACCCAGGACAGCCCAAAATAAATAAATTAATTAATTTTTTAAAAAGCAAGAATCATTGACTACAATGCTGTCTGCCCAGAAAGTAAGAGGAAGAGAATCCAGCAAAACTACTATAATATCTTAGGATGCAAAGGAGCAAAGGAGCGAGGATTCATACCAACAGGCTGTAGGGTAATGTGGAGAGAGACGGTGATGTCTTACCTCCACCATTCAATATCCAATGTCATGTTGAAGAGCTGGGTGAATCATCTCCATTCTACCAGCCCATGTGGAACATCCTTCTGATCTGGAACCAGGTAGAAGGTACATACTTGGGGCAAGCATCAGGGGATCTGGTTCTCTAGGGATTCAACACAGGGAGGGTTCCTGCTGAGATGCCTTCCAGGACTGGGTCAGGCTTCCATATGCTGTTTGGTGCCTGACATTGAAGAGGGAATGGAGATGTGTCAGCAGGCTACTGCCGCAAAGTAAACCAGAGAAAAGCTGAGTTCCCCTGTCTCCCTTCCACTAGACTGAGAGATTGAAGAAGAGATAGAGTCACCCAATCTTAGACGAAGCACGCACATATACACACACAAAATCATGAATTCCTAACTCTACGAGCTAATCTTGAGCAAATATGGACCTCCCTCCTAAAGGAACAATAAACAGAAAAGCCATTTAAACCATCATATTTCATAGCAAGAGGAACAAATGTCAGCTTCTGACATCCACAGGTATTATCAGAAGGAGGGACATTTTAAAGCAATTGTGTAATTTTTTTCTATTTCTTATGGTCTGTTTTGGCCCTGTGTCCAACTTTAGCATTTAATGCCCTCCACCCCCATCAGAGCTGATTCTTCTTGCATCTTTTCCTTCTCTCAGTAATTCATGTGTTCATCTTCACTGATTTCCCAGGAAGCATTCCATAGTGGTTCAGCTCACAGTAGTAGTAACCTTTTTTATTCACATCAAAAGAATAGAAACCTTTAACCAAAGCATTTTATCAAAACAGAGCATTGCAGATATGCACCTCTGGTGTTGTTGTCTTATTTCAAAGCAGTAGATGCCACAGGACTTCTTTTTAACAATGACTGAAAATAGAGTTGATTCCACTTTCACAGCTTATTATTTTCATTGTGAAAGTAATTAAATATGACACTGGAGATGAACAATGAAGTGTATAATAATATGATACTCCAAACTAATCTTAGTTGAAGATAAACACTGCCCCTCTCAGTTGGCATAAGAACTAAAACCCAGTGACAGAGCACTGAAATAACAAACCAAGTCAGATACTTAAATGCACTGGAATCACCAAACCACTGGGTCACCTTCAAAGTCATCTTTAAGCCAAACCTTCTTAGGCAGCCTGCAATCTGTGGCTGATAAACATTAGTAATTGTACATCCATTCCCTGTGCAGAGCCAGTTGAGGGCTATGCCAAGGTGGACAGCATTTAACAGATGAGAAAACTGAGGTTGAATAGCCTGTTGCTTCTCACACAGTTAATGAATGTTATGCTAGAATTGGGCTTTTTTGTGTGTGATTATACCTTCCCCTAGATCAGCTCTTCATATACCCTGATGGCAGCAAAACATTTTTTCACTTCTGTCAAAACTCTTAAAATATATTTTGTAAACTTTACAATATTCTACCATGCAAATAGTCCATGATTTGCTCATGCATTCCTGAATCATTGGGTATTTGTTTTTCTAATGTTTTGCTATTAAGTAAATATTGGAAGCAACAGTCTATATAAAATATTTTGCCTGAACTCCCTTCTGGAAGGTAGGATCTGACTAAGGGTTGGCTTTCAGGAGCCAGGGAACAAAAATGAAAACAGTGTAGGGCTAGTCTTTAGCCACTGACCACGGAGTCAGGAGACTGCTGCCAGAGGCAAGCGATCTTCAAGAACTGAACGGGCTGCCAAACCAAGCATCAGTCCAAAAAAAGACAGAGAAAAGGTAAAACCACACCCATGACAATGGGGTTATAAGTGGGAATGTGTATGTTCTCATGCAGCCGTGTCCAGCTCTTTGGGACCCCATGGACTGTAACCCACCAGGCTGCTCTATCCATGGAATTCTCCAGGCAAGAATACTGGAGTGGATTGCCATTTCCTTCTCCAGGGGATCTTCCCGCCTCAGAGATGGAACCTGGGTGAGACAAACCAAGCAGGTACAGGAGAGAGATACCACGCGGATCCTTGAAACATTATGCTGCCTGTAATACCCCAGTGGCAGACGGAAAGAACTTGGCAAACCACGTACCCGATGTTAAGTTTCTGTCTGAAATGTCTCATGCCTTCTTCTAAATTCAAAAGGCAGAGAACTGAAATTATATCCCACGTGGGAAAGGAGGAAAACCAGAAACACAAGTAAATACTACAAAAGACTATCACAGATAATCTATTACAGTGCAGACACCTAGAGGTTTTCAATAGTAAATGTATGTATAAAACATTATACAGTCTTATATGTAAGAATCTCAAACAAGTGAAAATGAGAACAAATATGTTATCATTTTAACAGTAATAACTTAAGATGATCATATTATTGGTGGCCTTTTTCTGCTTCTTTATGTGTTATTAATTTTATATAACATGTCTGCTGCTACTGCTGCTAAGTCACTTCAGTCGTGTCCAACTCTGTGCGACCCCATAGATGGCAGCCCACCAGGCTCCCCCGTCCCTGGGATTCTCCAGGCAAGAACACTGGAGTGGGTTGCCATTTCCTTCTCCAATGCGTGAAAGTGAAGTTGCTCAGTCGTGTCTGACTTAGCGACCCCATGGACTGCAGCCTACCAGGCTCCTCCGTCCATGGGATTTTCCAGGCAAGAGTACTGGAGTGGGGTGCCATTGCCTTCTCCGTATAACAGGTCTAGGTTACTGTTAAAACGAGCAAGACTAATATTTATTGCTGTTTATGCCTAGCTATTTTAATCAAGTTTTAAAATTCTGTTAACCACAGCTCTTGTCTGGAAAATCCCATAGAGAGAGGAGCCTGGTGGGCTGCAGTCCATGGAGTTGCTAAGAGTCGGACACGACTGAGAGACTTCACTTTCACTTTTCACTTTCATGCATTGGAGAAGGAAATGGCAACCCGCTCCAGTGTTCTTGCCTGGAGAATCCCAGGGACGGGGGAGCCTGGTGGGCTGCCGTCTATGGGGTCGCACAGAGTTGGACACAACTGAAGCGACTTAGCAAGCAAGCAAGCATGTGTTATTAATTTTATATAACATGTCTAGGTTACTGTTAAAACGAGCAAGACTAATATTTATTACTGTTTATGCCTAGCTATTTTAATCAAGTTTTAAAATTCTATTAACCACAACTCTGGAAGGTCAGCTGTTTGGATGATGAAATCATAACCAGGGTACAACTAGTAGGGGAACAAAAAGGATATACAAATTGTAAGCAGAAAAACAAGTAAAAAGGTAAGCAGACTTTGTATAGCTAGCATTAAAGATATGAATGTTCATTTTGAATTGATGAAATGAATAAAGAGAAAGAAAAACTTTTCTCTTTATTCTACATATCCATATGACAAAATTAATATCTGCAGAGAGCTGAGTGGCAGGCAGGATTAACAGTGAGTACAGTGGGTCTTATCAGGAACTTTGAGAAATGGGAAGGCAATTCCTGGGTGTTTCATTTATCTTAAATACAGATGTATTAACCTAAGTGTAAGCGTCCCCAGTAAACTGATATATAAACAAAAAAAGATTTAAATGTTCAATTGATAGCAAATGTCAAAATATAGGAGTAACAATGTGTATTGCAAGTAACATTGTCATAAGATACTACTAATGAGACTCTTGTCTAATGAACAACCTATTTCCAAATTGTTTGATCAAAGTTTAAAGTCTTCCCCAGATCTCATCTTCTTCATGTTCAATACAATCAAAAACATTATAGTCTTTGGTTAAAATATACTTAAGCATATCAAAAACCATAGCTTTTGTAGTGGAAAAAAGTAGCTGTTTTTAAAAATTCTCCTAAGACTGAAGAAAACTCTAAGCTTTTATCAAATAAAATATAAACTCATTTTAATGATATTGCAGATCTAATGTCCTCTGTTAAATTTTCCCCATTCAGCAAAGAGAACATTTTATTTCTGTCTCTTTTTGCAGTTATCAGTCACTGACCTTGCACCCCAGTCTGACTCCCTGAAGAACTGTGACCCCAAAGTCTGGGGATGGGAGCTGGCTGCTTTGAGTCACACTGTCTGAGCCAAAGATGTCAGTTTTGTGCTGTTTTGTTTCTTACTGAGAATAGGGTTATCGGAGAGAGGATGCTGAGTTAAATGGGGCTTATAAACCAACCCAAGGCAGCATAATATTGTACTTCTGCTATTGAAGAAAATGCAGGCTAATAGCTTATTTGCCATCAAGATTTTTATTTTCTTCAACAAATTAATGTCATTAAAAAAGATGAAGGAGGTTTCTTGGTATTAAAGAGAATTTTAAAGCACAACCCAGTGAAATGTGTGGACTCCAAGTGCAATAGAAAATATCTTGGCTACACAGGGAAATTTAAAGGCATGTCCAACTCTTGGACACATGACCCCATGGACTGTAGTCCAACAGGCTCCTCTGTCCATGGAATTCTCCAGGCAAGAATACTAGAGTGGGTTGCCATGCCCTCTTCCAGGGGATCTTTCCCACCCAGGGATCAAATCTGAGTCTCCTGCATTGCACGCAGATTCTTTACCACTGAGTCACCAGGGAAGCCTGCGAGAATTTAGGCAGCTTATAAGATTACAAAACGCCTAAAATAGGAGCAATAACATAAAAGTTAAGACTCTGAGAAAGAAAGCCAAGTGTTCTTAGGCCCTTTATTGTTTCAGAGGAGGGTAAAACGATCGATTAATATTAGACTTTAATATGTATACAAGCTGAATTTCTAGAGTAACTACTAAAATAATAGTTTTAAAGTGCATATATTCCAAACTAAGGGAAGAAATAAATGGAACAATATAGTGAAGACAAAAGTCAAGAAAAACGTACTACCAGTGGGGCAAATGGGAAGTACACACTAAGATCTTTTGAAAGTTCACCAACTTGAATGACTTGTCTAAACTCTGGGATTTCAGTAAAAGAAAAGTTTTTTTTTTTTTTCTCTGTCATTTTTTGGTGAGATGTACTTAACTTTTTTTTTAATTTTTATTTTTACTTTATTTTACTTTACAATACTGTATTGGTTTTGCCATACAATGACATAAATCCACCACAGGTGTACATGAGTTCACAAACATGAACCCCCCTCCCACCTCCCACCCCATATCATCTCTCTGGATCATCCCTGTGCACCAGCCCCAAGCATCCTGTATCCTGCATCAAACAAAAGAGACACAGATATGTAGAACGGACTTTTGGCCTCTGAGGGAGAGGGAGAGGGTGGGATGATTTGGGAGAATGGCATTGAAACATGTATACTATCATGTAAGAAACGAATTGCCAGTCTATGTTTGATGCAGAATAAAAGAAAAGTTTTTCTGACTCAATTTTGGTTGTCAAATGATCTGTGATTATGGGAGAGAAAGAAACAAAATCATCCAGTTATCTCAAGACTTGAACTTGAGGAGTCCTGATGCATTAGACCAAGGTGATCTCAACCAAGTTCTACTTAGCCAGGACAGTGAGGTCTCTGAAATACAATTTCATTGAGAAAAGTGGAGTACAGTCTCAGAAGGAAGATTCAAGATAAGAACCAAAGGTTCCATGTAAAAGGATTCATTTCTTCAGTGGGGCTGATCCTGGAAGATCCTTCAGATCAAACGCACTGTTAGTGCTTCTAACCTTGGAAAACTAGCTGAGAATGAGAGCTTCATAGGAGCATCATGGAATGAACCTGGTACTCATCTGCCCTCAGAGGACTTTGACAGCATATGTATTAGTGGTTATTGCTGGTTATGAATTACTCCCCAAAATTTGTGTCTGAAGGCAACAAATACTTCTTATCTGTTAGTATCTGTGATGAAATTAGGAGGTATGGCATTTGAGATTTAGAGGAGGTCATCCAGGCGGAGCCCTCGTGGTGGGATTCGTGTCCTTAAAAGAAGAGAGAGCAGAGCCTCTCCATCTCTTCACCACGTAATGACACAGCAAGTAGGAGGCTGTGTGCAACTCAAGGAGCGGGGTCTTCCAAGACACTGAATCAGCTGGCACTTTGATCTTGGACTTCCCACCCTCTAGAACTGTGAGAAATAAATGTCTGTTTCAACCACACATCCACGGTGTTTGGTTACAGCAACCCAGACAGACTAAGACTCATGAATTGGCTCATTTAATCCTCACAATGACTCGGTGAAGATGTGTTACTGCTGTACATTTCACCACAGAAGGAAAAAGAGGCACAGAGAGGTTAAACAACTTATCCAAGATCATAAAGCTAGTAAATAAACTTCCTGGGCATTCAAACCCACGAAGTCTGGTCACAGACCCCAGGCTTTCATCCACTCATTCCACTGAGTGGACAACAGTGTGAGCAACAGAATGGACACCAGGGTCCTCCCTTAAGAAAGCTGTTGGAGTTTTGGAAAATTTGGAGTGAAGCAAGAAGTCAGATTTATCTGACTTCCTTCCAGTACAGCAGGTGGGCGCTTGAGCAAGTGTTAACCTGAAAAACAAAAAGATCCAAAAACATCTATAACATCTGTTCCTATAAAGGCAAAGAGTTATGAAGTGCTTTGCTCCAGTTTTTCAGTGATTTTCTGACTCTGGGGGTGTTTATCTTCTTTGGATTGAGCTGCATATTTGGGTAGCTAGGTAGGTTTCAGGGACCAGGGAGACTGAAAAATCCCAGGAAAGGCATCTATGGTTCTTACTGAACCCCACAAATATTAGCTCAAAGAAAGTCCTCAGAAGACAGCCGCTTTCCTTAATGGCTTTTGGTGGTGGCAGTTCATCCTTTTCCTGTACTCACCTTGAAAGTATGTAATAGACAAGCCTTGCCTTACACTGACAGCCTACCATAAAAATGAGTTGGGACCAATTGACTTGCGTTGATATAATCTAAAAGCAAAGATTTTTCACTTAGCACCTCTGAATCTCTTCCTCTTCAAAGAATATTGTCTTCCAGATGCCCCCACCCTTGAAGTCATGGTCCATCCGTCAGTGGCCATCGCTGTGTCTCCCCATAGTCCAAGCCGTTTGCAGCACAGCGTGGGATGAGCTTTCTCACAAACTAGGATTTTCTCACAAACTCAGATGGTAAAGAATCTGCCTACATTGCAGGAGATCCAGGTTCAATCCCTGGGTCAGGAAGATCCCCTAGAGAAGGGGGTGGCAACCCATTCCAGTATTTTTACCTGGAGAATTCTTACCTGGAGATGGACAGAAGAGCCTGGTGGGCTACAGTGCATGGCGTCACAGTCAGACATGACTGAGTGATTAGCACTTTCACTTTCAAAGTCAAGGGAGCCCTCCTCGAGATGCCTTCGCATAAACCGAAGTTTTCATTGGCCTGAAAGGAGAATGACTATTTCCATTTAAGCTTGGCCTGGCATCAACACTTTTTGCTTCTCTGGTTTTGAGACCACTGCTTCCTCTGCCAATTTCTCATAATTCATCTGGAAGCCTGGGACAACTCAAAATGCCCTGATAGCCAAAGAAGCTCTAGAGCATGAGAGAGTAATTCTGTAAGCATCAGTCAGCAACATCCAGTTTAAAGGGAAGCAAATGCTCCTTCTGGAATCTCTGAGTACAGAGGGAAAACAAATTGCAATGGGTTGGGTTGGTATTGGTGATTCTTTTGCTCCAGGATAAATAAAGTAGAAGATGTGCCATCTGAAAAGGAGTGAACAAAATGGGGAAGTGAAAAAGCAGAGGCAGTCTGTAATGGCAGGAGATAACACTTATTTTTCTTGGGCTCCAAAATCACTGCAGATGGTGATTGCAACCTTGAAATTAAAAGATGTTTGCTCCTTGAAAGAAAAGCTATGACCAATCTAGACAGCATATTAAAAGACAGAGGCACTACTTTGCTGACAAAAGTCTATCTAGGTAAATCTATGCTTTTTCCAGTGGTCATGTATGGATGTGAGATTTGGACTATAAAGAAAGCTGAGCACCAAAGAATTGATGCTTTTGAACTGTGGTGTTGAAGAAGACTTTTGAGAGTCCCTTGCACTGCAAGGAAATCAAACCAGTCAATCTTAAAGGAAATCAGTCCTGAATATTCATTGGAAGGACTGATGCTGAAACTGAAACTCCAATACTTTGGCCACCTTATGAGAAGAACTGACTCATTGGAAGAGACCCCGATGCTGGGAAAGATTGAAAGCAGGAGGAGAAGGGGAAGACAGAGGATGACATGGTTGGATGGCATTACTGACTCAATGGACATGAGTTTGAGCAAGGTCCTGGAGTTTGTGATGGACAGGGAAGCCTGGGGTACTGCAGTCCATGGGGTCAAAAACATTTGGACACAATTGAACTGAACTGAACTGAAAACTTAGTTGCATGAGTCAGAACAAGGGGCAAAGAGGGGTGGGAGTAATTAGGAGATTGCGATTGACACATATACACTATTGATACCTCATATAAAACAGATAACTAATGAGAACCTACTGTATTGCATGGGGAACTCTACCCAGTGCTCAATGGTGACCTAAATGGAAAGAATATCCAAAAAAGAGGGGATATATGTATACATAAAGCTGATTCACTTGACTGTACAGCAGAAACTAACACAACATTGCAAAACAATACTCCATGAAAAGTAATTTTTAAAAAACTAAAAAATTCTTAAGAGTATATATGTGTGTATGTATAACTGATTCACTTTGCTGAACACAACATTGTAAATCAGTTGTACGCCAATAAAAATGTTAAAAAATATATTTCAAATAGAAGGAAACTTTTTCAGCTCCCCGATTCCCCCTGCATTCTTTCACACAATTGCTCAGGATAAGAATACGAAAATGAGAAAATGACCTGTTTTTATGTTCATTATTTTAAAATGCTCCTTAAGCTACCACCATCATGTAGAGTTCTAAGCCAGACGTTTCAGAACATTATTGGATATTCAGAAATAAAGAATGACTCCAAAATTGCTCCTATCCTCACCCAAAAGCACACAGCCAACCTGTCATTGAGGCAAAAGCCTAGGGAAAAGCCAGCCCCTATTCTGCTGGGGTCTAGTTCCTTAGCCAAGGAAGTTACACAGGTCCATTTCTAGAGACTTTCTAGGGAGTACAGGCCAGAGGGCCCTGAAAATACTCAAGACTATCCTTCTCCCAAATTCTATTTTTTTAATATAAATTTATTTATTTTAATTGGAGGCCAATTACTTTACAATATTGTATTGGTTTTGCCATACATCAACATGAATTCGCCATGGATGTACACATGTTCCTCATCCTGAACCCCCCTCCCTCCTCCCTCCCCATACCATCCCTCTGGGTCATCCCAGTGCACCAGCCCCAAGCATCCTGTATTATGCATCGAACCTGGACTGGCAATTCATTTCACATATGATATACATGTTTCAAAGCCATTCTCCCAAATCATCCCACCCTCGCCCTCTCCCACAGAGTCCAAAAGACTATTCTATACATCTGTGTCTCTTTTGCTATCTCGCATACAGGGTTATCATTACCATCTTTCTAAATTCCATATATATGTGTTAGTATACTGTATTGGCGTTTTTCTTTCTGACTTACTTCACTCTATATAATAGGCTCCAGTTTCATCCACCTCATTAGAACTGATTCAAATGTATTCTTTTTAATGGCTGAGTAATATTCCATTGTGTATATGTACCACAACTTCCTTATCCATTCATCTGCTGATGGACATCTAGGTCGCTTCCATGTCCTCGCTATTATAAACAGTGTTGCGATGAACATTGGGGTACACATGTCTCTTTCAATTCTGGTTTCCTTGGTGTGTATGCCCAGCAGTGGGATTTCTGGGTCGTATGGCAGTTCTATTTCCAGTTTTTTAAGGAATCTCCACACTGTTCTCCATAGTGGCTGTACGAGTTTGCATTCCCACCAACAGTGTAACAGGGTTCCCTTTTTTCCACACTCTCTCCAGCATTTATTGCTTGTAGACTTTTTGATAGCAGCCATTCTGACCGATGTGAGATGGTACCTCATTGTGGTTTTGATTTGCATTTCTCTGATAATGAGTGATGTTGAGCATCTTTTCATGTGTTTGTTAGCCATCTGTATGTCTTCTTTGGAGAAATGTTTGTTTAGGTCTTTGGCCCATTTTTTGACTGAGTCATTTATTTTTCTGGAATTGAGCTGCAGGGGTTGCTTGTATATTTTTGAGATGTATTGAAAATTTCATTAAAATTGAAAAATAAAAGCCATATGATTATCTCATTAGATGGAGAGAAAGCCTTTGACAAAATTCAACATCCATTTACAAAAAATCCTCCCAAACTCTTAAACCTAGAGAAACATTTGACAGAAAAGCAGGAGCCTCCGGGCATGTCGAATACCAACCATACCATAAAATAGGGATCAGCACAGTTTGTTGTAAAGGACCAAATAAATAGTTTAGGCTTTGCAGGTCACATAACAGTTGCAATTTTTTCTCTGCTTCGCTTGTTTTTACAAACCTTAAAAATACAAAAACATTCTTAGCAGGAGGGCACCTACAAAAAATCAGTGCAGGAACAAGATGTAGGTCATGGGTCAAGTTCACCAATCCTTGCAAAAGGTCAAATGGATGCTCTTTTACTTTGATGATACCTCCAAACCAACAGTAAATTTATTTTTTGTGGACCTTTTCTTATTAAAATATGTTAAGGATTTAGGTTCTGAAAACCTAGGTTTCTATTGCTAAGACATTGTGTGATTGGGTCAGCTCATTTGACTTCTTAAATTGCAGTTACATCATCTTAAAAATATGGGCAATAAATGAGTATCTTATATTTGGCTGTTCAGATTCCCCAGTGACAAAACATATGTCAAAGTTCTTTGTAAACTATAAACTCTATTTAAAATTTAGCTATTATTACTCGATGTTATTGAACTCTTAGGAAATAGAATCAGTCTGATGACATTATGGTTTAGTTTGTATATATACAGCCCCAATGATAGAGTGTGGGAAAAGTCCCAAAGAAGTATTTGGTTTGAATCATAAATTATTAGAAAGCTTCAAACTTTTCTTAGAAGCTATTATTTTGTTTATGTGGGAAGTTACTTGTATGGAAAAGAAGCTGTGGCTTTTTAAACCTTCCACATTCAAAGGAGAAAAACCACAAAAGAAAAACAAAATATTTTTCTAAAAACTATTTGCAGAGATTTGTTTTCAAATGCCAAAAATGCTATCCTCCAGAAGTTAAAATCAGCAAGGATCTGTTTCTTTAGAAAAAGAGAAATTCAAAATTTTGCTACAAATTAATATAGTATATTATATAATATATAAGGAGACAAATAGACATATTATATATGAAGAAATATATAAGGATATAATATATAAGGAGAAAAGACAGATTTAAGTAAATGGTGTTGGCTGATTGCAACCACAGTGCTACCTTGTCTAATACATTGAGGAATTGAACAGCTAGTAAATGTTACCAAATTTGGCAACAAACAAAACAAAAAGTGAATTTATGTTCTACCCATGTGCCTCTTAAGGTATTTCTCCCCCAACAAAAGTTATATAAGAACATCAACAAACTGTCATAAATAGTGATAGCAAATAGTGTGTCCATTTACAAAATGTGTATACAAATTATCTCTAATGCTTCCATCTTTCTTTTCAATTCTTTGTATTTGACTCTAGAAGACACTTAAAGAAAAAAAGCCTCAAACTTTTGGTATTTTATTCTCCCAGCTCTTTATTAATTTCTAGCTCCTCTTCCATGTCCCACCTTGAAAACATGAGCATTTGCCAACATTTTTTGATTGACCCAACTGTCTCCTCAGCTCCATCCTCCAGACAACAAAATCACTCATAAATAGTTGCCTAAAACACTTATTCCTGTTAGATTATAAGGTCCATGAAGCAGGAACTTTTCTTTTCTGCTAATATCTCTGTAAGGAATTTGGAACCCAGCTCATGATAATAACGTTCAGTGTTTTAATCACTGCTGTTAACCACCATACTCTGAAGAACTGTATTCTGCCACAAAGCTCACTAGCAACATCAACTTCATCATATTCAAACCACACTTCCAACATTTATCAGCCTTCTCATAAATCTTCTCCTCCTGATTTCATAAATGTCACCAACTATTTCTCAGTGACTTAGAGGTATTTCTTTTCATCAAGTGGCAATTTAATTGCTATGTTATGGTCAATTCTGTCTTTTGCAGGGGAAGCTTCTAATAGGCATAGGGTGACCAAATAGTGCCACATATAAACGAGACAATGTTTCTATTAAAGTATGGTTGATTTACTCTGTTGTGTTAATTAACGCTGCACAGCAAAGTGAATCAATTATACACACATACATTCTTATTTTTTAGTACTCTTTTCCATTATGGAAATTTCCATTGTTGCAGAGGTTTATTGGAAAGCACTAGTCTAGAAGCTTGAGAAGAAATAAACTAATGCTATATGCAATAATAAGGTGACTCTCATAATGTACGATTGATACTAAATACAAATATATATATATGGGACTCCAATCATATAAATGTAAAAAATAGGCAAAATTAACCTCTGGTCTTAGAAGCCAGTATAGTTGTTAATTTGGGGAAGGAAAGAGATGGTAATAATTGGGACTCCAATCATATAAATGTAAAAAATAGGCAAAATTAACCTCTGGTCTTAGAAGCCAGTGTAGTTGTTAATTTTGGGAAGGAAAGAGATGGACTCCAATCACATAAATGTAAAAAATAGGCAAAATTAACCTCTGATCTTAGAAGCCAGTATAGTTGTTAATTTTGGGAAGGAAAGGGATGGTAATAATTAGGAGTGAGCATGAAAGGTCCTCCTGGGATTCTGGTAAGGATAGATTTCTTAGTCAGGATGTTTCCTTTGTGAGTATTCTAGCTAGCTGTACAGTAATGATTTTATTGGTTGTTTTTTTTCTTCACATTTTATCCCTCAATGAAAATTTTATTTTATTTATTTATTTTTTTAATTTTACTTTACAATTCTGTATTGGTTTTGCCATACATTGACATGAATCCACCACGGGTGTACATGAAAATTTTATTTTAAAGAAAACTAATAAGAAAACAATATCAGATAACTCAATAGGAATTTCAAAAACAGACCTGAACACTGCACAAAAAAGATAGTCAACCAATAAATATATAAAAAGTTTCTCAAATTCATTAGTAATCAGGAAAAATGCAAACTAAAGCCACAATAAGCTATTTCTACATACACACCAAGATGGTTAAAATTAAGAAGACTGACAATAGACATGCTTGTACCTCTGATAGGAATGTAACTAGTACAACTACTTTGCAAAAGTATGCATCAATATATACTAAAGTAGAACACCTTTAATTTATACTTTGCCCTAAGATCCAGTAATTCCATTTCTAGGAAATATATCCAATGGAAATTCTGGCCATGTGCACCAAAAATCTTCACATGAAGTTCATTGCAAGATTATTGGTAATAGTTGAACACCTGTGGCAGATTCATGTTGATGTATGGCAAAACCAATACAATATTGTAAAGTAATTAGCCTCCAATTAAAATAAATAAATTTAAATAAAAAAGAAAAGATAATAAAATATTAGCTTGTTTATACACTTAAATACTATTAATATAAAGCAGCATCAATAAATGATCCATATGATATATATGAAAAGCATGATTGAATCCCATAAATGTAATCCTGAACTAAAGAAGCTAGACATGATTGAATATATATTGTATGATTTAAATAAAATTCAAAAATAAACATAAGTATAAAGTTAGACATTGAGATAGTGATTACCTTTAGGAAAGAATGTAATTACCGATGAAAGAGACTGTGAGGAATTGGAAGTGCTCTTGTTCAGAATCTCGGTGATTGTGATAATCCATCAAGTTGCACATTTACAGTTGGTGCACTTTTCTGAACCTGTGTTTTGTTTCAATTTTTAAAGTTTAAATGAAGAATAACAGATGGAAATTGTTCAGAAATAATCACTCTGAAAAGACACCATAGTACTCAACAGAATGGAAACAAATTTACATTTTTATGAAAATGCAGAACATAAAAGGTAAAAATAAAAACTACTAGGGAGATAAAAGATTACACACAAATGCCAGTTAGACTGATAGCAAAATTATCAGCAGCAAAAAATGAGTAATAGCATAAAAGAATTAATCTTCTAAATACTAAAGAGAAAAATCAATGTTAACTTAGAATTTTATCACCAATAAAACTATCTTTCAATAGTAAATGTGAAATAAAAATGTACTTGAATTTGCAAAATCTTCAAATAACAGATTTCCTAATTTATTTATACTGTCCCAGAGAACAGAAAAAGAGGGAGAGCCAGATATCATTTTTTTGGTGAGTACAATTATAATTTCAAAGCAGAATAGATAAAATATTAGAAAAGAAAATCATAATCCAATCTTACTGGTAAATAGCACTAGGAAAAATTATGAATAAATTACCAAAAAATGGAATTTAAAGTATATAAAAGAAAATATTATATTAGGACTAAGTAGTACTCATAAATTAAGAGCAGAAAAATATTCAATATAAAAATCAATCTATGTAATTCACCATATTAATAAATTAAAAATGAAAAATCATAAAACCTTAAAAGTGAGAAGAATTTTTAAAAGCCACTTAGCAAATTAGAAATAGATGGGAACCAATTTAACAAATTATTAGCAAAAGATATACAAACATCATCCTAACTATTGGAAGTCAAATCAAATAAGGAAAAGACACTATTTATAATAAGAACAAGAAATATAAGTTATCTAAAAATTACTAACCAAAGTCAGGCCAGATGTTTATGAAAAAAATTTTTTTCAATTATTAAAAAATATATTTTGAGTAAGAGGAGAAATAGAACTATTATAAATATGTTAATTCTCTACAATCTAACTCTTGCAATTACAACTAAAATTCTGGTAAGATTTCTGTTGAAAATCAATGAACTCATTAAAATTCAAATGACATTTCTAACTTCTGGAAATAGTGGAGTATTTTGTCATAGCAATCCTGCATATAACAATTATAAATTCTGGATTATCTATATATACATGTGCATATGCACACTGTGTATGTGTGTGTGTACAGACATACCCAGACAGACATACACAGTTTATTCACATTCATGGTAGTTATGTTCTATACAGTCACTGCAAACACTGAGTTAGTGAGTATGGAACCGTTTCTGGGAAATTCAGGGTTAGGTTCCTTCAAGCCTCTGGTCACATTTTCATCAGCTGACCAATGTGAATCAGCTGGAAAACAAAAACTATATATTATCTACAGTGACAAAATAATATAAATTTGTCTGACTTTTCAGAAACGACAAAGGTTAGACAGTAGAACATATATACTCCAGAAAATAATTTTAGTGTGTTACACATTTTACAATATTTGCTCCCAATTAAAGTTATACTTTAATCTTGCCCTTTTGTATCTTTTATCAAACTGCAAAGTATTGAATATTGATGGAAATTTGTCAATTTTTTTCAAAAATTCTATTCTTTATGTTTTATTTAAGAATTCATATGTATATATAAATTCATGAGGTGTTTTCCTTTAACTATCTGTGACTGGAAGAAATGACAACATATATTACAAAGGGCTGACATCCTTGATATATATGTCAATTTTGTACCCCAGTAAACAGACACCACAGTTCAAAAGCATCAGTTCTTCGGTGCTCAGCTTTCTTCACAGTCCAACTCTCATATCCATACATGACCACTGGAAAAAGCATAGCCTTGACTAGACGAACCTTTGTTGGCAAAGTAATGTCTCTGCTTTTGAATATGCTGTCTAGGTTAGTCATAACTTTCCTTCCAAGGAGTAAGGGTCTTTTAATTTCATGGCTGCAATCACCATCTGCAGTGATTTTGGAGCCCAAAAAAATAAGGTCTGACACTGTTTCCACTGTTTCCCCATCTATTTCCCATGAAGTGATGGGACCAGATGCCATGATCTTCGTTTTCTGAATGTTTGAACTTTAAGCCAACTTTTTCACTCTCCTCTTTAACTTTCATCAAGAGGCATTTTAGTTCCTCTTCACTTTCTGCCATAAGGATGCTGTCATCTGCATATCTGAGGTTATTGATATTTCTCCCAGCAATCTTGATTCCAGCTTGTCCTTTATCCAGCCCAGCGTTTCTCATGATGTACACTGCATAAAAGTTAAATAAGCAGGGTGACAATATACAGCCTTGGCGTACTCCTTTTCCTATTTGGAACCAGTCTGTTGCTCCATGTCCAGTTCTAACTGTTGCTTCCTGACCTG
Organism: Oryx dammah; assembly: GCF_014754425.2. NCBI lineage: Eukaryota > Metazoa > Chordata > Mammalia > Artiodactyla > Bovidae > Oryx > Oryx dammah. The sequence goes on along the minus strand of NW_024070185.1, from coordinate 72,697,700 downwards.
CATACAGATTTCTCAAGAGGCAGGTCAGGTGGTCTGGTATTTCCCATCTCAATTTTCCACATTTTGTTGTGATCCACACAGTCAAAGGCTTTGGCATAGTCCATAAAGCAGAAATGTTGGACTGTGAAGAAAGCTGAGCACCGAAGAATTGATGCTTTTGAACTGTGGCGTTGGAGAAGACTCTTGAGAGTCCCTTGGACTGCAAGGAGATCCAACGAGTCCATCCTAAAGGAGGTCAGTCCTGGGTATTCACTGGGAGGACTGATGCTGAAGCTGAAACTCCAATGCTTTGGCCACCTCATGCGAAGAGTTGACTCATTGTAAAAGACACTGATGCTGGGAGGGATTGGGGGCAGGAGGAGAAGGGGACGACAGAGGATGAGATGGTTGGATGGCATCACTGACTAGATGGACTTGAGTTTGGGTAAACTCCAGGAGTTGGTGATGGACAGGGAGGCCTGGCGTGCTGCAATTCATGGGGTCACAAAGAGTCGGACACGACTAAGCGACTGAACTGAACTGAACTGAAACAGACACAGAGACATGATTAATCATACAAAAGATATAAGGGGGAAATTCTTATGAAGGAAAAAGGGAAAGTTGGAGAAAGAGAGCCTTCAAACTATGATCTAAATCAGAATCCTGTGAAGAAGAGAGGAAGGAAGAAGTACTGGGAAAGAAATATATCAGACTGTTGCACAGTTAGAAGAAAGTTTTGGCCAGCCAATGAGGAGCACATGAAACAAAGTCCCCCATTCAGGAAATCCCAGGTCTTATAGTAACAGGCTTGCAGTAGAACCTCTTCCATGCTTAGCCATTGGTTGGGAGTAGCCCATAGGAAGTATAGCATAAGCACAGGGATGGATTCAGAAGGACAAAATGTGGGACTGTCAGTCAGTTATGCATCAGGAGAACTTGATGGCACATTTTCATGTCTGCCATAATATGTAAAGAGTACTTACAAACCAATAAGACAAAAAGGGGAAACCCCACTATAAAAATACCAGTGGACATTATACCAAATTACCCATCAGTCACTTAGAATTATTTTCCCTTCTCTATGTTCCTCTCTGCATTCCAGTGGATGGAAGAATCTCTGCCAGCCATATTTGGGGTTATAATCTACCAATGAGAGGAATTCCTGTGGAAGTTCTGAAAGGAAAAGAAAAGCAGAAGGCATCGTGCACTGTGTACCACTGTTGCATAGGAATGAAGGCTTCAGCCCACAGCACATGTGAAGATTTGTGAGGAGATTTTTTTTTTCCTGGATATGCTGCACATTATTGATGCTTGAGGCAGCCAAATGCACTATTGCAATGTCCTGATATTCCTGTACTTACAGATTTCCTGTAAGCAAATAGCAGTTCTCCCTGATCTGTTTTTCAATCTTTCTTGTCTCCAGAGTGAAAAAGTGAAAGTGAGTTTCATCCTGGTCTCACAGGAGGGCAGGAACAGACCTTTACCACTTCACAGCCTACTCTGACCTCACTGCCCCTTCTCATGGATCTCACTGAACATCTTCTGAGGCATCCATGTCAACCATTCTTTAAGGAGATGAATAGTTTCCTATTAGCCAGTCTGTGATTAGCTACGGAAAGATTGGTTCTGAGAGTTAGTTTAGCAAATGTTGATGTTCACAGGTTTAGAAGCAGATTTGAAAGAGCTACCTGGCACCATCCCGGGGCCAAGCTGAAAATAAAGAGCTGGCTCAGGTTTCTCTGTTGAGTGGGCTGGGATTGTGATTATGCTTGTTAGTTAGGGATGGGAGATGGAGAGTTTCAAAGTCTTTGTACATTTTGACCCCAGAGAGTTGAGCAATTTTTACTTGCTCTTCTTGATTACACTATTTCCTTATCTACCATGGAACAGATCTTACCAGAAAGCTTACATTCATGCTAAAAAGTTAATGGATAAGAAACTAAACAGTAATATAGTCCTCTGGTGGGTGGGATTTCTGAAGAACAGACCTTGTATACATATTGGATGATAAGATGTAGGAGTCTCAGGGAACTGATACAGCCTCTCCAACCCAGGGGACTACATCTCAGAGAGCAAGTGACTTAAGGATAAGGCAAACCCAGATTTCCTGTCTCCTCTCACGTCTGCTTCTCCTTCAACACAGAACTCAGTTTATGGATAAAAAAGCTGTTTGTGTATTTATTTTTAAAATAATATTAAAGTCAAGTCAAAAAATTAATCAAATAGTATTAAAGTCTAATTAAACATGGTAAGTGTCAATTGTTGTTTGTTGTTGTTCAGCCTCTAAGTTGTGTCCAACTCTGCGACCTCATGGACTTTTAGTCTGCCAGGCTCCTCTGTCCATGGGATTCTCCAGGCAAGAATACTGGAGGGGGTTGCCATTTACTTCTCCAGATGTGTCGGGACCACTCCTATAGATGTGGGGGTAGAATGGCATTGTTCTTAAGAAAGAGGTCATCTATACACTAGGTCTTGGATGAAGCAAAAAAGTCCCTTCTCCCTGCTTCCTCCTCCCCTGATCTTCCTGAGGGCATTTCTATGAGATATTTTGAGGTATATTGCTATGATAAAAGCCTTCCAAACATTTCTCTTGAAAAAGGTAATAATAAACTTCTGTTAAGGGGAGGGAATTCAAGTGCTTACCTCTCTGTTACTATTTAACAGAACCTATTATATTTTACAAACAGAGTGTTTTGCCTGAATCAATAAAAATGAAAGGAGAGGACTTAGGAGATGGGAATCAAGAATGGAGAAAATTCTGGCATTTCCCCCATATTCCAAAACACAGATAACTTTATTCAACTGTAAGGTAAAAAGCACATCGGATTTATCCAAAAAAAAAAAAGTAAATAAGACTGGCAATGTCAACTATTCGAACTCTAATTATTCATTCATTAAGAAAATTAAAGAGAAGTAATACTCTTTTGTGGGGGGGAGGCGGGGGGGGCGGTGGAGGGGGGCATACATCCCAGGTGACACCAGTGGTAAAGAATCTCCCTGCCAATAGAGGGGACACAAGAGACATGGATTTGATTCCTGAGTCAGGAAGATCCTTTGGAGGAGGAAATAGCAACCCACTTCGGCACTCTTGCCTGGGAAATCCTATGGACAGAATAGCCTGTCAGGCTACAGTCCATGGAATGACAAAAGAGACATCACTTAGTGACTAGACAACAGCACTCTTTTAAAGGATATATTTTCTTATGGAAACTGGAAATAATAGCACTTTAAAAACACTAAGCTGTGTAAGAAACTGCAGTGGAACCAACATGCTTTCTTAATCCATTTGTCTGCAGAAATGAGAAGTAAATCATATTTCAAAAGGCTTAGATATGCTCACTTTATTCTTCTGGAATTATAATTTTATTACAATCAGATTTATTGAAAGTTATCTGATTTTACATTCTTCTTAAAACATCTGCAAATAATATAATTCACCTGCATATTTGTCATAACAATACACTTCTTTTCGATTTTAACAGAACCTAGTCCAAGCGTTAATTGAATCAAGCTGTTCAAAAGTAAATCTACTGGGCATTTCTTTGAACACATCATACTCACTGTAATACTTGTCTGGCAAATGTCTATTTTTCTTTATTTTTAAAATCAGGATCATGTAAAGAAGTTATTTACTACAAATAAAAAAATTCCTTCTCCCCGCTTCCTCCTCTCCTCTCACACACTTTCTTAAAGTAAAGCGAGAACCTAATTCACTCAAGGTAAAAGGCAAAAGCCAAAAATTAAGAAACAAAACAAAAAATCTAGTGGGCGCGTAGGGCCTATTACCGCCGAGTAATACGGTAACAGCAGGAAATTACGGTACTAGCCGGGGCTACTGACTGTGTTACGTCAGCGAGAGCCGCAAAGTTCCTTGCCAGTCTTTGCTGATGTAGGGGAGCTGAATATTAAAAGGGCGAAGGTGGAGTTATTGCTTGACTGTATTTTTTTTTTTCTTTTTCTGGTTTCTTTATTGTTAAAATCTCCAGGTAAAGCGTCTGTGAGCCAGGATCTTAAAGACGTCTCTGGTAGAGGGGTGAGTCAGAGGGTGCAAAACGACCGGGAACTGTTTGGTGGGAGAGACTGTCCCCTCTCCCCTCAGGGAGGAGGCAGCGGAGTTGCTCGGGGGACCGCGGGCCGCTCCACTTCTCGCGGCGCGCGCGCACCAGTGGCTCTGCATCCGCGCTCCAGGTGAGTGCGCTGCAGGGCCGGGCGGGTGAGGGCAAACCTCCCGGGGCCTTCAAGCGAGACCCTATTCCCACTTTCCCCAAGCTCCTGCTCCGTCTTTCACCCCCCTTCCCCACCCCACCGCGTTTCCCTCTTGTATTCTGGGAACTTATCTCCTAGTTAACAAGTGTGTTTTTAACAGCGTATTTATCGCTCCGCGGGTAAGGGGAAACGGGTTTCTGCAGTTGCTTGCGTTCTGTTATCACCTGTGAGCTCTAGAACTTGGGATTTTCACAGAAGCCTTTGCTGAGGGAATCCCGCCTCGGGGCCCAGCCGCAAGGTGGGTCCCCACTCCCCCGCATTCCCACCGGAGTCCCTGTGGTCTGCTCGCAGCTATGGAAATCTACCTTTCTTATGCAGACGGTGACCCCCGGCTCGGTAAATACGAGGCGTCCCCTGGCCGCCGGCTCGCGGACTTGATTTTTACGCCTACAAAATCCGCAGTGACTGCCGCCAGCAAAGCCCCTTAGGCTTAGCGATGCTCCCTGCTCCCACTCGTCCCCGGAACCCTCAGGGCCCTCCTGGGCGTGGCTAGAGGCTCGAGTCCTCCGGGACCCCTGATCCTGTGGCTCGGAAAGGACTCTCGGACCTTTCCTAGAGTCGGATTCAGCCCTCGTTGTGTCCCGAGGGCTTTGCTCTGGACCTGGCTTTCAGGCCGGCTTGGCTGGTCGACAGACCGGCGCGCTCCGCACACTCAAGTGTGAATTCCTCTGGCGTGAGCGTGCGCGTGGCACTGCCTCTGCGGTCCCCGGGTCTCAGCGACTCCCTCTCCCAGGCCGCCCCCTCCAGGTGAATGCGAAGCAACCTGTGCAAGTGGTCACCGGGTAGATCCTCCGGGTTTCCATCAGCTTGGGTCGGCGCGGCATACCCTTCAGCCTCAAATCGCGCCACTCGGGCTAGATTTTAATTTCAAGCTAGATTTAAATTAATTTATTTTCAGATTTTAATTTCACTCCGGCCGTGCTTGAGCTTGGGGTGTGTTTGCCTCGGTCCTTGAACACCGCCAGAGGCCGCGAGGAGGAGCGCGCCAGGGCAGGTGCCCAGCGGCTGGGCACAGCTCGCGGTCCCCTCCTGCGCGCTGGGCTGCGGCAGGACGGGTCGCTTCGGGATCTCAGAGTCGGCGGGGCTCCGGGCCGGGTCAGACCCCGCATCTAGCACGGCCTCGCTCCCCGAGGCGGCTGGCTTACACCGCATTTCTTTGCGCTCTTTCAGGACAACGCTGGCAAACTACGCTCCGCAGCCATCTCGCTCTTGGTGAACATTTCACATCCGCGTTTCCCCTTGGCCTGCGCGATCTGTCATGAATGCAGCCACACCGAGTGTAACTGCGGGTGGGGAGAGGCGCCCAGATGCCAACGGTCCCCGCCTTTGAGAGTCGACGGCAGACCAGTACTTGCTTGTGGTTTGTTGGGGGGAGACTGAAGTTTTGAATTCCAATTATGTGCAGAATGCTCAAACTTCTCACTCGGACGGAGCGGACAGTGCAGGAAAGGGGACTCCCATAATTCTGGGATTGCATTTTGCGTCGCGTCTCCCTGAGTTCCGCGCTAAGGCTCGGATAGGGAGGGAGCCGGGGCCCCGGGCCAGCGCTACTGGTGGAGAGGGTCGGCTGGCAGCTCCGCGCGCCCCTGGCCATGTCGCCTTTAAAGCCCTACCCCTTTGCGTGGCCTACTGAGGGTTTCCCGGGCTGGCCGGGGTTACTTCCTCCCTGCACGTTCTCTCTTACCCCCAGACAACTCCAGCAGACGAGGCTCCTGGGAGCCGAGAGCTTTTGACTCCCCGCTCCCTCGCTCCCCTTCTCCGCGCCCGCCGAGGGGTGGCCCTCAAGAGCCGGACTGCGCTGGCCCCGGCCCCGGGGGGCTGGGACCATGGTGTTTCTCTCCGGAAATGCCTCCGACAGCTCCAACTGCACCCACCCGCCGCCACCGGTGAACATTTCCAAGGCCATTCTGCTCGGGGTGATCTTGGGGGGCCTCATCCTTTTCGGGGTGCTGGGGAACATCCTCGTGATCCTTTCCGTGGCCTGCCACCGGCACCTGCACTCGGTCACACACTACTACATCGTCAACCTGGCCGTGGCCGACCTTCTCCTCACTTCCACGGTGCTGCCCTTCTCCGCTATCTTCGAGATCTTGGGCTACTGGGCCTTCGGCAGGGTCTTCTGCAATGTCTGGGCGGCGGTGGACGTCCTGTGCTGCACGGCTTCCATCATGGGACTCTGTATCATCTCCATCGACCGCTACATCGGCGTGAGCTATCCTCTGCGCTACCCCACCATCGTCACTCAGAAGAGGGGCCTCATGGCCCTGCTCTGCGTCTGGGCGCTCTCTTTGGTCATCTCCATCGGGCCCCTCTTCGGCTGGAGGCAGCCGGCCCCGGAGGACGAGACCATCTGCCAGATCAACGAGGAGCCGGGCTACGTGCTCTTCTCGGCTCTGGGGTCCTTCTACGTGCCGCTGACCATCATCCTGGTCATGTACTGCCGGGTCTACGTGGTGGCCAAGAGGGAGAGCCGGGGCCTCAAGTCGGGCCTCAAGACCGACAAGTCAGACTCGGAGCAGGTGACGCTCCGCATCCATCGCAAAAACGCCCCGGTAGGAGGCAGCGGGGTGACCAGCGCCAAGAACAAGACGCACTTCTCCGTGAGACTGCTCAAATTTTCGCGCGAGAAGAAAGCGGCCAAAACGCTGGGCATCGTGGTCGGCTGCTTCGTCCTCTGCTGGCTGCCTTTTTTCTTAGTGATGCCCATTGGTAAGTCTTTACATCATCAGCTCTTCCCCTTCTGCTATCCTAGACTCACAGTCATGGGTGGACGAGAAAGGATCTGCATTTCAAACGGCAAAGCTAGGAGGGCAGTTAGGAAAGACTTCCCTATAGAAAAGTAGAATTTCATTCCCTTTCTGCTCCAGTCTCACTTATATTCAGTCCTAGGGCACTTTTTCGACTACTGCAAAGCGGTTTGCCACTGATGCAGATTAATTGGTCTTCTTAATAAGAACATTAACTTCTGCTAATGCTTTTAAGCCTGTGTTTAACTTAAAAACATCCATCCTTGGATTTCAAGTCTCTGAGTCTCCTCCACCAGGCACTTAGGCAGGGGCAATGGAATGTCACTTTCATCTCTGCTGCTGTGGACTGCAAATTCTCTTGGCCTAAAAATAAGCACGATGCTTATCCTGAACAAACTTGTGCAATTTGATTATTAGATTAGATTATTCCTAAGGGTTAGTGAAAATGGTCTGCTTATGTTCTATATCTGTGTTCATTTTGTTTTCTGGATTCTGTGTGGAAGAAACTATAACGAGCTACTGGCAAGAAAAAATATATCTCCAAAACAGTTTAACCTTTAAAGAATTCAATATACTGTTTCCAATAAGTAAATACATTCCCCTTTATTTTAATGCTAAGTATTAACCCAAACAGTAATGTTACAGATCCAATTTTCACAAATGCTGAATGAGCTGTTGTCAAAACTAATTAATTCATTATAAGTGTCAGCAAGCTGATGCACTTGGATTCATTATTTACCTCCGGAAGGCCTTCCTGACAACCTAGAATGGTTGTTTACTATTTTTAGTTTGTGAGCTCAAATGTAGACCCACACACATTGGTTATCCACTAGCTCAAGCAAACAAAAAATTACAATAAAAAGTCATAGATGTCTGTACTTTAGGGTCAATTTACATGGCATGTACTGAAAGTCCTTTTATTGGCAACACTGAGTGGTCATTGCAGCTATTATTTTTTGAGGGCTAACTATGTTTCAGACATTAACAATTTGATATCATTAGTCCTCTCAATAACTAAGTGAGGTATATGTTATTATTCCAAAATCACAAGTCAGGGGAAGGAATTCTTCAAGTTCTAAAGCTTTGCTGTCTACTATCATAACCACTAGCCCCATGTGTCTATTGAATGTAAGTTAAAATTAAAGAAAATTAGTATTCAGTTGCTTAGTCCCACTGGACCATTTCAAGTGTTCGGCAGCCACATGTGGCCAGGGGCTACTGCCTTTTACAGCAGAGATATAGAGTATTTCGATCATTGCAGAAATTTCTACCCAACACGGCTGCTTGAGAGGCCCTTCCAAGTCCATTCCCTGGCCTTTCATCATTATTGCATTCTCTGCTTCTAGAACGACATCACAGCTTTGATTGTATTTATACAACCTTCTTTACCTGAGCCACTGCCTCCTTACCTATCATCTGCATCCCATCCCTTCCTCTTGAAGTTTGCACATTTAGTTATGCATCTGTTCACCTGTCAATTATTGTATTTATTAAGCACTTGTTCTAGACACTTAGGGTGAACAAGGCAGAAAAGTCCTTGCACTGAGATGTTTGCAATCTTTGGGGGGAAATAGACAAAAACAAACAAATATACCTTTAAAAGTCAAGGATTAACAAGCACTATTTTAAAAGTAAACAGGATAATAAGATAGAGACTGGGATGACAGTGTGGTGAATGGCATGGAAAGTCCTCTCTGAAGAGGTGATATTTGAGCAAAGACCTGACTGAAGTGAGGAGCAAGCTTTGCAAATTCTAGGAGGGAGAGTTTTCTGGGCAGAGGCAATAGCCAGTGCAGAGCTGGCAAGGAACCTGACCTGTCTTTTAGGCCAAAGTCGAATTTGCGTATTATTCTAATTGTGATGGGAAGTCATCCAATCAGAGAGGCTTTAGCACATGAGTGACTGGTCTTATATTTTTAAAGAATGGTTCTGGCTGCTGGGAGGAGTGAGGGCTGTTTCCCAGATAAGAGTTGAAACAGGGAAACCACTTAGGAGACTGTTGGAGACATCAAGAAGGGAAAAGTGGGGAAGCCCTGTACTCAGGTAAAACAGGTGGGCATGGTTCAAAGTGATCCCAGTTCAGTTCAGTTGGTCAGTCATGTCCGACTCTTTTTAACCCCATGAACTGCAGCACGCCAGGCCTCCCTGTCCATCACCAACCCCGAAACTCATGTCCATTGAGTCAGTGATGCCATTCAACCATCTCATCCTCTGTCATCCCCTTCTCCTCCTGCCCTCAATCTTTCCCAGCATCCGGGTCTTTTCAAATGAATCAGCTCTTCGCATCAGGTGGCCAAAGTATTGGAGTTTCAGCTTCAACATCAGTCCTTCCACTGAACACCCAGGACTGATCTCCTTTAGGATGGACTGGTTGGATCTCCTTGCAGTCCAAGGGACTCTCAAGAGTCTTCTCCAACACCACAGTTTAAAAGCATCAATTCTTCGGCACTCAGCTTTCTTTACAGTCCAACTCTCACATCCATACATGACCACTGGAAAAACCATAGTCTTGACTAGACGGATCTTTGTTGACAAAGTAATGTCTCTGCTTTTTAATATGTTGTCTAGGTTGGTCATAACTTTCTTTCCAAGGAGTAATCGTCTTTTAATTTCGTGGCTGCAGTCACCATCTGCAGTGATTTTGGAGCTAAAAAAAATAGAGTCAGCCACTGTTTCCAGTGTTTCCCCATCTATTTGCCATGAAGTGACGGGACCAGATGCCATGATCTTAGTTTTCTGAATGTTGAGCTTTAAGCCAACATTAAATTTGGACATAGCATATGAAAAAAAGAGAGGAGTAGAGATAACTTTTGGGTTTTAGGCCCTAACAACTGGGTAAATAGTAGTATTTCCTGAGATTGGAGAAACTAAAGAATCATGGAGTGGTAAGGGGCTGGCAGGAATGTGAAGCACAAGTGCTTATTTTATACAGTCCATGCTGAGAAGTGTCTATTAGATGCACAAGTAGGTATGTCAAGTAGGCAGTTACATACATGTATTTGGAGCTAAGAGGGGAAGCTGTTTATGTTTATCCAAGTTTATGATATAAACTTGGGACACATCAACATATGTCCACAGAAATGGAAGGATATGCAAGTGAGAAAGTGTGGAGAGAAAAGAGAGATGAAGACTGAGCCTTGGACCCTGATATTTGAGGGTCAGGAAAAGGAAGAGAAATGATCAGCAAAAGAAACTGAGAAGGAGTGGCCAGGGAGGTAGAAGAAGGTGATGTCCTGGAAACTGATGAAGGCAGGAGACATCAGCTGTCACATGCAGTTGCTAGACCAAGTCAGAGGAGGACTGGGAATCCACACTGGACTTGGCCTTGTAGAGGTCTTTGGTGATATGAGGAAGTCCTGAAGGAAATGGCAACCCACTCCAGTATTCTTGCCTGGAGAATCCCATGGACAGAGGAGCCTGGCAGGCTATAGTCCATTGGGTCGCAAAGAGTTGGACACAACTGAGCAACTAACACTTTCTCTGAGGACAGTAGTTTCAGTGGAGTGATGGAGACGAAAGCCTGATTGTGCACTTTTTTAAGAGAATGAAAGGTGATGTGAAAGGGTTTTACTAGCCTGTGGGACAGGGAAAGGCAGTGTAGCTACAAGGATCTAGGGAAATTTTCAAAGGTGGGAGATAGGATATCATGTTTATTTTCTGATGGAAATGATGGCCTAGAGAGATCCTGATGGTACAGGCAAGGGAGGACTCAAGAGGGTTTGAAAATGATGGGGAAGCCAGAGTGTGTGAGCACAGAGGCAGTAGGTAAGGAAGGGAAAGGTCAAGATCACTTCCAAATACATGCATGTTCTCCATGAAATAACACTCATGGTCATCTCAAAATTTGATGAAATTTATGTATTTTTAAAACTAAGCTGTGGAGAAGGAAATGGCAGCCCACTCCAGTATTCTTGCCTGGAAAATCCCGTGGACGGTGGAGCCTTGTAGGCTACCGTTCATGGGGTCGCAGAGTCGGACACGACTTCACTTTCACTTTCACTTATCTTCTTAATAAATTGACCCCTTTATCATCATATAAAAAAAAAAAGAAAAAATAAATAAATAAAACTAAGCTGATTTTAATTTCAGAATGACTAAGAGAATAGAAAACATTCATTTTTAAAAAACAAATGTTCCCACTAAACCAAAAGCATCATTGTGAGAGTTAAATTTTAGATGTAGATAATGCTGATGGCTTCAGCCTGGCTTTATACATCAGGAGCAAATTGTAGTCAGATGAAAGTATACATCAGCTTAATTTCTCTTTCTTTGGGTTCCCTTCTGTATAATTCTGCTCATCATTAAAAAGGAATGAACCAAATATCTAAGTGTTTATGAAAATGTCCTGTGGTATCAATTTATTGAAAATAGGGAATATAAATTGAGTTGGAAAGAAAAAAATAATTAAGATCATCAACTAAGAGGGAGGAAGGAATAGGAAGTGATGGTAGTTTGAGGAGTAAAAGAAAATGTGAACAATCAGTCTTTGAGGTGAGAGAGTAAATAGATTATGGAAATTTTCTAGAGTTACCAGGAGGTCCTGAGGACATGTTTGAGACTTAAGGTCATATATTTAAGGGAAGACCAATCAAGAAGGCTGAATGCTGGTCTCTCACAGCTAAGAGGTTGGGAATGATAAGGAATGTTGCTGATGACTGATTATATCTAGGGGCCGAAGTAAAGAAGGGGAGACTGTGAAGGAACATAGGTCAGATTTTGCTGTTTGTGTGCTCACTCAGTCTGACTCTTTGTGACCCTGTAGACTGTGGCCCATTCGTATCCTCTGTCCATGGGATTATCCAGAAAAGAATACTGGAGTGAGTTGACATTTCCTCTTTCAGGGGACCTTCTCGACCCAGGGATCGAACCACATCTCCTGAGGCTCCTAGATTGGATTAGGGGTCATACAGAGCCAGATGGTGGGAACAGCTCAGATAAGGATGGGTGACTGGGAGTTTGAGACTTCCAGTGGTGGCTTAGCTATCCAAGATGAGCGTGATAGATTGGCTCTTGAGTCCATCTAGGGAAAAGGAGACTCTGGTCTTATCAGAGCTTCTCTTGTGGATCTGCTGTCTTGGGAAGCTGGTAATGTTGAAGTGAAAATGGGCACAAGATCACCAAGCCTACCAAATCTATGATCCACAGTTTCTTTTTGACACCAAACAAGTAAGACATTGTTTCTTCCCAGAGTGACTGGCTGTATAATAAGTGCCAGGCACTGTGTTAGAACAAAAAGTTGACCAAAGCACAGACCCTGCCCTCAAGGGTCTCACAGTCTAGTTAAGGAGACAAATTGAAAACAATGGTCACAAATCTATGAGATTGGTCCTCAAAGTGATATTACAAATGCTAAGGAATAGAATAGTGAACGATGTCTGGAAATCACTACAGAAGCATCTAGACGTATCGCAGTTAACTAAGCAGGGACTTGAAGACTGCACTATATCTCGTGAGCCATCAGTGAGATGTTGTTTGTTTTTAGTAACGATCTTAAGTACATTTTTCATGCAAAATGTGGAGAGAAGAATAAATATGCCATTATGTTATTATACCCAAGGGACATGAGCTCTTAAGTAGGACAAGTAGTCTCTTGGGAAGAGAGCTTATGGGTTTGCCCTCAGCTGCCAGAGGACAGAGGGTTTGGAAACTGAAACCAGAGCAGGGGTGGGTGTACTGTGCAAAGCTGAGGGATGAAGCACCCACCTGTGCAGGAACCAGACCAGGATAATCAGGTGAGGGGGAACCTCCCATCTCATTGTGAAGGCCCCTCTGGATTTGTAAGAAGGCTCTGTCTCCCCATGGACTCCATACTTCACTCTCTCCCCAGTTCTTCCCCACCAGGGCTGGGTTGGTTGGTGGGCTGAATAGCCTGATTACAGGTAGAAATCTGACTTTTCTGCCTTCAAGTCTAAGTCTTGCTAGCCTTGTCATCTTCCCATATCCTAAATATTTTCCTGAAACCGAGAACCCCTTCAGGGGAGGGAGATCACACTTGACGTAATGATCAGTCATTTATACCTTAGAGTGAATTTTTTAAAGTTTATTTTTGCTTATTTATTTTTATTATTTTTGGTTGTGCTTGGTCTTTTCTGCTGTGCAGGGGCTTTCTCCAGTTCCAGTAAGCAGGCTTCCCTTTGCATTCGCTTCTCTTGTTGTGGAGCATGGGCTCTAGGGCATACAGTCTCAGTAGCTGCAGCTCATCAGGTCTAGAGCAAGAGCTCAGTTGCTCCAAGGCATGTGGGATCTTTCTGGACAGGGATTAAACCCATGTCCCCTGCATTAGCAGGTGGATTCTTAACCACTGAACCACCAGTGAAGTCCTAGAGTGAACGTTCTTAGAAAACAAGTTTTGATCAAGAAGCTAAATAAAGAGAATTTGAAGCTGTTAGACTTCAACACTGGAGAAGGCGATGGCACCCCACTCCAGTACTCTTGCTTGGAAAATCCCATGGATGGAGGAGCCTGGTACTGCAGTCCATGGGGTCTCAAAGAGTTGGACACAACTGAGCGACTTCACTTTCACTTTTCACTTTCATGCATTGGAGAAGGAAATGGCAACCCACTCCAGTGTTCTTGCCTGGAGAATCCCAGGGACAGGGGAGCCTGATGGGCTGCCATCTATGGGGTCGCACAGAGTCGGACACGACTGAAGTGACTTAGCAGCAGCAGCAGCCTTCAACATATGAAAGAAGGAAGGGTATAAACTGTGCCTCAAGGAACCTTGGGACCTGGAGTGTGTGTTTCATCTTTGCCTGTTACATTCTTTTGTCTAGAGCCGACTGGTACCAAAGGCAGTGTGCTGGATGGAGAAAGTATTGACCTGAGATTTCAACCTAGGCTTTCTTTTTTCATAAAATATGGGATGTTATATGGGTCAGCTGCCTAGTATAGCACCTAGCACAGAGCAAATGGCAATAAATGTTAATTTTATCTGAATTCCTACATTTCATGGATCATTACTGACATATGTTGATGTGGGATGTTGCCATGAAGAGTGGATACCTTTGGAGGTCTGGGCAAAAGAAAGCGTCAGAAACAAGGGGATTGGGGGGAGGTGGGAAGCATTTACTGAACACTTGGTTATATGCATCAGAACTCTGGACACATCTGATTTACATTCAAAATAAGTATTATTATTGCACTGAGCCATTGCCATCATCTCTGAATGAAAGGAGAGAGCACTGGGCTGAGCTGTGGTTCAGATGGACATTACTATTTGAGAATTATTTTAAAATAAAAAAAGACAGCACAGCAACTTTCCTGGCAGTCCACTGGTTAAGATGCCATGCTTCCACTGTAGAGTCTGTGGGTTTGATCTCTGGTCAGGGAACTAAGATCTCACATGCCACATGGTATGGCCAATTAAAAAATAATTTTTAAAAAAGTTTATAGATGTTTTTTTAAAAAGACAGCACATGGTAAGGAGGGAGAATGTTTTAAGATGCAGTGTCCAGGAGAAGGCAATGCAGGCAAGATGATTACCAGGTGGAAGCAGTGAGGCATAGTCATTTATTCATTCAGCAAAATTTCATTGAGCATCTCCTATGTGCCCGGTAGCTAGAGAATCCCTGGAGATAAAGACAAATCCTTGCCCTAGTGGAGCTGAAAATCTGCACAATTCAATACATAGCAAGTTTCAGATGGTGATATGTGAAAAGTAGCAAGAAAAAGGGGTGAGTGCACATAAAGACATAGAATGATGCTTGTGGATGCCCAGGCCAGTTAGAAATTACATTTCTTTGCTGCAGGTACAAAAGAACAGGCCCCTGATTCTTATGGAAAAGGCTGACTTCTGAGAGATTATGGTGTGGAGAGAATCTAAGAACCACTTTGACTTTAAGATAAGAGACCAGTTTTTCAGTTACTCTAGCTGCATCACATAGGTAGGTGTGTGTGTGAAGTCGTGTCCAACTCTTTGTGACCTCATAGACTGTGGCCCCCAGGCTCCTCTGTCCATGGGATTTCCCAGGCAAGAATACTGGAGTGAGTCACTATTTTCTTCTCCAAGGATTATCATTTCCTTCTCCAGGGGATCTTCTTGACCCAGGGATTGAACCCACATCTCTTGCATCTCCTACATTGGCAGGCAGGTTCTTTACCAGCTGAGCCATGGGGGAAGCCCCTTGCTGTACCACAAATCATCTCAAAACTTGGAAACTTAAGTCAACAATCCTGCTATGGCTTGCGACTGTAGGGCAGTTATGAGTCAAGGTCTAGGTTATTGGGCTGTTGGGATGTTAGACTTGGTGGCCACTCTTCCCCCAGTAGTTGAAGCCAGCTCTCCTGCAGTGTGGCACTTCTCTCCAAGAGAATCGGGGCAGAAACTGCCAGGCTGCTTCAGAAACTGCTTCTGAAACACAAGACCCATACCTGGCCCAGGGTCACTGCTGCCTCATTCTGCAGGAAAACCAAGTCACCGAGGCCAGTATACCTTCAAGGGGAGGGAAACAGACTCACCTCCTGGTGAGAGAGCAGATTCGCAAAGGGATAAGGGAATTATTGCAACCATCTTCCAGTATATCTTCCTCACAACTGTATCAGGCAGCATTTCTCATCTTCCAGTTACTTATCAAGAATGTGCCATATATTGGGCTTTATGAAATGTAACCATGTAAAAACAACCTGGGTGTTTGCCTTCCTGCAGGCTTCTAATCTCGATGAGGAGATAGACGTGAATCAGATAACCACATAAAAACACCAGAACTGTGTACAAGGAAGAGGATGGAGTGGTACCTTGGAAACATGGCCTGTGGATAAGAGTGACCCTGGGCAAGAGGGTAGAATAGGCTTGCTGGGAAGGAGAGCTTGACCTTCTTGACCTTGATCTTTGGGGCTGAGATCTGTAGACCAAGGAGCTGTTCATTGGTTAAAAGGAGACTGGAGGGAATGAGATGGATAAAGACTCTGATAAGACTGGACTGAAGCTGGAGAAAAAGGGAGCTAACTGAATAAGCCTTTAGGGTCATTTTTATGAGTTTGTGTTTTTATTTGAAGATGACCAGGAACAAGAATGACATGATCAAGTTTATATTTTAAATTATCAGAGGCTTAACAAAAAGAAGACTGGCTAGACCAGTTGGGAGACATTGACCCAGGACAGGTGAGAGATACCTTGCCAAATAGGATCCTTCTCACTCGAGGCTGAAAATATTTATTTCCGCGAGCTGCCACGGAGTTCTCAAATGCCTCTTGTTGTCATTGCCTCCAGAGCAGATTTATGAGAAAAGTTTTCCCTGATCACAAATAGTCTAACCAGACTTGGCTTTAAATTAATTGTGGTTCTTTCCACAAGACAAATCTGTCATTTGAGATTTACCATCATATTCCAAAGAATGTGCCTCAGGCTCAGAAGACGTCTACGATGAGTTCTAACAAAGCTTTGAACAATAACTGACTCTTTTAAACCAGCTGCATACAGGCAAGTCAGTACTCTGAAAGAGACACCACTTAGTGACCCAGGTATTGCTGTGTTTTCTTATTTCGTGGTTTCAGGTTCAGGCGGGAGGAATTTTCCTAAGGCATTTTCCTCATTGGATAGATTCACCGTTTTTTCGTCCTTTAACTTGGTTTTCCATCTGGACATGTGTATAGTGACTTTTCATCTTGAAACTGCATTTTTCTTTACTATTTGAAATCCCCCCATATTTTTATATTTGAAATCCACTCGCCCCATATCAGTCATTTCTATTTCAATTTTGTATTGTGAAATTGCTCATCTGTGCTCTTTGGCCACTTTTTTGTTAAGCCACTGAGTTTTACTTCTTTTCCATTTGTAAGTTTATTGTATACATTGACCATACTAATCACTTATTACTGTATATCCTGGGTTGCCAGTTTTCTCATGCTGTATTCAGACATGCTGTTCAAAAACTGATGATCTTTTTCATGAACTCCCAGGGGACACACACACACACACACACACACACACACACACACACACACACACA